>NC_060188.1:83149561-83749561 GCF_021184085.1 Oncorhynchus gorbuscha | reverse complement strand
TGTCAGGAGATATGGTACTAAAACACTTGAGTGTCTCTCTTGATCCTAGGTCCTGGCAAAGTTGTGCAGACTCAGGACAACTGAGCTTTGAAGGAATACACAGATTTAAAGAGGAGTCCGTAATTTGCTTTCTAATAATCATGATCTTTTCCTCAAAGAAGATCATGAATTTATCACTGCTGAAGTGAAAGCCATCCTCTCTTGGGGAATGCTGCTTTTTAGTTAGCTTTGCCACAGTATCAAAAGGGAATTTCGGGTTGTTCTTATTTTCCTCAATTAAGTTATAAAAATAGGATGATCGAGCAGCAGTAAGAGCTCTCCGGTACTGCACGGTACTGTCTTTCCAAGCTAGTCGGAATACTTCCAGTTTGGTGTGGCGCCATTTCCGTTCCAATTTTCTGGAAGCTTGCTTCAGAGCTCGGGTATTTTCTGTGTACCAGGGAGCTAGTTTCTTATGACAAATGTTTTGAGTTTTTAGGGGTGCAACTGCATCTAGGGTATTGCGCAAGGTTAAATTGAGTTCCTCAGTTAGGTGGTTAACAGATTTTTGTCCTCTGGCATCCTTGGGTAGACAGAGGGAATCTGGAAAGACATCAAGGAATCTTTGTGTTGTCTGTGAATTTATAGCATGACTTTTGATGTTTCTTGGTTGGGGTCTGAGCAGATTATTTGTTGCAATTGCAAACGTAATAAAATGGTGGTCCGATAGTCCAGGATTAATATCCACAACCTTTTTTTTATGGGACATAACTAGGTCCAGAGTATGACTGTGACAGTGAGTGGGTCCAGAGACATGTTGGACAAAACCCACTGAGTCGAATATGCTGACTATCATCTCTCCTGGACTGTCAATAGGCTGACTATCATCTCTCCTGGACTGTCAATAGGCTGACTATCATCTCACCTGGACTGTCAATAGACGGACCATCATCTCTACTGGACTGTCAATATGCTGACTATCATCTCTCCTGGACTGTCAATATGCTGATTATCATCTCTCCTGGACTGTCAATATGCTGATTTGATTATCATCTCTCCTGGACTGTCAATAGGCTGACTATCATCTCTGACTATCATCTCACCTGGACTGTCAATAGGCTGCCTATCATCTCACCTGGACTGTCAATAGGCTGCCTATCATCTCTGACTATCATCTCTCCTGGGCTGTCAATATGCTAACAATCATCTCTCCTGGACTGTCAATAGGCTGACTATCATCTCACCTGGACTGTCAATAGGCTGACTATCATCTCTCCTGGACTGTCAATATGCTGACTATAATCTCACCTCGACTGTCAATAGGCTGACTATCATCTCTCCTGGACTGTCAATAGGCTGACTATAATCTCACCTGGACTGTCAATATGCTGACTATCATCTCTCCTGTACTGTCAATATGCAGACTATCCTCAAAATCCAACATTGCCTTGCGTCCAAGTAAGTTAAATCTCAGGGTATTGACTGCTTGTAACCCTGCATGTCTTGACATGTAGCTCCCAGAGAAAACAACTGTCCTCTGACTTTCTAGTACTCCACAGGCTCCAGTAGGGTTTGTCGTGCAACACATACAGTAGTCAGCAGCTCAAAACGCTGCAGATGTACATAGTCCATCTGTAAATAGCCCACCCAATTTACCTACCTCATCCCCATACTGTTTTTATTTATTTACTTTTCTGCTCTTTTGGACACCAGTATATCTACTTGCACATGATCATCTGATCATTTTTCACTCCAGTGTTAATCTGCTAAATTGTAATTATTCGCTCCTATGGTCTTTTCATTGCCTACCTCCTCATGCCTTTTGCACACACTGTATATAGACTCTTTTTTTCTACTGTGTTATTGACTCGTTTATTGTTTACTCCATGTGTAACTCTGTGTTGTTGTCTGTTCACACTGCTATGCTTTATCTTGGCCAGGTCGCAGTTGTAAATGAGAACCTGTTCTTAACTAGCTTACCTGGTTAAATAAAGGTTAAATAAAAGAAAAATTCAAAAATGTCACGCTCTTCTGTATATGGTGCACTACTTTTTAATCAGACCCCTATTTCTATATAGGTAATAGGGTGCAATGTCAGATGCATATCTAGCCCTTCTCAGTAGGGTTGATGTGCTGTGCACCTCAAAGCACCTCTTACTTTCCCAGAACTCAGTATGTACTATGGCGTAACACCTAGAGTTCTAGCCCCTCTCAGTAGAATATGAGGTGGAACACCTAGAGGTCTAGCCCCTCTCAGTAGAGTATGAGATGGAGCTCCTAGAGGTCTAGCCCCTCTCAGTAGAATATGAGGTGGAACACCTAGAGGTCTAGCCCCTCTCAGTAGAATATGAGGTGGAACACCTAGAGGTCTAGCCCCTCTCAGTAGAATATGAGGTGGAACACCTAGAGGTCTAGCCCCTCTCAGTAGAGTATGAGATGGAGCACCTAGAGGTCTAGCCCCTCTCAGTAGAATATGAGGTGGAACACCTAGAGTTCTAGCCCCTCTCAGTAGAATATGAGATGGAACACCTAGAGGTCTAGCCCCTCTCAGTAGAGTATGAGATGGAACACCTAGAGGTCTAGCCCCTCTCAGTAGAATATGAGGTGGAACACCTAGAGGTCTAGCCCCTCTCAGTAGAATATGAGGTGGAACACCTAGAGGTCTAGCCCCTCTCAGTAGAATATGAGGTGGAACACCTAGAGGTCTAGCCCCTCTCAGTAGAGTATGAGATGGAACACCTAGAGGTCTAGCCCCTCTCAGTAGAATATGAGGTGGAACACCTAGAGGTCTAGCCCCTCTCAGTAGAATATGAGGTGTGGAACCCCTCTCAGTAGAATATGAGGTGGAACACCTCGAGGTCTAGCCCCTCTCAGTAGAGTATGAGATGGAGCTCCTAGAGGTCTAGCCCCTCTCAGTAGAATATGAGGTGGAACACCTAGAGGTCTAGCCCCTCTCAGTAGAATATGAGGTGGAACACCTAGAGGTCTAGCCCAGTAGAGTATGAGATGGAGCTCTCAGTAGAATATGAGGTGGAACACCTAGAGGTCTAGCCCCTCTCAGTAGAATATGAGGTGGAACACCTCGAGGTCTAGCCCCTCTCAGTAGAGTATGAGGTGGAGCTCCTAGAGGTCTAGCCCCTCTCAGTAGAATATGAGGTGGAACACCTAGAGGTCTAGCCCCTCTCAGTAGAATATGAGGTGGAACACCTAGAGGTCTAGCCCCTCTCAGTAGAATATGAGGTGGAACACCTCGAGGTCTAGCCCCTCTCAGTAGAGTATGAGATGGAGCTCCTAGAGGTCTAGCCCCTCTCAGTAGAATATGAGGTGGAACACCTAGAGGTCTAGCCCCTCTCAGTAGAATATGAGGTGGAACACCTAGAGGTCTAGCCCCTCTCAGCACCTAGAGGTCTAGCCCCTCAGTAGAATATGAGGTGGAACACCTAGAGGTCTAGCCCCTCTCAGTAGAGTATGAGATGGAGCACCTAGAGGTCTAGCCCCTCTCAGTAGAATATGAGGTGGAACACCTAGAGTTCTAGCCCCTCTCAGTAGACTATGAGATGGAAGGTCACCCCTCTCAGTAGGTCTAGCCCCTCCCCTCAGTAGAATATGAGGTGGAACCTACCTCTCAGTAGAATATGAGGTGGAACACCTAGAGGTCTAGCCCCTCTCAGTAGAATATGAGATGGAACACCTAGAGGTCTAGCCCCTCTCAGTAGAATATGAGGTGCCCTCTCAGAGACACCTAGAGGTCTAGCCCCTCTCAGTAGAGTATGAGATGGAGGAACACCTCCCTCTCAGTAGAATATGAGGTGGAACACCTAGAGGTCCCCTCTCAGTAGAATATGAGGTGGAACACCTAGAGGTCTAGCCCTCTCAGTAGAGATATGAGGTGGAACACCTAGAGGTCTAGCCCCTCTCAGTAGAATATGAGGTGGAACACCTAGAGGTCTAGCCCCTCTCAGTAGAATATGAGGTGGAACACCTAGAGGTCTAGCCCCTCTCAGTAGAATATGAGGTGGAACACCTAGAGGTCTAGCCCCTCTCAGTAGGTCTAGCCCCTCTCAGTAGAGTATGAGATGGAGCACCCCTCTCAGTAGAATATGAGATGGAACTAGAGGTCCCCTCTCAGTAGAATATGAGGTGGAACACCTAGAGGTCTAGCCCCTCTCAGTAGAGTATGAGATGGAACACCTCGAGGTCTAGCCACTCTCAGTAGAATATGAGGTGGAACACCTAGAGGTCTAGCCCCTCTCAGTAGAGTATGAGATGGAACACCTAGAAGTCTAGCCCCTCTCAGTAGAATATGAGGTGGAACACCTAGAGGTCTAGCCCCTCAGTAGAGTATGAGATGGAGCACCTAGTAGCCCCTCTCAGTAGAATATGAGGTGGAACACCTCTAGCCCCTCTCAGGTCTAGCCCCCTCTCAGTCTAGCCCCTCTCAGTAGAATATGAGGTGGAACACCTAGAGAGATGGAGCTCCTAGAGGTCTAGCCCCTCTCAGTAGAATATGAGGTGGAACACCTAGAGGTCTAGCCCCTCTCAGTAGAATATGAGGTGGAACACCTAGAGGTCTAGCCCCTCTCAGTAGAATATGAGGTGGAACACCTAGAGGTCTAGCCCCTCTCAGTAGAATATGAGGTGGAACACCTCGAGGTCTAGCCCCTCTCAGTAGAGTATGAGGTGGAGCTCCTAGAATAGAGGTCTAGCCCCTCTCTCAGTAGAATATGAGGTGGAACACCTAGAGGTCTAGCCCCTCTCAGTAGAATATGAGGTGGAACACCTAGAGGTCTAGCCCCTCTCAGTAGAATATGAGGTGGAACACCTCGAGGTCTAGCCCCTCTCAGTAGAGTATGAGATGGAGCTCCTAGAGGTCTAGCCCCTCTCAGTAGAATATGAGGTGGAACACCTAGAGAATCTAGCCCCTCTCAGTAGAATATGAGGTGGAACACCTAGAGCCCCTCTCAGTCTAGCCCCCCTCTCAGTAGAATATGAGGTGGAACACCTAGAGAATATGTCACCTAGCCCCTCTCAGTAGAGTATGAGATGGAGCACCTAGAGGTCTAGCCCCTCTCAGTAGAATATGAGGTGGAACACCTAGAGAGTCTCTATATGAGGTGGAGCCCCTCTCAGTAGAATATGAGGTGGAACACTATGAGATGGAACACCTCCCTCTCAGAGGTCTAGAATATGAGGTGGAACCCCTCTCAGTAGAATATGAGGTGGAACACCTAGAGGTCTAGCCCCTCTCAGTAGAATATGAGGTGGAACACCTCGAGGTCTAGCCCCTCTCAGTGGAGAGGTCTAGCCCCTCTCAGTAGAATATGAGGTGGAGTTCTAGCCCCTCTCAGTAGAATATGAGATGGAACACCTCCCCCTCTCAGTAGAATATGAGGTGGAACACCTAGAGGTCTAGCCCTCTCAGTAGAATATGAGGTGGAACACCTAGAGGTCTAGCCCCTCTCAGTAGAATATGAGGTGGAACACCTAGAGGTCTAGCCCCTCTCAGTAGAATATGAGGTGGAACACCTACCCCCTCTCAGTAGAAATGAGGTGGAACACCTAGAGGTCTAGCCCCTCTCAGTAGAGGTCTAGCCCCTATGAGATGGAGCACCTAGAGGTCTAGCCCCTCTCAGTAGAATATGAGGTGGAACACCCCCTCTCAGTAGAATATGAGGTGGAACACCTAGCCCCTCTCAGTAGAATATGAGGTGGAGCACCTAGAGGTCTAGCCCCTCAGTAGAATATGAGGTGGAACACCTAGTAGAAGAATATGAGGTGGAGCACCTAGAGGTCTAGCCCCACCTCTCAGTAGAGAATATGAGATGGAACACCTAGAGGTCTAGAATATGAGGTGGAACCACCCTCTCAGTAGAATATGAGGTGGAACACCTAGAGGTCTAGCCCCTCTCAGTAGAATAGAATATGAGGTGCCCCTCTCAGAACACCTTGAGGTCTAGCCCCTCTCAGTAGAGGTGGATATGAGGTGGAGCACCTAGAGGTCTAGCCCCTCTCAGTAGAATATGAGGAACACCTGGAACACCTAGAGGTCTAGCCCCTCTCAGTAGAGTATGAGATGGAGCACCTAGAGGTCTAGCCCCTCTCAGTAGAATATGAGGTGGAACACCTAGAGGTCTAGCCCCTCTCAGTAGAATATGAGGTGGAACACCTAGAGGTCTAGCCCCTCTCAGTAGAATATGAGGTGGAACACCTAGAGGTCTAGCCCCTCTCAGTAGAATATGAGGTGGAACACCTAGAGGTCTAGCCCTCTCAGTAGAATATGAGGTGGAACACCTAGGTCTAGCCCTCTCAGTAGATTATGCCCCTCTCAGTAGAATGAGGTGGAACACCTAGAGGTCTAGCCCCTCTCAGTAGAGTATGAGCCCTCTAGCAGTAGAATATGAGGTGGAACACCTAGAGGTCTAGCCCCTCTCAGTAGAATATGAGGTGGAACACCTCTAGCCCCTCTCAGTAGAATATGAGGTGGAACACCTAGAGGTCTAGCCCCTCTCAGTAGAGTAGAATATGAGAGGAACACCTAGGAACACCTCTAGCCCTCTCAGGTCACCTAGCCCCTCTCAGTAGAATATGAGGTGGAACACCTAGAGGTCTAGCCCCTCCTAGCCCCTCTCTCCCCTCTCAGTAGAATATGAGGTGAGGTGGAAGGTGGAACACCTAGAGGTCTAGCCCTCTCAGTAGAATATGAGATGGAGCTCACCTAGAGGTCTAGCCCCTCTCAGTAGAATATGAGGTGGAGCACCTAGAGGTCTAGCCCCTCTCAGTAGAATATGAGGTGGAACACCTAGAGGTCTAGCCCCTCTCAGTAGAATATGAGGTGGAGCACCTAGAGGTCTAGCCCCTCTCAGTAGAGTATGAGATGGAACACCTAGAGGTCTAGCCACTCTCAGTAGAATATGAGGTAGAACACCTAGAGGCCTAGCCCCTAGGATCTTTTGCTACACACCTAGCCTCTCTGACCAGGGTCTGTGTGACTCTCAGAGCCCCTGGTGTACTGGAATGAGGTCACAGTGGGTTAGTGGCTCGCCCGACCGGGCCGCTGGCTGTGATTAATTACTGGTCCGGAGAGCCACTGCTATTTCTCCCTTCACGTCGAGCCCTGTCAAGACACAGACACTTTTCTGGGACACAGGCCATTTATTTAGCATCCCTTAAACTGTCTGGATGGTAGGATTGTGGATCATGTCTGAGCTGAGGCTAAGCTGTGGGACAGACTGAAACTGTCTGCCAATGGGTTGTTCTTATGACCAGAGCTCACAGATCTCACAGGCAGGCCTTCAGGAATGGTTGTAGAGATCATATCCTTACTGACTGTTATTGTACACTGTTCTGCTTTTGAAAAAAATAACAGCTTCCATCCAGAAAAACAATCATTCTCAAAATATTGGTACAATACTGAGGCTTTTGTATAAAGAGAGGTGTAGGATAAGATATTGCAAAATCAGTCCAACGAAGAGCTTTTCCCATTCCTGGCATACAAACTTTATTTGATATGGAAAACAAATATTCTGATGTTTGGAAAGTTAAATTGCTGTCTGACATGTTGAATCCAAACTCAATACCATGATGTAGATGTGCCAGCAAGGCAATTAAAGCAAAAAAATAAGACTTAATCCATTTAGTAATTATATGTCAACATGGACCCATTGTATTTAATCGCCTTTGGCTTTCCCTCTTTGGGTCAGAGGGGAGAATGCTGTGGCAACAAACTGATATTGTGGGATAATTATGATTTAATTGATAAAGCAACTCTCTCAACTAACCTTTGCAATGCTAGTTAACTACTACTACTACTGCCGCTGCTTGATAAGAAGTTCAAATGAACATACATTATTTTCTGTGTATGTTTATTTCTGCGTAAACACCATGGCATTTACCTGTTTACGGTTATCAGATACGCTTACCCTAATTCCCAACACACCCTAATACTTTCTATATTAGCTTTATGCATAATACATACAAAAACCTCCCTTATATATCTTTTAAATTTCTCCTTGCGGTACATTCACATAGGTGAAAAACATGTATATTCCAGTAACTACAGTTCACTGATCAATGGGATACCTGTGAGGGTATTATATTGCTCAATGGAGGTTGTGTCCTGCATGTCATTGGCACAGTAGATTACTGTTCTTAGGAGTGATCATTATCTCGGTCATAATTAATACTTGGAAATATGGAGAAAAACAACTATTTGTAGGGTTCCCATAAGACTATATTGTATATACCAGAGTGTTTTTATCATTCGAATTAAATGTCAAGGGCCTTGTTTGAGACAATACAGTTTCAGTTCACATAAGGTCTGCACGCTTGTGTTTGAGCATGATTCTTTTTGTTTTTCTGTGGAATAACTGGTGGCAACTCAGGTGATTGGTTAACATAGAAATGTTGTGACTAAACTTAACAAAAATATGAATATATTACACTACCAAACCAAGATAAGTGGCATAAAACACAGTGTAAAAATAGTATGGAGTACCTTAAATTATATCATGGGCAGAAAACCCAATTCATCTACATAATTCACTGAAGTTAATTTATAACAACAGAAGTGAAATGACAACAATGAACAGTGAACCATCATATTTTTGTATAAAATATCTAATAATGGAAGAGGATTGCTGCTTTGAATTTGGTCAAGTTTGTGTCGGAGAGGTGGAAAATATATTGTTATCCATCAATATTAATATGCCAGCAGGTATAGACAACATTGATGGGAAACTATTGAGAATAACAGCAGACTGTATGACCACCTCTATTCCCTACAGTATATCTTTAACCAGTATATCTGTGTACACAGGTGTGGAAGGAAGCTAAAGTAATTCCACTGCCAAAAAATGGTAAAGGACACTTTGCTGGCTTTAACAGCCGCCCAGTCAGTTTGCTGCCTCTTCTTAATAAACTGATGGAGAGAATTGTGATGGACCAAATCAATTACAATGGTATTTTTCAGAGTACAAGTTCATTACTGACTTTCAGCATGCATACAGAGTAGTGCACACAACACTTGCACTGCACACAACACTTGCACTGCACTGACACAATTGACAAATGATTGGTTCAAATAAATGGATAATAAGATGATAGTTGGAGCTGTATTGTTAGATTTCAGTGCAGCCTTTGATGTTATTGATCATAAACAGCTATTGAAAAACTCACTTGCTATGGCT
Source organism: Oncorhynchus gorbuscha (assembly GCF_021184085.1). Taxonomy (NCBI): domain Eukaryota; kingdom Metazoa; phylum Chordata; class Actinopteri; order Salmoniformes; family Salmonidae; genus Oncorhynchus; species Oncorhynchus gorbuscha. The sequence goes on along the minus strand of NC_060188.1, from coordinate 83,740,397 downwards.
TTACATCACCTGCCATCACATGGTTGGAGAGTTATGTATCCAATAGAATCCAGAGAGTGTTCTTCAATGGAAGTTTCTCTAACATCAGATACATACAGTGCGGTGTCCCTCAGGCCAGTTGACATGGGCCGTTACTCTTATTTGGTTCAAAACATTCTCTTAGACCTCAATTGGAGTTGAGCAAGTTGAGGAAGCTAAACTCCTAATTATAACATTGGATGCTCAATTATTATGGTCAAGTCATATTGACAAAGTTGTTGAGACAATGGGGAGGGGTATGTCCGTTGTAAAAAGGACGTTCTGAACAACTGGACTCATTGTTCAGGCTCTGGTCTTATCCCATCTTTATTATTGTTCAGTAATATGATAAAGTGCAGCAAGAAAAGACCTAGCAAAACTGCAGCTGACTCAAAATAGAGCACCACGCCCTTAACTGCACATACAGAACTAAAATCAACAACATGCATGCCGGTCTTTACTGGTTGAGGGTTGACGAGAAATTACCTGCTTCTTTTCTAGTTTTCAGGCTCAGACTCAGACACCCATACATACTCCACAAGACATGCCACCAAGTCCAAAATGAATTCACGGCAACGCACAGTGTTATACAGAGCAATGATCACATGGAACTCCCTTCCATATCAAATTACTCACCCAAACAGCAGAATTACCTTCAAAAATATATTAAACAACATTTTATGGAATGACGGGGACTGTGAGGGAACACACACTCACAAACACACAGTTTAACACACATCTTGTTTGGGTTATTGTTTGTACTATTATTATTATTATTTGTTTTTGTATTTATTGTTTACATTTAAAATATGTGTGACTGTCCTTGTGTATCAGTGTCATGACTTCCACCGAAGGTGGTTCCTCTCCCTGTTCGGGCGGTGCTGGGAGGTCGCCGTCGCCGGTCTACTAGCTGCCACCGGTCCTTTTCCCTTTTCTTTTGGTTATGTCTGTTTTGTGGTTCACCTGGTTTCATTTTGGTTAATTAGGGGGGTATTTAATTCGACATTTCCTTTGGGGTTTTGTGCGGGATTGTTTTTGTTTGTACTGTCAGTGAGTTTGGGTTTCGTTTTATTAGCTTATGTTTACAGGTGTTTTTTCCCTGGACTGTGTCTGAGTGGGGTTTTCAGGGCTATTGCTGTAGTACGGTGCCCTGTTGTTTGTTGAACTAGTTTAATTAAAAGCCCTTTTCTTTGGAACTTGTTTCTCCTGCGCCTGACTCCACACCCACATCTCCTTGGGGAGATCTGACAATCAGTGCTTTGTTAGATGTCATGTTTTGTGTTTTTTTGTGGACTCCAGGAAGAATAGTTTCTGCTTCAGTAACAGTTAATAGAGATCGAATATCACGTTTGTTATAATGAGTGGACCAAAGCGCAGCGTGAATAGGGCCAGAGTAGGGCTCCGGCCATGGAGCAGAACTGGACACCGTGCCTGGACTGGGCACTGGGGGGAGAGGAAGGCTCAGGCCCTGGAGCAGAACTGGACACCGTGCCTGGACTGGGCACTGGGGGGAGAGGAAGGCTCCGGCCATGGAGCAGAACTGGACACCGTGCCTGGACTGGGCACTGGGGGGAGAGGAAGGCTCCGGCCATGGAGCAGAACTGGACACCGTGCCTGGACTGGGCACTGGGGGGAGAGGAAGGCTCCGGCCATGGAGCAGAACTGGACACCGTGCCTGGACTGGGCACTGGGGGGAGAGGAAGGCTCCGGCCATGGAGCAGAACTGGACACCGTGCCTGGACTGGGCACTGGGGGAGAGGAAGGCTCCGGCCATGGAGCAGAACTGGACACCGTGCCTGGACTGGGCACTGGGGGTGAGGAAGGCTCCGGCCATGGAGCAGAACTGGACACCGTGCCTGGACTGGGCACTGGGGGAGAGGAAGGCTCCGGCCATGGAGCAGAACTGGACACCGTGCCTGGACTGGGCACTGGGGGAGAGGAAGGCTCCGGCCATGGAGCAGAACTGGACACCGTGCCTGGACTGGGCACTGGGGGAGAGGAAGGCTCCGGCCATGGAGCAGAACTGGACACCGTGCCTGGACTGGGCACTGGGGGAGAGGAAGGCTCCGGCCATGGAGCAGAACTGGACACCGTGCCTGGACTGGGCACTGGGGGAGAGGAAGGCTCCGGCCATGGAGCAGAACTGGACACCGTGCCTGGACTGGGCACTGGGGGAGAGGAAGGCTCCGGCCATGGAGCAGAACTGGACACCGTGCCTGGACTGGGCACTGGGGGAGAGGAAGGCTCCGGCCATGGAGCAGAACTGGACACCGTGCCTGGACTGGGCACTGGGGGGAGAGGAAGGCTCCGGCCATGGAGCAGAACTGGACACCGTGCCTGGACTGGGCACTGGGGGGAGAGGAAGGCTCCGGCCATGGAGCAGAACTGGACACCGTGCCTGGACTGGGCACTGGGGGGAGAGGAAGGCTCCGGCCATGGAGCAGAACTGGACACCGTGCCTGGACTGGGCACTGGGGGGAGAGGAAGGCTCCGGCCATGGAGCAGAACTGGACACCGTGCCTGGACTGGGCACTGGGGGGAGAGGAAGGCTCCGGCCATGGAGCAGAACTGGACACCGTGCCTGGACTGGGCACTGGGGGAGAGGAAGGCTCCGGCCATGGAGCAGAACTGGACACCGTGCCTGGACTGGGCACTGGGGGGAGAGGAAGGCTCCGGCCATGGAGCAGAACTGGACACCGTGCCTGGACTGGGCACTGGGGGGAGAGGAAGGCTCCGGCCATGGAGCAGGACTGAACGCCATGCCTGGACTGGGCACCGGCCAAGAGGAAGGCTCAGGCCCTGGAGCAGGACTGGACGCCATGCCTGGACTGGGCACTGGTGCAGAGGAAGGCTCAGGCCATGGAGTAAGACTGGACGTCATGCCTGGACTGGGCACCGGTACAGAGGAAGGCTCTGGCCCTGGAGCAGGACTGGACGCTGTGCCTGGACTGAGCACCGGCGCAGAGGAATGCTCAGGCCATGGAGTGGGACTGGATGCCGTGCCTGGATTGGGCACCAGCGCAGAGGAAGGCTCCAGACATGGAGCGGAACTGGACGCCCTGGCTGGACTGGGCACCGGCGCAGAGGAAGGCTCCGGCCATGGAGCAGGACTGGACGCCTTGCCTGGACTGGGCACCGGCGCAAAGGACTCAGGGCTGGTAACACACTTTTCAGGGCGAGTGTGGGGAGTCGGCACAGGATGTACCGGGCTGAGGATGCGCACTGGAGGCCTGTTGCGTGGAGCCGGCATAGGCTTCACCGGACTGATAACACAATCTTCAGGGCGAGTGCGGGGAGCCGGCAACGGACGTACCGGGCTGGGGAGGCCCACTGGAGGCCTGGTGCGTGGAACCGGCACAGGTTACACCGGACTGATGACACGCTCTTCAGGACGAGTGCGGGGAGCCAGCACAGGACGTACCGGGCTGAGAAGGCGCTCTTCAGGGCAAATGCGCTGCAGAATACACCTAACCAACATCTCTCTCGGATCTCCCTCCCAGTAGTGGTGGGACATTCTGTCACGTTCCTTATAATGAGTGGACCAAAGCGCAGCGTGAGTAGAGTTCCACATATTTATTGAGGTGAAACTTCAAACAACAAGTAAACAAACGAACGTGCAGTTCGTAGCGCACATTGGCACTAGACAAAACAATATCCCACAACGCAGGTGGGAGACGAACCACACTAAAGGACCACACCAATTAAAGGCAACGATCATCAGCTGCCTCCAATTGGGAACCATACTATCACCAACATAGAAAATAATGACTAGAACACCCTCTAGTCACGCCCTGACCTATAACACCATAGAGAACCCCAAGGGCTCTCTATGGTCAGGGCGTTACATCTGAATAAACCATGGGGCTCCTGTCAAAAGCAGTGCACTATATAGGTAATAGGGTGTAATTTGGGACCCAGACTACATCTCAATACTGTACAGCTGTTGGTAATAGGGTGCCATTGGGACCCAGACTACATCTCAATACTTTACAGCTGTTGGTAATAGGGTGCCATTGGGACCCAGACTACATCTGAATACTTTACAGCTGTTGGTAATAGGGTGCCATTGGGACCCAGACTACATCTGAATACTGTACAGCTGTTGGTAATAGGGTGCCATTGGGACCCAGACTACATCTCAATACTGTACAGCTGTTGGTAATAGGGTGCCATTGGGACCCAGACTACATCTCAATACTGTACAGCTGTTGGTAATAGGGTGCCATTGGGACCCAGACTACATCTCAATACTTTACAGCTGTTGGTAATAGGGTGCCATTGGGACCCAGACTACATCTGAATACTGTACAGCTGTTGGTAATAGGGTGCCATTGGGACCCAGACTACATCTCAATACTGTACAGCTGTTGGTAATAGGGTGCCATTGGGACCCAGACTACATCTGAATACTGTACAGCTGTTGGTAATAGGGTGCCATTGGGACCCTAACTACATCTGAATACTGTACAGCTGTTGGTAATAGGGTGCCATTGGGACCCAGACTACATCTGAATACTGTACAGCTGTTGGTAATAGGGTGCCATTGGGACCCAGACTACATCTGAATACTGTACAGCTTTTGGTAATAGGGTGCCATTGGGACCCAGACTACATCTCAATACTGTACAGCTGTTGATAATAGAGTGTAATATGGGACCCAAACTACATCTGAATACTGTACAGTTGTTGCTTGCTCCATGTTTGATCCTATTCTTGGCTGAACCCACCGACAAATTCTCTCCCTGAGTTATGGTCTTTAGTTCTAGCCTGGTTCCACATCTGTTTGTGCTGTGGGCAAAATTGCAAGACAACACCAGGCTACCTTAGTTCACTCTAGAAATAGTTAACATTGACACTGCAATCTACTTCTATACAAAATACCTTTGTGATTAAAAGTTTTTCTGCCATTCTGTTGCTGTTTTCATCTGTAAGAAAGGGGAGTTAGTAGTCATGGATCAGAGTCAGGCTCAGTCTCGCTCCGGTCTCAGCTAATCCGGGCTGTAAGCATGCTAATCCTTGACATGGAGAGTTATGCTAGCCAGCTTCTGTGGCATGTTGAATCAACAAGTAATAACATTGTTGAAGGGCTTATATGATTCTGCCTGTTTGTTGAGCTGCTGCATAAAAATTTGAACAAGAAGAGGAAAGTAGGAGACCCCTAGCATCACAAACAAATAGGATCAACTGAGATGTTATTTTTTGGTAAATGTCAAGGTTGACCAGGTACTGTGACTTATGTTTTGAAAAGGGAGGTCGCCAGACAAATCCTTAATGATATCAGTGGTTCAAGGATAAACTGAATGGGAAGAAGGGTGTTGGTGGCTGGGTATCATAAAATACTGTTCCCCCATAAGAATGTTTTGCACAATGGAATCTTATCAATGCTATCCGCTTTTGTTAATATTATCCATTCAATCCTGTCTCTATCAGTCTTTTTATAGGTCAAGCATTTAATAAGGGAGAGAAGATGCACAAGCTGACCAACCTCACTGAAAGACACATACCCCCTAACTGTGCCAGTGGATCTATCTCATATGTTGAGTTATTGCTATTGTAACACAATGATGTGGAGGCAACACATCACAGTCACATGAACAATCTCCAGCTGAAACTCAGTTGTATCAGTCAGATAGGGGGTCTCTGGATGTAATCTGTGCACAGTGGCCTCCAGCACCACCATCTACTGGAACAATTACACCCCCATGAGCTCTGGACACCCTAGGACAGGGGTGTCACCCAAATCCTGGAGTAGCTCTTTGTTAGTAAGACCTTTAAACAAGTTAACATTCATAAGTCTGCAGGGCCAGACACATTACCAGGACGCAATGACCAACTGGCAAGAGTCTTCACTGACATTTCAACCTCTCCCTGACCCAGTCTGTAATACCTACATGTTTCAAGCAGACCACCATAGTCATAGTGCCCATGGACACCAAGGTAACCTGTCTAAATGACTATCACTCCGTAACACTCACATCTGTATCCATGAAATGCTTTGAAAGGCTGTTCCTGGCTCACATCAACACAATCATTCCAGACACCATGGACCCACTCCAATTCGCAAACTGCCCCAACAGATCCACAGATGATGCAATCTCTATTGCAGTCCACACTGCCCTTTCTCATCTGGACAAAATGAACACCTACATAAGAATGCTGTGTTCATTGACTTCAGCTCAGCATTCAACACCATAGATGGGTTTAATCTCCATTGGAGATTAAATACGGTTTACATGTAATCAACAATCTAAGCCCATCTAACATCATCATTCATTTTGCCGATGACATGACGGTGGTAGGCCTGATCACAGACGCCAATTAGACGTCATCGGCGTCTGAGAAGTTGTCCTGGCACCTCTCCCTCAATGTCAGCAAGACAAATGGGGCTGATCATGGACTATAGGAAACGGAGGGCCAAACACGGCACAGCCACATCGATGGGGCTGTAGTGGAGCAGGTTTAGAGCTTCAAGATCCTCGGTGTTCACATCACTAAGAAATTATCATGGGCCACACACACGAACACAGTCGTGAGCAGGACAACGCCTCAGGAGGCTGAAAAGATTTACAGCTGCACCATCAAGAGCATCTTGACTGGCTGCATCACCGCTTGGTATGAAAACTGCTTGGCATCCGACAGCAAGGCACTACGGAAGAGCAAAAACCTTTAAACCTGTAGACACCTGTCACATCTTCTCTTGCTCACCACTTCCGGCGTACGATGTCACCGGAATACCAACCACTGGTCCTGGGAGTCATCATTACGCACACTTGGCACTCATCGTTACATGTACCTTTTCATCATTATGATTCACACCTGTACTTCATTACCTTCATCATTTCCTCCCCTTTATAAGTTGCCATGGTTATTTCTCTGCTGACACGGCGGGCATTGTAATGGGCTCCGTCTGGGAGAGAGGAGGAGCTAGATTCTAATGAGGGGTTCATGGCTCTGTTTAAATGCATTTTTGATCATCCTGCGGAGGGCATTGAAGGAGGTGAGCATCTGCTTCAGCTACAGCAGGAGAATCAGACGGCTGCTGAGTATGCGCTCACCTTACAGACAGTAGCAGCTTCCAGTGGATGGAATGAGCCAGCGCTTCTCACGCTATTTAGATGAGGGCTGCACAAGGAGTTCCAGACAGAACTGGCCTGTGAGGATAAGAACCTCACCCTGGACGCACTCATTGTGATGGCCATCCGTCTGGATAACCTTCTCCAGGAGCGTCTGCATTCTCATTGCTTCTCTCACTCCTTTGACGAGTACTCGGGATCAGAGCCTGAACCCATTGAGGTAGGGGTCACACGCCTTTCCGCGACAAAACGACGCAGACGGATACATCTGGGCTATGTCTGTACTGAGGGCACAAGCTCCAGCGGTGTCCGGTACTTCAGAATCCGGGATCCACTAGAGCAGACGAACGGTCACGTGATGTTCCATCCCCGACCAGGAGTGAGTATTCCAGATTCAACTCTTCCCACTAGACTCTTGGGGTCCATCGCTCTGGCTAACTGTCAAATCATTATTTATATAGCCCTTCTTACATCAGCTGATATATCAAAGTGCTGTACAGAAACCCAAACTAAAACCCCAAACAGCAAGCAATGCGGGTGTAGAAGCACTGTGGCTAGGAAAAACAACCTAGAAAGGCCAAAACCTAGAAAAAAACCTAGAGAGGAACCAGGCTATGATGGGTGGCCAGTCCTCTTCTGGCTGTGCCGGGTTTAGATTATAACAGAACATGACCAAGATGTTCAAATGTTCATAAATGACCAGCATGGTCAAATAATAGTAATCACAGTGAACAGGTCAGGGTTCCATAGCTGCAGGCAGAACAGTTGAAACTGGAGCAGAAGCATGGCCAGGTGGACTGGGGACAACAAGGAGTCATCATGCCAGGTAGTCCTGAGGCATGGTCCTAGGGCTCAGGTCATCCAAGAGAGAGAAAGAAAGAAAGAGAGAAAGAGATAATTAGAGAGAGCATTCTTAAATTCACACAGGAAAAAAGGAGAGAAAGACAGGAGAAATACTCCAGATATAACAGACTGACCCTAGCCCCCCGACACATAAACTACTGCAGCATAAATACTGGAGGCTGAGACAGGAGGCGTCAGGAGACACTGTAGCCCCATCCAATGATACCCCCGGACAGGGTCAAACAGGCAGGATATAACCCCACCCACTTTGCCAAAGCACAGCCCCCACACCACTAGAGGGATATCTTCAACCACCAACTTACCATCCTGAGACAAGGCCGAGTATATCCTACAAAGATCTCTGCCACGGCACAACCCAAGGGGGGTGAGTGCCAACCCAGAAAGGAAGACCACGTCAGTGACTCAACCCACTCAAGTGACGCACCCCTCCTAGGGACAGCATGGAAGACCACCAGTAATCCAGTGACTCAGCCCCTTATATTGGGTTATAGGCAGAGAATCCCAGTGGAGAGAGGGGAACCGGCCAGGCAGAGACAGCAAGGGCGGTTCGTTGCTCCAGTGATCTTTCCGTTCACCCCCACACTCCTGGGTCAGACTACACTCAATCATAGGACCTACTGAAGAGATGAGTCTTCAATAAAGTCTTCAAAGTTGAGATCGAGTCTGCGTCTCTCACATGGGTAGGCAGACCATTCTTTAAAAATGAATCTCCATAGGCGAAAGCCCTGCCTCCAGCTGTTTGCTTAGAAATTCTAGGGACAATTAGGAGACCTGCGTCTTGTGACCGTAGCGTATGTGTAGGTATGTACTGCAGGACTAAATCGGATAGATAGGTAGGAGCAAGCCCATGTAATGCTTTGTAAGTTAGCAGTAAAACCTTGAAATCAGCCCTTGCCTGTCCCTCATGTATTGTGTCTACCGCTTTCGTGTATTCTGGCACTGCAGGGAACTTTTTATATATCAGACCCTTGCCTCCTCCCTCAACATTACTGTCTACCCGCTCTCCTCTCCTTTTCCGGTTCAAGATCTCGACTGTTGGCCATTAGGATCTGGAACCATCACTCACATCACCTACCCTCACCATGGAGTCCAATCACCAGAATAACATCCCCTTCTTCATCACCAGTGCACCAGTTCACAAAATCCTCCTAGGCTTCTCTTGGCTGCAACGCCATGGTCGAGGATAAGAATAACACTAGTCACCTGATTGCCGGAAGACCTCTTTTCCTGTCCTCTGTGGTTCCACGTTGGTTGAGAGTCCTGTGGTTGCCTATCAGCCCAACATCCTAGAGGAATACCAGGACCTAGGGCAGGTATTCTCCAAGACCCGTGCTACCTGTCTCCCTCCTCATTGATCCTGGGACTGTGTCATGACCTGTTTTCCGGTGCTACACCTCCGCGCAGATACATCTACTGTACCCTCTGTCTGTGGCTGAGACCCAGGCCATGGATGATTATGTTCAAGGCGCTCCAACAGGGTTTCATCCGCACATCCACGTCTCCTGCGTTGGCTGGCTTCTTCTTCGTGGCCAAGAAGGAGGGAGGATTATGCCCATGTATCAATTCATGTGCAAAGGATTAGCATTTCAGTTGATATAATTATCACTCTGGAGTGACTTCTTAGTCGACCCCCACTTCCCCTTTTGTCTAACAAGCCGCCATGCCGGTTTAGCCCTCTAGGGCACATTCTCCTATCATTTCTTGTAACCATATTTACTGTTTGTTTATGCATTTCTGTGAATTACTTAGTTAGTGATAAATAAATGATTTAAGACAATTGATGTATGGATGACTCATAGTGAAGACTGGGTTTGTGCAGATTTACGACGTTTGGAATGAGACTAACGTGAGGTAAATAATTAATTAATTCGAAGACTAATTGATCAGATAAAATAAGTGAGAAGTTATTTTAGGAAATTATAACTTTGTAATCTGAATATTTTTCCTTGGTGCCCCGACTTCCTAGTTAATTACATTTCCATGATTGACAAGTTGATTGCGTAATACTAATTACAGAGAATCTTTGATAAACACTATAAGTCTTCAATTTAATGATAGTAAAGACACGACAACATGCTGATAGAAATTTGGTAAAACGGATTTAAGTTTACCCGGCTACTAGGAGCGCCTCCTCTGGGTGAGCGTTTTCTTGTTTACTTATGGCGGAATTCAGCTCATTCAATGCTGTCTTAGTGCCAGCCTCAGTCTGTGGTAGTATGTAAACAGCTATGAAAAATACAGATGCAAACTCTCTAGGTAGACAGTGTGGTCTACAGCTTAGCATGAGATACTCTACCTCAGAGATACTCTACCTCTACCTCTACTTCCTTAGAAATCGTGCACCAGCTGTTATTTAAAAAAAGACATAGTCCGCCACATCTTGTCTTACCAGACTCCGCTGTTCTATCCTGCCGATACAGCGTATAACCAACCAGCTGTATGTCAACATTGTCGTCGTTCAGCCACGACTCCGTGAAGCATAACATATTACAGTTTTGAATGTCCCGTTTGTAGTTTAATCTTCTGCGTAGGTCAAATACTGTATTTTATTATCCAAAGATTTCACGTTTGCTAGCAGAATTGAAGGAAGTGGAGGTTTATTTGATCGCCTACGAATTCTCAGAAGGCAGCCCGCCCTCTGGACCCTTTTTCTCCACCTCCTCTTCAAGCAAATCATGGGGATCTGGGCCTGTTCCCGAGAAAGCAGTATATCATTCGCGTCGGGCTCATCAGACTCAAAGGAAAAAAAGGATTATGCCAGTCCGTGGTGAGAAATCGCAGTCCTGATGTCCAGAAGTTATTTTTGGTCATAAGAGACGATAGCGGCAACATTATGCACAAAATAAGTTTGAAAAAAGTTACAAACAGCACAAAAAAACACAATCGGTTGGGGACACGTAAAACATCAGCAGTCTCCGGGGACATTGTTACTATACTATAATATATTTTAGATGATACATCAAGCGAATCAGCGTCAAGCAATATTCCAGCATTGCGACTGAGTAGCCATCTCTAGAGGTTTTACATTTTTTTGGGCTACAGTCATGTAGAGTAGGTACATTACAGGATCTCTATGGCTACAGTCATATACAGTAGGTACATTATAAGATCTCTATGGCTACAGTCACATACAGTAGGTACATTATAGCATCTCTATGGCTACAGTCACGTACAGTAGGTACATTATAGGATCTCTATGGCTACAGTCATATACAGTAAGTACATTATAGGATCTCTATTGCTACAGTCACATACAGTAGGTACATTATAGGATCTCTATGGCTACAGTCACATACAGTAGGTACATTATAGGATCTCTATTGCTACAGTCATATACAGTAGGTACATTATAGGATCTCTATGGTTACAGTCATATACAGTAGGTACATTATAGGATCTCTATGGCTACAGTCATACACAGTAGGTACATCTCTATGGCTACAGTCATATACAGTAGGTGCATTATAGGATATCTATGGCTACAGTCATATACAGAAGGTACATCTCTATGGCTACAGTCATATACAGTAGGTACATTATAGGATCTCTATGGCTACAGTCATATACAGTAGGTACATTATAGGATCTCTATGGCTACAGTCATATACAGTAGGTACATTATAGGATCTCTATGGCTACAGTCATATACAGTAGGTACATTATAGGATCTCTATGGCTACAGTCATATACAGTAGGTACATTATAGGATCTCTATGGCTACAGTCATATACAGTAGGTGCATTATAGGATTTCTATGGCTGCAGGGCCACGCAAATTAAATCACATTTTATTGGTCACTTGTGCCGAATACAACAGGTGTAGACTTTACAATGAATTGCTTACTTCCGAGCCAAGTCCCAACATTGCTGAGTTATAAATATGACAAATATTTGCTAAATAAAAAATAAATACTAACACAATAAAAACAATAATGAGGCTATGTTCAAGGAGTACATGTATAGAGTCAATGTGCAGGGGTACCAGGTAGTTGAGGTCATTGAGTTAATACGGTATGTACAAATCAGGATAATTAATAAACAATTAATAATTAATAAATAATTAATAAATAGTAGCATCAGCATATGTGACGTGTGAAACTGTGTCTATGTGTGAGAGCGTGTGTGTGTGAGAGAGTGTGTGTGGGAGTGTGTGTGTGTGTTGGTGTGTCAGTGTAGTATGTGTAAATGTGTGCGTAGAGTCTAGTGCATGGGAGTCAGTGCAAAACAATAAAGAAAATAAAAGAAAATAATAGAGGGTCAATGTAAATAGCATTTGATGAACTGTTCAACAGTCTTATGGCTTGGGGGTAGAAGCTGTTTAGCAGTCTTATGGCTTTGGGGTAGAAGCTGTTCAGCAGTCTTATGGCTTGGGGGTAGAAGCTGTTCAGCATTCTTATGGCTTTGGGTCACAGACTTGGCTGTTGGTTACATACAATTTTTGGGGGCCTTCGTCTGACACTGCCTTGTATAGAGGCCTTGATGGCGGGGAGTTTTGTGATATACTGGGCCATAAACACTACCCTCTGCAGTGCCTTGTAGACGGATGCTGAGCAGTTGCCATACCAAGCAGTGATGGAGCCAGTCAAGATGCTCTTGATGGGACCTGAAGGCCCATGCAGCTGTACAACAACCACTTCAACCTCTATCTCCCTCTGTTGACACTGTAGGTGAAGGTTATAACAGAAAGAGAAAGAGATAGTTCATGGATTATAAAATGTTCAGTAACTGTTGTTGTGATTCGGTTTGTTGACTTTTTCAATCAGTCATCTTGACTACCCAGGTCCAAAATGACAAGGTATCTATTTGATCCACAGTAAAATCCACAGTAAGACATAGTGTGTAACCATTAGCTATTAAACTTCACTGTAAACCGTTTACCCTACTAGATAGGTAAGTATATGAGAGTGAGTACATTTTTAAACACAGCCTCATTTAGAGTGAGCCTTCTGTAGAGTTTGAGGGGGAAGTTTGTCCAGGCTCGTTGCTATAAAGCGACTGGACCCACTGCTCTGGCTAAGTCCCAGCTGCTCAGATACCTAATCTCACACCGCCTTCTCTGAATCTGTCTGCGGAAGTTGTGACAGTAACCCCCCTTGACGCGCGGCTCCAGCAACGCGCCGACACGGGCCTCGGGGACGACCCGGAGGATGAGGCACAGGACGATCCGGTGGAGAGGGTGAAATTCCTGCAGTAAGGAAGGGTCCAGGATGTCCTCCACCGGCACCCAGCATCTCTCCTCCGAACCATACCCCTTCCACTCCACCAGGTACTGAAGGCCCCTCGCCCGACACCTTGAGTACATGATGGCTCGCACAGTATACGCCGGGGCCCCCTCGATGTCCAGAGGGGTAGGAGGAACCTCCCACACCTCAGACTGCTGGAGCAGACCAGCCACCACCAGCCTGAGGAGAAACACATGGAACGAGGGGTTAATACGGTAATCAAGGGGAAGCTGTAACCTACAACAAACCTCGTTCAGTCTCCTCAGGACTTTAAATGGCCCCACAAACCGGGGACCCAGCTTCTGGCAGGGCAGGCGAAGGGGTAGATTTCGGGTCGAGAGCCAGACCAGGTCCTCGGGTCTGGATACACCGGGGCCTCACTGCGGTGGAGGTCGGGGCGCTCGCCTTCTGCCGCCTGATGGCCCGTTGCAGGCGCACACGGGCAGCGTACCATATCTCCTCCGAGCGCCGAAATCATTCATCCACCGCAGGTGCCTTGATCTGGTTCTGATGCCACGGTGCCAGGACCGGCTGATAACCTAGTACACACTGAAAAGGAGATAGGTTAGTGGAGTAGTGGCGGAGGGAGTTTTGGGCCATCTCTGCCCAGGGGATGAAAGCCGCCCACTCACCCGGCCGGTCCTGGCAATAGGACCGCAGAAACCTACCCACATCCTGGATAACTCTCTCCACCTCCGGGTGAAAACCTGAGGTGAGGCTGACTGAGACACCCAGGCATTCCATAAATGCCCTCCAGACTCTAGACGTGAACTGGGGACCCCAATCAGAAACTATATCCTCAGGCACCCCGTAGTGCCGGAAGACGTGGGTGAACAGGGCCTCCCCAGTCTGTGGAGCCATAGGGAGACCGGGCAAAGGAAGGAGACACCACAAGGATTGTGGTGTTTCTTGTGACGGAGGAAGATCCTTCACAAAATCCACTGATAGGTGTGACCACGGCCGTTGTGGAACGGGTAGGGTTGTAATTTCCCTCTGGGCAGGTGTCTAGGTGCCTTGCACTGGGTGCACACCGAGCAGGAGAAAACATAAACCCTCATGTCCTTAGCTAAAGTGGGCCACCAGTACTTCCCAATAAGACAGCGCGCTGTCCAACCGATGCCAGGATGACCAGAGGAGGGTGACGTGTGTGCCCAACAGATCAAGCGATCGCGGACATCAGACGGAACCTTTGCGACCTTTTGCCACATTTCAGGCTTCAAACATAAAGATATAAAAGTGTATTTTTTATAAAATTATTCAGCCACTTTACTTTCAGTGCAGCAAACTCTCTCCAGAAGTTCAGTGAGGATCTCTGAATGATCCAATGTTGACCTAAATGACTAATGATGATAATTACAATCCACCTGTGTGTAATCAAGTCTCCGTATAAATGCACCTGCACTGTGATAGTCTCAGAGGTCCGTTAAGAGTGCAGAGAGCATCATGAAGAACAAGGAACACAGCAGACAGGTCTGAGATACTGTTGTGAAGCCAGATTTGGATACAAAAAGATTTCCCAAGTTTTACACATCCCAAGGAGCACTGTGCAAGTGATAATATTGAAATGGAAGGAGTATCAGACCACTGCAAATCTACCAAGACCTGGCCGTCCCTCTAAACTTTCAGTTCATACAAGGAGAAGACTGATCAGAGATGCAGCCAAGAGGCCCATGATCACTCTCGATGAACTGCAGAGATCTACAGCTGAGGTGGGAGACTCTGTCCATAGGACAACAATCAGTCGTATATTGCAAAAATCTGGCCTTTATGGAAGAGTGGCAAGAAGAAAGCCATTTCTTAAAGATATCCATAAAAAGTGTCGTTTAAAGTTTGCCACAAGCCACCTGGGAGACACACCAAACATGTGGAAGAAGCTCTGGTCAGATGAAACCAAAATTGAACTTTTTGGCAACAATGCAAAACGTTATGTTTGGGGTAAAAGCAACACAGCTCATCACCCTGAACACACCATCCCCACTGTCAAACATGGTGGTGGCAGCATCATGGTTTGGGCCTGCTTTTCTTCAGCAGGGACAGGGAAGATGGTTAAAATTGATGGGAAGTTGGATGGAGCCAAATACAGGACCATTCTGGAAGAAAACCTGATGGAGTCTGCAAAAGACCTGAGACTGGGACGGAGATTTGTCTTCCAACAAGACAATGATTCAAAACATAAAGCAAAATCTACAATGGAATGGTTAAAAAATAAACATATCCAGGTGTTAGAATGGCCAAGTCAAAGTCCAGACCTGAATCCAATCGAGAATCTGTGGAAAGAACTGAAAACTGCTGTTCACAAATGCTTTCCATCCAACCTCACTGAGCTCGAGCTGTTTTGCAAGGAGGAATGGTAAAAAAATTCAGTCTCTCGATGTGCAAAACTGATAGAGACATACCCCAAGCGACTTACAGCTGTAATCGCAGCAAAAGGTGGCGCTACAAAGTATTAACTTAATGGTGCTGAATAATTTTGCATGCCCAATTTTTCAGTTTTTGATTTGTTTAAAAAGTTTTAAATATCCAATAAATGTCCTTCCACTTCATGATTGTGTCCCACTTGTTGTTGGTTCTTCACAAAAAAATACAGTTTTATATCTTTATGTTTGAAGCCTGAAATGTGGCAAAAGGTCGCAAAGTTCAAGGAGGCCGAATACTTTCGCAAGGCACTGTAAATGCCATGGAAGGATCAGGATGAGCCAGCATGGGAGCCGAGGTAAGCATAGCCTTTAGGTGACCAAAAGCCCTGTCCGCCCCAGCTGACCACTGCAGCCGCACCGGTCCCCCCTTCAGCAAGGAGGTAATGGGAGCCGCTACCTGACCAAAGCTCCGGATAAACTTCCGGTAGTAGTTGGCAAACCCTAAGAACCGCTGCACCTTCTTTACCGTGGTTGGAGTTGGCCAATTACACATGGCTGAAATGCTGTCATTTTCCATCTCCACCCCTGATTGGTGGTACCCTAGGAATGAGACGGACTGTTGGAAGAACAGACATTTCTCAGCATTGATGTACAGGTCATGCTCCAACAGTCGACCAAGCACCTTGCGCACCAGGGACACGTGCTCGGTGCGTGTAGCGGAGTAGATTAGAATGTCATCTATATACTCCACTACATCCTGCCCGTGCAGGTCCCTGAAAATCTTGTCTACAAAGGATTGGAAGACTGATAGAGCATTCATCAACCCGTACGGCATGACGAGGTACTCATAGTGCCCATAGGTGGTACTAAATGGCGTTTTCCACTCACCGCTTGTAAGTTGTAAGCGCTCCTGAGATCCAATTTTGTGAAGAAGCGCGCCCCGTGTAATGACTCTGTCACACTGGCTATGAGAGGCAGCAGATAACTGTACTTAACCGTGATCAGATTTATACCTCGATAGTCAATACACGGGCGTAAACCTCCCTCCTTCTTCTTCACAAAAAATAAACTTGAGGAGGCAGATGAAGTGGAAGGCCGAATGTATTCCTGTCCCAGAGATTCGGAGACATATGTTTCCATAGCCACCGTCTCCTCCTGTGACAGAGGATACACGTGACTCCTGGGAAGTGTTGTGTCTACCAAGAGATTTATCGCACAATCCCCCTGTTGACGGGGTGGTAGTTGAGTCGCCTTCTTCTTACAGAAGGCGAGAGCCAAATCGGCATATTCAGGGGAGAAGTGCATGGCGGTGACCTGGTTTGGACTTTCCACCGTAGTCGCACCTATGGAAACACCTACACATCCCACTGAGCACTGATGTGACCATCCCTTAAGAGCCCTCTGTTGCCACGAAATAGTGGGGTCATGGTAGGCCAACCAGGAAAGCCCCAACACCACAGGAAATGCAGGAGAAACGATCAGAAAGAGACTAATTCTCTCCTCATGACCCTCCTGCGTTATCATACATAGTGGAGCTGTGACCTCCCTAATCAGCCCCGACCCTAAAGGGTGACTATCTAAGGCATGTACAGGGAAGGGCACATCAACAGGAACATAAGGGATCCCTAATCTAAGTGCAAATGCCCGGTCAATAAAGTTCCCAGCTGCGCCTGAATCTACTAGTGCCGTATGCTGGGAATGCGGGGAAAACTCAGGAAATTCTGTGGATAAATCCACCAGTTGGTCGAGGGTAAGGGTGGTGTCCCTGCATGCCAGCTCCCGACGAACGTCCTCACGTAGACTGCACCGGTAATGGTCGATCAGGGGCCCTTTCATTCCATCCCGCGCTGGCTGCCAGGGTCCTGTAGTCCAGTGCAAAGTCCTGTGCGCTCCTCATCCCCTGTCAAAGATGGAACAACCGTTCCCCCGCTGCTCTCCCCTCCGGTGGATGATCGAATACCGCCCGGAAACGGTGGGTGAAATCCTCATACGGCGTTGGCCCACTCAAGTCCTCTCCCCGACAAACAGGAGATGAGGGCGGACACGCTCTCGTGTCCCGAAGGAGCCGGGTGGATGGTCGCCAGGTGAAGCTCCAACTTAAGCAGGAATCCCTGGCACCCAGTAGCCTTCCTATCATTTGCCCTCGGGAGCGAGAGTCGAATCCCACTGGGTTCAGGTGACGAAGGAGTGGACAGCGGTGTGGGTTGGGTGAAGTGGAAGGGGTTTTGGGAAAACGCCCTCTCTCCCATAGCTCCATGGTGTGCAGTCCGCGATCCATGGCTGTGTCAATATTTTGGAGCATCGTTGAGTGCTGCTGGACGTGCTCCTCCACTGGTAACTGAGGACCGGATGTACCTGCTGACTCCATAATGTGGGGTGTTTCTGTCAAGAGTCAGTGTGCAGCAGGTAGGACGGAGTCACGCGCAAATTCCATACAGGGAAAATATTCCAGCTCGACACAACAGAGCGACTACTTAACAAAGAACAAACATGCACAAAACCATGTGGGAACCAGATGGTTAAATAGGGAGTAAATTATAATGTAACATAAACCAGGTGTGTACAATCAAGACAAAACAAATGGAAAAAGAAATGTAGATCTAGAAAGCCGGTGAAGTCGACCGCCGAACGCCACCTGAACAAGGAGAGGCACCAACTTCGGCGGAAGTCGTGACAGAATGGGAAAGCACCATCATAAATGACTGTACTACCTTCCTTCAGCTTTATTTCCTTTCCTTGTGTTCGCTGAATTGTGGCCCAATGAATTTATCGAGCCTGTAAAAGGTCACGTCCAGTTAGTCTACAAATTGTAGATAGTCTATTTCTCTCCATGCATTTAGTGGTTCTCTGCCCTGACTGTCTCCCGTCAGGTCACATCCGAATCACCTCCCCTGTTGAAGTAAAGCAGCTAATTTGAAGTATGGTCAGTGAGAACATAAGGACCTTCGCTCTCCAAACTCAGGATTGACTCTTTATTGTTTCTCACACACCAAGGAGAGGAGCTGGAAACACCTTGATCTCTTAAACTCTCTATGCTCTCTCATCGAAACAGATACTTTCTCAGCTAACTGACTAAGCACATTCTTCTTGTGAGGGGAAAAGAAGACACAACACTACAGTACTCTACACAACACAACCAACACAACACAACACAATTCTACACATCACAACATATCACTAACAAACACAACTTTAAAAAACACATCACTACTCTACACAATACAACACTACACCTCAAAACACTACACTACACCTCACAACACTGCACAACACTACACAACTCCACAACAAAACACTACCAACACAACACTACACGAAACTCCACCAACAAAACACTACACAACAAAACACTACCAACACAACACTACACAACACAAGCTACACTACAAAACACTACACAACACTACACAACAAAACACTACCAACACAACACTACAAAACACTACACACACAACACAACACTACACAACAAAACACTAACAACACAACACTACACAACACTACACTACAAAACACTACACACACCACTACACACACACCACTACACAACACAGCACAACACAATACAACACTACAAAACACAACACAACAATACAGAACAAAATACTACACTACACTACACTACACTACACTACACTACACTACACTACACTACACTACACTACACTACACTACACAAAAGAGACCAGCTGGAACAGGGAGGGAATATAAAGCAGAATAAATGCACAACACAACACTACACAACCCTACCAACACATCACTACACACACTACACAACAAAACACAACACTACACAACAAAACACAACACACAATACAGAATAAAACACTACACAACAGAGGCCAGCTAGAACAGGGAGGGATATAAAGCAGAATAAATGCACAACACAACACTACACAACTCTACCAACACATCAATACACAACACTACACAACAAAACACAACACTACACAACAAAACACAACAAAACAATACAGAATAAAACACTACACAACAGAGGCCAGCTGGAACAGGGAGGGAATATAAAAGCAGAATAAATGCACAACACAACACTACACTACACAACACTACCAACACATCACTACACAACACTACACAACAAAACACAACACTACACAACAAAACACAACACAACAATACAGAATAAAACACTACACAACAGAGACCAGCTGGAAGAGGGAGGGAATATAAAGCAGAATAATTGCAAAAAGAGACAAGGTAGAAAGCAGTACAGCGCTTTAGAACAGCTGCCAGGCCAAGTGACTAATTTACTGTAGGCAACAAGCTAACTAACTAATAGCAAAACTAGCGCCTCTACACTGCATGAGCCTAATGTCGGCTTAATTTTTCCATAATGAAGAACTCCTTCAAATGTTTGTACTTGAGAATGTTACAGCAGCACACTGAATGAGTCTAACTGTTTTCCCATTGTTGATTTACTTCACATGATTTCACGTTTCATGTGTGAGAAGGCCTTACATCGGAAACAATTGAATTCATCACACACAAAGGAGTTAAACCCAATCATATCATATTTTGTCTATTTACAGCACACTGAATAAGGAAGGTTCCAATAAAATGTTTTGCATGGAGGAAACAGACGTCTCATTTGCATTTTGGCACTCCAAGCAAGATTATGACTATTTAAAAAAAATTACCAGCAGGCTGGATTACTGCTAGATTCGTCAAAGATTGCAAGTACTGTATAGAGTACTGCTCTATTTCATATGAATTTGTATGCTGGGGATGTTGTGGCACCATGTCGTTCAGTTGGTAGAGAATGGTTCTTGCAATGCAACAGTAGGGTTGTGAGTTCTATTTCCACGGGGCTCAAATATGAGAAAAGAAAATGTATGCGCTCACTACTGTAAGTTGCTCTCGGTAAGAGCATCCGCTAAATGTATGTTTTGTCCACATGGCATAGCTGAGCAGCTCATGTAACGCATAACTATGTTCTATTGAATAAGATTGTGATGCAGGAAACTACAAACAAATCCTGAGTAAATGTTTTCTGAATGAGTATGAATATTCAATTTCATATGCAAACTGTTCCCAAGTTTACATTTAGTAAACTTGTGTGAAATGTAAATGAGTATAGAGATTACTGTAGCCAGGCACACAAAATGCAGATCAAAGACATTTGGATGTATACATATGCATTAGCTACTGTATGCTCCCAGAGGTATCTCCATGCTATTTTAGAGATGTGCTGTCTTTGTTGTCCAACTTATTTTAAAGAACAAAACCGTTTTTCCTTCCATTCTATTGCGTTTAATGACTGAAACCACACCATACTCCTTGTTACGAAAACCACATAGCCTCAATTCCTAGCACCCCTGGAACTAAAGGTGGGCTTATATCGAACACTATAACCCTCCATCTTGCCCACTCTTATACACAGAGCACTTTACTCATTCACATTCTCCTCGCATCTCTCTTTTTTAGTGCTCTTTTCAACATCTCTGTTCTGTGGGATAGGGAGTTACCATGGGAAATGGACATCTGAAAGCGAAAAACAACAACGGTGATGCCTCAACAAAGGCAGCTCAGTGGGTAGGCAGTGTTACTGGACTCACTTCTGTGAAATGTAATTCCACCGGTGACTCTTTGACGCTGACTGTGTGAGTAGGAATCATCTCCATTAACGTTTGTATGAGTGCATTGCAATTATACACTGTGATGCATTCACAGTGTGTCTTACGGCATGCAAATAGAAACAGATATCAATAGAGAGATTGGACACTGCTGGTTTTACAAATGAGCCTTAATGTTTGAATCACTTTAGCATTTGCAGTAGTGATTCATTAGAACATAATCAACTACGGGCAAACAATTATGAATGCTTTCGCAAATATCGGTAGCAACACAACAACACAATACCCAAAAGGCTGAGACCCAATATCTTTGGAATTTCCTGGACATTGTCAACACAGGAGACTAGTATAGGTTTGGATTTAATCTGGGGTGAGAAATAGAAAATTAAATGTGTGTTGAGCTGTAAATAAATATGTTATACAGTCTACACTTGAGTAGAGAGGTTTTCCCAAGACAGATACAATCAAATCAAATTAAACCTTTTGGGTTACCCAGCTTTAGAAATAGTGTGTGCGTCCAAAATGGTACCCTCTTCCCTAAAATGCAATACTTTTAACAGGCTCTGGTCAGAAGTAGTGCACTATGTAGGGAAGACGGTGCCATTTTGGATGCAACCATGGGGAAACAAGGGGTTCACTCAAAAGAGTGGAATTTAGGACATTTTCAAGATGCATCTATCTAAACATGAAAGTACTAGTCCCAAATAAATGGATGGAGCTACATTTCTAAAGAATAGATATAAACATTCATTGCCAAGTAGTGATTTCTCACAAAATAGTAAAAGGAAAGCTTTGTCCTTGAATTTACAAAGCTGGTCAATATAAAGGCTTTTGGGTATTGTGGAGGCACATGTCACTCAACACACAGTGATATGTTTCCATTGACAGAATACAGTCCGTAGTGTGTGCAGCAAATGGCTGGAAACCCTTTGAAGCTCAGGTTCTCCCTGTCAGTCAGTCAGACTCTTGTGTTTAAAAGCCTTTTTACCTGACAGGACATCTGATACGGCCATTAAATAGCCCAGTGGTTCATCTAAGTGTAGTCTGTCAGCGGTGCACTGGGGTGTGATCCTTATGGTTAGTGCGTGTGCGCGTGCTTGTGTGAAATCCGTCTCACGGGCAGTGCCCTTAGTACAAAAGGTCTACAATTTCTTGTTGTCTTTGTCTTAGTGCTCTCTCACCATATCGCTAAATAATTAGCTAGTCTATAAAAGCGTTATGAGTCAGTGTTACTCCTTTGTGTATTTTGAATTCAAATGTTTCGGATGCAAGCTATTTTATCCTTTTCACAAATGAGCTGTGGATCATGTGAAGGATATCTCTAAATGGTTCCATGGGTGAAGGAACATGCAATACTACAAATTTTAAATTGCTTTCATGCCAACAAACCAGCGTGTTGTTGTTGTGTCTGTTGGTCTAAGGCCTATGTACTGTATGTGTCCTTGGTGGTTGGCTCAAAGGCAGATTCCCACAGCTACAATATAGCCCACACATCCTCTTCTGGCATACCTTCTACAACAGTATGTACTGGAGGTCTTTCTCCAATGAGGGATGAGCTATGTAGCAGCAAGCCAGTGACTTTAACATTATTACGGGCTTAGGATTTTCTCTCGATTGTGTCGAGGCACAGATCTGGGGATGGTACCAAAAAATGTCTGCAGCATTGAAGGTCCCCAATAACACAGTGGCCACCATCATTCTTAAATGGAAGAGGTTTGGAACCACCAAGGCTCTTCCTAGAGCTGGCCGCCCGTCCAATCTGAGCAATCAGGGGAGAAGGGCCTTGGTCAGGGAGGTGACCAAGAACCCAATGGTCACTCTGACAGAGCTCCAGAGGTCCTCTATGCACTGTATGTGGCAGGTTACTTGGCCACCACTCAGTAGGCCCCCTTGTGGATGCCTTTCAGAACCCATTTTAAAACCCCACCTGTTTCATTTTGGTTGTCAGTGGCTCATTTGTTAATTCTCTTTTTCTATTGAGCAACGATTTTTGGTTTCTTATTGGGGAACCTAACAACAGTTATTACCATATAAATGCAACATGATAACATCTCTCCCACCAGCGGGTTTAGCAGATGAGAGTGATTATGTTGACCTTAATGCATTTATTTTGTGTGATATGAACCCATTGATTCTTGAAGAATATAATGTATTTAAATACCTCGTGAGCTTAGTTCAACTGTTGTACCCCTCAGAATTTAAAATATAAACTTGTTTTACTCCAGTGTTTGTTCACAAAGTAAATGTAAACAACCACTGTATAGTCTAAAAACATGTTTTTGATATGATGGATGGTCAGTCCTTGTATCCATAGCATACTGTAGACTAAGGATTTGAGAGTGGTTGCATTTCTCCAGCCTAATCCCTCAACTTTTTATTGAAACTGTGGCAGGGAGCACACTTTGTTAATTGCTCAATTAAGGATTGGCACTTAAAAATCCTTTAATCAAGTAATAGTGTTATTACATGGTGCAATCCTCTAGTGAATTAGTTACCTTTGTGCCATTAATATCAAGAAAAACTTCTGAAGTGAAGAACAAAATTCATAGTATTGCAAACAAAAATAATCATATTGAAAGCAAAACATAAAACCAAAAATATTGATTGCACAACAAAATATTGCAAGGAAATAATTTCCACATGTGAGAACAAATTAATTGTAAGTGAAGGCAATATCGTTTGCAGGGAATTTTTGGGGGAGATATCATGATTAAATAAAACACCTTCCTCTTTTCTGCAATTTTCCCTATCTTTGGTTATGTTACCCTGGCCCTTTGCTATCGATGCTTTTTTTCTCCAGTTGCAAGTTTTGGCACATCCATTCCAGCAACATAGCATCCTACGTCTCTCTGCTGCTTTTTCTCAATGCGGCTGGAAGTGGTGAAAAATAAACTTGTGCTTTTTTTTGTAAGAGTGTGTGTGTGTGTGTGTGTGTGTGTGTGTGTGTGTGTGTGTGTGTGTGTGTGTGTGTGTGTGTGTGTGTGTGTGTGTGTGTGTGTGTGTGTGTGTGTGTGTGTGTGTGTGTGTGTGTGTGTGTGTGTGTGTGTGTGTGTGTGTGTGTGTGCGCGCGCCTCAAGTATTGGCAGACTTTGTAAAAAGAAAAAACTGTTAAATGCTAGCGTGGGGGCATCCTGAATGGCTCAGCTAGCATGTTGGTTTTAGGCTGCAGACCATGCATCATGGCACAGAGCCTTTGACTTGACATTTATTGTTATCTCCAAAGTTTTGGCGTCTTCCAAAAATTGCGCCCACGAATCCACCATATATATAGTTGGAAAGAATAAGATGAAGCTACAGTAACATGGATAACTACTTGAAGCTACAGTAACATGGATGAATGATATGTGTTTTTCTACATCGTAATGTACACGGTGAAGCCTTTGGTAGGTAGGCTGCTTGGAGGCTTTGGTTTCAATACGGCAAAGCCAAATCAGTCGGTGCCCATGGTTCTCACACGGGAAGTGAAATGACAGGCTTGCTCATGATCAAGGACGCCGCAAATGACATGTAACTATAAGTTCCTTGAATTTTCTTTTGCGGCTGCCTTTCCATTATATGTATAGACACTTGTAGTTTTAGCTAACGTTACACCTACCAAAGCAGTGGAATGTGTAGTGAAGCAAAACTTGTGGTCAAAACCATTAATCTTGGGGCAAAAGGGGAACGGGTTTGCAAAATGCTATCATATCACGTATTTATACGAATTATAATTTGGTCATGCATAAACAAAATGTATACAGACTAGTTCAAAAATGAGTGACAATTGAAAAATTATTCAATGGATTACGATAATTGTCTAGTAAAAGTTTGTAACACAAGTTTGCACCCCTATTTTGATTTGCTCAATGGCACAGGTGGCCTACTTGACGCCAGGCTGTTCTCGGTCATAAAGAGGAATAACTGTGCATCTGTTTCTGATGAATAAACAATGTCATGCTGATGGGGGGGGGGGGGGGGGGTAGCATTCAAATAACACCCAGCCCTGAAACAAAAAGTAGGTTGATAAGAATGTGTATAATAGAATAGACATTACGTGGACTTGCCACTTCAAGTCCAAATATATCATACTTTGAACTAAACAATTACTTAATTGACGTAAACCTCTAGTGAAGCTCTGTCCATTGTCTTACATCTCGAAAAAGTACATTTCTACTGGTGTAGGTGTTTAAACCAGTGATTTAAAATAGCTGTCCAGTGTTTCCACATTTCTATGAAATATGATCTGTAATTAATTACAATATGAGTTAAATAGTTTTCCTTACAAAATTAAGTATACTATTGTAATTAAGTACATTAAAAAGCAGCTTATTTTGAGGAAATAGCAAGCATTCTTTTAAGTGTTTTCCCCCGCAAATGTATACTTTGGACACAAATACAATTATATGGTGAGTCAACATCATTATTTGGATATGAGTTAACAGATTATGAGCTTTTAAAAGTGCCATTTTCACCGGACAGTTACTTCAAAACCATCGTTTTCTCTTGTCGCCACAGGCTAAACAGGTACAGTAAGTGTTTGGCTGGGTAGGTGCTATCACATGCAAGGCATGTTTATCGTCCGGTTTGTTATTTTGTAAGTATTGTAAAGTTGGGGCCAATATTAATTTATTCGATGATATATCAGTCTCCCTCGCTCCTCACTGCCACCGCGACGGCCTACCCTTCTCACAAATAACTATATAGAGTTAAACTAATCATGACACAGGCTAAATGTTAAAAAATGTTAGTTGATAGCAGACAACAGTAAGTCCAAAAATGTGTATAGTTTATTGGTCTTGAAGTCTGTGCTTAATAATGGGCACTTTAAAATATGTGATACTGATCAGAGGCTGGGCTGTAGAGGTGTGTTTATTTCTCTCTCAGCCCTCTCAACTGTTCCTCCTCGAATCGGAACCAGTCGCATGGCGTGAGCAGAGCGCTTCACAGAGCGGACGCACAGGCAGGCAGCACAGAGAGAGGCATACGCGAATTATTTACCGAGCTAGAGGAGGACAGGAATGATCGCTCTCCTCCGGCAGCATCATTTCGTTTTGAACATGGATTTGAGGACCAGAAGACACAGTGGAATGATTTTACAGCTCGCCGTCCTTCTCTGGTGTTCACATGGGGCAATTGGAAAAGGTGAGCACACGCAACACGATTCCTGCAATTTAAGCGGAGAGGGATGGCGTGGAATTTGCTGTATTGCGTTTATTAAAACAAGTTTTTTTCTCTGCTTTTTATATAATCTGAGTGATTTAATAGAATGGTTTATTTGTTACTTGTAGTATGGGGATATAAACCTTTAGGCAACTTTTTTGTTGACAAATTACCACAGTCAGCGGTGACATTATTGATGTGTATTCGTTTGGGCGTTGAAGTTAATGTGTTAAACCTCTTGCGCCGAGTGGTTGAATATGTTTTTCAGAGTATTATTTTGCCTGTTATGGATTAAACAGAGCTTTCCCTTTAGCCATGTGGACACCCGCCATGCATGATGATGTTCTCACTTGACAGAAATGCGCAGCAAGCCCATCCAGCGTGTCAAAAGGAAACATGCATTGAGCTGTCAGAGTTTGCAGTGCAGGGAATATCAGTGTCATATATTTTTAGCAGCTGTTATTATTAGGTTATAACCCTGCGGTTAAGTGTAATGGTTATGGTATCAGTGCTTGTCACCGCAAATATGTATTTGCTACACCAAATGCGACAAATGATACAATTATACACTTGAAGATACAGTATTATATAGAGTAGCCTATTAGAAGCTTGGCCACTGCGTATATAGTCGATCATAGGTTGCATTAACCAACGTTCAAAAGGACAATGCATGTGTTCTTTTCTTAATTTCCCACATACTGCGTAATCTCCTGAACAAGCTTATTTTCAACGGGGTCCCACGGAATGGTATGTATATACATATATATATATATATATATATATATATATATATATATGTGTGTGTGTGTGTGTGTGTGTGTGTGTGTGTGTGTGTGTGTGTGTGTGTGTGTGTGTGTGTGTGTGTGTGTGTGAGAGAGAGAGAGAGAGAGAGAGAGAGAGAGAGAGAGAGAGAGAGAGAGAGAGAGAGAGAGAGAGAGAGAGAGAGAGAGAAATGGTCCAGTAAACTAGTGCTTGTGTAAATTAACCCCACTGATCATCAGTGTAGCCATGGTTGATGCTTCGATTCTGAAGGTGCGTTTTGCAGGCAATCATAATGCATTACAGGACCAATGGACATAGGTTACAGCTGGCAAATGGCAAGAAAACACAATAATACAATTTCACAGATAATTGTAGATGAAGGGTGGGGTAATGGAATGGTCTCTCAGTTACTGTAAATTTAGAGAAATAAATGTAAAACAAGTTTTAATTCAAAATCATTTTGCATGCTGTGCCTACAGGCAACACCATGTGATCTCCCTTCAACTAACATGGCACCTGTCTATTTATGGTGTGTGTGTGTGTGTGTTTGTATGTGTGTGAGCGTGTGTGTGTGTACAACATGAAGAGAGAGACAGAAGTGTATATATAGAGAGAGCCAGAGAGGAAGAGGCTGAAAGAGAGAGCGAGAGGTAGAGAGAGAGAGAGAGAGAGAGAGAGTTGTAGAGGTAGAGAGAGGTAGAGAGAAACATTTTAATATATTTTTTATTTAACAACAGCACAAAGGGCAAGAAGGTAGACACAACAATACATCATGCAAAGCAGCCACAACTGTCAGTAAGAGTGTCCATGATTGAGTCTTTGAATGAAGAGATTGAGATAAAACTGTCCTGTGTTTGTTGCAGCTCGTTCCAGTCGCTAGCTGCAGCGAACTGAAAAGATGGGTGACCTGCAGCTTTGATATGTGCTGAGAGAAAGACAGTGTACCGTCTAGCCATACTCCCAAGTACTTATATGAGGTGACTAACTCAAGCTCTAAACCCTCAGAGGTAGTAATCACACCTGTGGGGAGAGGGGCATTCTTCTTACCAAACCATATGGCCTTTGTTTTGGAGGTGTTCAGAACAGAGAAAGCTTGTTGGACACTAATAAAGCTTTGTTGTAGAGTTTAACACAAAATCCAGGGAGGGGCCAGCTGTTACGATAATGAGTGAAGAGGTGTGGAGTCAGGTGCAGAGAGCAAAAGATGCCAACAAAATACACTGAAACAACAAAACAGACGAACAAGTCCGCACGAAACAGAAGCGGGCTAAACAGACTATATATAACCCTATCCTAACAACCAAACTAGAAACAGGTGCTACCAATTAGACAAAACTAAACAAACACAGAACAACGGATCGGCGATAGCTAGTAGACCGGCGACGACGACCGCCGAGCGCCACCCGAACAAGAAGGGGAGTCACCTTCGGTAATATTCGTGACAGTACCCCCCTCCTGACGCGCAGCTCCCGCAGCGCGCCGACGCCGGCCTCGGGGACGACCCGGAGGAAGAGGCGCTGGGCGATCCGGACGGAGGCGATGGAATTCACTCAACATGGATGGGTCTAGAATATCCCTCACCGGAACCCAGCACCTCTCCTCCGGACCGTACCCCTCCCAGTCGACGAGGTACTGCAAGCCTCTCACCCGGCGTCTCGAGTCCAGAATAGCTCGTATCTTGTATGCCGGGGACCCCTCGATGTCCTGAGGGGGCGGAGGAACCTCCGGTACATAATTTTCCTGCATGGGACCAGCTACCACCGGCCTGAAAAGAGACACATGAAATGAGGGGTTAATACGATAATACGAAGGAAGTAATAATCGATAACAAACCTCATTTATTCTCCTCAGGACTTTAAATGGCCCTATACACTGCGGACCCAGCTTCCGGCAGGGCAAGCGGAGAGGCAGGTTTCGGGTCGAGAGCCAGACCCTGTCCCCAGGTGCAAACACGGGGGCCTCACTGCGGTGACGGTCAGCGCTCTTCTTCTGACTTATACTCGCTTGGCGTAATGACTCTTGGACTGCCCTCCAGGTCTCCTTAGAGCGCTGTACCCACTCCTCCACTGCAGGAGCCTCAGTCTGGCTCTGATGCCACGGTGCCAGGACCGGCTGGTACCCCAACACGCACTCAAATGGTGACATGTTGGTAGAAGAGTGGCTTAGTGAATTCTGGGCTATTTCTGCCCAGGGAATATATCTCGCCCACTCGCCTGGCCGGTCCTGGCAATACGACCGCAGAAACCTACCCACCTCCTGGTTAACTCTCTCCACCTGACCATTACTCTCCGGGTGATACCCTGAGGTAAGGCTGACCGAGACCCCCAGACGTTCCATAAATGCCCTCCAAACACGGGAGATAAATTGGGGGCCCCGATCAGAAACTATATCCTCGGGCACCCCGTAGTGCCGGAAGACATGGGTGAAAAGAGCTTCCGCAGTCTGTAGGGCCGTAGGGAGACCGGGCAATGGGATAAGACGGCAGGACTTAGAGAACCGATCCACAACGACCAGGATAGTAGTGTTACCCTGAGAGGGGGGGAGGTCAGTAAGAAAATCCACCAAAAGATGGGTCCACGGCCGTTGTGGAACGGGAAGAGGTTGTAATTTACCTCTTGGCAAGTGTCTAGGAGCCTTACTCTGGGTGCACACCGAACAGGAGGAAACATAGAATCGCACATCCCTCCTCAAAGTGGGCCACCAGTACTTCCTCTCAAGACCTCTCACTGTCCTATAAATACCTGGGTGACCCGACGAGGGTAGACAATGAGCCCATCGAATCAATTGATCACGAACAGCCAGCGGCACGTACCTACGACCCTCCGGACACTGTGGAGGCGTAGGTTCCCCCCTTAGCGCCCGCTCGATGTCCGCGTCCACATCCCATACTACCGGTGCCACCAGCTTAGCTGCCGGAATGATGGGAGTAGGATCGATGGACCTGTCCTCAGTGTCATAGAGTCTTGACAGCGCGTCAGCCTTAGTGTTGAGGGAACCTGGTCTATATGAGATAGTGAAACGAAATCTGGTGAAAAACATGGCCCACCTTGCCTGACGAGGATTCAGTCTCCTAGCTGATCGGATATACTCCAGGTTACGATGGTCAGTCCAGATAAGGAAAGGGTGCTTAGCCCCCTCAAGCCAGTGTCTCCACCCCTTCAGGGCCTTAACCATAGCCAACAACTCCCTATCCCCCACATCATAATTCCGCTCCGCTGGCCCGAGTTTCTTAGAAAAAAAGGCACAGGGGCGGAGCTTCGGTGGCACACCCGAACGCTGTGAGAGCACCGCTCCAACCCCAGCCTCGGATGCGTCCACCTCTACTATAAATGCCAAAGAAGGGTCCAGATGTGCCAACACCGGCGCCTTAGTAAACATCGCCTTCAACTTATGAAAAGCTCCGTTCGCCTCTGCTGACCACTGTAAATGCACCGGCCCCCCCTTCAGCAGTGAGGTAATAGGGGCAGCTACCTGACCAAAACCCCGGATAAACCTCCGGTAGTAATTGGCAAATCCCAAGAACCGCTGCACCTCCTTTACCGTGGTCGGAGTCGGCCAATTACGCACGGCCTTAACGCGGTCACCCTCCATTACCAAACCAGAGCTGGAAATGCGATAACCCACGAAGGAAACCGATTGTTTGGAAAACTCACATTTCTCCGCCTTCACATACAGGTCATGCTCCAGCAGTCGTCTAAGAACCTTGCGCACAAGAGATACATGCGCAGAGCGTGTAGCGGAGTAGATCAAAATATCATCAATATAAACCACTTCACCCTGTCTGTGCAGGTCTCTGAGTATTTCATCCACGAAGGATTGAAATATAGCTGGAGCATTCTTTAAATCGTATGGCATGACGAGGTACTCATAATGGCCCGACGTAGTGCTAAATGCAGTTTTCCACTCATCTCCCTCCCGAATACGCACCAAATTATAAGCACTCCTGAGATCCAGTTTAGTGAAGAACTGCGCTCCGTGAAATGATTCCACTTACCGTAGCAATGAGAGGTAGTGGGTAACTAAAACCTACTGTGATGGAATTTAGACCTCTATAATCAATACACGGACGCAAACCACCATCTTTTTCTTCACAAAAAAGAAACTCGAAGAGACAGGTGACATGGAGGGCTGAATGTACCCCTGTCCCAGAGCCTCGGTGATATAATTTTCCATAGCCACCTTCTCCTCCCGGGTCAAAGGATACACATGACTCCTGGGGAGTGCAGCGTTAACCTAGAGATTTATCACGCAATCCCCCTGCCTATGGGGTGGTAATTGGGTCGCTTTCTTTTTACTGAAAACGATAGCCAAATCGTCATACTCAGCTGGAATGCGCACGGTGGAAACCTGGTCTGGACTCTCCACCGTTGTAGCACCGATGGAAACCCCTACACACCTGCCTGAACACTCATCAGACCACCCCTGTAGAGTTCCCTGTTTCCACGAAATCGTAGGATTATGAATAGCTAGCCAGGGAATCCCCAGAACAACTGGAAACGCAGGTGAATCGATAAGGAACAAACTAATTCGCTCCTTGTGATTCCCTTGCGTAATCATCTCCAAAGAAATTGTGGCTTTCTTCACCAGCCCTGACCCTAATGGTCGACTATCTAAAGAGTGCACGGGAAAAGGGGGGTTTACTTTTACTAACGGAATCCTCAACCTCTGAGCGAGTCCGCGATCTATAAAGTTTCCAGCTGCGCCTGAATCTACCAGTGCCTTATGCTGGAGAGAAGGAGAATAATTTAGGAAACAAATTAATAGGAACATGTGACCAACAGGAAACTCTGGGAGAGTGTGGTGCTTACTCACCTGGGGTGACCGATGAGTGTTCTGCCTGCCCTCATGATTCCCAGATGAATTCCTCCAGCACCGACCAGACGTGTGCCCTCTCCGGCCACAACTGGTACAGGAGGAGCTTCCTCCTCCGATCTCCCTTGACGCGGTACCTCCTAGCTCCATCGGGATAGGGGCAGGAGGATCAGGAGGTAGAACTGACAGGACCCTTTCAGAACGTCCACGAGCAGCTAGCAGATGGTCCAACCGGATCGACAGGTCTATCAGTCCATCCAGGCCAAGTGTAGTATCCCGACAGGCCAGCTCCCTACAGACGTCCTCTCTCAGGCTACACCTGTAATGGTCTATCAGGGCCCTGTCGTTCCACCCTGCTCCCGCAGCCAAGGTCCAGAACTCCAGCGCGAAGTCCTGCGCGCTCCTCGTCCCCTGTCTCAGATGGAACATTCTCTCACCCGCCGCACGACCCTCTGGAGGGTGATCGAACACGGCCCTGAAACGGCAGATGAACTCCGGGTAGTTGTCTTTCGCCGAGTCGGGCCCGTTCCAGACCGCATTAGCCCACTCCAGGGCTCTACCGGTCAGGCAGGTGATGAGGACCCCTACTCTCTCCTCCTCCGAGGGGGCCGGTCGAACGGTGGCCAGGTAGAGGTCTAATTGCAGCAGGAATCCCTGGCACCCTGTTGCTGCTCCATCGTACTTCCTCGGAGGCGTAATGTGCAGAGCGCTGGAACCGGATCCAGATGGGGGAGATGGTAGAGTTGCTGGTGGGAGAGCGCAGGCGCAGAGAGCAAAAGATGTGGGAAAAACAACACGCTTTAATGTCCCGGAAACATAACATGTACAGAAATATAAACGGACAGCGTGAAACCCAAATGCCAACAAAATACACTGAAACAACAAAACAGACGAACAAGCCCGCACGAAACAGAAGCGGGCTAAACAGACTATATATAACCCTATCCTAACAACCAAACTAGAAACAGGTGCTACCAATTAGACAAAACTAAACGAACACAGAACAACGGATCGGCGATAGCTAGTCGACCGGCGGCGACGACCGCCGAGCGCCACCCGAACAAGAAGGGGAGTCACCTTCGGTAATATTCGTGACACCAGCTGAGTATAAGACTGTATCATCTGTATATAAATGGATTGAGAGAGCTTCCTACTGCCTGAGCTATGTTGTAGATGTAAATTGAAAAGAGCGTGGGGCCTAGGATCGAGCCTTGAGGTACACCCTTGGTGACAGGTAGTGTCTGAGATAGCAGATGTTCTGACATTATACACTGTGTTCTTTGAGAGAGATAGTTAGCAAACCAGCCAAAGACCCCTCAGAGACATCAATAATCCTTAGCCGGCTCACAAGAATTGAATGGTCTACTGTATCAAAAGCTTGTCAATAAAAATAGCAGCACAACATTGCTAAGAATCAAGGGAATCTCTCTTTTAGAGAGTCATAGAGGTAGAGAGAGATAGAAGTAGAGAGAGAGACATAGGGGAAGAGACAGAAAGGAAGATACAGAGAGGAAGAGAGAGGTAGAGAGAGAGAGAGCGAGAGAGAAAGATGTAGGGAGAGAGAGCGAGAGACATGGAGGGAGAGGGAGAGACATAGAGATAGAGACAGAGGTAGAGAGAGAGAAAGAGAAACAGATATAGAGGTAGAGAGAGGGAGGTATAGAGGAGATGGACCCACTGGTTTCCCTCTAGGTTATAGAGAGCTGGTAGTCCCATCCACCAAACTACCAGGTGTGAAACAGGGAATAGACTCAGGGGGTATTTTAATTTGGCATACAGTAGACCTAACTCACTCTATTAAATTGATCAAAGCAGGAACATTTTACATTTGGCTAGAAATTCAAAAGGAAATTATTTCAACAGAGAAAAATGTCTTCCTGCGTGCTACCTATATCCCCCCCACTGGAATCCCCATACTTTAATGAAGACAGCTTCCCCATCCTGGAGGGGGAAATCAATCATTTCCAGGCCCAGGGACATGTATTAGTCTGTGGTTACCTACATGCCAGAACTGGACAAGAACCTGACACCCTCACACAGGGGGACAAACACCTACCTGGAGGTGACAGAATTCCCTCCCCCATATGCCCCCTTAACTATGACAATATAACCAACAAAACAGGTCACAATTCCTGCAGCTCTGTCACATGCAGCATATGTACAGTCGTGGCCAAAGGTTTTGAGAATGACAGAAATATAAATTTTCACAAAGTCTGCTGCCTCAGTTTCTTTAGATATTTTTGTCAGATGTTACTATGGAATACTGACGTATAATTACAAGCGTTTCATAAGTATCAAACGCTTTTATTGACAATCACATGAAGTTGATGCAAAGAGTCAATATTTGCAGTGTTGACCCTTCTTTTTCAAGACCTCTGCAATCCGCCCTGGCATGCTGTTAATTAACTTCTGGGCCACATCCAGACTGATGGCTGCCCATTCTTGCATAATCAATGCTTGGAGTTTTTCAGAATGTGTGGGGTTTTGTTTGTCCACCCGCCCTCTTGAGGATTGACCACAAATCTTTAATTAAAGATAAACACGAACAATACAAAACGTAACAAACCGAAACAGCCCTATCTGGTGCAAACAAACACAGAGACAGGAACAATCACCCACAAAACACTCAAAGAATATGGCTGCCTAAATATGGTTCCCAATCAGAGACAGCGATAAACACCTGCCTCTGATTGAGAAGCACTCCAGGCAACCATAGACTTTTCTAGACAACCCCACTAACCACAATCCCATAACCTACAAAAAATACCTAGACAAAACACACCACATAAATAACCCATGTCACACCCTGGCCTGACCAAAATAATAAAGAAAACACAAAATACTAAGACCAGGGCGTGACACTATGGTTGATTTCACCCCCCAGAGTCAGGGTCAGAAGTTATAAACCTGAAAGGAACAAGAGTTGCTTCCAGCATTCTAGTGTTCTTAGGAGCCGCTGTAAATAAATGACGCTCTTGTTTAGAGGAGCAGAACACTGCAACATGATTGGATGAGAGAGGACAGTGTGTTCAGTTCAGATAAATCACCATATCGGATCAGTAACAAAGCATTATTGTACACTTATTCATGTGACAT
The DNA here is from genome assembly GCF_021184085.1 of Oncorhynchus gorbuscha. Lineage (NCBI taxonomy): Eukaryota > Metazoa > Chordata > Actinopteri > Salmoniformes > Salmonidae > Oncorhynchus > Oncorhynchus gorbuscha. The sequence goes on along the minus strand of NC_060188.1, from coordinate 83,705,461 downwards.
TTCTCCATGGTAGGCTTTGAGTGGACTCCTACTATAGCTCATCTCTTGTCAGTAGTACTGTAGACTACTTTATCACTGACCTCAACCCATAGTCTCTCAGATCGTTCACAGTCAGCCCAATGACACCCTTATCAGATCACAGCATACTCACAGTCTCCTTGAACAGAGCAATTCTCAATCATGAGGCATCAAAGCCAAAGGAACTGAATAATATTAAGAAATGCGATAGATGGAAGGAAAGTAGTGTGGAAACCTACCAAAAACAATTATGCACAACAAATTCAATCCCTTTTTAGACAACTTCCTGGACAAAACATTGTAAGAGTGAAGGTGTAAACTTGGCAGTAGAAAACCTAAACAGTATATTTGACCGCTCAGCTTCCATAGCTAATCTAAACATTTCAAACAGAAAACAGAAGAAAATGAACAACAAATGGTTTGATGAAGAATGCAAAAAGCCTATGAAAGAAATTGAGAAACATATCCAACCAAAAACATGACCCAGAAAACTTGAGTCTACGCCTTCACTATGGTGAATTACTAAAACAATAGAGAAATGCACTATGAAAAAAGAAGAAACATCACGTCAGAAATCTGCTCAATGTAATTGAAGAATCCATAGACTCTAACTACTTCTGGGAACATTGGAAAACACCAATCAAACAACAACACCAAGAGTTATCTATCCAAAATTGAAATGTATGGGTAAACCTCTTCCCCAATCTTTTTGGCCCTATAACAAAGTTCAAACAGCAAAAACATATACATGATCAAATACAAATCTTAGAATCATCTATTAAAGAATACCAGAACCCGCTGGATTCTCCAATTACATTGAATGAACTAACTACAGGACAAAATACAAAACCCTCCAACCCCAAAATGCATGTGGTGTTGAAGGTATCCTCAATGAAATTATAAAATATGCAGACCACAAATTCCAATTGGCTATACTTAACATCATCCTTAGCTCTGGCATCGTCCCCAATATTTAGAACCAAGGACTGATCACCCAATCCACAGAAGTGGAGACAAATTTGAATAAAAAAACTACCGTGGGATATGCTTCAACAGCAACCTTGGGAAAATCCTCTGCATTATCATTAACAGCAGACTCATACATTTCCTCAGTGAAAACAATGTACTGAGCAAATGTCAAATTGGCTTTTTACTAAATTACTATACTACAGACCATGTATTCACCCTGCCCACCCTAACTGACCAAAAAAAAAAAAAAGGAAAAGTGTTCTCATGCTTTGTTGATTTAAAAAAATGAGGATCTGCTATACAAATTGATGGAAAGTGGTGTTGGGGGAAAAACATACAACATTATAAAATCCATGAACACAAACAACAAAAGTGCGGTTAAAATGGTAAAAAAACTAACTTTTTTTTCTCCCAAAGGTCCGTGGGGTGTGACAGGGATGCAGCTTAAGCCCCACCCTCTTCAACATATATTCAGTTGAAGTCTGAAGTTTACATACACCTTAGCCAATGTAAGGGATTTCTTCAATTGAAGGAGAGGCGGACCAAAGCGCAGCGTGGTTGTTTTGATTAATGTTTTAATAAATCACTTCACATGAACAAACTAACAAAAACAAGAACCGTGAAAACCCAAAACAGCCCTATCTGGTGCAAAACACAGAGACAGGAACAAACACCCACAAACATACAGTGAAACCCAGGCTACCTAAGTATGATTCTCAATCAGAGACAACTAATGACACCTGCCTCTGATTGAGAACCATACTAGGCCGAAACATAGAAATACCCCAAAACATAGAAAAACAAACATAGACTGCCCACCCAACTCACGCCCTGACCATACTAAATAATGACAAAACAAAGGAAATAAAGGTCAGAACGTGACAGCTAAATACATTTAAACTCACGTTTTCACAATTCCTGACATTTAATCCTGGTAAAATCTCCCTGTCTTATGTCATTTAGGATCACCACTATATTTTAAGAATGTGAAATGTCAGAATAATAGTAGAAAGAATGATTTATTTAAACTTTTATTTCTTTCATCACATTCCCAGTGGGTCACAAGTTTACATACACTCAATTAGTATTTGGTAGCATTGCCTTTAAATGGTTTAACTTGGGTGAAATGTTTCGGGTAGCCTTCCACAAGCTTCCCACAATAAGTTTGGCCCATTCTTCCTGACAGAGCTGGTGTAACTGAGTCAGGTTTGTAGGCATTCATGGATAGGATGATATAGGATGATGTTCTTCGGCTTGCAAGCCTCCCCATTTCTCCTCCAAACATAACTATGGTCATTATGGCCAAACAGTTCTGTTTTTGATTCATCAGACCAGAGGACATTTCTCCAAAAAGTACGATCTTTGTCCCCATGTGCAGTTGCAAACCGTAGTCTGTCTTTTTAATGGCAGTTTTGGAGCAGTGGCTTCTTCCTTACTGAGCGGCCTTTCAGGTTATGTCGATATAGGACTCGTTTTACTGTGAATATAGATACTTTTGTACCTGTTTCCTCCAGTATCGTCACAAGGTCCTTTGCTGTTGTTCTGGAATTGATTTGCACGTTTCACACCAGTACGTTCATCTCTAGGAGACAGAACGCGTCTCCTTCCTATGACGGCTGCGTGGTCCCATGGTGTTTATACTTGCGTACTATTGTTTGTACAGATGAACGATGTACATTCAGGCATTGAATCAGGACTTGTGGAGGTCTACAATTTTATTTCACAATTAGACCCAACCAAGTCACGAGAAAACAAAAAGATAATTACTTGTCACATTGGAAATAATTAATAAAAAACTGTGCAAACTAGAATGCTTTTTGACCCTAAACAGAGAGTACACAGTGGTAGAATACCTGACCACTGTCACTGACTCAAACTTAAGAATAGCTTTGACTATGTACAGACTCAGTGACAATAGCCTTGCTATTGAGAAAGGCCGCCATAGGCATGAGATGACAGGCTTTGTGCGCACTGTGCACAAAAATAAGTGGAAACTGAGCTGCACTTCCTAATCTCCTGCCAAATGTATGACCATATTAGAGACACATATTTGGCCCAGATTACACAGATCCACAAAGAATTCGAAAACAAACCACATTTTGGTAAACTCCCATATCTATCGCGTGAAAAACCACAGTGTGCCATCACAGCAACAAGATTTGTGACCTGTTGCCAAAAGAAAAGGGCAACCAGTGAAGAGCAAACACCATTGTAAATACAATACATAATATGACATTTGAAATATCTTTATTATTTTGGAACATTTGTGAGTGTAATGTTTACTGTTATTTTTGTTGTTGTTTATTTCACTTTTGTTTATTATCTACTTCACTTGCTTTTGCAATGATAACATATGTTTCTCATGTCAATAATGCCCTTAAATTGAATTGAAATTGAATTGAATTGACATTTTACATTTACATTTAAGTCATTTAGCAGACGCTCTTATCCAGAGCGACTTACAAATTGGTGCATTCACCTTATGACATCCAGTGGGACAGTCACTTAACAATAGTGCATCTAAAACTTAGGGGGGTGGGGTGAGAGGGATTACTTAACCTATCCTAGGTATTCCTTAAAGAGGTGGGGTTTCAGGTGTCTCCGGAAGGTGGTGATTGACTCCGCTGTCCTGGCGTCGTGAGGGAGTTTGTTCCACCATTGGGGGGCCAGGGCAGCGAACAGTTTTGACTGGGCTGAGCGGGAGCTGTACTTCCTCAGTGGTAGGGAGGCGAGCAGGCCAGAGGTGGATGAACGCAGTGCCCTTGTTTGGGTGTAGGGCCTGATCAGAGCCTGGAGGTACTGAGGTGCCGTTCCCCTCACAGCTCCGTAGGCAAGCACCATGGTCTTGTAGCGGATGCGAGCTTCAACTGGAAGCCAGTGGAGAGAACGGAGGAGCGGGGTGACGTGAGAGAACTTGGGAATTGAGCGAGAGAGAGTGAGACATAGAGAGAGAGATGAGAGAGAAAGAAAGATACAGATGTAGAGAGAGAAAGAGAGACAGAGGTAGAAAGAGAGAAAGAGAGAGAGCTAGAGACAGATAGAAAGAAAGATAGAGGTAGAGAGAGAAAGAGAGACAGAGGCCGAAAGAGAGAGAGAGAGGGAGAGAGACATAAAAGTGGAAAGAGAGAGATGTAGGGAGAGAGATATATAGAGGTAGAGAGCTACAGATAAGCAGAGAGAAAGAGAGAGAGAGAGAGAGAGAGAGAGAGAGAGAGAGAGAGAGAGAGAGAGAGAGAGAGAGAGAGAGAGAGAGAGAGATACAGATAAGCATTGAGAGAGAGAAGGGTATGGTGGTTGGTAATGAGATACATATGTATTGTAATTTGAGCAGATGGCTGTACATTTTGCAAGCCCCTGGCCCTCCACTCCTCCACTGCTTTACTGCTTGCAGGGGTGGACTGGGACCAGAAATTAGCCCTGGCATTTATAACATCGGCACATTTTTTCATTGATGCCCAAAATGCCAGATGGCCAGTCCGCCCCTGGCTGCTTGCCACTCTGAGTGCATCCCTGAGTCAGAGTCCTTTGCATCCCAAAAGGCACCCTATTCCCTACTTTTGACCAGGGCTCATAGGACTCTGGTCAAGAGTAATGCATTATATAGGGAACAAGGTGCCGTTCGGGGATACGGTTAGAGCCACAGTGTCACAGACCCTGCCTGATTCTCTCTATCCACACACACACACACACACACACACACACACACACACACACACACACACACACACACACACACACACACACACACACACACACACACACACACACACACACACACACACACACACACACACACACACACACGCGCACACAAATCAAATCAAATCAAATTTTATTTGTCACATACACATGGTTAGCAGATGTTAAATGCGAGTGTAGCGAAATGCTTGTGCTTCTAGTTCCGACAATGCAGTGATACCAACAAGTAATCTAACTAACAATTCCAAAACTACTGTCTTATACACAGTGTAAGGGGATAAGGAATATGTACATAAGGATATATGAATGAGTGATGGTACAGAGCAGCATACAGTAGATGGTATCGAGTACAGTATATACATATGAGATGAGTGTGTAGACAAAGTAGACAAAGTGGCATAGTTAAAGTGGCTAGTGATACATGTATTACATAAGGATGCAGTCGATGATGTAGAGTACAGTATATACATATGCATATGAGATGAATAATGTAGGGTAAGTAACATTATATAAGGTAGCATTGTTTAAAGTGGCTAGTGATATATTTACATCATTTCCCATCAATTCCCATTATTAAAATGGCTGGAGTTGGGTCAGTGTCAATGACAGTGTGTTGGCAGCAGCCACTCAATGTTAGTGGTGGCTGTTTAACAGTCTGATGGCCTTGAGATAGAAGCTGTTTTTCAGTCTCTCGGTCCCAGCTTTGATGCACCTGTACTGACCTCGCCTTCTGGATGATAGCGGGGTGAACAGGCAGTGGTTCGGGTGGTTGATGTCCTTGATGATCTTTATGGCCTTCCTGTAACAACGGGTGGTGTAGGTGTCCTGGAGGGCAGGTAGTTTGCCCCCGGTGATGCGTTGTGCAGTCCTCACTACCCTCTGGAGAGCCTTACGGTTGAGGGCGTAAGGCACACACAGACCATCACTGTCAGGGTGAACAACTGTGACATAAACACATATACAAATTAGGGTTAACTGCCACATCAACAGATGTTTCACCTTGTCGGCTCAGGTATTCAATTACCTTTCAATTACTGGCCCAATGCTCTAAACGCTAGGCTACCTGCCACCTACTATTCATAATTTATATGTTACCAAATGACAGCAAACCAAAGGATATATATTTTAAAATCTGCAGACTTTGAGTTGTTTTGTAAACATTTTTGATGTGATTGCCATAGAAAATTATAATCTTTCAATACTTTTATTTAAGCCTATTAAGAAGTCAAACATCAATTACATAGCTGACTTTGAGTTGTTTTGTAAACATTTTTGATGTGATTGCCATAGAAAATTATAATCTTTCAATACTTTTATTTAAGCCTATTAAGAAGTCAAACATCAATTACATAACTGCATTTTTCTATTCTATTCACAGCAGTATATGTTTCCTCCTTTCACATCATGCTTGGCTGGTGCTGTTCACTGTATTCCAAGCTGCTTCCAGCGCCGACAGAGATGGCCGCCTCGCTTCGCGTTCCTAGGAAACTATGCAGTTTTTTTTATTTTCACGTGTTATTTCTTACATTAGTACCCCAGGTCATCTTAGGTTTCATTACATACAGTTGAGAAGAACTACTGAACATAAGAGCAGCGTCAACTCACCATCAGTACAACCAAGAATATGACTTTCGCGAAGCGGATCCTGTGTTCTGCCTTTCACCCAGGACAACGGAATGGATCTCAGCCGGCGACCCAAAAAAACGACTTTGTAAAGGGGGAAACGGAGCGGTCTTCTGGTCAGACTCCGAAGACGGGCACATCGTGCACCACTCCCTAGCATTCTTCCAATGTCCAGTCTCTTGATAACAAGGTTGATGAAATCCGAGCAAGGGTAGCATTCCAGAGGGACATCAGAGACTGTAACGTTCTTTGCTTCACGGAAACATGGCTCACTGGAGAGACGCTATCGGAGTCGGTGCAGCCAGCTGGTTTCTCCACGCATCGCGCCGACAGAAACAAACATCTTTCTGGTAAGAAGAGGGGCGGGGGCATGTGCTTCATGGTTAACGTGACGTGGTGTGGCCACAACAACATACAGGAACTCAAGTCCTTCTGTTCACCTGATTTAAAATTCCTCACAATCAAATGTCGACCGCATGATCTACCAAGGGAATTCTCTTCGATTATAATCACAGCCCCACCCTCGCATATAAGGCCCTGCCCCGCTCTCCTTTCGGCAAAGCTGACCACGACTCAATTTTGTTGATCCCTGCCTACAGACAGAAACTAAAACAAGAAGCTCCTGCGCTGAGGTCTGTTCAACGCTGGTCCGACCAATCTGATTCCACACTCCAAGACTGCTTCCATCACGTGGACTGGGACATGTTTCGTATTGCGTCAGACAACAACATTGACGAATACGCTGATTCGGTGAGGGAGTTCATTAGAACGTGCGTTGAAGATGTCGTTCCCATAGCAATGATTAAAACATTCCCAAACCAGAAACCGTGGATTGATGGCAGCATTCGCGTGAAACTGAAAGCGCGAACCACTGCTTTTAATCAGGGCAAGGTGACCGGAAACATGACCGAATACAAACAGTGTAACTATTCCCTCCGCAAGGCAATCAAACAAGCTAAGCGTCAGTACAGAGACAAAGTAGAATCTCAATTCAACGGCTCAGACACAAGAGGTATGTGGCAGGGTCTACAGTCAATCACGGATTACAAAAAGAAAACCAGCCCCGTCACGGACCAGGATGTCTTGCTCCCAGGCAGACTAAATAACTTTTTGCCCGCTTTGAGGACAACACAGTGCCACTGACACGGCCCGCAACTAAAACATGCGGACTCTCCTTCACTGCAGCCGACGTGAGGAAAACATTTAAATGTGTCAACCCTCGCAAGGCTGCAGGCTCAGACGGCATCCCCAGCCGCACCCTCAGAACATGTGCAGACCAGCTGGCTGGTGTGTTTACGGACATATTCAATCAATCCCTATCCCAATCTGTAGTTCCCACATGCTTCAAGAGGGCCACCATTGTTCCTGTAACTGAGCTAAACGACTAGCGCCCCGTAGCACTCACTTCCGTCATCATGAAGTGCTTTGAGAGACTAGTCAAGGACCATATCACCTCCACCCTACCTGACACCCTAGACCCACTCCAATTTGCTTACCGCCCAAATAGGTCCACAGACGATGCAATCTCAACCACACTGCACACTGACCTAACCCATCTGGACAAGAGGAATACCTATGTGAGAATGCTGTTTATCGACTACAGCTCGGCATTTAACACCATAGTGCCCTCCAAGCTCGTCAACAAGCTCGAGACCCTGGGTCTCGACCCCGCCCTGTGCAACTGGGTACTGGACTTCCTGACGGGCCGCCCCCCAGGTAGTGAGGGTAGGCAACAACATCTCCACCCCGCTGATCCTCAACACTGGGGCCCCACAAGGGTGCGTTCTGAGCCCTCTCCTGTACTCCCTGTTCACCCACGACTGCGTGGCCACGCACGCCTCCAACTCAATCATCAAGTTTGCAGACGACACAACAGTGGTAGGCTTGATTACCAACAACGGCGAGACGGCCTACAGGGAGGAGGTGAGGGCCCTCGGAGTGTGGTGTCAGGAAAATAACCTCACACTCAACGTCAACAAAACTAAGGAGATGATTGTGGACTTCAGGAAACAGCAGAGGGAACACCCCCCTATCCACATCGATGGAACAGTAGTGGAGAGGGTAGTAAGTTTTAAGTTCCTCGGCGTACACATCACAGACAAACTGAATTGGTCCACCCACACAGACAGCATCGTGAAGAAGGCGCAGCAGCGCCTCTTAAACCTCAGGAGGCTGAAGAAATTTGGCTTGTCACCAAAAGCACTCACAAACTTCTACAGATGCACAATCGAGAGCATCCTGTCGGGCTGTATCACCGCCTGGTACGGAAACTGCTCCGCCCACAACCGTAAGGCTCAACGCATCACCGGGGGCAAACTACCTGCCCTCCAGGACACCTACACCACCTGATGTCACAGGAAGGCCATAAAGATCATCAAGGACAACAACCACCCGAGCCACTGCCTGTTCACCCCGCTATCATCCAGAAGGCGAGGTCAGTACAGGTGCATCAAAGCTGGGACCGAGAGACTGAAAAACAGCTTCTATCTCAAGACCATCAGACTGTTAAACAGCCACCACTAACATTGAGTGGCTGCTGCCAACACACTGACTCAACTCCAGCCACTTTAATATTGGGCATTGATGGGAAATGATGTAAAATATATCACTAGCCACTTTAAACAATGCAACCTAATATAATGTTTAGATACCCTACATTATTCATCTCATATGTATATGTATATACTGTACTCTATATCATCTACTGCATTTTTTATGTAATACATGTATCACTAGCCACTTTAACTATGCCACTTTGTTTATGTCATATGTATATACTGCACTCAATACCATCTACTGTATCTTGCCCATGCCGCTCTGTAACATCACTCATTCATATATCCTTATGTACATATTCTTTATCCCCTTACACTTGTGTCTATAACGTAGTAGTTTTGGAATTGTTAGCTAGATTACTTGTTGGTTATTACTGCATTGTCAGAACTAGAAGCACAAGCATTTCGCTACGCTCGCATTAACATCTGCTAACCATGTGTATGTGACAAATACAATTTGATTTGATTTGCCTTCAGTGCATCTGTATCTTTGGAGATCATGACTTGATATTTGATTTGTTGGCCAGTTGGCAGCATGTATAATCAAACAGCTTGCTGACTCATCATACACTAACTGCTTGTCTGAGAAGTCAGTTTAGTACTTTTCATGAGAGGGTCTGGCTGCCCTCCAATGTCAGGTTCCGGTCCGTTGTGGCTCCGTTGGTAAGAGTATGGTGCCAGTAATGCCAAGATTGTGGGTTACATTCTCGTAGGTATCGCATATTGTACTTTCGATGAGGGTGTGCCCTCGACCTCCAATGTCAGGTTATTGTCTACCTAGTTATGTGGTGTGTGAGGCTGTGCTGTCCTGCGTGCGGTGTAAGTATGCATATCCATAATATATTCTGAGGCTATTTCATGAGTTTGTCTGCCCTCGCCCTCACCCTCCACAGTCAGGTTAAGGTTTCCTTGTTTATGTTGCTCATGGTTGGATGAAAAAATACAGATGTAGCATCTTAATTTGATCAGGAGAACTTTGACATTTAATACTTGGTTTTCCCCTACGTGAAATGTATCAACCCCTACAAAAATTTACATTAATTATAATCCACATGATAATTCACATTTACTATTAATGCAGGACTATTTTCCTGCTGTAGCAAACTGGCTCAAATTAACATCCTACATGCGTAGATGCCTATCTATAAAATATTCTGAGGCTATCTCATGAGAGCATCTTACCTTGACCACCAATATCAGTTGAAGGTTTCCCTGGCTATGCTCCTTATGGGGAGGGAGGGGAGGGGGGGTACTGTACAGTATACTGTGTATTGTATAAAGATTAGAGTATCCCTGAATTATTCCAAGGCTATCCTCTTATCGGTTGAGGGTCTGAGAGCATCAGGCTTAATCGGAGCTACGAAGCGCTTTGGTCCAACTCTCAAGACGAGAGAGAGAGAGAGGCAGCCACCGTAGTCACTGTAGCTGGGGGAAGAACCTTAGTAGTTCTCAGCTGGAGACCTACATTTGACTGTTTATAGATCGCTCCTAGTGACTCATTTTAACTTGTTTTATATGTGTGTACACAGAGTCCTTTACAATTAAGAGCTCAACACACGTTCAACATAAGTGAATTGCTTCTTTTTCATACGGCATGAAAATTGAATTAGGTTGATGCACAAATTCAGTTGGGTATTTGAATATGACCCCGTGTATACTGTATCTTTCCATGACATAGACTGACCAGGTGAATCCAGGTGAAAGATGTGATCCCTTATTGATGTCACATGTTAGAACAAATCAAATGAAACTTTATTTATCACATGCGTGCAGACCTTACCGTGAAATGCTTACTTCCAAGCCCTTAACCAACAGTGTAGACCTTACCGTGAAATGCTTACTTCCAAGCCCTTAACCAACAGTGTAGACCTTACCGTGAAATGCTTACTTCCAAGCCCTTAACCAACAGTGTAGACCTTACCGTGAAATGCTTACTTCCAAGCCCTTAACCAACAGTGTAGACCTTACCGTGAAATGCTTACTTCCAAGCCCTTAACCAACAGTGTAGACCTTACCGTGAAATGCTTACTTCCAAGCCCTTAACCAACAGTGTAGACCTTACCGTGAAATGCTTACTTCCAAGCCCTTAACCAACAGTGTAGACCTTACCGTGAAATGCTTACTTCCAAGCCCTTAACCAACAGTGTAGACCTTACCGTGAAATGCTTACTTCCAAGCCCTTAACCAACAGTGTAGACCTTACCGTGAAATGCTTACTTCCAAGCCCTTAACCAACAGTGTAGACCTTACCTTGAAATGCTTACTTCCAAGCCCTTAACCAACAGTGTAACCTTACTGTGAAATGCTTACTTCCAAGCCCTTAACCAACAGTGCAGTTCAAGAAAGAGTTAAGAAAACATTTACCAAACAAACTAAAGTAAAAAATAATAAAAAGTAACACAATATAATAACAATAACGAGTCTATATACAGGGTGTACCGATACTGAGTCAATGTGCCGGGCTACAGGTTAGTCAAGGTAATTTGTACATGTAGGTAGTGGTGAAGTGACTATGCACAGATAATAAACAGTGAGTAGTAACAGTGTACAAAACAAATGGGGTTGGGTTGGGTATTAATGTAAATAGTCTGGTGGCCATTTGATGAGTTGTTCAGCAGTCTTATGGCTTGGGGGTAGAAGCTGTTAAGGAACCTTTTGGTCCTAGACTTGTCACTCCGGTACCGCTTGCCGTGCAGTAGCAGAGAAAACAGTCTATGACTTGGGTGAATGGAGTCTCTGAAAAATGTTTGGGCTTTCCTCCTAGTATATAGATTCCTGGATGGCAGGAAGCTTGGCCTGAGTTAGGTACTGGGCCGAACACACTACCCTCTGTAGCGCCTTACTATGCAGTACTGTGCAGATGCTGTGCAGTTGCCATACCAGGCAGTGATGCAACCAGTCAGGATACTCTCAATGATGGAGATGTATAACTGTTTTAGGATCTGGGGCCAAATCTTTTCAGTCTCCTGCGGGGGAAAAGGTGTTGTCGTGCCCTCTTAATGACTGTCTTGGTGTGTTTGGACTTCCTGAATGGATTTTTCTCAGGGTTTTGCCTGCCAAATCAGTTCTGTTATATTCACAGACATTATTTGAACAGTTTTGGAAACTTTAGTGTTTTCTATCCAAATCTACTAATTATATGCATATCCTATCTTCTGGGCCCGAGTAGAAGGCAGTTTAATTTGGGCATGCTTTTCATCCAAAATTCCAAATGCTACCCCCTAGAAGTTAAGAAAAAAAAAGTTACAAACAATCCCAAAAAACTAACAAACTAGCAGTTAATTGGGAGCACGTAAAACATCAGCAATCCCCTCCTGGCACAATTCTACATCAATCAGTGTAGATGAAGGGGAGGAGACAGGTTGAAAAAGGAGTTTTAAGCCTTGATACAATTGAGACATGGATTGTGTATGTTCCACTTAGAGGGTGAATGGGAAAGACAAAATATTTAAGTGCCTTTGAATGGGTTATAGTAGTCGGTGCCAGGTGCACCAGTTTGTGTCTATAACTGCAACACTGCTGGGTTTTTCATGCTCAAAAGTTTCCCATGTGAATCAAGTATGGTTCACAATCCATAGGACATCCAGCCAACTTGACACAACTGTGGGAAGCATTGAAGTCAACATGGGCCAGCATCCCTGTGGAATGCTTTTGACAAATTGTAGAGTCCATGCCCCAAAGAACTGAGGCTGTTCTGCTCTCTCTCTCTCTCTCTCTCTCTCTCTCTCTCTCTCTCTCTCTCTCTCTCTCTCTCTCTCTCTCTCTCTCTCTCTCTCTCTCTCTCTCTCTCTCTCTCTCTCTCTCTCTCTCTCTCTCTCTCTCTCTCTCTCTCTCTTCTGAGGTGCTCGGCATATTACCAGTCCTCTCAGGGCTTTTATCTTCTCCCACAGCTGATCTGGAGTCAGTGGAGCGCTCCTTCTAATCATGGTCTAATGGCAGATAACACCATGACACCTCAGTCCCCTACCCTGGGTGTGTATACAGATAGTGAGTCACACTCACACTAGTCTTGCAAGAATGATGGCGCCTATTGACAACTTATTCCTTATGTAGTGCACTACTTATGACCAGGGCCCAAAAAGACACAGCGCCTGTTGGTAGAGACTACACTCACACTGACTATATGGAATATTGTCCTATAAGTCATTACTGTGTGATTTCAGTAGGCTTTTTAGTAAGACTATACAGAATCAAATACAGTTGACTAGCTGGGGCAGGAGGGAACAGTGGAAAGAGATGACCTCTTTGGCTGTGAGTCAGCTGTATGTGTCCCAAAGGTGTTTAGGAACAAGCAGAGAGTTTGGCTGGTGATTGAGGCTGTGGGGAAACGTTTTATGCCTCTAAATTAGACTTTGTCCACATCCCAAATGCTACTCTATCCCCTATATAATGTGTCACTTTTGCCCATACACTCTCAGAATAAAAGGGTTCCAAAAAAAACAACCTTTTTGGTTCCATGTAGAACCCTCTGTGAAAAGGGTTCTTCATTGAACCCAAAAAGGTTCTACCTGCAACCAAAATAGTTCTTCAAAGGGTTATCCTATGTGGACAGCCAAATAACCATTTTAGATTCCAGATAGCACCTTTTTTTCTAATAGTGTAGGGCTCTGGGCAAAAATATGGAGTAGGGTTCAATTTGGAACCTTAGACTTCAGAGTCAGACAATGACCTCCCTCCTCCACTATTCCCACAGACAATAAGATTAATAATCAAGTTTTTAAAAAATCCTGGGTTGGTAATTATGTATATTTGGCCAGTAAACCGACTGACCGGGTGCTTCAGTGCTTCATATGCAGCACACAGATCCCTGCCTCTTCGGAATGTATTACTTTTCAATGAGCTGGTTGTTTGTTTTGAGAAGAACATAAACCAGTGAATGAAATCAATTTGGTGCAACTGTCTGTGTGGCGTAGGTATTTCCCTGCAAAGCCCACTGTCCATCATGATTCATGAGAAGGGTGGCGTCTCACGGAGGCTGCATGAGGGAAGGGGAAAGCAGATAGCGAGGAGAGGATAAATCACCCTCATATTTCTTCTTTACTGTCATTTATGAAATGTGTGTTGGGGAAGTCGAGCAATGAATGAGATCTTATGAAGTCAAGGTTACACAAAGGTAGCGGCCGGTAGCGCTGGTCGTATTAAAAAAAAAAAGTTTACTGTGTGAACTCGAGTCTGACTCTGGCAGTTATGAATCTAGATTTATTAATCCAGAGTGCAGTATTTAAGTAGGAAATTGACAGAAAACGGCAGTTCATCTAACTTTGGTTCTGACCCAGGCCATTCTGTATTAGCTCAAGGCCAAATTCTTCAAAAGCCTGGCACCTTTAAAATGGACGCATTCATCACACAGCCCTGTCATCATCGTAGATGAGTTGGTACTGGACCAGAAATCTGTCATGGTGGTTCTCTTTATAGGTTGCCCAATTGTTCTCTCAGCCTCTTTTAGCTTCAGTCCTACTTTGCTGTAATAACTAGAATAGTCAACCTTGCTGATACAGATTAGGCTGCAGTTGTTTAACATTCATACAGTCATCATTCACAACAACACCTGCAGTTATTTCTCAATATGCAATATTCTTTTCAATTTCGCCTCATGTATGTCAGGTCAAATCACAGCTGTGACATTTGACAGGGCATGCATCCCAAATGGCACCCTATTCCCTATTTCCTATTCAGTCCATTATTTTTGACCAGGGACAGGGCCCATAGCGCTCTGGTCAAAAATAGTTCACTGAAGGGTATAGGGTGCCATTTTGGACGCTTACAAGGAAATAGCACAGGTGTGCTACCATTCAGCCGTTGGCTACCATGCACCCAACAGCTGTCCAGTACTAGCTTATAGTACGACAGTTGCAGCAGTTGATGTAGTTTCTAAAAAGAACTGGTAACACTATAACAGACCTGTGGAGCAGTGCTCTGAATAATCTGTCAATCTGAATCAATCTACACGTGTTCAACAAAAACAGGGCTGTTGTTAGCTGTTGTTTTTGTTGTTGTTGTCCACTGTTAGCAATGATTACAGCATTGACAATGCATGTCATCTGAGCCAACTGCAACATCAAATCATCAAAGTAATGATAAGAATCGCAGGTTCCTGCTATCTGTTTTCAATCATTTTTGTTCAGGCTTTAGTTTATAATGGCTACAGTCAGGATAAGTGTAGTGGAAGAAAAGTAGCAATATTGGAGAACCATAGAAATGTTTCCTTATTGCATTTCATAAACCTTAGTTGGAGGCTCAGGTAGTTGGAGAGTGAGGTAGTTGGAGAGTGAGGTAGTTGGTAAGTGAGGAAGTTGGTAATGGGATAATCGGTTAGAGGGGAGGAGATGCTACGATAATCGGTCAGAGGGGAGGAGATGTTACGATAATCGGTAAGGGGGAGTAGAGATTAGGAGATTCAGTGAGAGGGGGAAAGATATTACGATAATGGGTTAGAGGGAGGAGATATTCGAAGAATCTGTCAGAGGGGAAGATATATTAGGAGAGTCGGTTACAGGGAAAGAGATATTAGGATAATCTTTTCTTGTTGACACCCTCCAACTCCCAGCTCTTCTGGGACATTCTGAGCTCTTCCATTTCACTCCCCAGTGGTTTCCTTTGGGTAGGCCAGTCAGAGAGGCTGAACCAGTGACAAATGTGGGTCAGAACCGAAGTAACCCTCTTCTTTCAGCTCTGTTCTCTTCTCTTCTCCCCTCAGCTGTTCAACTCGGAGTATTCTATACAGTATCTGAACACTCCAAGCCAAGCTAGGAGGGCAGGCACCTTATTATTTTATAAGTTAACTCAGGCTCACCAAAATACTTACTTTGTAAATACTTACTTTAACATGACTGGGAGGAAGAGTTAGTCTGACCTTCTGAAGAGGTTTTCCATCGGCATCTTCTTAAGCTCAAAGCTAAGCAGTGATCAAGGCTACAGATGGAAGCAGTGCATTGGTTTAACAGAGACTCAGTTACCTCTCTATCCCCTGACTACAAAGAAACCAGATGTAAGGGGAAGAGGGCTGCAGTACTATACCAAGGGTAGATTGGTAGACCATCACCCATTGATTGACAGTCACCCACAAGCTTATTGGCAGGTTAGAAGCTTGTGTGTGTGTATGTGTGTGTGTATTCAATGTGCATGTACGTGTATTCATAGGTGTTTGTATTTGAGTGTAGTCTATAATTGAGTGTAGTCTATAATTGTATTACTACCTGCGTTCACTCCCAGAGACCCCGAAACCTCCTCAACACATGCCCTCTCCGTTCCCCATTAGCTGTGTGTTAGTACACCCGCACAGAGTGGAATAGCCATATGTCTATGGGAATAGCACAGCCAGGGGACCGGGTCTTCTAAAATAAATAATAATCATCATTTTTCTAGCTACGAGCCTAATTACTCACTCCATTGTACTCCTCCTTAGCAGTAGAATAATATGTTTGCATCCCAAATGGCACCCTGTTACCAACTATAGTGCACTCTTTTTGACCAGGGCCCATAGGGCTTTGGATAAAAGTAGTGCACTATATACGAAGAAAAGGGTGCCATTTGGGGCCCCGTTATGATTTAATGGAGTACAGGCTGCCACTCTGACTGTCAGTCATATTTCACATGTTATATTTTTCGACAAAGCCTAATTTAGTACTGTTAAAACAAGCTGTATTTACAACGTGTGTGTGTATTGATGTTGCTGCTGAGTGCTGAGTAACTCAGAGAAGATAGTCATCCGTTATGTGTGAAGAGGTCCAGAAGTGTAGCAGCAGCGTCTGTGTCTGTCTCTGGTGATTATCAGTAAGTACACAGGCATATCTCAACACTGAAAAAACACACACACATTGACACGACGTAGTTACAACACTTCAAGTCAAATGGATGACTGTAAAGTGCATTAGCGACACTTAGAAAAAACACTTTAAAAAGTGTAGCTTGAGTGAATTATGACACCTCTAGGACGAAACGTGACAAATGTTGTTGGAAAGTAATGGCATTTCCCCCTTTATTGTACTGAACGTTCGGTTCCACACCTGATATGGAGTGTGCATTGACTGTTTCGTGTTATGAGGCTTGACTGTTGAAAGAGCCCCTCATTGGCACACCTGGGTTAAAATAGTACTTGAAATCTTTCAAAAACATTGACCGTTTGGCTTCAGCCTGCCTGGAGTGTCAGGTGGGTGGGGTTTGGAGTGACACGTTTTAGGACTTTTTTATTGGTTCCGTTGCACCAGGCAAGCTCAAACAAGCACAGCTAGCATATAGTATTTGAAATGATGTGAAATAGTATTTGAACCCAGGTCTGCTAATTGCATTTTTCTCCAACCCTGCAGAAGGATTTTTGTATCAGCCACGTGGGAGAAAACACAGAGAGAATGTAATTATCATAGGAGGACTTTTTAAAGTAGGCGTGCTTAGTGTGTCTTGATGGATAGACTTACAGTATGCCTATCCCCTGGAACAGGGCTGGGTGGCGATAAATCAGTCACTTTTATGCCCATTGTGGTGAAAGTACACTATCCACCCACTTACCATAGTCCCGTGGATGCTCCAGGCCTATGTCAAATTTAGGCCTTAGAGCTGTAGTTGGAGAAGTGAATGCATAGAACACATCCATTTTACAGGTTCATATTTTAGTTTTCTTCATGTCCAGGCCCGTCACAGAGGAGGAGAGGAGAGGACAGGAGAGGACAGGAGAGGACATAATAGGGGAGGAAAGGTCAGAATAGGTGAGGAGAGGACAGAATAGGTGAGGAGAGGACAGAATAGGTGAGGAGGGGACTGAATAGGAGGGGAAAGGGGAGTAGAGAATAGGAGAGGAGAGGTGAGTAGTGAATAGGAGAGGAGAGTAGAGAGGAGGAGAGGACCCAGCTGGCTGCAGCAATGGTTGAAAACATCTTAGGGTCTGTCCCTAATGGCACCGTATTCTGTTTATAGTGCACTGCGTTTGACCCGGGCCTAGTGCACTATAGGGAACAGGGTGCCATTTGGGACAAATCCTTAGTCTCGTTTCTGGGTTATAGATCATCTTCGTTTATGTTTTTCAAGCAGCATTAGATTACCCATTAATTACTTGCTTGTGTTCACAACAGTCTTGGGAGCTATTAGCATAAGTGAAGCTGCCTGAAGGATTCTAGATGAAATCTGCATTAGCATGGTCACACGGGAAAGTGTTGGAGACAGTGACTGTTCCTAGTGGTGCCTTTGCTCTAGTAATAAACGTGTTTGAACCCAGTCAGGGGAATGACAGCCTTGCAGCGTTGCCGTCAGCTTGTCTCAACTCTGTGTCTGTGTGTTATTGTAAAGAGAAGTTAAGACTGGCAGACTGACAGATTCAGGATAAAGACTTTTTAACGGCTACATTGCCACAGCGTCCTCCCTTTGATCATTGTCATCACTGATTACATTTATCTTGGCTGCAGTCAACCCAGGGTGCTATGGGTTTAATGTAAAGCACAAATGAGAGGGTTGATTGTTGTCAGGTCATTTTAGAGATGGGGATAGTTTGTCTGGCTAGCTGAGCATTAGTTATCCAATTGATACATTGTTTTTCTTACTGGCATAATCAGCTATTGTCTTGCTGCATTGTTTAACTAGATCAGCAGTGCTGCTCATGACAACATCATCTCGCCGATTGTACCGTTAAATGAAAGTCAACCTCAATGTGACCCACCAGATTCAGAAGCTTGAAAATCCCATTAGAAAAAAAGTTTGAAAACCACATTTTGTTTTATTTCAGTTTTAGTTTTATATAATAACCTTGGGCTGTGAGCACGTTCATTCAATACCCGCCTGTGACTGCTGCATAACATAGTGCCTATTCAACACAGCATGTTCCACTATAGATTGGAGAAGTGGGGAATGATCGATCAATCAATCAAATTTATTTTTAAAGCCCTTTTTACAGTACCAGTCAAAAGTTTGGACAACGCTACTCATTCCAAGGTTTTTCTTTATTTAGACTATTTTCAACATTGTAGAATAATAGTGAAGAAATCAAAACTATGAAATAACACATATGGAATCATGTAGTAACCAGAAAAGTGTTAAACAAATCAAAATATATGTTTTCTTCAAAGTAGACACCCTTTGCCATGATGACAGCTTTGCACAGTCTTTGCATTCTCTCAACCAGCTTCATGAAGTAGTCCCCTGGAATGCATTTCAATGAACAGGTGTACCTTGTTAAACATTATTTTGTGGAATTTCTATCCTTGTTAATGTGTTTGAGACAATCAGTTGTGTTGTGAAAAGGTAGGTGTGGTATACAGAAGATTGCCCTATTAAGTAAAATACCAAGGTCATATTATGGCAAGAACAGCTCAAATAAGCAAAGATAAATGATAGTTCGTCATCTGGAAAATTTCCATAAGTTTGAAAGTTTCTTCGAGTGCAGTTGTAAAATTAAATCAAATTTGATTTGTCACATGTCCCGAATACAACAGGTGTGTAGACCTTTGATTCGCTGTTCAGGAATGCTTACTTACAAGCCCTTAAACAACAATACAGTTTTAAGAAAAATAAGTGACTGTCTCTCATGAGAACTGCCACAGGAAAGGAAGACTCAGAGTTACCTCTGCTGTTCATTAGAGTTACCAGCCTCAGAAATTGCATCCCAAATAAGTTTTTTTTTAAACGGAGAAAAACCCGAAAGGCACACTTAACCAGCATGGCTACCACAGCATTCTGCAGTGATACGCAATCTCATCTGATTTGCCCTTAGTGGACTGTCATTTGTTTTTCAACAGGACAATGACCCAACACACCTCCAGGCTGTGTAAGGGCTATTTGACCAAGAAGGAGAGTGATGGAGTGCTGCATCAAATGACCTGGCCTCCACAATCACCCAACCTCAACTCAATTGAGATGGTTTGGGATGAGTTGGACCGCAGAGTTAAGGCAAAGCAGCCAACAAGTGCTTAGCACATGTGGGAAGTCCTTCAAATCTGTTGGAAAAGCATTCCAGGCGAAGCTGGTTGAGAGAATGCCAAGAGTGTGCAAAGCTGTCATCAAATGCAAAGGGTGTCTACTTTGAAGAAAACATATATTTTGATTTGTTTAACACTTTTTTGGTTACTACATGATTCCCATGTGTTATTTCATAGTTTTGATGTCTTCACTATTATTATACAATGTCGAAAATAGTAAAAAAATAAAAAATAAAAAAATTGACTGGTACTGTACATCAGCAGTTGTCACACAGTTCTATACAGATACCCAGTCTAAAACCCCAAAGAGCAAGCAATGCAGATAAAAGCACAGTGATTAACAGGAAAAACTCCCTTGAAAGGCAAGAGTATATGAGCATGAAAGCCAGATCATTCTTCAAGACGTTCAAACATTCATAGATGACCAGCAGGGTCAAATAATTAACCACAGTGGTTATAGAGGGTTCAACGGTTCAACACCTCAGGAGTAAATGTCAGTTGGCTTTTCAAAGTCGAGCATTCAGAGGGTGAGACAGACAGACAGAAACAGGGAGACAGCGACAGAGAGACAGCGACAGAGAGACGTCAGGGTTCCGTAGCCGCAGGCAGAGAGAGAGTGAAACAGGTCAGGGTTCCGTAGCCGCAGGCAGAGAGAGAGTGAAACAGGTTAGGGTTCCGTAGCCGCAGGCAGAGAGAGAGTGAAACAGGTTAGGGTTCCGTAGCCGCAGGCAGAGAGAGAGTGAAACAGGTCAGGGTTCCGTAGCCGCAGGCAGAGAGAGAGTGAAACAGGTTAGGGTTCCGTAGCCGCAGGCAGAGAGAGAGTGAAACAGGTCAGGGTTCTGTAGCCGCAGGCAGAGAGAGAGTGAAACAGGTCAGGGTTCCGTAGCCGCAGGCAGAGAGAGAGTGAAACAGGTCAGGTTTCCGTAGCCACAGACAGAGAGAGAGAGTGAAACAGGTCAGGGTTCCGTAGCCACAGACAGGGAGAGAGAGTGAAACAGGTCAGGGTTCCGTAGCCACAGGCAGAGAGAGAGAGTGAAACAGGTCAGGGTTCCGTAGCCACAGACAGAGAGTGAAACAGGTCAGGGTTCCGTAGAGTGAAACAGGTCAGGGTTCCGTAGCCGCAGGCAGAGAGAGAGTGAAACAGGTCAGGGTTCCGTAGCCACAGACAGAAACAGCATGATGCCCTATGAGTGCTGCACCTATCATACCATCACAATAACTCAATGATGGGATAGTGTTGCTCTGGCGAGCCAGGACTTTCTTTTGGGTAATAGCAGTCAATCACAGATCAGATCAAGCTACAAGGCAGTTTGCAGGCCCTGTAGTACATTACATAATGCTCACTCACATCCTGGTCTCACATACTGCGAAGGAAGATACAAGTCATTCAGTTCTTTCTTCTTCAAAAGTTACACACAAATTGTCTTCAATAGCCCTAGATGGGCCCAAGTTATCTATCCATATTCTTGATTCACTTAGGTCAGACCTAGACTGGATGTTAGAGTTGTGTATAGGTGGCAGAGAAGTCAGGCGCAGGAGAATCAAACTGAGTGTAATGGAGTTATTTAATAACAATGAACGAATCATCCTCCAAACACTAAATGTAACAAATAACAGTAATGCGTACGAGGACCCGACGTGCACTAATACAAATATATATACAACACTGACATACAAACAATCTCTGACAAAGACATGAGGGGAAACAGAGGGTTAAAACACAACAGGTAATGAATGGGATTGAAACCAGGTGTGTAGGAAGACAAAAACCAATGGAAAATGAAAAAATGGATCAATGATGGCTAGAAGACCGGTGACGTCGACCGCCGAGCACCGCCCGGACAAGGAGAGGCTTCGACTTCGGTAGAAGTCGTGACACTGGACCAAAGTTATTTGTTCATATTCTTGATTCACTTTGGTCATTCACAAAGTTTCTCCATCGAGTTTGGTTCATATTCAGGCGTATTTTATTAGGGATTAACTTCTGGCATTTTGTATTATTGTAGATCCACCAGTAGATGGGCACATTATATTTTGGGGCCAATATGAAACACGAAAAACAAGCTCTAGTACGTTAGTTTATTATTTGGGACACGTCTTTCCCTGTGGAGGTTGGTGCTGCACGTGTTTAATTCTACAGAAGCTTCTAGCTGCTCTACTTCCTGTGGCAGTTGGTGTAAATGTTATAGGATGTGTCCCAAATGGCATCCTATTCCCTATATAGTGCTCTACTTTTGACCAGAGCCTATGGGGCACTGTATAGGCAATAGGATGCCATTTAAGAAGCACCCATAGTCAACTACATTGTGCTAGCTGGCCACAAGCCCAATCTGTCTCTCCCTCTCTCTCAATCTGGCCAATTAATTCCCTGCCAGAGGAACAAGCTAATTAAAACAGGGACTGAAGCACCCCTACAATGTCACTACATGGAGTTAGCACATTAGGTTGGGTGTGCTGCTACAATTATGCTCTTCATTCTGTCTGGAGAGCTGAAAGACTATAGGCCCCATGGGTCAATATACTGTGGAACCAAGTTGTGCAGAATGGAACACAAGAACAGAACACTAGTGTTTAGTTTCGATTGAGGATGACTGTTAGTGTTCCATGCCATAGTTCCATGCCATAGTTCCAGTTCACAAACAAGCATGTATTGGCCTCATTAGACTATTATTTCTGCTGAATGCAGCATGGTCTGAATTTTTTAATACATCCAAAATACATATAGTGCATTGTATTGAACTCAGTCTTGGAGTTCAGTCCAGCAACTTATCCATACTCTATTTCTAGTTGTTGTTTGTGACGGTGATGCATCATCTTCATCCGTATTCATTCTCCACTTCCATCATCTGGACTTATTTCAGCAAAATGTGAAATGGGACACAGGAGAGGAGAGGAGAGGAGAGGAGAGGAGAGGAGAGGAGAGGAGAGGAGAGGAGAGGAGAGGAGAGGAGAGGAGAGGAGAGGAGAGGAGAGGAGAGGAGAGGAGAGGAGAGGAGAGGAGAGGAGAGGGTGGCCTGTCTCACTTTATTGCCTGTAGCTCCTGCCAAGGATCTGTCTTTTATCAATACTGATTAAACACTTCTGATGGGTTCTGAGGCCACTGACCCTCCTTGAGAAGAATACTTTGGAATGAGTTAATGACTCATTCCCAACTCTATTCCCTATTTAGTGCACTAATTTTGACCAAAGCCCTATGGGCCATTCGGGACACACACAATATATCATCATTTTCTAAGATAGTACTATTGGTATTGCCCTCAGGTAGCTTCAGGTCTCAGGTTCAGGAGTGGCTGAAAAAGCATACCATTAATCTAAAATTGACTCTAGAAATAGTGTTGTTGGGAGATCTGGAGAGATCTGGTAAGTCAATCGCTAATATATTATTACTCTTAGCAAAAGTATTTATCTTTTTAAATGATGTGTTAAACATCACAGCATAGTTAAAAGATATATGGCACATAGAAATCCAAAGCGGGTGGTCAGCAGAGACAGGTGAGGGTTGGAATGTGTAACTGGAGATGAGTGGGAGGTTATCCTAATGCCTGGTCACTTTACCCTGCCTCCATGTACATATCTACCTCAAATATCTCGTACCTCTGCACATTGATGTGGTACTCCCTGTATATAGATCTATTCTTGTGTATTTACTTTGATTCCACTTGTGTTACGATTTTGTTTGTATTTTTAAACACTGCATCGTAAACAAGCATTTCACAATAAAGTCTACACCGGATGTATTTTGCCATTTGACAATTTTGTTATTTATTTGATTTGTCGATGTGCCCTTGAGCGGGGCGCTTGAACCGGGTTGCTCCTGTGGGTCATTCTGGATGGGAACATCTGCTAAATGTAAAACATGTCATGTAAATGTTGAGCGAAGGAGAATACACTGCAGCTCATCCCTGACCGCTGGCTACGTCCCTTCCGTCTTCAAGAGAGCGAGAGTCGCACCCCTTCTGAAAAAACCTACACTCGATCCCTCCGATGTCAACAATTACAGACCAGTATCCACTTTCTTTTCTCTCCAAAACTCTTGAACGTGCCGTCCTTGGCCAGCTCTCCCGCTATCTCTCTCTGAATGACCTTCTTGATCCAAATCAGTCAGGTTTCAAGACTAGTCATTCAACTGAGACTGCTCTCCTCTGTATCACGGAGGCGCTCCGCACTGCTAAAGCTAACTCTCTCTCCTCTGCTCTCATCCTTCTAGATCTATCGGCTGCCTTCGATACTGTGAACCATCAGATCCTCCTCTCCACCCTCTCCGAGTTGGGCATGACGCTTGGATTGCGTCCTACCTGACAGGTCGCTCCTACCAGGTGGCGTGGCGAGAATCTGTCTCCTCACCACGCGCTCTCACCACTGGTGTCCCCCAGGGCTCTGTTCTTGGCCCTCTCCTATTCTCGCTATACACCAAGTCACTTGGCTCTGTCATAACCTCACATGGTCTCTCTTATCATTGCTATGCAGACGACACACAATTAATCTTCTCCTTCCCCCTTCTGATGACCAGGTGGTGAATCGCATCTCTGCATGTCTGGCAGACATATCAGTGTGGATGACGGATCACCACCTCAAGCTGAACCTCGGCAAGACGGAGCTGCTCTTCCTCCCGGGGAAGGACTGCCCGTGATCTCGCCATCACGGTTGACAACTCCATTGTGTCCTCCTCCCAGAGCGCCAAGAACCTTGGCGTGATCCTGGACAACACCCTGTCGTTCTCAACCAACATCAAGGCGGTGGCCCGTTCCTGTAGGTTCATGCTCTACAACATCCGCAGAGTACGACCCTGCCTCACACAGGAAGCGGCGCAGGTCCTAATCAGGCACTTGTCATCTCCCGTCTGGATTACTGCAACTCGCTGTTGGCTGGGCTCCCTGCCTGTGCCATTAAACCCCTTCAACTCATCCAGAACGCCGCAGCCCGTCTGGTGTTCAACCTTCCCAAGTTCTCTCACGTCACCCCGCTCCTCCGTTGACCACTGGCTTCCAGTTGAAGCTATTTGACCATGGTGCTTGCCTACGGAGCTGTGAGGGGAACGGCACCTCAGTACCTCCAGGCTCTGATCAGGCCCTACACCCAAACAAGGGCACTGCGTTCATCCACCTTTGGCCTGCTCGCCTCCCTACCACTGAGGAAGTACAGCTCCCGCTCAGCCCAGTCAAAACTGTTCGCTGCCCTGGCCCCCAATGGTGGAACAAACTCCCTCACGACGCCAGGACAGCGGAGTCAATCACCACCTTCCGGAGACACCTGAAACCCCACCTCTTTAAGGAATACCTAGGATAGGATAAGTAATCCCTCTCACCCCACCCCCCCTAAGTTTTAGATGCACTATTGTTAAGTGACTGTCCCACTGGATGTCATAAGGTGAATGCACCAATTTGTAAGTCGCTCTGGATAAGAGCGTCTGCTAAATGACTTAAATGTAAAATGTAAATGTATGTTTTATAATTCAATAAAAATATTTTTAAAAAGTGCTATTATGTAGCAACATGTTAAGTAGAGAATCTAGCTTTTAGTAGATATATTATGTCTCTAAAAAATAAAATAAAGCATTACCTTGGGATGTAAGTATTGTTGTTGTTACGTGGGATTTCTATGGTTTAGAGCGCAGGTGTTAAACTCATTCCATGGAGGGCTGAGTGTCTGCGGGGTTTTGCTCGCTCATGTACTTGATTGATGAATTAACGTCCCCACTGGATGTCTAGATTGATGAATTAACGGAACTCCCCACACCTGGATGTCTAGGTCTTAATTGAAAGGAAAATCAAAAAACCTGCAGACACTATGACCTCCTTGGAATAAGTTTGTCACCCCTGGTTTAGAGATAGAGAAATGAGCTATGGTACGTGTAAGTCTGTTTTGCAAAGGTGGCTCTAACACGAGGAAAGGTGAGTTTATTGTCGAGGTTCAGTGGATGTGTGCCGCACAGCTATTCAGCATTAACCTCCAGTTTCCTCCAACGCACCATGATGTCTGTGCATGACTGAACACAGAGTCAGTCAGAGATGTGGCTAAAGGCAGTGAAATGCCTAACTCTGAACACCATTTTTTTTAAATCGTTTTTTCAAACTCTGTTCTTTCTGTCAAGTAGTTTTCAACGAGTCTCATGTCATTAGTGATGATCAACTCAGCTTTTACTCCTCTGCTCTCTTTTTGGAGTGCACTTCTCACCCTCAAACACTATAATTGAAATGCTTTTCACACTGAATACTCAACAAACAACCTCATGTACACTCATTGAGAGATAGTGATTGCAGGTTGGTCATGATGAGAGTGTGTGCGAACTACTAATGAGAGGTTTGCAAGGTGTATGATTAATATAATACAAAAATCCCCATCCAAGTTAGTCAGTTTAGATATCTGTTTTTGCATCAGGGGTGCGTGCTGGAGGTATGGAGGTCATTTTGTGCCAAGCTTTCTTATATCTCCTAGATATAGGACAGACACTTCAAAACTGTATTCATTGTGATTTCTCCTAGATATGGACAGACGCTTCAAAACCGTATTCCTTGTGATTTCTCCTAGATATGGACAGACGCTTCAAAACCGTATTCCTTGTGATTTCTCCTAGATATGGGACAGACGCTTCAAGACCGTATTCCTTGTGATTTCTCCTAGATATGGACAGACGCTTCAAAACCGTATTCCTTGTGATTTCTCCTAGATATAGGACAGACGCTTTAAATCCGTATTCCTTGTGATTTCTCCTAGATATGGGACAGGCGCTTCAAAACCGAAATTCCTTGTGATTTCTCCTAGATATAGGACAGATGCTTTAAATCCGTATTCCTTGTGATTTCTCCTAGATATGGGACAGATGCTTTAAAACCGTATTCCTTGTGATTTCTCCTAGATATGGGACAGACACTTCAAAACCTTATTCCTTGTGATTTCTCCTAAATATAGGGCAGACACTTCAAAACCTTATTCCCTGTGATCTCTTCTAGATATAGGACAGACGCTTTAAAATCTTATTCCTCATGATTTATTTTTTGACTGTCTGATTTGCCATTCATGAATGTGTTATTCAATGCATTTCTATGGGCTATAGTAGTAAAGGCCAAAATTCAGTATGTTATCAAATAATGTTTTCATTATTTTGGGGGATACCTACAGGTGTCCTACAATTCTAAATAAAATAGCCAAATGATCCATGGTATGACCAATTTAAAACACGCCTAAAACAAGCATTAAAGCTTATTTGCCCCTAGCACGGTTCTGTAATATTTGTTTCTTATTGTTCTGTTTTTAATGTCATAAGAGATAAGCCAATTTTATCTGTGTGTGTGCATTTGTTTGCTTGTGCATGTAATCACGCACCGCCAGCATGTGTGTGAGCATTTGGTCATATGCGTACGTGCATGCCAATGTGTATGCGTGTGTGGGTTTTTTTATTGCAATCGTAACCTCCAGTCATAACAGTCATAATCATAAAAGTGTGTGGAGCATGAACAGGTCTCTGAGAGGCTCTGGATCTAAACAACATGAGTCACCAGCTTGTTTTATTACTGAGGTGGTTCTAACATATATAACTGCAATACAATACTCAATCTGACATCATCAGGGCAAAAATGCTTGATCACATGGGGGCCATGTTAGAGGTGGTCAATGATTATCTTCTCTTCTCATCTAGTGAAAGTACTGCAAAGTGCAGCTCCTATTTGAATAGTATGGCATGGTCCTTAGTGGTAATTCTTGACACATGGGCTTCTTCAATGTGACAAGAACACCCTACTTTTGCAGTGTTTGACTCTTTTGAGTTGATCTCGTATGGTTAAAATATTTTCCTAATTTGGTTTATCAACACTTTGGTTTTACAACATATTACAGTTGAGTTCAAGTCACTCTGTAACATGTTTTGTGATATTGTTTTGGTCTTGGTGTTTTGATCTCTTCCAATAAAGTCAGAGCACACATTAGTAGTGTTTGAACATAACAGTGTAGTTATTTTAATAAGCATAATGTAGTTATTTTACAGTGATGTCATTAGAATGGTGATGACATCATGTGATGTCACCACAATGGTGTCAATGGTGTTTCTATCGTGGCTTACAATATTGTGTCAACTCACTTGAAGCATTATTCCTCCTTGATAATGTTATTTGGGGGTACTATGCTGAGTTACTACTAGTCCAGAGCTCAAAGTCTAATCCTTTGCTTTGTGTTTCATGTTTGCTTGATAGACAGCTGTGATGGCCCACTGGTGTCCAACCTGCCCCAGTCCTCCTTCAGAAGCTCCTCACAGTTATCCAACAGCCATGGGCCCGGCTTTGCTAAAGTCAACAGGAGAGATGGTGAGTGCTGGACTTTTGATACATACACTATTGAACAATAAATGGTTCCAAAAGGGGTCTTCAGCTGTCCCCATAGGAAAACCTTTTTGATTTCAGGTAGAAACCTTGTGGGTTCCAAGTAGAGCCCTCTGTGGAAAATTGTTCTTCGTGGAAGAACCATTTTAGGTTCTAGATAGAAAAAAAACGTGCTAAGAGTGTACCATTCTGCTACAGTAGTTCTGAGGAAACAGGTTGTGTAGTCCCAATGGCTTTTTGCAATGCTTCACACGCATTGACCTCATCCATTCCCCATTTCAAGTTGGAGTAAAGGATGGGAAAAATAATAAGGCATTGTTTGGCTGGAGAAAAGAGTCTGATATGGACACAGTATTGATTGTAGTATCCCCCACTGTTATTGGGAGGCTGTGTTCCAGCCGTACTCTGTGGTGTTGAGGCTCAGCTGATTATTGCGGAGAGGGAGAATAGGGTTGGGTTCCCCACAGGACCGTGCATAAAGAACATCATAGTCAGGATTCAGCGGCAGTATCGTAGGATCCAGATGATTTACTTTGAGAGAGAGAGAGAGAGATGCTGTTGTTACCCCATCCCTTCGGAGTAGCGTACCCAGCTGGTCACCTACTGTAGGTAGATATTGGAGTACTACATCACAAGCTCTAATGCAAGGTCACCCACCATTACCATCTGAATGGCGATTCATCCAAACAAAAAAAATCAAGAGGGGATTGGATGGTATGCTGGATGCTGATATAGGGTTTGCTTGCCTTGCTAACAGGGGGAAATGCTATCACGGTGGTTCTTTGTTTCAATGTTTTAAAACGGGGAGGGTTTATCTATTTTGTTTCTAGTTTGAAAGCAGAAAATCATTTGGGAAAAGCAGGGATTTTTAGAAGCCACATAAGAGGGTCTGTGTGAATGATTTTTTTTTGGAATGTGAGACCAAAGCAAACAGCTTGTTGGATGTTGCTTCCGTGCTGTCCTTGATGGCTGTAGCAGTAAGCACACAGGTTTTTCACTCTTCCTATCTGAATTGATCTGGGTGGATCGATAGGTGTCTAAAACTCTATGGTATCATCTGTTTGGTATATTTCCCTGTGTTTGATCATGATGAAGCAGTGTCAGTCAGGTTACTTGTTTTAGATATCAGTTAATGTCTGCACCAGAGGTAGAAGATTGCTTAAAACCCTTTACACATGTGGGATTTGGCCTATATGGATTGGGCTAAATTAAAATGTTTTTCTTACAGAAGAAATATGTATAAAGCATATGCATAACCATGGTAGCAATTAAAAAGGGAACAGTTTGGACATTATGGGGAAATGATCAGACCAAATATGAGGACACAACAGTTCACCTGACACAAGACTGAATCCAAACATTGCACTGTTGATTTAGTGTGTTTTACATTTACTGTACTTTTTGCCACAATGGTTGATAATGAAATCTTAAAATACTCCGGATACATTCGGTAACATGATAAGAATATTCCTAGAACATGTAACGTATGTGCAACATATGACAAAAAAAGTTTGAGTCAAAGGACTAACGGAGTATCTCCAAGTGGCCACACACTTCTCCAAAGTGTGCACAGTTCCTAAGTAATTTCAATGCACTTTTATGACTCAAAGAAAGATTAAACTACTGTATAAGGTGTTTTTTCTTTTAGCTCTTCTAGCTGTGCCGTTGAGAAACTAGAGCAAACACAATTGTAGTTGTTTTGGTTGGAACACAGCCCTGCATCATACAATTACTGTTGTTGTTTACGCAATCCAAAAATGGTCCCATATAAAAGGCAATCTGGGTGAGGTGAGCATCATTTGAAAGCTTGTTCTGTTGCCAACATTACTAGCTAAGATATAAAATATGATATTACAGTGTTAGGCTTTCACAAGACAATTCAGAGAAACAGATCATTTTGGTACGCATATAATTAAGTAATGAGTGCATTCAGGTGTGTGTGCCTCAGCAACATTCTCTCTTAATTTACAGCTTTTCCCTCACTCAGACAACATCACATTTGCCCAATTAGCAGGAGGGATTTGGTAAACGTCTTGTCATTCAAGGTGCTCAAGTTCAGAGTGGCTGTCAGTCAAAACCCATACAGAGTTGTGAAGTACAGAGCCAGAGTTCATGTATAGCATGTTACTGTACAGCCACTGCATACCAATTTAGCCATTTATCACTGACCAAATCAGACATTTCCAACCTGTGTACGAGTGTATAGGATTAAATTACATTACAATCAGAAATCTCCATAATTGGAACCAGATTTCTGGCTATAATGATGTAATTGCAACCAGCTTTGCTCTGTGGGTGAACATTTCTAGTGATGGAGTACAAAACTGTAATCGATTGTTTACAGGACACTGCAAAGATGCCTCTCAAAAATCTCTCCTATTTGACCTTTGACTGATTTCAAGCTCACTCTCTGTCCTTTCTGTGAATGGAAGAGGATCTAACAACATGGCATCCCAGAGGGTTGAAACGGTGATGCTGCATAATTTATCCTACGAAGACAAGAATACGGTGACTCTCAAATTGCTTTTTTTTACATGGCAGGGCACGAGACGACATAATCCCAGCTGTTCTAAGAAGAAATCTATGAATAAATGAATGAAACTATCTAATTTACAAATCTGCCTGCACATGTTAACACTTAGCATCCTCTAGCTAGTGTTTCTCAGAGGATATTCACATTACTGATTCAATTTACTGATAAAATGAACAGTGGTAACTATCAAAAGCTTTAATACAGATGTAGAATCTTAACTTGATCACTCTTTTAAGCTTCTAAAGATAGTAATTTCCACTTTGAAATTTCAGACTTGATATGCTCTATCGAAAAATGTATCAACCACTACAAAAATGTTAATGAATTATAATCCACATAGTAATTCACATTTGCTGTTGCTGCATGATTGTTTTCCTGCTGTAGCAAACTAGTTCAAATTAAGATCTGGTCAGTCCTGCTGGTGTTGTATCTTCTCACAAGGCTTGTTTACTGAGAATGATATTTCGTGATCTGACAACTAAGTTGATTGAAATAGTGAATTAAATATTCCCGTTTATCGATTGTAGTCAGAAAGCAGCAACATGAGAACGGGTGATACAGGTGGTGATATGATTGTATTGTCATGCAGGTGAAAGAGGACCCAAAAGCGACTTAACAGAAACAGAGTTTATTTAAGTCCAAACAGGGAATAACAGAAATCCTCTAGTCTGTAGAGGGGAATAACTGGAGAAGCGGCCACAGACTGCAGGTCGCCTCGGGTAGGCGCAGGCCGTAGTAGACAGAGACACCTGCTCACACGCAGCATCTGATGAAGGCAAAAAACACGACAGGACAGGGCGATACACAATCACAGCAAAAACACGACAGGACAGGGCGAAACGCAATCACAGCATGGTGAATACTAAACAAGGAACCGACGGGACAGGAACGGAACACAAAGGAATAAATAGGGACTCTAATCAGGGGAAAGGATCGGGAACAGGTGTGGGAAGACTAAATGATGATTAGGGGAATAGGAACAGCTGGGAGCAGGAACGGAACGATAGAGAGAAGAGAGAGCGAGAGAGTGAGAGGGGGAGGGGGAGAGAGGGATAGAAAGAGGGAAAGAACCCAATAAGACCAGCAGAGGGAAACGAACAGAATGGGGAGCACAGGGACAAGACATGATAATAAATGACAAACATGACAGTACCCCCACTCACCGAGCGCCTCCTGGCGCACTCGAGGAGGAATCCTGGCGGCAACGGAGGAAATCATCGATGAGTGAACGGTCCAGCACGTCCCGAGACGGAACCCAACTCCTCTCCTCAGGACCGTAACCCTCCCAATCCACTAAGTATTGGTGACCCCGTCCCCGAGAACGCATGTCCATGATCTTATGTACCTTGTAAATAGGTGCGCTCTCGACAAGGACGGGAGGGGGAGGGAAGACGAACGGGGGTGCGAAGAAAGGGCTTAACACAGGAGACATGGAAGACAGGATGGACGCGACGAAGATGTCGCGGAAGAAGCAGTCGCACAGCGACAGGATTGACGACCTGGGAGACACGGAACGGACCAATGAACCGCGGAGTCAACTTACGAGAAGCTGTCGTAAGAGGAAGGTTGCGAGTGGAAAGCCACACTCTCTGGCCGCAACAATACCTTGGACTCTTAATCCTGCGTTTATTGGCGGCTCTCACCGTCTGTGCCCTGTAACGGCAAAGTGCAGACCTCACCCTCCTCCAGGTGCGCTCACAACGTTGGACAAACGCTTGAGCGGAGGAACGCTGGACTCGGCAAGCTGGGATGAGAACAGAGGAGGCTGGTAACAGACTACTCTGAAACGGAGATAACCCGGTAGCAGACGAAGGAAGCGAATTGTGAGCGTATTCTGCCCAGGGGAGCTGTTCTGCCCAAGACGCAGGGTTTCTGAAAGAAAGGCTGCGTAGTATGCGACCAATCGTCTGATTGGCCCTCTCTGCTTGACCGTTAGACTGGGGATGAAACCCGGAAGAGAGACTGACGGACGCACCAATCAAACGACAGAACTCCCTCCAAAACTGTGACGTGAATTGCGGGCCTCTGTCTGAAACGGCGTCTAACGGGAGGCCATGAATTCCTGAATACATTCTCAATAATGATTTGTGCCGTCTCCTTAGCGGAAGGAAGTTTAGCGAGGGGAATGAAATGTGCCGCCTTAGAGAACCTATCGACAACCGTCAGAATCACAGTCTTCCCCGCAGACAAAGGCAGACCGGTAATGAAGTCTAAGGCAATGTGAGACCATGGTCGAGAAGGAATGGGGAGCGGTCTGAGACGACCGGCAGGAGGAGAGTTACCCGACTTAGTCTGCGCGCAGTCCGAACAAGCAGCCACGAAACGGCGCGTGTCACGCTCCTGAGTCGGCCACCAAAAGCGCTGGCGAATAGACGCAAGAGTGCCTCGAACACCGGGATGACCAGCTAACTTGGCAGAGTGAGCCCACTGAAGAACAGCCAGACGAGTGGAAACAGGAACGAAAAGGAGGTTACTAGGACAAGCGCGCGGCGCAGTGTGCGTGAGTGCTTGCTTAACCTGTCTTTCAATTCCCCAGACTGTTAACCCGACAACACACCCATAAGGAAGAATCCCCTCGGGATCAGTAGAAGCCACAGAAGAACTAAACAGACGGGATAAGGCATCAGGCTTGGTGTTCTTGCTACCCGGACGGTAAGAAATCACAAACTCGAAACGAGCGAAAAACAACGCCCAACGAGCTTGACGGGCATTAAGTCGTTTGGCAGAACGGATGTACTCAAGGTTCTTATGGTCTGTCCAAACGACAAAGGAACGGTCGCCCCCTCCAACCACTGTCGCCATTCGCCTAGGGCTAGCGGATGGCGAGCAGTTCACGGTTACCCACATCATAGTTGCGCTCAGATGGCGACAGGCGATGAGAAAATAAGCGCAAGGATGAACCTTATCGTCAGACTGGAAGCGCTGGGATAGAATGGCTCCCCAGCCTACCTCTGAAGCGTCAACCTCGACAATGAATTGTCTAGTGACGTCAGGAGTAACGAGGATAGGAGCGGACGTAAAACGTTCTTTTAGAAGATCAAAAGCTCCTGGGCGGAACCGGACCACTTAAAACACGTCTTGACAGAAGTAAGAGCTGTGAGAGGGGCAGCAACTTGACCGAAATTACGAATGAAACGCCGATAGAAATTAGCGAAACCTAAAAAGCGCTGCAACTCGACACGTGACCTGGAACGGGCCAATCACTGACAGCTTGGACCTTAGCGGAATCCATCTGAATGCCTTCAGCGGAAATAACGGAACCGAGAAAAGTAACGGAGGAGACATGAAAAGAGCACTTCTCAGCCTTTACGTAGAGACAATTCTCTAAAGGCGCTGTAGAACACGTCGAACGTGCTGAACATGAATCTCGAGTGACGGAGAAAAAAATCAGGATATCGTCAAGATAGACAAAAACAAAATGTTCAGCATGTCTCTCAGAACATCATTAACTAATGCCTGAAAAACAGCTGGCGCATTGGCGGGGAGACCGAACGGCAGAACCCGGTACTCAAAATGCCCTAACGGAGTGTTAAACGCCGTTTTCCACTCGTCCCCCTCTCTGATGCGCACGAGATGGTAAGCGTTACGAAGGTCCAACTTAGTAAAGCACCTGGCTCCCTGCAGAATCTCGAAGGCTGATGACATAAGGGGAAGCGGATAACGATTCTTAACCGTTATGTCATTCAGCCCTCGATAATCCACGCAGGGGCGCAGAGTACCGTCCTTCTTCTTAACAAAAAGAACCCCGCCCCGGCCGGAGAAGAAGAAGGCACTATGGTACCGCGTCAAGAGACACAGACAAATAATCCTCGAGAGCCTTACGTGGGGGAGCCGACAGAGAGTATAGTCTACCTCGAGGAGGAGTGGTCCCCGGAAGGAGATCAATACTACAATCATACGACCGGTGAGGAGGAAGGGAGTTGGCTCGGGACCGACTGAAGACCGTGCGCAGATCATGATATTCCTCCGGCACTCCTGTCAAATCGCCAGGTTCCTCCTGAGAAGTAGGGACAGAAGAAACGGGAGGATGGCAGACATTAAACACTTCACATGACAAGAAACGTTCCAGGATAGGATAGAATTACTAGACCAATTAATAGAAGGATTATGACATACTAGCCAGGGATGACCCAAAACAACAGGTGTAAACGGTGAACGGAAAATCAAAAAATAGTCTCACTGTGGTTACCAGATACTGTGAGGGTTAAAGGTAGTGTCTCAAATCTGATACTGGGAAGATGACTACCATCTAAGGCGAACATGGGCGTAGGCTTCTCTAACTCTCTGAAAGGAATGTCATGTTTCCGAACCCATGCTTCGTCCATGAAACAACCCTCAGCCCCAGAGTCTATCAAGGCACTACATGTAGCACCCGAACCGGTCCAGCGTAGGTGGACCGACAAAGTAGTACAGGACTTTGATGGAGAGACTTGAGTAGTTGCGCTCACCTGTAGCCCTCCGCTTACAGATGAGCTCTGGCTTTACTGGACATGAATTAACAAAATGTCCAGCAACTCCAAATAGAGGCACAGGCGGTTGGTGATCCTCCGTTCCCTCTCCTTATTCGAGATGCGAATCCCTCCCAGCTGCATGGGCTCAGTCTCAAAGCCAGAGGAGGGAGATGGTTGCGATGCGGAGCAGGAAAACACCGTTGATGCGAGCTCTCTTCCACGAGCCCGGTGACGAAGATCTACCCGTCGTTCTATGCGGATGGCGAGAGCAATCAAAGAGTCCACATCTGAAGGAACCTCCGGGAGAGAATCTCATCCTTAACCACTGCGTGGAGTCCCTCCAGAAAACGAGCGAGCAGCGCCGGCTCGTTCCACTCACTAGAGGCAGCAAGAGTGCGAAACTCAATAGAATAATCCGTTATGGACCGTTCACCTTGGCATAAGGAAGCCAGGGCCCTAGAAGCCTCCCCCACCAAAAACTGAACGGTCAAAAACCCGAATCATCTCCTCTTTAAAGTTCTGGAATTTGTTAGAGCAATCAGCCCTTGCCTCCCAGATAGCTGTGCCCCATTCTCGAGCCCGGCCAGTAAGGAGTGAAATGACGTAAGCAACCCGAGCTCTCTCTCTAGAGTATGTGTTGGGTTGGAGAGAGAACACAATCTCACACTGCGTGAGAAAGGAGCGGCACTCAGTGGGCTGCCCGGAGTAGCAAGGTGGGTTATTAACCCTAGGTTCTGGAGGCTCGGCAGGCCAGGAAGTAACAGGTGGCACGAGACGTAGACTCTGGAACTGTCCAGAGAGGTCGGAAACCTGAGCGGCCAGGTTCTCCACGGCATGGCGAGCAGCAGACAATTCCTGCTCGTGTCTGCCGAGCATGGCTCCTTGGATCTCGACGGCAGTGTAACGAGCGTCTGAAGTCGCTGGGTCCATTCCTTGGTCGGTTCCTTCTGTCATGCAGGTGAAAGAGACCCAAAAGCGACTTAACAGAAACAGAGTTTATTTAAGTCCAAACAGGGAATAACAGAAATCCTCTAGTCTGTAGAGGGGAATAACTGGAGAAGCGGCCACAGACTGCAGGTCGCTTCGGGTAGGCGCAGGCCGTAGTAGACAGAGACACCTGCTCACACGCAGCATCTGATGAAGGCAAAAAACACGACAGGACAGGGCGATACACAATCACAGCAAAAACACGACAGGACAGGGCGTAACGCAATCACAGCATGGTGAATACTAAACAAGGAACCGACGGGACAGGAACGGAACACAAAGGAATAAATAGGGACTCTAATCAGGGAAAGGATCGGGAACAGGTGTGGGAAGACTAAATGATGATTAGGGAATAGGAACAGCTGGGAGCAGGAACGGAACGATAGAGAGAAGAGAGAGCGAGAGAGTGAGAGGGGGAGGGGGAGAGAGAGGGATAGAAAGAGGGAAAGAACCCAATAAGACCAGCAGAGGGAAACGAACAGAATGGGGAGCACAGGGACAAGACATGATAATAAATGACAAACATGACATGTATACAATGTATAGTCAGTAAAGTCATTGTATAAGAACATATCAAAATGGCACATTGTCTGATCCTTGCAAGTTATATTGTTTGTCCTCAGACTGTCCGCAGAGTTAGATGGTCATCCACAGAGATCCTATTATGTAATTCTATGGGTTCACCCCTCTAGTCAGTCTGGAATTAGAATGCTTTTCAGACCCCACTATTCTACACATTCTGTCTACACATGCTGTGATCAGATATGTGACCATGTCCATGTAATCCAATGTGGAGAAACATGAAAGACCCATTGAGATCCAGTCAAGATCTGGTTAAACCACCTGCCTAGGGGTACAATAATGCATTTTGGAAAACCAGGTTATGAAGTTATTAACCAGATTCTGAAGCATTATGGTATCCCGGGTTGTGATTATCTTAATTTACCGAGGTTAGCTAGCCAGCTATTTGTCGTCCTTAACGTAGGAGACACTGCTAGCTAGCCAACAGCAAGCCAACGTCTACTGAATAGAACTTGCGCACTCAACAACCCGGTCGCATTCCGCTTCGCTCCACAGGTAGTATCACATTTTTCATTTCATTTCATTACAGCACAACGGTTTGATTTGTTTGATCGTAGCTAGCTACATAGCTAGCTACATAGCCGTCTGTGTATCAAAGATAATTGTGTAGTCTAGAGCGATTTTCTAGGTTAGCTAGCCAGCTATTGTCGTTCTTTTAACGCAACGTAACGTAATCAACACTGCTAGCTAGCCAGCTAGCCCCCCGAATAGCAGCACTGTAGAAACTACTACACTCAACGGAACGACTTGATTAGTGTAGTGTCAACAACGCAGCCACTGCCAGCTAGCCTACAAAGTCAACAACGCAGCCACTGCCAGCTAGCCTACTTCAGCAGTACTGTATCATTTTTAATAATTTTAGTCAATAAGATTCTTGCTACGTAAGCTTAACTTTCTGAACATTCGAGACGTGTAGTCCACTTGTCATTCCAATCTCCTTGCATTAGCGTAGCCTCTTCTGTAGCCTGTCAACTATGTGTCTGTCTATCCCTGTTCTCTCCTCTCTGCACAGACCATACAAACGCTCCACACCGCGTGGCCGCTGCCACCCTAATCTGGTGGTCCCAGCGCGCACGACCCACGTGGAGTTCCAGGTCTCCGGTAGCCTCTGGAACTGCCGATCTGCAGCCAACAAGGCAGAGTTCATCTCAGCCTATGCCTCCCTCCAGTCCCTCGACTTCTTGGCACTGACAGAAACATGGATCACCACAGATAACACTGCTACTCCTACTGCTCTCTCTTCGTCCGCCCACGTGTTCTCGCACACCCCGAGAGCTTCTGGTCAGCGGGGTGGTGGCATAGGGATCCTTATCTCTCCCAAGTGGTCATTCTCTCTTTCTCCCCTTACCCATCTGTCTATCGCCTCCTTTGAATTTCATGCTGTCACAGTTACCAGCCCTTTCAAGCTTAACATCCTTATCATTTATCGCCCTCCAGGTCCCCTCGGAGAGTTCATCAATGAGCTTGATGCCTTGATAAGCTCCTTTCCTGAGGACGGCTCACCTCTCACAGTTCTGGGCGACTTTAACCTCCCCACGTCTACCTTTGACTCATTCCTCTCTGCCTCCTTCTTTCCACTCCTCTCCTCTTTTGACCTCACCCTCTCACCTTCCCCCTACTCACAAGGCAGGCAATACGCTCGACCTCATCTTTACTAGATGCTGTTCTTCCACTAACCTCATTGCAACTCCCCTCCAAGTCTCCGACCACTACCTTGTATCCTTTTCCCTCTCGCTCTCATCCAACACTTCCCACACTGCCCCTACTCGGATGGTATCGCGCCGTCCCAACCTTCGCTCTCTCTCCCCTGCTACTCTCTCCTCTTCCATCCTATCATCTCTTCCCTCTGCTCAAACCTTCTCCAACCTATCTCCTGATTCTGCCTTCTCAACCCTCCTCTCCTCCCTTTCTGCATCCTTTGACTCTCTATGTCCCCTATCTTCCAGGCCGGCTCGGTCCTCCCCTCCCGCTCCGTGGCTTGATGACTCATTGCGAGCTCACAGAACAGGGCTCCGGAAGGCCGAGCGGAAATGGAGGAAAACTCGCCTCCCTGCGGACCTGGCATCCTTTCACTCCCTCCTCTCTACATTTTCCTCTTCTGTCTCTGCTGCTAAAGCCACTTTCTACCACTCTAAATTCCAAGCATCTGCCTCTAACCCTAGGAAGCTCTTTGCCACCTTCTCCTCCCTCCTGAATCCTCCTCCCCTCCCCCCCTCCTCCCTCTCTGCAGATGACTTCGTCAACCATTTTGAAAAGAAGATCGACGACATCCGATCCTCGTTTGCTAAGTCAAACAACACCGCTGGTTCTGCTCACACTGCCCTACCCTGTGCTCTGACCTCTTTCTCCCCTCTCTCTCCAGATGAAATCTCGCGTCTTGTGACGGCCGGCCGCCCAACAACCTGCCCGCTCGACCCTATCCCCTCCTCTCTTCTCCAGACCATTTCCGGAGACCTTCTCCCTTACCTCACCTCGCTCATCAACTTATCCCTGACCGCTGGCTACGTCCCTTCCGTCTTCAAGAGAGCGAGAGTTGCACCCCTTCTGAAAAAAACTACACTCGATCCCTCCGATGTCAACAACTACAGACCAGTATCCCTTCTTTCTTTTCTCTCCAAAACTCTTGAACGTGCCGTCCTTGGTCAGCTCTCCCGCTATCTCTCTCAGAATGACCTTCTTGATCCAAATCAGTCAGGTTTCAAGACTAGTCATTCAACAGAGACTGCTCTTCTCTGTATCACGGAGGCGCTCCGCACCGCTAAAGCTAACTCTCTCTCCTCTGCTCTCATCCTTCTAGACCTATCGGCTGCCTTCGATACTGTGAACCATCAGATCCTCCTCTCCACCCTCTCCGAGTTGGGCATCTCCGGCGCGGCCCACGCTTGGATTGCGTCCTACCTGACAGGTCGCTCCTACCAGGTGGCGTGGCGAGAATCTGTCTCCTCACCACGCGCTCTCACCACTGGTGTCCCCCAGGGCTCTGTTCTAGGCCCTCTCCTATTCTCGCTATACACCAAGTCACTTGGCTCTGTCATAACCTCACATGGTCTCTCCTATCATTGCTATGCAGACGACACACAATTCATCTTCTCCTTTCCCCCTTCTGATGACCAGGTGGCGAATCGCATCTCTGCATGTCTGGCAGACATATCAGTGTGGATGACGGATCACCACCTCAAGCTGAACTTCGGCAAGACGGAGCTGCTCTTCCTCCCGGGGAAGGACTGCCCGTTCCATGATCTCGCCATCACGGTTGACAACTCCATTGTGTCCTCCTCCCAGAGCGCTAAGAACCTTGGCGTGATCCTGGACAACACCCTGTCGTTCTCAACTAACATCAAGGCGGTGGCCCGTTCCTGTAGGTTCATGCTCTACAACATCCGCAGAGTACGACCCTGCCTCACACAGGAAGCGGCGCAGGTCCTAATCCAGGCACTTGTCATCTCCCGTCTGGATTACTGCAACTCGCTGTTGGCTGGGCTCCCTGCCTGTGCCATTAAACCCCTACAACTCATCCAGAACGCCGCAGCCCGTCTAGTGTTCAACCTTCCCAAGTTCTCTCACGTCACCCCGCTCCTCCGCTCTCTCCACTGGCTTCCAGTTGAAGCTCGCATCCGCTACAAGACCATGGTGCTTGCCTACGGAGCTGTGAGGGGAACGGCACCTCAGTACCTCCAGGCTCTGATCAGGCCCTACACCCAAATAAGGGCACTGCGTTCATCCACCTCTGGCCTGCTCGCCTCCCTACCACTGAGGAAGTACAGTTCCCGCTCAGCTCAGTCAAAACTGTTCGCTGCTCTGGCTCCCCAATGGTGGAACAAACTCCCTCACGACGCCAGGACAGCGGAGTCAATCACCACCTTCCGGAGACACCTGAAACCCCACCTCTTTAAGGAATACCTAGGATAGGATAAAGTAATCCTTCTCACCCCCCTTAAAATATTTAGATGCACTATTGTAAAGTGGTTGTTCCACTGGATGTCATAAGGTGAATGCACCAATTTGTAAGTCGCTCTGGATAAGAGCGTCTGCTAAATGACTTAAATGTAAATGTAAATGTGTTGTGAAGCATTATGGTAGACCGGTTTTTGAAGCATTATGGTAGCCCAGGTTCTGAAGCATTATGGTAGGCCGGGTTGTGAAGCATTACGGTAGGCCGGGTTGTGAAGCATTATGGAAGGCCGGGTTGTGAAGCATTATGGAAGGCCGGGTTGTGAAGCATTATGGAAGGCCGGGTTGTGAAGCATTATGGAAGGCCGGGTTGTGAAGCATTATGGAAAGCCGGGTTGTGAACACACTAACTTTTATTTTCTCTTTTACGCTCCCTTGTTCTATCCTCCAATGAAACCAAATGAGTTTACTTAATTCAACCCTGTTTCTCTCTCTCTCACTTCTTCTTTCACTATCCCGATTTTTAATAACCTATTACACCCTCTCTTCTTTCTAGTTATCTATCTTTCTCTTTTTCACTTTCTTATTCCCACCCTCTATCACCATTTACTGTCTCTGACACTGAGGTATCCCTTTGAATACACAAAACTGTGTTTGATTCTAATTATGAGTTACTCTGTCTCATTTTCGATTGTGGAGGAGCAATTCGGACAACTTCCATTCATCCCTTTGCTAAATGTTAATATCAGTATTTAACATTTAAATGGTTTCTTTTTTCATTTTTGTGATACTGACAGTTATACAATTATATTGAAATATGCTTTGAAATTACATTTTGGCTGGCTAATTCCTTTTCTTGAAGTGAAATTCAACTAAGTGGAGACCATTCATTGAAATGAACTCTATAAAGAACTATTGGCTAATCACATATTGATCTATTTCTTCAATCAGCGATCCACTGTCCTCTGGTTTCATGGTCTGATTTGTCTCTCCATGTCTTTGGAGAGAACTGGTGGCCATTTTGGTCTAGTGAACATTTACCTGAACTGGCAGCTCAGCCAAATGCCAGCTTGGAATGTCCTATCAGAAAGTCCTTCCAAATTCCTGTGCTTTCCCTCTGATCTGCCATGTTATTCATATGGCCATTATTAGACGGTTGGTGTCACGCAAGGCCCCACACTCTAAACAGGACTCTATTCCTTATTCATTCACTAGCAAGTGGAAAAACAGTACACTATTGATGAGTGAGTAGTCCGTTCATTAGACACGCATCTGCTCTTTGCTGGAAATCTGGTATGACTCGCCAAAGTCGTGTCGGCCACAATTTCCCAATCTCCCATCTAAAATAGACAGGGCAACACGTGGCAGTCCAGGCAAGAATGATTTACAGTTACATCCAGAATTATTGGCACCCTTGTTAAATAGTGTTAAATACTGGGGCTGCAGTGTAGCCTAGTGGTTAGAGTGTTGGACTAGTAAAACCGAAAGTTTTCAAGTTCAAACCCCGTGCTGACAAGGTACAAATCTGTTGTTCTGCCCCTGAACAAGGCAGTTAACACACTGTTCCTAGGCCATCATTGAAAATAAGAATTTGTTCTTAAATGACTTGCCTAGTTACAGGTTCATCTGCTTCACCTAAACCCCATTCTTGTGGGAAACTGCTATAGTCCACCAAGTGCTAACAGTCAGTATCTGAATAATATGTGTGAAATGCTTGATAAGGTATGTGATATCAACAGGGTGGTATATCTTCTGGGTGCTTTCATCAAGCTGCCCACTCAAGAAAAAGCTTCAAACTGTAACCAGTGCATGAAACCTGGTTCAGGTTATTAGTCAACCTACCAGGGTAGTTACAAACATTACAAGAATGAAATCATCTACATGTATTGACGTGAGTCTTTACTAATGCGGCAGAAATTTGCTTTAAAGTAGTATCCAAATCATCGTATGTAGTGATAACAATATGTGTGATCAGGCTGGGTCTAATATACTGTATAAGCGGTCATACAGTATAGTTCTATAGTGATTCTTATTTATTTTATTTTTATTTAACCTTTATTTAACCAGGTAGGCTAGTTGAGAACAAGTTATCATTTGCAACTGCGACCTGGCCAAGATAAAGCATAGCGGTGTGAACAGACAACACAGTTACACATGGAGTAAACAATTAACAAGTCAATAACACAGTAGAAAAAGAGAGTCTATATACATTGTGTGCAAAAGGCATGAGGAGGTAGGCGAATAATTACAATTTTGCAGATTAACACTGGAGTGATAAATGATCAGATGGTCATGTACAGGTAGATATTGGTGTGCAAAAGAGCAGAAAAGTAAATAAATAAAAACAGTATGGGGATGAGGTAGGTAAAACTGGGTAGGCTATTTACCGATAGACTATGTACAGCTGCAGCGATCGGTTAGCTGCTCAGATAGCAGATGTTTGAAGTTGGTGAGGGAGATAAAAGTCTCCAACTTCAGCGACTTTTGCAATTCGTTCCAGTCACAGGCAGCAGAGAACTGGAACGAAAGGCGGCCAAATGAGGTGCTTTAGGGATGATCAGTGAGATACACCTGCTGGAGCGCGTGCTATGGATGGGTGTTGCCATCGTGACCAGTGAACTGAGATAAGGCTGAGCTTTACCTAGCATAGACTTGTAGATGACCTGGAGCCAGTGGGTCTGGCAACGAATATGTAGCGAGGGCCAGCCGACTAGAGCATACAAGTCGCAGTGGTGGGTGGTATAAGGTGCTTTAGTGAAAAAACGGATGGCACTGTGATAAACTGCATCCAGTGTGCTGAGTAGAGTGTTGGAAGCAATTTTGTAGATGACATCGCCGAAGTCGAGGGTCGGTAGGATAGTCAGTTTTACTAGGGTAAGTTTGGCGGCGTGAGTGAAGGAGGCTTTGTTGCGGAATAGAAAGCCAATTTTATTTTCGATTGGAGATGTTTGATATGAGTCTGGAAGGAGAGTTTACAGTCTAGCCAGACACCTAGGTACTTATAGATGTCCACATATTCAAGGTCGGAACCATCCAGCATCACGCTGGTCAGGCGTGCGGGTGCAGGCAGCGAACGGTTGAAAAGCATGCATTTGGTTTTACTAGCGTTTAAGAGCAGTTGGAGGCCACGGAAGGAGTGTTGTATGGCATTGAAGCTCGTTTGGAGGTTAGATAGCACAGTGTCCAAGGACGGGCCAGAAGTATATAGAATGGTGTCGTCTGCGTAGAGGTGGATCAGGGAATCGCCCGCAGCAAGAGCAACATCATTGATATATACAGAGAAAAGAGTCGGCCCGAGAATTAAACCCTGTGGCACCCCCGTAGAGACTGCCAGAGGACCGGACAGCATGCCCTCCGATTTGACACACTGAACTCTGTCTGCAAAGTAATTGGTGA
This sequence comes from Oncorhynchus gorbuscha, assembly GCF_021184085.1. Classification (NCBI taxonomy): domain Eukaryota; kingdom Metazoa; phylum Chordata; class Actinopteri; order Salmoniformes; family Salmonidae; genus Oncorhynchus; species Oncorhynchus gorbuscha. The sequence goes on along the minus strand of NC_060188.1, from coordinate 83,661,544 downwards.
AACAGGCAAGGCAGTCATCAGAAAAACCGAGGCTACTGAGTCTGCCGATACAAATATGGTGATTGACAGAGTCGAAAGCCTTGGCATGGTCGATGAAGACGGCTGCACAGTACTGTCTTTTATCGATGGCAGTTATGATATCGTTTGGTACCTTGAGCGTGGCTGAGGTGCACCCGTGACCGGCTCGGAAACCAGATTGCACAGTGGAGAAGGTACGGTGGGATTCGAGATGGTCAGTGACCTGTTTGTTGACTTGGCTTTCGAAGACCTTAGATAGGCAGGGCAGGATGGATATAGATTTGTAACAGTTTGGGTCCAGGGTGTCGCCCCCTTTGAAGAGGGGGATGACTGCGGCAGCTTTCCAATCCTTGGGGATCTTAGACGATATGAAAGAGGTTGAACAGGTTGGTAATAGGGGTTGCGACAATGGCGGCGGATAGTTTCAGAAATAGAGGGTCCAGGTTTTTCAGCTCTTTCAGAACATCTGCTATCTGGATTTGGGTAAAGGAGAACCTGGAGAGGCTCAGGTGAGTAGCTGCAGGGGGGCGGAGCTGTTGGCCGAGGTTGGAGTAGCCAGGCGGAAGGCATGGCCAGCCGTTGAGAAATGCTTGTTGAAGCTTGTTGAAGTTTTCGATAATCATGGGTTTTATCGGTGGTTACCATGTTACCTAGCCTCAGTGCAGTGGGCAGCTGGGAGGAGGTGCTCTTGTTCGCCATAGACTTCACAGTGTCCCAGAACTTTTTGGAGTTGGAGCTACAGGATGCAAACTTCTGCCTGAAGAAGCTGGCCTTAGCTTTCCTGACTGACTGCGTGTATTGGTTCCTGACTTCCCTGAACAGTTGCATATCGGGGGGACTATTCGATGCTATTGCAGTCCGCCACAGGATGTTTTTGTGCTGGTCAAGGGCAGTCAGGTCTGGAGTGAACCAAGGGCTATATCTGTTCTTAGTTCTGCATTTTTTGAACGGAGCATGCTTATCTAAAATGGTGAGGAAGTTACTTTTAAAGAATGACCAGGCATCCTCAACTGACGGGATAAGGTCAATGTCCTTCCAGGATTCCTGGGCCAGGTCGATTAGAATGGCCTGCTCACAGAAGTGTTTTAGGGAGCGTTTGACAGTGATGAGGGGTGGTCGTTTGACTGCGGCTCCGTAGCGGATACAGGCAATGAGGCAGTGATCGCTGAGATCCTGGTTGAAGACAGCGGAGGTATATTTGGAGGGCCAGTTGGTCACGATGATGTCTATGAGGGTGCCCTTGTTTACAGATTTAGGGTTGTACCTGGTGGGTTCCTTGATGATTTGTGTGAGATTGAGGGCATCTAGCTTAGATTGTAGGATTGCTGGGGTGTTAAGCATATCCCAGTTTAGGTCACCTAACAGAACAAATTCTGAAGCTAGATGGGGGGCGATCAATTCACAAATGGTGTCCAAGGCACAGCTGGGAGCTGAGGGGGGTCGGTAGCAGGCGGTAACAGTGAGAGACTTATTTCTGGAGAGTAATTTTCAAAATTAGTAGTTCGAACTGTTTGGGTATGGAACTGGAAAGTATGACATTACTTTGCAGGCTATCTCTGCAGTAGGCTGCAACTCCTCCCCCTTTGGCAGTTCTATCTTGACGGAAAATGTTATAGTTGGGTATGGAAATCTCAGAATTTTTGGTGGCCTTCCTGAGCCAGGATTCAGACACGGCAAGGACATCAGGGTTAGCAGAGTGTGCTAAAGCAGTGAGTAAAACAAACTTAGGGAGGAGGCTTCTGATGTTGACATGCATGAAACCAAGGCTTTTTCGATAACAGAAGTCAACAAATGAGGGTGCCTGGGGACATGCAGGGCCTGGGTTTACCTCCACATCACCAGCGGAACAGAGGAGGAGTAGAATGAGCGTGCGGCTAAAGGCTATCAAAACTGGTCGCCTAGAGCGTTGGGGACAGAGAATAAAAGGAGCAGATTTCTGGGCATGGTAGAATATATTCAGGGCATAATGCGCAGACAGGGGGATGGTGGGGTGCGGGTACAGCGGAGGTAAGCCCAGGCACTGGGTGATGATGAGAGAGGTTGTATCACTGGACATGCTGGTTGTAATGGGTGAGGTCACCACATGTGTGGGAGGTGGGACAAAGGAGGTATCAGGGGAATGAAGAGTGGAACTAGGGGCTCCATTGTAAACTAAAACAATGATAACTAACCTGAACAACAGTATACAAGGCATATTGACATTTGAGAGAGACATACAGCGAGGCATACAGTAATCACAGGTGTTGAATTGGGAGAGCTAGCTAAAACAGTAGCTAAAACAGTAGGTGAGACAACAACAGCTAATCAGCTAGCACAACAACAGCAGTTGACTAGGCAGGGAGGGTCGGATTAACTACACACAGAGCCTGAGTGCGGCTGGGGCCGACAGATAAAACATAAACAAGCAGAATGGAGTACCGTGATTAATGGACAGTCCAGCATGCATCAGCTATGTAGCCAAGTGATCAGTGTCCAGGGGGCAGCGGTGGATGGGGCAGGGAAGCTGGACTGGCGAGTATTATCCAGGTAACAAAAAAAAAATGGCTGGCTGTGCCAACAAACAAAAAAATCGCTAGCAGTGGCTAACAATGACTAAATAGCTTGTAGCTAGTTAGCTGGTTAGCTTCTAGAGGTTCTTGAGTGTGTTCTAAAAATTAAAAATAATCGCGATTCCGTATCACATTGGGTGAGGCAGGTTACCGGAAGGTATAAACAAATTAAAAATCGAAAAAGATTGAAAGTAAATATGGGTCCAGTGTTTGGGACGAGGCGATTCAGACGGTTAGCAGGCCTGTGCTAACAAGCTAACAGTTAGTAGGCCGGGGCTAAACAAGGTAGCAGTTAGTGGACCGGGGCTAAACAAGGTAGCAGTTAGCGGACCGGGGCTAAACAAGCTAGCAGTTAGCAGGCCGAATTAGCAAGCAAGGAGATAGCAAGGGCTAGAAAGTTAGCCTTTGGGGGGCGTCGCGATGGGGTGAGTCTGTTTATGCCTTTTCATGCGGTGACATCGATAGACCGGTCGTGGGTCTGGATATTGTAGCCCAGGAGTATGCTTCGGTGGTAGCACAGGAGCTCTGGCCGGGCTAGCTTCAAGCTAAGTGGGTGGAAACGCTAGCCAGGAGTAATCATCCGGGGTTGTGGTTAGCTAGTTAGCTAGTTGTGAAGATCCAGCTGAAAATCTTCCGTTTGTGGTGGGAATCCGGTGGGAGTCCGGGGATAAAAAAATAATAGGTCCGTTATGCTCTGGTCAGAGTCGTGTTGTTCGAACTGGCGAGAGCTTTCTGAGCTAAAGGTTAGCTGAAGACCGCTAGCAATGGTTTGCTGACTGATAGCTGGTAGTGATAGCTGGTAGATAGCTGGCTAGCTTCAGTTGAGGGGTTCCGGATCCGAAGTAAATATAAATACTTTAGAAAAAAAAGCTACATTGGGTGAGGCGGGTTGCAGGAGAGTATTTAGAAGTTGAGGTTTAGCAAAATGTTTTAAAAGATATGCGAAGAAAAATATGTTTAAAAAACGATATATACAAGGGACACGACACGACAAGACATCTGACTGCTACGCCATCTGGGATTCACATCGTCATATAGATGTTGTAAAGAATATTTGCTGCTCTGTGGTGTGAATTGAGGAGAAACCAGACACCGCTCTTGACACATTTATGAAATTGCTTATTCCAGTTACTAATAAGCATGCACCCATTAAGAAAATGACTGTAAAAACTTTGAAAAATTTTATGCTTTAGAGGTATGAGGCAAAAGGATTGGCAAACATACAGCAAATTGAGAGACCATGTGACTAAACTGAATAAAAATAAGAAACTACACTATGTAAGAAAGATGAATTATGGTAAAAAAATAACTTTGGTCTTTGGTGCGAAAAGTGCAAATCAATCCCAGAACAACAGCAAAGGACCTTGTGAAGATGCTGGAGGAAACAGGTACAAACATATCTATATCCACAGTAAAACATGTCCTACATCGACATAACCTGAAAGGCCACTCAGCAAGGAAGAAGCCACTGCTCCAAAAACCACCATAAAAAAGCCAGACTACGGTTTGCAAATGCACATGGGGAAAAATATCGTACTTTTTGGAGTAGTGTCCTCTGGTCTGATGAAACGAAACTAGAACTGTTTGTCCATAATGACCATCGTTATGTTTGGAGGAAAAAGGGGGACGCTTGCAAGCCGGAGAACACCATCCCAACCGTGAAGCACTGGGTGGCAGCATCATCTTATGGGGGTGATTTGCTGCAGGAGGGACTGGTGCACTTCACAAAATAGATGGCATCATGAGGCGGGAAATTATGTGGATATATTTAAACATCTCAAGACATCAGTCAGGAAGTTAACCTCTTCAGTCGACCCTCTACTTTTTCGAACATTCTGTTAAAAACCGCGCAACATTTCAGCGCCCTGCTACTCAGGCCAGGAATATAGTATATGCATATGATTAGTATGTGTGGATAGAAAACACTCAGACGTTTATAAAACTGGTTAAATCACGGCTGTGACTATAACAGAACATGCGTTTCATCGAAAAGTGCAAGGAAATCTGATCACTGAAAATGGAAATAAATATCCTTGCGCCACTTCCAGGAATTGTTCAAAGTGAACCAAATTACATGATGCCGAGGTTTCAGTGCCTACAGCTTCCACACGATGTCTAGAGTCTTGTCATTTGATTCAGCTTTGATTCTTGGTCAAACCGAATCAAGGGAATCGATTCCCTCCGGTCTCCGACCGGATATTTTAGTTGAGAGTTACACGGACATTTTTTCCAGACGGACAGCTAAAGAGTATACTTCGCCTCGTGATCAACTTGATCGCTTATTAACGTTTAATAATACCTAAAGTTGCATTACCAAAGTATTTCGAAGTGTTTTGTGAAAGTTTATCGTCGACTTTTTGAATTTTAAAAAATGACGTTACGTTACGAAACGCTATTTTTTTCCGTTTATCACAGTCTCCATAGATCGATATCTAGGCTATATATGGACCGATTTAATCGAAAAAAAGACCCAATAGTGATTATGGGACATCTAGGAGTGCCAACAAAGAAGATGGTCAAAGGTAATGAATGTTTTATATTTTATTTGTGCGGTTTGTGTAGCGACGACTATGCTAATTATTTTGTTTACGTCCCCTGCGGGTCTTTTGGGGTGTTACATGCTATCAGATAATAGCTTCTCATGCTTTCGCCGAAAAGCATTTTGAAAATCTGACTCGTTGCCTGGATTCACAACGAGTGTAGCTTTAATTCAATACCCTGCATGTGTATTTTAATGAACGTTTGAGTTTTAACTAATACTATTAGCATTTAGCGTAGCGCATTTGCATTTCCAGAGCTCTAGATGGGACGCCTGCGTGCCAGGTAGGAGCAAGAGGTTAAAGCTTGGTCACAAATGGGTCTTCCACATGGACAATGACCCAAGCATACTTCCAAAGTTGTGGCAAAATGGCTTAAGGGCAATAAAGTCAAGGTATTGGAGTGGCCATCACTAAGCCCTGACCTCAATCCGATAGAACATTTGTGGGCAGAATTGAAAACGTGTGTGCGAGCAAGGAGGCCTTCAAACCTGACTCAGTTACACCAGCTCTGTCAAGAGGAATGGGCCAAAATTCACCTAACTTATTGTGGGGAAGCTTCTGGAAGGCTACCCAAAACATTTGATCCAAGTGAAACAATATAAGAAATAATACCCAAGTCCATGAAATACTGCAGAGTTTCCTAAGGACTAGAAGCGAGGCAGCCCTTTCTGTCAGCGTCATCTTATCTGTTTAACACTATACATGTCAACTACTACAGCGACTGAAATGACTGCAACAATTAACCTGTTAAGACTCTAGGGGCAGTATTTCATTTTTGGATAAAAAGACATGCCCGTATTAAGCGCAATATTTTGTCACGAAAAGATGCTCGACTATGCTTGGAATTGATAGTTTTGGAAAGAAGACACTCTGACGTTTCCAGAACTGTAAAGATTTTCACTGTGAGTGCCATAGAACAAAATCTACAGGCAAAACCAAGATGTTTGAGTGACCAGGAAATCAACAGGATTTCTGGAGGCACGTTTTCCATGATCTCCTTATATGGCTGTGAATGCGACAGGAATGAACGGACACTTCCTATCGTTTCCCCCAGGTGTCTGCAGCATTGTGACGTATTTGTAGGCATATCATTGGAAGATTGACCATAAGAGCCTACAATTACCAAGTGTCCCGCACGGTGTCTGCGTGGAAATTGGTGCGCAAAAGTCAGGTACCAGTATTTTTCCATCCGAATCAGAGAAGAATGCACGCTTCCAGGGAAGGGATTTCAATGAAGAGATATATGACAAAACACCTTGAGGATTGATTCAAACAACGTTTTCCATGTTTCAGTCGATATTATGGAGTTAATTCGGAAAAAAGTTTGACGTTTAGGTGACTGAATTTTCGGTTAGTTTCGGTAGCCAAATGCATAGTAACAAAACGGAACGTTGTGTCCTACACAAGCATCTTTCAGGAAAAACTGGACATCTGCTATGTAACTGAGAGTCTCCTCATTGAAACATCTGAAGTTCTTCAAAGGTAAATTATTTTATTTGATCCCTTTGCTGGTTTTTGTGAATGTTGCGTGCTAAATGCTAACGCTAAATGCTAAGCTAGCTATCACCACTCTTACACAAATTATTGATTTTCTCTGGTTCTAAAGCATATTTTGAAAATCTGAGACGACAGGATTGTTAAGAAAAGGATAAGCTTGAGGATAGGCATATTTATTTCATTTAATTTGCAATTTTCAGAAATCTCTAATTTGCGTTATGGTAATGAGCTTGAGGCTGTAGTCACGATCCCGGATCCGGGATGGGGCGGACTAATTAACAAAGTTTGTTTCAGAATGGGTACCAAGGAATACGTTCATCCTAAATATTTGAAAAACTAAAAGCATTTTAATTGGGACAAATAATTCACTAATCCCTAAACCTCAACTAAATTTTAAAATGAATAATGTGAAAATTGAGCAAATTAAGGTGACTAAAACTGCCTGCAGTAACCCTGGATTGTAAACTATCATGGTCAAAACATGTAGATACAACATTGACTAAAATGGGGAGAAGTCTGTCCACAATAAAGCGCTGCTCTGCCTTCTGAACAACACTATCAACAAGGCAGGTCCTACGGGCCCTAGTTTTGTCTCAACTGGACTACTTTTCAGTCGTGTGGCAAGGTGCCACAAAGGATGTAGGAAAATTACAAGTGGCTCAGAACAGAGCAGCACAGATGGCCCTTAAATGTATACTGGTACAGTACCTAACATTAATGATATGCATGTCAATCTCTCATGGCTCAAATTGGAGGAGAGATTTACTTCATCACTACTTGTTTTTGTAAGAAGTGTTGACAAGCTGAATGCACTGAGCTGTCTGTTTTAAACTTCTTCAGGATCGGTGGGTCTCCCAAGGGACCGTTGAGCTAACTTAGGCTAGTGAGATCAGCATGAGGTTGTAAGTAACAAGAACATTTCCCAGGACATAGACATATCTGATATTGGCAGAAAGCTTATATTCTTGTTAATGTCCAATTTACAGTAGCTATTACAGTGAAATAATACCATGCTATTGTTTCAGGAGTTATGCACAGTTATGAACTTGAAAAGTTATTAATAAACCAATTAGGTACATTTGGGCAGTCTTGATACAAAATTGAATATATATGCAATGGTTCATTGGCTCAGTCTAAAACTTTGCACATACACTGCTGCAATCTAGTGGACAAAATTCTAAATTGCGCCTAGGTTGGAATAATATATGATGGCATTTCTCTTGCATTTCAAGGATGATTGTACAATTTTTATTTGATTTTTAACCTGTTGCGACGAGCAATCCCGTATCCGGGAGCGTAATTATAGCCTCAAGCTCATTACCATAACACAATGTTAACTATTCAGGAAACCGCAAATGAAATGAAATAAATATATTGGCTCACAAGCTTAGCCTTTTGTTAACACCACTGTCATCTCAGATTTTTTTTAAATGCTTTTCAACCATAGCTACACAAGCATTTGTGTAAGAGTATTGATAGCTAGCATAGCACTAAGCCTAGCATTCAGCAGGCAACATTTTCACAAAAACAAGAAAAGCAATTCAAATAAAATAATTTACCTTTGAAGAACTTCAGATGTTTTCAATGAGTAGACTCTCAGTTAGATAGCAAATGTTCAGTTTTTCCAAAAATATTATTTGTGTAGGAGAAATCATTCCGTTTTGTTCACGTTTGGCTAAGAAAAAAAATGAAAATTTAGTCATTACAACGCAAACTTTTTTCCAAATTAACTCTATAATATCGACAGAAACATGGCAAACGTTGTTTAGAATCAATCCTCAAGATGTTTTTCACATATCTATTCGATGATAAGTCACTAGTGGCAGTTTGGTTTCTCCTCTGTTCAAAATGTCATGTTTTGTCTTATATTGTCTTGTCATTATGCTTTCCCTTCTGTTCGTTTCCCCCTGCTGGTCTTATTAGGTTCGTTCCCTTTTTCTATCCCTCTCTCTCCCCCTTCCTCTCTCTCCTCTCTCTATCGTTCCGTTCCTGCTCCCAGCTGTTCCTCATTCTCCTACTCACTCATTTAGTCTTTTCACACCTGTCCCCTATTTTGTCCTCTGATTTGAGTCCCTATTTCTCCCCTTGTTTTCCGTTTCTGTCCTGTCGGATCCTTGTATGATGTTCGCTGTGCTGTGTCATTGTCTCGCCCTGTCGTGTCTTGTCACCTTCAGATGCTGCGTATGAGCAGGTGTCTGAGTCTGCTACGGTCGGTGCCTTCCCGAGGCAACCTGCAGTCAATGGTCGAGTCTCCAGTCTGTCCTCGTCACTACGAGTGGATTTAAGTTTTTTCATGTTTTGTTTTCTGCTTTGATTGTCCAGGAGTATTGCTTTTATCCTTTACTGGAATAAAGACTCTGTTTTCGCCAAGTCGCTTTTGGGTCCTCATTCACCCGCATAACACAAAATGGAAAAATGCACGCACCTGAGATTTTGACGGAGGACACCGAGCGGACACCTGGTAAATGTAGTCTCTTATGGTCAATTTTCCAATGATATGCCCACAAATACGTCACAATGCTGCAAACACCTTGGGGAAACGACAAAAGTGTAGGCTCATTCCTTGCGAATTCACAGCCATATAAGGAGACATTGGAACACAGCACCTCAAAAATCTGGCTCACTTCCTGTATGAAATTTCATCTTGGTTTTGCCTGTAGCATTAGTTCTGTGGCACTCACAGACAATATCTTAGTAGTTTTGGAAAAGTCAGAGTGTTTTCTTTGCAAAGGGTTAGGGTTAGGGTTAGGGTTAACCCTAACCCTAACCCTAACCCTAACCCTGTCAATTATATGCATAGTCGAGCATCTTTCCGTGACAAAATATCTTGTTTAAAACGGGAATGTTTTTCATCCAAAAATGAAATACTGCCCCCAGAGGTTCAAGAGGTTAAACTGTTGTTTTTTTCTTTGTATTTTCTTTTATCAGATTGAATGTGTCATATTCTCTTACATTCATTTCACATTTACACAAACTTCAAAGTGTTTCCTTTAAAATGGTATCAATAATATGCATGTCTTTGCTTCAATGCCTGAGCTACAGGCAGATAGATTTGGGTATGTCATTTTAGGCGAAAATTTAAAAAAAGGGGCAGATCCTTAAGAGGTTTTAAACTACTAGCACACAGCTTGGACACCCATGCATACCATACAAGACATGTCACTAGAGTTCCCTTCACAATCCCCAAGTCCAGAACAGACTATGGTGCTCAGTGCTACATAGTGTAGAGCCATGACTACATGGAACTCTATTCTACATCAGTTAACAGATGCAAACACTACACACACCTACAATGTAATATTGTTCTATGGTGGTATTATACATTTTGTATTGTAGATATGTAACGGTGTTTTATATTTAGTTTTAAATGTAATATACAGTGGGGCAAAAAAGTATTTAGTCAGCCACCAATTGTGCAAGTTCTCCGACTTAAAAATATGAGAGGCCTGTAGTTTTCATCATAGGTACACTTCAACTATGACAGACAAAATGAGAAAAGAAAATCCAGAAAATCACATTTGTAAGATTTTTAATGAATTTATTTGCAAATTATTGTGGAAAATAAGTATTTGGTCACCTACAAACAATCAAGATTGCTGGCTCTCACACACCTGTAACTTCTTCTTTTAGAGGCTCCTCTGTCATCCACTCGTTACCTGTATTAATGGCACCTGGTTGAACTTGTTATCAGTATAAACGTATAAACAACACCCGTGCACAACCTCAAACAGTCAGTTACAACCAGGTGCCAACTCCACTATGGCCAAGACCAAAGAGCTGTCAAAGGACACCAGAAACAAAATTGTTGACCTGCACCAGGCTGGGAAGACTGAATCTGCAATAGGTAAGCAACTTGGTTTGAAGAAATCAACTGTGGGAGCAATTATTAGGAAATGGAAGACATACAAGACCACTGATAATCTCCCTCGATCTGGGGCTCCACGCAAGATCTCACCCTGAGTGGCTCTTCCAGCAAGTCAATGACCCCAAGCACACATCAACATCCACAAAGAAAACGGTCAATTGACCACAAAATCAAAATTAGCAATGGCCATCTCAGTCTCGAGACTTGAACCTCATTGGAAACCAGTGGTTTGAATTGAACAGGGCTGTCCACAAGCACAGACCGAAGGACATCATGGATCTGGAAAGATTCTGTATGGAGGAATGGTCTAAGATCCCTCCCAATGTGTTCTCCAATCTCATTAAACATGATACAAGTGCCTTTACACTCGCAAGGGGAGGGTGGACAAAATATTGAAAACTAGGTGCCAATAATATTTAAAATATATATATATATTTGTTAACCAAAATATATTTATTTATTAATAATTGTTGGACACAAAAGACTTTAAAAACACCAGAAACATGTTCCAACGTTTTAATAAATATATTTGTGGTCATATACAGGACGGCAGGTAGCCTAGAGGTTAGAGCGTTTGACTAGAAATGAAAGGTTGTAAGATCAAATCCCTGATCTGACAAGGTAAAAATCTGTCGTTCTGCCCCTGAACAAGGCAGTTAACCCACTGTTCCTAGGCGGTCATTGAAAATAAGAAATTCTTCTTAACTGACTTGCCTAGTTAAATAACACTTAGAAAAAATACATGTAAGCAAGGTTGAAATTGTGTTTTAGTCAAGTATTACATCTGTTTGGGCTTCTTGTGGATACATTTACAGTCTACAAATGATGTTATAATTATGTTCCAGCCTCCTGTCCATCCGCTCAAGAAGAAAATGGTCCTGCGGCTCAATCTCGTGGATGATACCTGGAATAGGGTGCCATTTTGGATGCACCCCATGACAGGAAGAGGAGAAAAGTCTGAGTGATTTTATCTTCCTGGTTGGAAGGCCTGTCATACACAATATGACCAAATCTAAAGACAGAGGGTAGAGATTTATTGGAACAGAGAGTAAAGGGATTATTCAATTTAGAAACCCTACAGCTACATTGGTGACTCGTGATGGAATTCACCACTGATCTGTGAAGAAAAGAAAAGTTGTATTTTGTAGAACCTTAGAAAATGAAAGTGTTTGCAGTACTGTGTGATTCCACTCAGTGTGGTAACCAACCATGGCTCTCACTGTGGGGTACTTCTGACAAGGCAAAGCTGGTTGAAATCATAACATAATTTTAACCAGTTTACAAGGTTGTGATGACATTATTTCAACAAGTTCTTTCCGCTGGGTAGTAGATATGGCATTAGAGAAATTTACCACAATTTGTCACTGAATAAAACACACAAAAAAACTGTTGCCTACGAAAAACTCATAGTCAGTATTGATTATGGACAAATGATTAGATGCCACTGATAATGTTTATATTTTCAGACCTTTAGTCAGATACAGTGCCTTCAGAAAATATTCATACCCCTTGACTTATTCCAAATGTTGTTCTGTTACAGCCTGAATTAAAAATGGTTTAAATATATTTGTTTTCTCACCCATCTACACACAATACCCACTAATAACAAAGTGAAAACGTGTTTTTAGACATTTTTGCAAATTTATTGAAAATCAAATGCAGAAATATCAAATGTAAATAAGTATTCACACCCCTGAATCAATACTTTGGCGGTGATTGCAGCTTTGAGTCGTCTTGGGTATGTCTCTACCAGCTTTGCACATCTGGATTTGGTATTTTTCCCCCATTATTTTATGCAGATTTACTGAAGCATTGTTAAGTTAGATGTGGGGTGGTGGTGAACAGTGATGTTCAAGTCTATCCACAGATTTTCAATGGGATTTAAGTCTGGCTTTGGCTGTGCCATTCAAGTACTTCCCCATTGTTGTTCTGAAGCCATTCCAGCATTGCTATGGCTGTGTGCTTGGGGTCATTGTGCTGTTGGAACGGTAACCTTTGCCCTAGTCTAAGGTAATTTGCCACTGAAGCAGGTTCTGATCAAGGATTTGCCTGTATTTGGCTCCAGATCATTGTTCCCTCTATCCTTACCAGTCTCCCAGTCCCTGCCGCTGAAAAGCATCCCCATAGCATGATGCTGCCACCATTATGCTTCAAGGTAGGGATGGTGTTAGACTGGTGAAGAGCTGTCCCTGGTTTTCTCCAGACAGTGTTTTACATTCATGCCAAAGAGTTTGTCTCATCAGACTACAGAATATTTAGTCTCAGGGTCTTTCATGTTTCTTTTTCCAGGCGTGCTGTCATGTGCCTTTTTCTCAGGATAGGCTTCCATCTGGACACTCTGCCTTAAAGCCCAGATTGGTGAAGTGCTGTTGTCCTTGTGGCAGGTTCTCCCATCTCAGCCAATGAAATCTGTAGTTCTGTCAAAGTGGTCATTAGGTTTTAGGTCACCTCCCTGGTCAAGGTCCTTCTTGCCCGGTTGCTCAGTTTGGTCAGACAGCCAGCTCTAGGCAGAATCTGGGTAGTTCCATATTTTTTTCAATTTCCCAATGATGGAGACCACTGTGCTCTTAGAAACTTTCAACAATCTATAAATCAATTTGGAATGTCATAGCAAAGGCGTGTGGATAATTATGTAAATGAGATTTCTCTATTTCATTTTAAATACATTTGCAAAAGTTTCTAAAAACATGTTTTCACCTTGTCATTATGGGGTATTGTGTGTAGGCGAGTGATTTAATATATATTTTTTAATCCATTTTGAATTCATGCTGTAACACCAACAAATGTGGAATAAGTTAAGGAATATGAATGTGTTTATTTGAATGGGCAGCAGCACAGCAGTGGTATAATGACCACGTTCCTGACCCTACATTAACCCTAATAACCATGCACAGTGGGAAAAGCAGCAGCCCTGTCCGTTCCAGTCAGGGACTAAAGAGAAGATCAGGGGAGATTTCCTTGATTTGAACAGACAGCACTGCAGACAGAGAGGGAGAACACAATGGGAATCCAGGGATATGTCCCAAATGGCATCATATTCCCTATCTAGTGCACTACTTTTGAGCCCTGGTCCATTGATTGCACTAAATATTGAATAGGGTTCCATTTGGAACGCAACCCCATACAGGCCTTCCCAGCAACCATTAGCAGCCATTAGCCTTCCCATGGTAGCTAATAATTGCCCATTTTCAAGACAGAATAAAAATATGAATGTGTTAATTGCTTGAAAAAAAACACCCCTTTATTCTGTCTCTGGTTTGCGTCCCAAATGGCACCCTCTTATTATAGTGCTTTACTTTTTTCCCTATGTAGTGCACTACTTTTGACCAAGGCCAGAGTCTTCAGAGCTGGATACCCTCCTGGTATTGTGAATTCTGCTCCTCTTTGTCTCCCCTACATGCTCTCTATTCCATCACCAGTAATGAACAAAGGTCAACGTGTTCACTCTCCCTCTCATCGCTGTGTCAATGGCAATGTCTGTCTGCTACTAAAGTTAAGTACTTATTAAACCAGGCCTTTCACTGCCTCATGTCCTAAATGCCAACCTATACAGGCAGCTTGTTGCCTTAACCCGGACCAGACCAGACAGTAGTGTGAGTACAACCAACAGACGGTTATATAAACGGTAAAGTAGGAATATTAAGGGTGGAGAATCAGTGGAATCTGGTCCCTAAGTCCCTGTGGGGTTCCTGGAGACTATTTGCATCAGCTTAGTTAGATGACATCAACTTGGTAACAAATGTTAAATGGTCTTTAACCTCGGTGTCTTTGTGTTGGGTACTTAAAAGGCTCTGTGTGTTCTCTCTCTGTATAGAGTAAGGCATGCTGCAGCTTATTGGGGCATTTATATTGGCAGCTTCGGTATGAGTCATTTCTGTGCTAGGCCCTCTAGCTGTCTTGTGTTCTGTCTTTGTGCCGACCCTGCTGGAAGCCTGGGCACCTCCTCTAGACAGCTCTGCTCCCGTTCTGTCCATCTGGCGTCCAGGGCTCTGAGGCTGCACTTTGGCCCGACTCAGCACTTTATGCTTCCCTTCTCTCACAGACATTAGCACACTTCTCATCCTGTCATACCTCCTTTCTCATGGCGGCGTCTGCCATTTCATCACTTCTCCTCATGTCTCTATCCAACTGGCTTTCCTCTCTCCCTCCTCCTCATGTCTCTATCCGGCTGGCTTCCCTCTCTCCCTCCTCCTGGCTCTTGCAGAAGCCAAATGCCTGTTCCTGTTCCACAACCTGTTGTGATGTTTCATGGAATAGGTCACTCTGTTGATCAGATTGCTCTATTTTTCTTCTATCTACATTAACATGAACGTTTGGTCATTTACCTACCAGAAGCTCTTTTCTAAAGCCACTTAGTCGGTACATTCAACTAAGGTAGGTAAGACAACCATCATATATCACAGTGATTGCAAGTAAAATCTTCCCCGCAAAAAGCAGCTAATGATACTGCACTTGACAAGTGTCTGTTTAGGGATTGACTATATAAACTACTGCAGTCATGACCATGCAGAGCTCCAGTTTGAGTGGTTACTTTAATGTGAGAGACTTGGACACTTTTGCACATTTTAACTAGTTGCATGATCAAAACTCCTCTTCTTTATCATACAACGGAGAGTGACTCCAGCTCACAAAATGGCCCTGAATGTCAATGACACATTTCTCAAGTATTACTGTCTGCACAGTACCTGCTGGCGGATCATGCATCCTCGTTTTGCCACCAGCTCCATAATGGATGTAGATGTTTTCAGGTTAGGTCTCGCAGTGCAAAGCTGCTTCGTTCCCACTGATGATATACACTGTACTGCTTCGTTCCCACTGAGGATATGCACTGTACTGGTTCATTCCCACTGAGGATATGCACTGTACTGCTTCATTCCCACTGAGGATATGCACTGTACTGATTCATTCCCACTGAGGATATGCACTGTACTGATTCATTCCCACTGAGGATATGCACTGTACTGGTTCATTCCCACTGAGGATATGCACTGTACTGATTCATTCCCACTGAGGATATGCACTGTACTGCTTCATTCCCACTGAGGATATGCACTGTACTGATTCATTCCCACTGAGGATATGCACTGTACTGATTCATTCCCACTGAGGATATGCACTGTACTGATTCATTCCCACTGAGGATATGCACTGTACTGGTTCATTCCCACTGAGGATATGCACTGTACTGGTTCATTCCCACTGAGGATATGCACTGTACTGATTCATTCCCACTGAGGATATGCACTGTACTGGTTCATTCCCACTGAGGATATGCACTATACTGGTTCATTCCCACTGAGGATATACACTGTACTGGTTCATTCCCACTGAGGATATACACTGTACTGGTTCATTCCCACTGAGGATATGCACTGTACTGATTCATTCCCACTGAGGATATACACTGTACTGATTCATTCCCACTGAGGATATGCACTGTACTGATTCATTCCCACTGAGGATATACACTGTACTGGTTCATTCCCACTGAGGATATACACTGTACTGGTTCATTCCCACTGAGGATATACTGTCATGCAGGTGAAGGAGGACCCAAACGCGACTTAACAGAAACAGAGTTTATTAATGTTCAAAACCGAATAACTGAAATCCTCTAGATTAGTAGAGGGGAAAACAACTGGAGAAGCGGCCACAGACTGCAGGTCGCTTCGGGTAGGCGCAGGCCGTAGTCAACTGAGACACCTGCTCACACGCAGCGTCTGAAGAAGGCACAAAACACGACAGGACAGGGTGATACACAATCACGGCAAAAAACACGACAGGACAGGGCGAAACGCAATCACAGCATCGTGAATACAATGCAAGGAACCGACGGAACAGGAACGGATTACAAAGGAATAAATAGGGAATCTAATCAGGGGAAAGGATCGGGAACAGGTGTGGGAAGACTAAATGATGATTAGGGGAATAGGAACAGCTGGGAGCAGGAACGGAACGACAGAGAGAAGAGAGAGCGAGAGAGTGAGAGAGGGAGGGGGAGAGAGAGGGATAGGAGGGAAAGAACCAAATAAGACCAGCAGAGGGAAACGAATAGCATGGGGAGCACAGGGACAAGACATGATAATAAATGACAAACATGACAGTACCCCCCCACTCACCGAGCGCCTCCTGGCGCTCTCGAGGAGGAACACTGGCAGCAACGGAGGAAATCATAGATCAAACGGTCCAGCACGTCCCGAGAAAGAACCCAACTCCTCTCCTCAGGACCGTAACGAAAAACGATAAAAAGGGAAACTAGGGTACTACTCTAAAAAAAAATGAGAACTAGGGACAGACTGAGACACAGCAAGGGCAGGGACAAGAACAGGAGAGATGCGATGGCAGGGAACAGACTGAGACCCAGCAAGACCAGGAGCAGAAGCAGAAAAAAAATTACCAGACTTCTTCTGCGCGCAGTCTGAACACGCAGCCACGAAACGGCGCGTGTCACGCTCCTGAGTCGGCCACCAAAAGCGCTGGCGAATAGACGCAAGAGTGCCTCGAACACCGGGATGACCAGCTAACTTGGCAGAGTGAGCCCACTGAAGAACAGCCAGACGAGTGGAAACAGGAACGAAAAGGAGGTTACTAGGACAAGCGCGCGGCGACGCAGTGTGCGTGAGTGCTTGCTTAACCTGTCTTTCAATTCCCCAGACTGTCAACCCGACAACACGCCCATAAGGAAGAATCCCCTCGAGATCAGTAGAAGCCACAGAAGAACTAAACAGACGGGATAAGGCATCAGGCTTGGTGTTCTTGCTACCCGGACGGTAAGAAATCACAAACTCGAAACGAGCGAAAAACAACGCCCAACGAGCTTGACGGGCATTAAGTCGTTTGGCAGAACGGATGTACTCAAGGTTCTTATGGTCTGTCCAAACGACAAAAGGAACGGTCGCCCCCTTCCAACCACTGTCGCCATTCGCCTAGGGCTAAGCGGATGGCGAGCAGTTCACGGTTACCCACATCATAGTTGCGCTCAGATGGCGACAGGCGATGAGAAAAATAAGCGCAAGGATGAACCTTATCGTCAGACTGGAAGCGCTGGGATAGAATGGCTCCCACGCCTACCTCTGAAGCGTCAACCTCGACAATGAATTGTCTAGTGACGTCAGGAGTAACGAGGATAGGAGCGGACGTAAAACGTTCTTTTAGAAGATCAAAAACTCCCTGGGCGGAACCGGACCACTTAAAACACGTCTTGACAGAAGTAAGAGCTGTGAGAGGGGCAGCAACTTGACCGAAATTACGAATGAAACGCCGATAGAAATTAGCGAAACCTAAAAGCGCTGCAACTCGACACGTGACCTTGGAACGGGCCAATCACTGACAGCTTGGACCTTAGCGGAATCCATCTGAATGCCTTCAGCGGAAATAACGGAACCGAGAAAAGTAACGGAGGAGACATGAAAGAGCACTTCTCAGCCTTTACGTAGAGACAATTCTCTAAAAGGCGCTGTAGAACACGTCGAACGTGCTGAACATGAATCTCGAGTGACGGAGAAAAAATCAGGATATCGTCAAGATAGACAAAAACAAAAATGTTCAGCATGTCTCTCAGAACATCATTAACTAATGCCTGAAAAACAGCTGGCGCATTGGCGAGACCGAACGGCAGAACCCGGTACTCAAAATGCCCTAACGGAGTGTTAAACGCCGTTTTCCACTCGTCCCCCTCTCTGATGCGCACGAGATGGTAAGCGTTACGAAGGTCCAACTTAGTAAAGCACCTGGCTCCCTGCAGAATCTCGAAGGCTGATGACATAAGGGGAAGCGGATAACGATTCTTAACCGTTATGTCATTCAGCCCTCGATAATCCACGCAGGGGCGCAGAGTACCGTCCTTCTTCTTAACAAAAAGAACCCCGCCCCGGCCGGAGAAGAAGAAGGCACTATGGTACCGGCGTCAAGAGACACAGACAAATAATCCTCGAGAGCCTTACGTTCGGGAGCCGACAGAGAGTATAGTCTACCTCGAGGAGGCGTGGTCCCTGGAAGGAGATCAATACTACAATCATACGACCGGTGAGGAGGAAGGGAGTTGGCTCGGGACCGACTGAAGACCGTGCGCAGATCATGATATTCCTCCGGCACTCCTGTCAAATCGCCAGGTTCCTCCTGAGAAGTAGGGAGAGAAGAAACGGGAGGGATGGCAGACATTAAACACTTCACATGACAAGAAACGTTCCAGGATAGGATAGAATTACTAGACCAATTAATAGAAGGATTATGACATACTAGCCAGGGATGACCCAAAACAACAGGTGTAAACGGTGAACGGAAAATCAAAAAGAAATAGTCTCACTGTGGTTACCAGATACTGTGAGAGTTAAAGGTAGTGTCTCAAATTTGATACTGGGAAGATGACTACCATCTAAGGCAAACATGGGCGTAGGCTTGTCTAATGGTCTGAAAGGAATGTTATGTTTCCGAACCCATGCTTCGTCCATGAAACAACCCTCAGCCCCAGAGTCAATCAAGGCACTGCATGTAGCACCCGAACCGGTCCAGCGTAGATGGACCGACATAGTAGTACAAGATCTAGATGAAGGGACCTGAGTAGTAGCGCTCACCAGTAGCCCTCCGCTTACTGATGGGCTCTGGCCTCTTACTGGACATGAAATAACAAAATGTCCAGCAACTCCGCAATAGAGGCACAGGCGGTTGGTGATCCTCTGTTCCCTCTCCTTATTCGAGATGCGAATCCCTCCCAGCTGCATGGGCTCAGTCTCAAAGCCAGAGGAGGGAGATGGTTGCGATGCGGAGCAGGGAAACACCGTTGATGCGAGCTCTCTTCCACGAGCCCGGTGACGAAGATCTACCCGTCGTTCTATGCGGATGGCGAGAGCAATCAAAGAGTCCACATCTGAAGGAACCTCCCGGGAAAGAATCTCATCCTTAACCGCTGCGTGGAGTCCCTCCAGAAAACGAGCGAGCAGCGCCGGCTCGTTCCACTCACTAGAGGCAGCAAGAGTGCGAAACTCAATGGAATAATCCGTTATGGACCGTTCACCTTGGCATAAGGAAGCCAGGGCCCTAGAAGCCTCCTCACCAAAAACTGAACGGTCAAAAACCCGAATCATCTCCTCTT
Source organism: Oncorhynchus gorbuscha (assembly GCF_021184085.1). Lineage (NCBI taxonomy): Eukaryota > Metazoa > Chordata > Actinopteri > Salmoniformes > Salmonidae > Oncorhynchus > Oncorhynchus gorbuscha. The sequence goes on along the minus strand of NC_060188.1, from coordinate 83,641,984 downwards.
TAAAGTTCTGGAATCTGTTAGAGCAATCAGCCCTTGCCTCCCAGATAGCTGTGCCCCATTCTCGAGCCCGGCCAGTAAGGAGTGAAATGACGTAAGCAACCCGAGCTCTCTCTCTAGAGTATGTGTGGGGTTGGAGAGAGAACACAATCTCACACTGCGTGAGAAAGGAGCGGCACTCAGTGGGCTGCCCGGAGTAGCAAGGTGGGTTATTAACCCTGGGTTCTGGAGGCTCGGCAGGCCAGGGAGTAACAGGTGGCACGAGACGTAGACTCTGGAACTGTCCAGAGAGGTCGGAAACCTGAGCGGCCAGGTTCTCCACGGCATGGCGAGCAGCAGACAATTCCTGCTCGTGTCTGCCGAGCATGGCTCCTTGGATCTTGACGGCAGTGTAAACAGCGTCTGAAGTCGCTGGGTCCATTCTTTGGTCGGTTCCTTCTGTCATGCAGGTGAAGGAGGACCCAAACGCGACTTAACAGAAACAGAGTTTATTAATGTTCAAAACCGAATAACTGAAATCCTCTAGATTAGTAGAGGGGAAAACAACTGGAGAAGCGGCCACAGACTGCAGGTCGCCGGGTAGGCGCAGGCCGTAGTCAACTGAGACACCTGCTCACACGCAGCGTCTGAAGAAGGCACAAAACACGACAGGACAGGGTGATACACAATCACGGCAAAAAACACGACAGGACAGGGCGAAACGCAATCACAGCATCGTGAATACAATGCAAGGAACCGACGGAACAGGAACGGATTACAAAGGAATAAATAGGGAATCTAATCAGGGGAAAGGATCGGGAACAGGTGTGGGAAGACTAAATGATGATTAGGGGAATAGGAACAGCTGGGAGCAGGAACGGAACGACAGAGAGAAGAGAGAGCGAGAGAGTGAGAGAGGGAGGGGGAGAGAGAGGGATAGGAGGGAAAGAACCAAATAAGACCAGCAGAGGGAAACGAATAGCATGGGGAGCACAGGGACAAGACATGATAATAAATGACAAACATGACATATACACTGTACTGGTTCATTCCCACTGAGGATATGCACTGTACTGCTTCATTCCCACTGAGCATATACACTGTACTGGTTCATTCCCACTGAGGATATACACTGTACTGGTTCATTCCCACTGAGGATATACACTGTACTGGTTCATTCCCACTGAGGATATACACTGTACTGGTTCATTCCCACTGATGATATACACTGTACTGCTTCATTCCCACTGAGCATATACACTGTACTGCTTCATTCCCACTGAGGATATGCACTGTATTGATTCATTCCCACTGAGGATATACATTTACATTTACATTTAAGTCATTTAGCAGACGCTCTTATCCAGAGCGACTTACAAATTGGTGCATTCACCTTATGACATCCAGTGGAACAGTCACTTTACAATAGTGCATCTAAATCTTAAAGGGGGGAATACTTATCCTATCCTAGGTATTCCTTAAAGAGGTGGGGTTTCAGGTGTCTCCGGAAGGTGGTGATTGACTCCGCTGTCCTGGCGTCGTGAGGGAGTTTGTTCCACCATTGGGGGGCCAGAGCAGCGAACAGTTTTGACTGGGCTGAGCGGGAGCTGTACTTCCTCAGTGGTAGGGAGGCGAGCAGGCCAGAGGTGGATGAACGCAGTGCCCTTGTTAGGGTGTAGGGCCTGATCAGAGCCTGGAGGTACTGAGGTGCCGTTCCCCTCACAGCTCCGTAGGCAAGCACCATGGTCTTGTAGCGGATGCGAGCTTCAACTGGAAGCCAGTGGAGAGAACGGAGGAGCGGGGTGACGTGAGAGAACTTGGGAAGGTTGAACACCAGACGGGCTGCGGCATTCTGGATGAGTTGAAGGGGTTTAATGGCACAGGCAGGGAGCCCAGCCAACACCGAGTTGCAGTAATCCAGACGGGAGATGACAAGTGCCTGGATTAGGACCTGCGCCGCTTCCTGTGTGAGGCAGGGTCGTACTCTGCGGATGTTGTAGAGCATGAACCTACAGGAACGGGCCACCGCCTTGATGTTGGTTGAGAATGACAGGGTGTTGTCCAGGATCACACCAAGGTTCTTAGCGCTCTGGGAGGAGGACACAATGGAGTTGTCAACCGTGATGGCGAGATCATGGAACGGGCAGTACACTGTACTGATTCATTCCCACTGAGCATATACACTGTACTGGTTCATTCCCACTGAGGATATGCAATGTATTGATTCATTCCCACTGAGGATATGCACTGTACTGCTTCATTCCCACTGAGCATATACACTGTACTGATCATGTACTGTACACTGTACTGTATGTGTACACTGATTATGTCTTACGCATGTGCTCCTCTTAAATGGTTCACGGTAACACTATTTTGAGAGGCACAATGCTGCGCAACAATCTATTAATTTATTATTATTATTATTAACAATAAATTACATCTTGGATAATCTCCATTGGAAATGCTCTTTAGTTCACTATTGGGCTTAATCTGTGTCAGAGAAACCTTCCCAAAGAGTTACAATATGTGGTATCTCTGTGCGGTATTTCCTGCAGGTGCTGGAGGCTGGTCTCCTGTGGAGTCTAATAAGTACCAATGGTTGGAGGTGGACCTGGGGGAGCGGACAGAGATCACAGCCGTGGCCACGCAGGGTCGCTATGGCAGCTCAGACTGGGTCTCCTCCTTCCTCCTCATGTTCAGCGACACGGGCTGCAACTGGAAACAGTACCGCCAGGAGGACAACATCCGGGTAAGTCAGTGGGACAAGACCATAATGGCTGTGTATAAAATGGCACATATTGGCACCCTTTTCCCTGTATAGTGTGCTACGTTTTACCAGAGCTACCCTCGGCTCCCAGGCTCACGTTGTGGCGAGGTGGAAGCTTGCGGCCGAGCCTAGATAAGGGCCCTGGTCAAATGTAGCACACTATATACGGAGCCATTTCAGATGCAGACCAGTACACCATGTAGCCAACTCACAAATAGACTCATAAGAGTCCTTTCACTATCAATGAATAATAGATGAAACACCGGAAGGCAGGAACAGCTCAGCTTAGCTCTGTACTGTTGACTGAGGTAATTATTAGATGTAGCTGCTTTTTAGTGTTACCATCCTTGTTACTTGCTTTCTGTACTAAATAACATTCTGATAATTTTAGCTGGCATGAGGAGGAGAAAATGAGAGATTGTCAATTAAATTAATGTATTTCACAACTACTACTCTCATCTACTCGCAGTTTGACTATGCATATTATAAAAAGTACTTAGCATAAAGTGTCTGCACATATTATGATAAATCCTAAAAACCTTTTTAAGGATTTTTAAACTCCAGATGCTAGTCTTCCCAGTTAGTCGATGACAGTCGATGACAGTAGCAGTCTAGCATCAGTATCGGTCAAAAGTCCTAATGTGTTTTTTTTGTTTCTTCAGATAGGGTTTAGTAAGTTGAAGTTTTAGAGATGAGTGTGTTGTTCACTCTCTTTCTCTCTCCATGAGCAAAGGCTTTTCAGATAGGGGGCAGGCAATGGAGAGATTTGCTCCTTGACTCTGGGTATATTTCAAAGGGACACCTCACTCCAGGAGCAAATGAGATGCTGCTTCATGAGCTTTATCACACACACACACACACACACACACACACACACACACACACACACACACACACACACACACACACACACACACACACACACACACACACACACACACACACACACACACACACACACACACACACACACACACACACACACACACACACACACACACACACACACACACACACACACACACACAAATGAGATGCAGCATACTGAGCTTCCTCAGCAGGGAGGCAGTGCAATTTGTTGGGCTTAATGCTCCACTTCACCAGACGCATGGCTCATCCTCCCTCTTTAAAGATGCAAGTTAGCATTTTTCATTATGAATCTTGTTCTAGAGACAGCTCTGCAGCGTGGTCACTAGCTGGCATAGCCACAAACCACAAAGTCATGAAATCAGATTTGAAACTTAACCTTAACCTTAACCCTAACCTTAACCACACTGCTAACCCTAATGCCAAACCCTAAACTTAAATTAAGACCAAAAAGCACATTTTTGTTTTGCAGTTGGCCTATCTAGAGGAATCTCAGTTCTGACTCCAGGACAGTATCGCACACAGCTCTTCATTTTTGAAAATTCCAATGCCACCTCAGACCTCACTTTTCATTTTAAGTTTCAGTTGAAGTGGGTTCCATTGATTTCCTTTACAATAGGCAGGTGACTGGAGGGGGAAACAGTCCCCATTACTCTTATGAGAAAGGCTCGGGATGGGTACTGAATAAGTCATGTGGTTATCGATTGCTGCTGGCCACACACATTGCTGTAACCGCATCTTTAGGTCCAACTGATGCTAGCCAGTGTAAAAGGGCTTCTATCTATACAGTGTGCAACCACACCTCTCATGTCAACCCAACATAAGGTATAGTATGGTCTCCCCTAGCCAACATGAGAAGGAGCTACTGGACTGGCTCCTATTGATCTCGCAATAATAGTTAGCAAATTCTATGATAATTAGGTATTATTTTGGAGTTTGAAACGCCAACCAGTGTCAACTTTAATGGGAGGATGGGCACTTATATAGTGAGTAGGGCACTTCCAGGGTGATGACCCCATTATTAACCTTTGTTAAAGAGAGACAGGGTCTGTGTCCCAAATATCACCCTATTCCCTATTTAGTGCACTACTTTTGGCCAGGGCCCACACCCATACATTTGGGACGCAGCCAGAGAGCTGGAAGAGAGGACAAATAATAGGACACAGTAATATTTCCATGTCTTATTAGCCACATAAGTTAGGATCAGAGAGGTTAACTACGCTCATTATTCATAGAGTAGATCTAAGTGTTTGCCAGCAAAACATGAGAAGGAGAGCTTCAGTATTACATTTCTTATTAATCTGTTTATCTTTTACTGAAACCATTCTTCAGAACCCACTTCATCAATGCGGCTATGTGTTCTCCTCAGTCTTATGAGGCAAAGTTAGTTATATAATAACTTTACTATACTATTCTTGGCAATACAAATTAATTTTTCAACATACTGTAGCAATAAAGTTTTTTAGAAATGACTACACTAGGGACACGATTGTGGTGGTGGGGCGGTTAGATGGGTCCTCCCCTGGAAACACAGTTTGACATGACTTATTATGCCTCTCTTCAGGGATATTTTGAGGGGTATATGTAAGGTTATTCTGAAAACACTATAGGTGGAAGGATATAGGTGGAAGGATAAGTGAAAGGGTAAGTCGTCACCATCATTAATGAAGGTAATTCACTGCAAATATTAAGAAGACACAGAAGATGAAGACAGTTGTATTATAATGCTGCAGGGTAAAACAAATATGATTTGTAGACGTGATTGGTGTTGTGGAGAGGTTGATCATCACATGCCGACATTTTGCCACCTTCATACATACATCAGTACAATACTGTATATACACCTTGAAAGGGACTCCAGTTTTGTGAGACTCATTTTTTCCCCTTTTTGAGAATAACTCTCCTCTCACTCACCTCTATACCAACCCTGCCGCTGCTCCTGCATGCACTGACCCCTTCTTACGGTTGCTTTTCTCTGTAGCACCCAATCACAGCAGGCAAGGACATACTAGACAGAGACAGTGAACAATGTCCTGTGTTACTGGATAACCTATAAAGTGTACTTTAAAAGACACATTTACAGTCAGTTGCTCTATCAAAAATCACATTTGCCCAAATCTACGTGATTCATTCAAGCTATGTACATTGAAAATGCAGGGCCTAGTTCCACTTAATCTATTTTAACCCAGGTGGTCCTGGGTGGTCCTTCTGTAGCTCAGTTGGTAGAGCATGGTAGAGCATGGCGCTTGTAACGCCAGGGTAGTGGGTTCGATCCCCGGGACCACCCATACGTAGAATGTATGCACACATGACTGTAAGTCGCTTTGGATAAAAGCGTCTGCTAAATGACATATATTATTATTATTATTATATTATATTACAAGTACGTGATGATCACTGAAGTCAGAGAGTGCACAGGTTGATGTCATGTGATGTGTATGCTGTACATGACTGGTTTCCAAAGGAAGCCAAATTTGTATTTGTTTTTACCACTATCAACATCAGTAAAATATGTATACAAATATATATATATATATATTCCCTTGACAGGGAACACACAGTTTTGTGACTGTTTATTTTCACATTACAGGATAAGTAATCTTAGTCACTCACTCTCTCACCTGTAGATCAACACTGCTGCTGCCCTTGCCAGCACTGACTTCCCTCTCCTCACAGTCTCTTGCCTCTCCCACACCCAATCACAGCAGACAAGGACACTTGAGACAGTGAACAATGTCCTGTGTTTTGGATAATCTACGAAGTTTACTTTGAAAGGGCACATTTATAGCTGAGTTGCTCAGCAATTACACTTAACTCGGTCTACCAGTGGTGGGCCGTCAGGGCCAGCAAGGCCTTCTCTGCTGGCCTAAACATCATCAGAATATATATTTTTTTAAATATATTTTCCCATCAATATGTATTAAATTATTCCCCAGAGTAAGAGTTACACTCTTCATTTCATAGCTTTCCTCTTGGTTGCACTGCTTCCAGCCCCAGGTTGAGATTTGGAGGGCTGGTCTTTATGTTAGATCTTTTATCCAATCATATTCAGCCATCATGTGTTGCCAGGGGTCTAAAATCTGCCCTCAGGCCTTCAGAATCAACAGTGTGGGCGCTTGTAGCTTAAAGTGAATGGAAATTAACATTTAGTGTCAACCAATCAGCTTTAGAGTTGGCTATTTTACGCCTGCTGGCTGGCTCCAGTGTTACACAGGAGCCAGCTAGCAGGCGTAGTGCGTGCACGTCTTTTGGTTGGATTACCAATATTGAGAGGCAGGTCCTATATGGGTAGGTCTATGCAGAATCTCAGAACTAGGAAACTGAATTTGATAAACAAATTCATTTGCGTACTACTAAGCTGTTTTTAAACTCACAATTGCGTAAGGAGAAGATATCGATTTGGTCGAGGATATAATTATAACGCCATTCTCAAGACAAAATTTTCAAGAAAAGTTAGACATTGTCAGGAGAGGTCGACGCCGACGCTACAAAGCCTGTCACAGGCGGGAAAGGGGTTTGTTCGCCACTTTCAGAGTTCCAACTATGAGCGCTATCAATGGCTCACAGGCTCCGAGAAGCACTGCAAACTGTACTGCTGGGAATGCCTATTATTTGCAAGTGATCGATTTGGTGTTTGGAGCCACACTGGCTTTGCAAACTTGAGTTGTCTAACCAAGGCAGCAACGAGACACCAAAGTACGGCTGGGCACTTACAAGCAATGGTGCTTTTGAAAACATTTGGGGACACCCGAGTGGATCTACAGCTCAACGAACAAGCGCGCAGGGCAACGAAGCTGCACAATGAAAAGGTATTGTACTCTTCCCCTGCAATTCTCTGAATAAAAATGCCAATTTCAAGGTGACGCAACGCCTGGTTATACTACGTTTCTGTCTAAATGTATAGTGTCTAGAGCCATGGCACCATAATGATGGTAATAAGAGGTGGATTTATTCGGGTGGGACTGTGTAGGACTTCACTGAAGGCCCAGGCCCCAGGCCCACGGCACGCTACTGCGGTCTACATGGGGTGGCAGGTAACCTGGCGGGTAGGAGTGTTAGACCAGTAACCAAAAGGTTGCTGGATCGAATCCCTAAGCTGACAAGGTAAAAATCTGTTGTTCTGCCCCTGAGAAAGGCAGTTAACCCACTGTTCCCCAGGCGCCGATGACGTGGATGTCGATTTAAATCAGCTCTCCGCAGCTCTCTGTTGCAGAGGGGTTAGGTTAAATGCGGAAGACACATTTCAGTTGAACTGACTAGGTATCCCCCTTTCCCTACATGATTCTTTCAAGATTTTAAATGACATGACCAAATGAGTGCTATTCCTGGCCTGCTGTATAGAATGACAGTTTCCATCCTCTGATCTACTGTCTTCCACTCAGCCTGAGCTGTGCAGTGTCCATAGCTCAGTGGGACAGAAGTTTCAGCTCAGTGGGACAGAAGTTCCTAGGGGCGATGTGCGTGCTACTAACTTACTTTTCTTTTAGGATGATGCCCAAAAAAAAGCGAATATCTGGACCATTTATTTTACCTGGCGGTGGCATGTGGAGACAGACTAGGCTGAGACTCACTACTCACTCCCTCACACTGTGAATATGATTGTGCACGTAGCTAGTCACCTCGTCCCCAGGCTCGAATTTCTGCCGCATAGAGCCTGGTAACACTGTGCCTCAAAGTGAGACTTGAAAGGTGTGTGGTTAAAGGTAGACTCAGCGATATGACATAGAAGCCGAAAGTAAACAGCTTAGTGGGTCAATTTCCACAACAAGAAGAGTGTTAATGTGTGTGACTGTGTTGCATCTAGTTCATCTCAATATCTACGGTGCTGCTTGTGGCAATGTCATTTCACTGAGCCTACATTTAAAATGGAGAGGGAGAAAGCCTGCTACAACTGTATGAGATGGGACATTGAAAAATTGCTGAGAATCAAAGTAAATGTTCTATCACAGCGACCACATTATTTTTCGAGAACCCAATTGATTCTGAATTCGGGCATAGAAAATGTATATGTGCAAAAAAAAATGTTGATGTGTACTTTCCGATTTCCCAAACTCACTTCTTTGTTTGGCCCATTACTTGCAATGCTTGCGCATCGAAATCCACAAAGAGAGGAGGTGCTACATGCCTGGTGATGGACAGAGATCAGCCCATTAAAAGTGGTGTCTAGTGTCTATTTTCTCTGCTCCTGCCATAGACTACCAAGTCCTGTTCTGATGCGCTCGGAAACCAAACATCCAGACCGAGAGCATGCTGGCTGGTAGCCAAGATTAGGTAGCTGTAACTTCTGCTTCCAACTCAAACCCCCTGGAAGCAGCTCACTTTCCAGCCCACTTTCTAGCTCACACTCTCAGACACCTAGATCCCCTGAATGCTGCTCACTCCAGATCCTAATCACCTGCATTCTAATCACCTGTTCACACACCTGTATGTCACTATCACACACTATTTAGTTCAGTTCTTTGCACCTCATCACTGTGAGGTATTGTTTGTTTTGTGACAGCTTTGAGTGCTGGGTTTCCTGTGGATTACTCTTCCCATGTATGATAGTTTTTGCCTGCCTCACTAACGACACCTTTTGCCTGCCTGTACTTTAGCCTATCAGATTTCCTGTTCTCTACCTATTGCCTGATCTCCCAGACTACATTACTAGCCTTTTTCTTGCCTGTACTGTTGCCCTTTTGGACCCCCTATGTATGACCTTCTGCCTGCCCCTGGACCCAGCTTCCTGCCTCCTCCTGTGGTTCTTTGCAATAAACACCTTCTGCGCCCTGCGCTTGAAACCAGCTCTCTGTCTCCCCTTGTGTTCATTACAATAGCTAGTAACTAGATCTAGCCAGATCTAGCTTGTTCATTGAATCAACCAGTTAAATATGATGTAGATTCCAATGAGTGCATGGATTACATCACACCACCACAACAAAACCTTAGTAGCTCTATTTCCATATTTTTTATTTATTTTTTATTTCAAGGGGGCAGTTGAGGTTCAATTGAAATGCAAGCTACTCTGATTTTTCACTGATGCACACCAATGAATGAATAGCGTGCTATACACTGGTGCATATAGCTGAGTTATTCAGCAAAATATCATAGTTATTTAGGTGAAATCTATTCAACTTGCTTGTTTCGTTTGGCCAGTTTAATGCAATGCCATGTCACTAATACACCAACTTTTTAAAATGTATTTTTAAAAACGTTTTTACAATGGTGAGTTAAAGGTCAGTGCTAGCAACTGTTTGTTCGATGATGCAGACATTGCACAGTGCACCATTTATATGAAGTGTGCACAGCATTAACCACATTTCCATTCACAGTTTTTATGCGTGTAAAGTCATATTGTATAAAATAAAATCACGACAGGTGATGGGGAAACGGTGTAATTTTATAAATGCCAACATAATTTGTCTGTTCCACATGGCGGGTGGAAGGAAATGCAGGAATTGGTGGTGAAAACGTCTGTATGCGCAAATATTGATATAACAACCATCATATCAAAGTAAACTTGGAGTCACGTGATATGGTGCATTCTTCTCCCACTACAACTCGTGAAACTATGCAGTTTATTAGGCTACAGATGAAATAAATTATGAACTTCACAGGGTGGTGAAAGTGCACAGTGATGAGCTTGATGATGCTTTCCAATTAATATTAAGTGTCTTATTCTGGTGACAAGATGATTGATGCTTGATTGCCATTTGACAATTAAAAATGTTCTCGCTCTTATCCATAATAATCTCATGTAGATTAGCCAACCTGCACAGCCTACATGCACTGTATCTGCAAGATGTTGGCAAGAGTGCAGGTGCCAGAACCAGATGAGGCACATTTGCTATTCAATGCAACAGTTGTTGTGGCAAAACTATTGGTAGAGTTGTAAATGCGATGGAAGCACATTGCACTTTAGATTTGTATTTGGTACATGAAAGCATAAGTGGAAAAGTACATGTTGTGTGCACTACTTACTCACGCACTGATTATGTTATCCTCAACAAGTTCATTTGGTGGAAACACCACTGGTAGGAAAATGCACATTTTCTTCATGCAGATTCTAGAATATTCGCATGAAAATCTGTCACCAATTAGATGGAAACCTAGCTACTGATAAATTCTGTAAAATATCCTAGTTGTCTCTGCGAAATAATCTACTTTAACTAGCTTGTTTCATTGGGCCAGCTTAATGCAATGCAATGCAATGCAATGCATGGTCATTGGTCGGTAAGAGAAACGTAAAGAGAAAATGTCACATCGAATATCTACCTTAGCGGAACATTGTTTGCGACGTGCTAGTTGCTCGCTATATTTAATTATGAGGGGAGAGGGATGGGCACAACGCCAGAGGGGCGCTGTCACGCCCTGGTCGAAGTAATGTTTGTCTTTTATTTGGTCAGGCCAGGGTGTGACATGGGTTATTGTGGTGCGTTTTTGTCATGGTGTTTTTGTGGGGTGTCTAGCATAGTCTATGGCTGCCTGAGGCGGTTCTCAATCAGTCAGGTGATTATCGTTGTCTCTGATTGGGAACCATATTTAGGCAGACATATTCTTTGAGTATTTCGTGGGTGATTGTTCCTGTCTCTGTGTTTGTAGTCACCAGATAGGCTGTATAGGTTTTCACATTCCGTTTGTTGTTGATGTATCGAACTAACCACGCTGCATTTTGGTCCGACTCTCCTTCGACAGAAGAAAACCATAACAGGCGCATTCAATTCCAGATACAGTTGAAGTCGGAAGTTTACATACACTTAGGTTGGGGTCATTAAAACTCATTTTTCAACCACTCCACACATTTCTTGTTAACAAACTATAGTTTTGGCAAGTCGGTTAGGACATCTACTTTGTGCAGGACACAAGTAATTTTTCCAACAATTGTTTACAGATAGATTATTTCACTTATAATTCACTGTATCGTAATTCCAGTGAGTCAGAAGTTTACATACACTAAGTTTACTGTTCCTTTAAAACCTCTTTGGGCTAAGTGGGACGCTAGCGACCCACCTCGACAACATCCGATGAAATTTCAGAGTGTGAAATTCAAAATACAAATATTTTAATTTTGAACATTCATGAAAATACAAGTGTCTTACATTGTTTAAAAGATTAACTTCTTTTTAATCCAACCGATTTGTAATATTTCAAAAAGGCTTTATGGCGAAAGTATACCATAAGATTACCTGAAGACAGCGCCCCCTTCCGCCAGCATTAAAAACATCTTCCAAACCACAGAGGTGTCACAAAAATCTGAAATAGCGATAAAATAAATCACTTACTTACCTTTGAAGATCTTCCTCTGTTTGCAATCCCAAGGGTGCCAGCTACACAACAAATTGGCGTTTTGTTTGATAAAGTCCTTTAAATCCCAAAAAAGTCATTTTAGTTGGTGCGTTTTTTTCAGTAATCCACCCGTTCCACTCGTTGATCATGCAGACAAAGGAATCCGAAAAGTTAGCAATAAACTTCGTCCTAACAAGTCAAACAACGTTTATAATCAAGACTCTGGTACACTAATATGTCAATAAACGATACAATTTAAGACGGAATGTAGTATGTTCAATTCCGGACATAAATAACGAAGTACGCACCCTCATCCACGAGCGCCACAAGACTACAGTCCAAATGAGGGCCACCTTGAAAAACTACAACTTCTAACTCATTTTTCAAAAAACAAGCCTGAAACCGGTTCTAAAGACTTGACATCTATTGGAAGCCATAGGAACTGCAATCTGGGAGGAATTACTTTGAATATCCCATAGACAAGTATTTGAATGGACTGTGACCTCCCCCAAAAATATTCCGGGTGGATTCTCCTCGGGTTGTTGCCTGCCGTATCAATTCTGTTATACTCACAAACAATATTTTAATAGTTTTAGAAACTTCTGAATGTTCTCTATCCAATGATACCATATGCATATCTTAGCTTCTGGGCCTGAGTAACAGGCAGTTTACTTTGGGCATGTCAGTCATCCGAACTTCAGAATACTGCCATCTAGCCTTAAGTTAAACAGCTTAGTTAATAAATAAAAAATTATGTCATGGCTTTAGAATCTGCTGATAGGCTAATTGACATAATTTGAGTCAATTGGAGGGGTACATGTGGATGTATTTCAAGGCCTCCCTTCAACCTCAGTGCCTCTTTGTCTGGTTCATCCTTGGAAACAATTTCCCAATACCTGAAGTTGCCACATTCATCTATACAAACAATAGATTGCAAGTATAAACACCATGGGACAACGCAGCCATCATACCGCTCAGGAAGGAGACGCCATCCCAACCGTGAAGCACGGGGGTGGCAGCATCATGTTGTTGGGGTGCTTTGCTGCAGGAGGGACTGATGCACTTCAATAAATAGATGGCTTCATGTGGAAGGAAAATGATGTGGATATATTGAAGCAACATCTCAAGACATCAGTTAAAGTTAAAGCTTGGTCGCAAATGGGTCTTCCAAATGGACAATGACCCCAAGCATACTGTAACGTACTGGGTGTAGTGGGTGAGAAGTCAGGCGCAGAAAGTTCAGGGTAGAGCTATATTTAATGCACAAAACGGCGAACATAAGCCAACCCCATGAAAACAGAGGGCGCACAACAAAACAAATGCTCCAAACATGGGGACTCCAGCAAAACCCACGAAATGGGAAACACACAACCCACAGATTTGCACACAAGTTACACAAAACAATCCCGCACAAAGAGCAGGCGGGCTTACTGGTAAATAAAGCCTGACTAATCAGCCTAAAACACAAACAGGTGAAACCAATAAACAGAAAGGGGAAAAAGGATCAGTGGCAGCTAGTAGGCCGGTGACGACGACCGCCGAGCGCCACCCGAACAGGAAGGGGAGCCACCTTCGGAAGGAGTCGTGACACATACTTCCAAAGTTGTGGCAAAATGGCTTACGGACAACAAAGTCAAGGTATTGGAGTGCCCATCACAAAACTCTGACCTCAATCCTATTGAAAATTTGTGGGCAGAACTGAAAGATTGAGTGCGAGCAAAAAGGCCTACAAACCCTCAGTTATGAAATTAATAAAAGCTGAAATAAATCATTCTACTATAATTCTGACATTTCACATTCTTAAAATAAAGTGATGATCCTAACTGACCTAAAACAGGGAATTTTAGGATTAAATTACTAGGATTAAATGTCAGGAATTGTGAATAACTAAATTTAAATCTATTTGGCTAAGGTGTATGTAAACTTCCGACTTCAACTGTATGCTCCTGCGAGGAAAGTACTGGCTTGGCTGGAATACACAAACAAGTTGAACAGTTATGTGCCGATGATGATGTGCAAGTAGAGATACTGAGGTGCAAAAGAGCAAAAAAAGAAATAACAGTATGTGGATGAGGTAGTGTGTATGTGTGTGTTGCTATGGTTACCAGTGAGCTGAGATAAGGCGGGGCTTTACCTAGCAAAGACTTATAGACCTGAAGCCAGTGGGTTTCGCCACGAATATGTAGCGAGGGTCAGCCAACGAGAGCATACAGGTCGCAGTGGTGGGTAGTATATGTGGCTTTGTTGACAAAACGGATGGCACTGTGATAGACTACATCCAATTTGCTGAGTAGAGTGTTGGAGGCTATTTTGTAAATGACATCGCCAAAGTCAAGGATTGGTAGGATAGTCAGTTTTATGAGGGTATGTTTGGCAGCATGAGTGAAGGAGGCTTTGTTGCGAAATAGGAAGCCGATTCTAGGTTTAATTTTGGATTGGAGATGCTTAATGTGAGTCTGGAAGGAGAGTTTACAGTCTAACCAGACACCTAGGTACTTATAGATGTCCACATAGTCTAAGTCAGAACCGTCCAGAGTAGTGATGCTAGGCGGGCTGGCAGGTGCGGGCTGCAATTGGTTGAAGAGCATTCATTTAATAATAATAATAATATATGCCATTTAGCAGACGCTTTTATCCAAAGCGACTTACAGTCATGTGTGCATACATTCTACGTATGGGTGGTCCCGGGGATCGAACCCACTACCCTGGCGTTACAAGCGCCATGCTCTACCAACTGAGCTACAGAAGGACTAGCATATAAGAGCAGTTGTAGGCCACGGAAGGAATGTGTGGAGGATATAGGAGTATATATGGCTAATAGATGTGCAGCACAGGAGGTTGGTGACCTCTTAATTGGGATGGACAGGCTTGTGGTAATGGCTGGACCAGAATTGGGGGAATGATGTCAAATACATCAAACAAATGGTTTCCATGTGTTTTTGATGCCATTCCATTTGCTCCGTTCCAAGCATTATTATGAGGAGTTCGCCTCTAGGTAGACTCCAATGATGTGTAACATCCAAATAATGTGAGTATAATGTGTAAATCAGGCAGATAATTATACTGTCCCCTCTGTGTGTTCCAGGCGTTCACAGGGAACAGTAATGCAGACAGTGTGGTGCAGTTTAAACTGCAGCAGCCAGTCTTCGCCAGGTTCCTGCGGTTACTTCCTCTAGATTGGAACCCCAACGGGAGGATAGGTCTGAGACTGGAAGCCTATGGATGCCCATACAGTAAGTACAACCAGTGGAGTTTGACAGGACATCATTACCTCTTAACAGATATGGGCAACTCCCTAAAGTCCCCCAGATCAATTTCCCCCATATATACAGTATATATAATGCATTCAGTATTCAGACCCCTTGACTTTTTCCACATTTTGTTACGTTACAGCCTTATTCTAAAATTGATTGAATTAAGATTTTTTTTAAATCAATCTACACACAATGCCCCATAATGACAAAATGAAAAGTGATTTTTAGAAATGTTTGAGGGCTCAGGGCCAGACCCAGATGCAGATACGGGAGGCAGATGGTTTGAGTATTTGATATGTATAAGTTCCAAAAAGGGTAGGCGAGAATGGTCGTGGACAGGCCAAGGGTCAAAACCGGATCAGAGTCCAGGAGGTATAGAGTGGCAGGCAAGCTCGAGGTCAGGGCAGGCAGGCGGGTACGGAGTCCAGAAAACAGGCAAGTGTCAAAACCGGGAGGACTAGCAAAAGAGAGAATAGCAAAGCAGGAGCACGGGAAAAACGTGCTGGTTGACTTGAAAAAGACAAGACGAACTGGCACAAAGACAGGTAACACAATGATGAATACACTGGGGAAAATAAGCGACACCTGGAGGGGGTGGAGACAATCACAAGGACAGGTGACAGAGATCAGGGTGTGACAGTAACCCCTCCTAGGGGCACCACTTTGTGTCCTACCTGGGCGCATACCTGGCTGACCGAGGTACCGGCGGTGAAAATTGGCGATGAGAACTGGGTCAAGGATGTCTTTAGCAGGAACCAAGCACCTCTCCTCCGGGCCAAAACCCTCCCAGTCAACCAGGTACTGGAAACCCCTGCCCCGTGGTCGAACCCTCAGGATGCTTCACACCGTATACGCTGGCTGGCCAACGAATACCCGGCGGGGAAGGATGGGCCTAGAAACAGAAGACAGAGGACTGAGACAAGGGCTTAATCCTGGAAACATGAAAAGTAGGGTGAACACAGAGGGTACGGGGCAACAACATATGGACAGCAGTGGGACTAATGACTCTAGAAATGGGGAAAGGACCAATGAAACGGGGGGAAAGTTTACGGGATTCTACCCGGAGGGGTAGGTCCTTCTGTAGCTCAGTTGGTAGAGCATGGCGCTTGTAACGCCAGGGTAGTGGGTTCGATCCCTGGGACCACCCATACGTAGAATGTATGCACACATGAATGTAAGTCGCTTTGGATAAAAGCGTCTGCTAAATGGCATATATTACTATATTATTATTACTGGACAACCATACCCTCTGCCTGACCCAATAGCGAGGAGCCAGAGTCCGGTGGTGTTCCGCTTGTCAACGATACCTGGAGGTAGTCTTGAGAAGAACCGCCCAAGCTCTTCTCCAGGTACACCGATTGCGGCGGATGAACATCTCTGCTGAATGTATGTTGACCACCACTTCTTGCTCTGGAAAGAGTGGAGGCTGATACCCTATGGAGCATTCGAAAGGGGGATAGTCCAGTAGCCAAGCAGGGGAGAGTGTTCCTGGCATATTCCTCCCAGACCAGTTGCCAACTCCAGGTGCTGGGGTTACTGGCAACAAGACACCGGAGTGCCGTCTCCATATCTTGATTTGCTCGCTCCGACTGGCCGTTAGATTGGGGATGAAACCCACAGGACAGGCTGGCTGACGACCCGATAAGAGTGCAGATCGTCTTCCAGAATTGGGACGAGAACTGAGGACCTTGGTCTGAGACAATGTCATCCGGGAGCCATGGATTCGGAAGACATGCTGCACCATAAGCTGGACCATCTCCTTGGCTGAAGGTAACTTCGGATAAGGGATGGAAATAGGTGGCCTTGGAGAATCTGTCAACCACCGTCAGGATGGTGGTGTTGCCATCTGACGGGGAAAGTCCAGAGACAAAATCCAGGGAAATATGGTACCAGGAGCGATGAGGGACAGGGAGTGGCTGTAGGGGGCCAGAGAGAGCTTGCCACGGAGTCTTGCTTTGTGCGCACCATGCATGCGGCGACAAAGGCCGAGACATCAGGAACAATGCTGGGCCACCAGAACCGTTGATGGAGGAAAGCCCGTGTTCGACAAGTACCAGGATGACAGGTAAGCCTGGAGGAGTGAGCCCATTCCAGGACCTGAGGCCGGACCGAATCAGGAACAAACAGCCAGTTAGGTAGACCCCCCCCCCCCCCCCCCAGGGTCCGCCTGGGAACACTGTGCCCTACGAACCAGAGCCTCAATTCCCGAAACAACAGAAGCCGCCAAACAAGAGGCAGGGAGGATTGTCTCAAATTCAGATTCACCTTCTCTGGATCCATCTGCACATTCCCCTCAGCTATAATGTATCCTAGAAAGGAGATAGTGGAGCGGTGGAACCCACACTTCACCAGGAGAGGTTCAAAAGCTGAGGAGAGGAGTGGTAGAGGGTACCGATTAAAAAAAAAAAAAATTGTTGAGACCCTGGTAATCTTTACATGGATGCAGGGTCTTGTCCTTTTTCCCCACAAAGAAGAATCCTGTGGCGGCAGGATACGCAGAAGGACGAATGCTCCCAACAGCCAGTGAGTCCTCAATGTACTCCTCCATGGCCTTAGTCTCAGATCCGGACAGGGAATAGAGGTCAAGAAAGAGGTCAATAGCACAATCATAGGGATGACGTGGAGGAAGGGAGGTTGCACAAGCTTTGCTGAAAACCTCCAGGAGGTCATGATACTCTCCGGGCACGGCAGAGAGATCTGACGCCGTACTTAATCTTGGAGACAGACGTTTCAGGGATGGCTGCGCCGCCTTTGAATGGCAAAATGGTCTCCAACCCAACAGAATGGAACCGTAGTCCAGTCAATATCTGGGTTGTGTTTTTGGAGCCAAGAAAAAACGAAAACAACAGGTATGTGGGGAGACTCAATGAGGAGGAGCTGAATTGACTCACTGTGGTTTCCAGATACCCGCATATTTAGGGGAATTCTGCTGTGCGTGACTCTACCAATGGCGCAACCGATCCAGTGCCCTGGCATCCATGGGAACAGAGAGGAGTTGAGTATTGATACCCAGTTCTGATACCAGGGTAGCGTCCATAAAACCCTAATCTGCCCCAGAGTCAATAAGCACCCGGAGAGACTTAGACTGGTCTCCCCACTGCAAGCTCACAGAAAAAGGAGGATGGGTAATGGGCCCATCAATTCTAATGGTGAGGGCAATGAGGGAATTAAAGTCCACCGGCAATTCATGATCAGCTAGCTCATCCTTTATCACCTCAGTCCATGCAGGAAGGTATCGAAAAAGAGACTCAGGAGTCCAGGCACTCTCGGGGCCAATGTGCAAAAATCAACAGCGTAGTCTGCCACACGATGGGAATCTTGATGTAATTCAAGACGTTTAGGGGCAACCTCTCTCCCGGATACCGGAGAATTGAACACCTTCCTCACCTCTGCCATGAAATCCTCCAAATGACGACAAATGACGGATTGTTGCTCCCAAACAGCCATCGCCCAGGAGAGCGCCCTTTCCGACATTAATGTAATAATATATGCTATCTTAGATCGGTCCAAAGGGAACGAAGATGACTGTAGCTCAAAAATAAGGGAGCATTGAGAATGAGAACCCCGGCAGGTACCAGGATCCCCAAAGTAATGCTCCGGAGGAGGAAAGCGGGGTTTGCGGGGAGCCGAAGTAGGCTGTACAAACTCAGCACTCATGGAGAAAAAGTTACTGGGTGGTTTGGGGTTCTCAGAGGTGGTAGGCTGCCTATGAGCTAACTCCCTGATTTGCTCCATTATAGCCTTAAACCCCTGGTCGTAGCATTCCGTCAGGGAACGAAGCCCTTCCTGAAGTAGCTCCTCATGCCTCCCAGTGGTGGCTCCCTGCAGGGAGACAGCGTAGCGGAGCTGGGCAATGGTCAAACCGGGAGGACAAGCAAAAGCGAGAATAGCAAAGCAGGAGCACGGGAAAAACACACTGGTTTACTTGAAAAAGACAAGACGAACTGGCACATAGAGACAGGAATTATCGGGTTAATTACACCGGGGAAAATAATTGGAACCTGGAGGGGGTGGAGACAATCACAAGGACAGGTGACACAGATATGGGTGTGCCAATTTTTGCAAATGTCTAAAAATAAAAAACAGAAATACCTTATTTTCTTAAGTATTCAGACCCGTTGCTATGTGTAGGTGAGGATTGGGTAGACTGTATTCTTTAGGTTTTACTTGATGTGTTTGCTCCCGTGTGCTGGTAAGGGCACAGATGACAAACAGGTAGGATTCCAGTTGAGGTGGTTTAATAACGCTGAAGATTCACAGGCACGGAACAGCACCACACAGTTTATGTAGTGTGGATGGACTAAGGCACTTAGTGGTTAGGAAACTTTCTTCAACCAAAGTGTGTGTGTGTGAGTGTGTGTGATCTGCAAGTACAGAGATTCATGAAGATACATTAGTGAATGACAGACTACAATTTCCAATTCACATCTCTTATAAACAATATGCATGGATATAACATGACTATGATGACTAAATGCTACAGTGGGGAGAACAGGTATTTGATACACTGCCGATTTTGCAGGTTTTCCTACTTACAAAGCATGAACAGGTCTGTAATTGTTATCATAGGTACACTTCAACTGTGAGAGACGGAATCTAAAACAAAAATACAGAAAATCATATTGTATGATTTTTAAGTAATGAATTAGCATTTTATTGCATGACAGAAGTATTTGATCACCTACCAACCAGTAAGACTTCCGGCTCTCACAGACCTGTTAGTTTTTCTTTAAGAAGCCCTCCTGTTCTCCACTCATTACCTGTATTAACTGCACCTGTTTGAACTCGTTACCTGTATAAAAGACACCTGTCCATACACTCAATCAAACAGACTCCAACCTCTCCACAATGGCCAAGACCAGTGAGCTGTGTAAGGACATCATGGATAAAATTGTAGACCTGCACAAGGCTGGGATGTGCTACAGGACAATAGGCAAGCAGCTTGGTGAGAAGGTAACAACTGTTGGCGCAATTATTAGGAAATGGAAGAAGTTCAAGATGATGGTCAATCACCCTCGGTCTGGGGCTCCATGCAAGATCTCACCTCGTGGGGCATCAATGATCATGAGGAAGGTGAGGGATCAGCTCAGAACTACACGGCAGGACCTGGTCAATGACCTGAAGAGAGCTGGGACAACAGTCTCAAAGAAAACCATTAGTAACACACTACACAGTCATGGATTAAAATCCTGCAGCGCATGCAAGGTCCCCCTGCTCAAGCCAGCGCATGTCCAGGCCCATCTGAAGTTTGCCAATGACCATCTGGATGATCCAGAGGAGGAATGGGAGAAGGTCATGTGGTCTGATGTGACAAAAATTTAGCTTTTTGGTCTAAACTCCACTTGCCGTGTTTGGAGGAAAAAGAAGGATGAGTACAACCCCAAGAACACCATCCAAACCATGAAGCATGGAGGTGGAAACATCATTCTTTGGGGATGCTTTTCTGCAAAAGGGACAGGATGACTGCACCGTATTGAGGGGAGGATGGATGGGGCCATGTATTGCGAGATCTTGGCCAACAACCTTCCCTCAGTAAGAGCATTGAAGATGGGTCGTGGTTGGGTCTTCCAGCATGACAACGACCCGAAACACACAGCCAGGGCAACTAAGGAGTGGCTTCGTAAGAAGCATCTTAAGGTCCTGGAGTGGCCTAGCCAGTCTCCAGACCTGAACCCAATAGAAACTCTTTGGAGGGAGCTGAAAGTCTGTATTGCCCAGCGACAGCCCCGAAACCTGAAGGATCTGGAGAAGGTCTGTATGGAGGAGTGGGCCAAAATCCCTGCTGCAGTGTGTGCAAACCTGGTCAAGAACTACAGGAAATGTATGGTTTTTGTTTTAGATTCTGCCTCTCACAGTTGAAGTGTACCTATGATAGAAATTACAGACTTCTACATGCTTTGTAAGTAGGAAAACCTGCAAAATCGGCAGTGTATCAAATACTTGTTCTCCCCACTGTATACAGGCCCATATAGCGCAATACAACGTGACTGTGACTGCACTAATTTGAGAATAAAGGGGTGCTGCCGCACGTGTATATCACCATCTTCAGTACAGGCTAAAACGGCACAATTAACTTGAATACCTCTAAATAGTGAAATACAGTGTAATCAAATCATTTTATTTATCACATGCGCTGAATACAACAGATGTAGAGCTTACAGTGAAATGATTACTTACAAGCCCTAACCAGCAGTGCAGTCATACAGTTGAAGTCGGGAGTTTACATACACTTAGGTTGGAGTCATTAAAACTTGTTTTTCAACCACTCCACAAATGTCTTTTTTTAACAAACTATACTTTTTGAAAATTGGTTAGGACATCTACTTTGTGCATGACACAAGTAATTTCTCACAAAATTGTTGACAGATTATTTAACTTATAATTCACTGTATCACTATTCCATTGAACCCCTCGACAACATTCCGCTGAAAAGGCAGCACGCGAAATTCACAAATATTTTTTAGAAATATGTAACTTTCACGCATTAACAAGTCCAATACAGCAAATGAAAGAAACTTCTTGTTAATCTACCCATCGTGTCCGATAAAAAGAAGCTTTACAGCGAAATCACAACATATGATTGTTAGATCACCGCAAGTAAAAAAAAAACACAGCCATTTTTCCATGCAAAGATAGTCACAAAAAGCAGAAATATCGACAAAATGAATCACTAACCTTTGATGATCTTCATCAGATGACACTCATAGGACATCATACACACTACCCTCTGTAGTTCCTCGAGATCGGAGGCCGAGCAGTTGCCATACCAGGCAGTGATGCTACCAGTCAGGATGCTCTCGATGGTGCAGTTGTAGAGCCTTGTGCAGTTGTAGAGCCTTGAGCCACCCCTGAGTGACCACCGTGTTGAGGATCAGTGGGGGATGTGTTGTTACCTACCCTTACCACCTGGGGGCGGCCCGTCAGGAGGTCCAGGCTCCAGCTGCAGAGGGAGGTGTTTAGTCCCCGGGTCCTTAGCTTAGTGATGGTGTTGAACGCTGAGCTGTAGTCAATGAATAGTAGTCTCACACAGGTGTTCCTTTTGTCCAGGTGGGAAAGGGCAGTGTGGAGTGCAATAGAGATTGCATCATCTGTAGATCTGAGTAGGCGGTATGCAAATTGGAGTGTGTCTAGGGTTCTGGATAATGGTGTTGATGTGATCCATGGCCAACCTTTCAAAGTACTTCATGGCTGCAGATGTGAGTGCACGGGTCGGTAGTCATTTAGGCAGGTTACCTTAGTGTTCTTGGGCATATGGACTATGGTTGTCTGCTTGAAACATGTTGGAATTACAGGCTAGTTAAAGATGTAATTGAAGACACTTGCCAGTTGGTCAGCGCATGCTCGTAGTGCACGTCCTGGTAATCTGTCTGGCCCTGCGGCCTTGTGAATGTTGACCTTTTTAACTTCTTGGATATAGGGGGCGCTCTTTTAATTTATGGATAAAAAACCTTCCGCTTTTAAACAAGATATTTTGTCACGAAATATGCATATAATTGACAGCTTTGGAAAGAAAACACTCTGACGTTTCCAAAACTGCAAAGATATTATCTGTGAGTGCCACAGAACTGATGCTACAGGCGAAACCAAGATGAAACTTCAAACAGGAAATTAGCAGAATTTTTGAGGCTCTATTTTCCATTGTCTCCTTATATGGCTGTGAATGTGCCCTGAACGAGCCTACGCTTTCTGCCGTTTGCCCAAGGTGTCTGCAGCATTGTGACGTATTTGTAGGCATATCATTGGAAGATTGGCCATAAGAGACTACATTTACCAGGTGTCCGCCCGGTGTCCTTTGTCGAAATTGGTGCGTAATCTCCAAGCTGCACGCATTCATCCATGTGATTCAGGGGAGAGAGGAGACTTCCACGAACGATATATAATCAGAGATATGTGAAAAACACCTTGAGGATTGATTCTAAACAACGTTTACCATGTTTCAGTCGATATTATGGAGTTAATTTGGAAAAAGGTTTGGCGTTTTGATGACTGAATTGTTTTTGGTAGCCAAACGTGATGTACAAAACGGAGCGATTTCTCCTACACAAATAATCTTTTTGGACAAACTGAACATTTGCTATCTAACTGAGAGTCTCCTCATTGAAAACATCCAAAGTTCTTCAAAGGTAAATTATTTTATTTGAATGCTTTTCTTGTTTTTGTGAAAATGTTGCCCGCTAAATGCTACGCTAGCTATCAATACTGTTACACAAATGCTTGTTTTGCTATGGTTGAAAAGCATATTTTGAAAATCTGAGATGACAGTGTTGTTAACAAAAGGCTAAGCTTGAGAGCTAGCATATTTATTTCATTTGCGATTTTCATGAATAGTTAACGTTGCATTATGGTAATGAGCTTGAGGCTGTATTCACGATCCCGGATCCGGGATGGCTAGAATCAAGAGGTTAAAGGTCTTACTCACATCGACTGCGGAGAGCTTGATCACACAGTCTTCCGGAACAGCTGATGCTCTCATGCATGTTTGTGTTACTTGCCTCGAAGCAAGCATATAAGTAATTTAGCTTGTTTGGTTGGCTTGTGTCACTTAGCACGTCTCGCCTTTGCTTCCATTTGTAGTCTGTAATAGTTTGCAAGCCCTGCCAAATCCGACGAGCGTTGGAGCCGGTGTACTACTTTTTGAGCTGGAAACTGTTGTTCTGATTAAATAAGCAATAAAAACTGACCTTCTTTAGACTAGTTGAGTGTCTGGAGCATCAGCATTTGTGGATTTGATTGAAAATGCCTGAAACAAAGTACTTTATTCTGAAACTCATCAGTCTATTCTTGTTCTGAGAAATGAAGGCTATTCCATGCGAGAAATTGCAAAGAAACTGAAGATCTCGTACAACGCGGTATACCACTCCCTTCACAGAACAGCACAAACCGGATCTAATCAGAATAGAAAGAGGAGTGGGAGGCACCAGTGCACAACTGAGCAAGAGCACAAGTACATTAGTGTCTAGTTTGAGAAACAGATGCCTCACAGGTCCTCAACTGGCAGCTTCATTAAATAGTACCCGCAAAACACCAGTCTCAACGTCAACAGTGAAGAGGCGACTACGGATGCTGGCCTTCTAGTCAGTTGCAAAGAAAAAGCCATATCTCTGTCCAGTTTCTGTTCTTTTGCCCATCGTAATCTTTTATTTTTATTGGCCAGTCCGAGATATGGCAATGCACTGGGGGACATTATCCTATACCAATATAGGGTTAATGATATAATAACCAAAACAGAGGTAGCCAGCTCACAATTGCAAGCTCGCAGTTGAAACTACTAATTAGCATAACCATAAATATGACATTATCTTCACAGAGTGCATCTTCAGACAAGATGGTGGGAAAACACAAGGATGGCTGGAACTTTCTCTCACTTGACTACTCACGAGCTGACCTTCTCTGAGCTGGAGATAACACAGTATGCTCTGCTCCACTTCACTGGTGGGCGGAGCTCCAGCTCTGATATGATGAAGTAACATCATTGAAATGATTACCTACAAATACTTCAGACTTTTCTACTGCCACCCCTGAATTCACTATGTTAATTCACTCCTAAGAAAGTCTCAATACTTAACTTGACTATCTTAACTCTCTCTTTCATACATATCTTACCCAGACCTAACAGACATGATACGAGATGTGTAGGGGTGTTTAGCCGCTCCATCAACAGAGGATCTGGCTAGGTATAACCACTAATAACAAAAAACTCTAGTCCCGTACATAAATGATGAAAAGGGTTCTCTGCTCAAGTGGAGAAGAGAAGCTGCTGTCCGTAACATCCTGGCGTAGCTACAGCTCTGATATGATTATCTACAAATACTTCACAGCCTTTTGTACACTATGAGACTCGAAAATTGAGCTAAGGTGCACCCTGTTTCCATTGATCATCCTTCAGATGTTTCTACAACTTGATTGTGGAGTCCACCTGTGGTAAATTCAATTGATTGGACATTATTTGGAAAGGGACACATCTAAGGTCCCACAGTAGACAGTGAATGTCAGAGCAAAAACCAAACCATGAGGATGAAGGAACTGTCCATATAGCTCTGAAACAGGATTGTGTCTTACCACGATCGGGGGAAGGGTACCAAAATATTTCTGCAGCATTTAAGGTCCCCAAGAACACAGTGACCTCCATCATTCTTAAATGGAAAAAGTTTGTAACCACCAAGACTCTCCCTAGAGCTGTCCGCTCATCCAAACTGAGAAATCTGGGGAAATGGAAGGCATCAGGGTTGACAGAGCTCCAGAGTTCATCTGTGGAGACGAGAGAAACTTCCAGAAGGATTACCATCTCTGCAGCACTCCACCAATCAGGCCTTTATTGTAAAGTGGCCAGATAGAAGCCACTTCTCAGTAAAAGGTACATTACAGCCTACTTGGAGTTTGCCAATAGGCACCTAAAGGACTCTCAGATAATGGGAAACAAGATTTGCCCTGAATGCCAAGTCTGGAGGAAACCTGGCATCGTCCCTGCGCTGTAGCACGGTGGTGGCAGCATCATGATGTGGAGACTAGTCAGGATCGAGGGAAAGATGAACACAGCAAAGTAAAGATACCCTTGATGATAACCTGCTCCAGAGTGCTCTGGACCTCAGACTGGGGCGAAGGTTCAATTTCCAACAGGAAAATGACCCTAAGCCAAGCCAAGTGAACGCAGGAGTGGCTTCGAAACAAGTCTCTGAATATCCTTGAGTGGCCCAGCTAGAACCTGGACTTGAACCTGATAGAACATCTCTGAACAGACCTGAAAATAACTGTACAGGGACGCTCCCTATCCAACCTGACAAGAGTTTGAGAGGATCTGCAGAGAAGAATGGGAGAACCTCCCCTAATACAGGTGTGCCAAGCTTATAGCTTATAGCTCAAGAAGACTTGAGGCTGTAATCACTGCCAAAATTGATTCAACAATGTGATTTATTTCATTATTATTCTTTTTTTATTTGCAAAAATTCTAAACCTGTTTTTCATTATGGGGTATTGTATGTAGATTGATGACGAAAACAAACACTTTCATCCATTTTAGAATATGGCTGTAATAAGGTTCTGAAGACTTTCCCAATATTGTGTGTGTGTGTACATTATTTTGTTAGACTCTTTCACTCAGATATCATATTAAAAACTGGAAACCTTTCTCTCCACCCTATGGTAAAATGTGTGGAATTGCAGGACATTAGCTGTAAAACTGCACAATTTTATTTCTGCCCCTTTTAACTATTTTAAAATAGTTAAATAGTTAAATTTTGCATGACATTAGTTAGACAAGTGCAAAATCTTCTCTCTGCCCCATGGCAAAATGTGTAGAATTGCACCAAACTTATTTTAAAACTGCAACATTTTCTCTATGCCCAATAACAAAATGTGCAGATTAGCAGGAATTAAACTCTGAAACAAACCCCAAAACACTTAGGGCCCCTAAAAGGCTGGGGCCGGCTCTGACTGCGGCCCCTCATCATCCACAGCAGCCCCTCATGATGAGTTCAGATTTTTCATGGTCCCCACCCACATCAAAGTTTTCCATCTTTGCATTATTACAATGAGAATACTGTAATCTGGTTGTATTGACGTTGTTGCATATGTCCAGTATTAAACAATGCAAGGGAAGGACTGTACGTGTACTAACTGCATGCTCTTTTCTGTGGATGAGCCAACAAACAATATGCAAAAGATCCATTTATTTTCTTTTTCATCACTGTTGTCATTTCTGTTTACAGCGAGCATGTCTCACACAGACATCCATATCTGTTATGTCTCACACTGTGGCTCTGTTTCTCCCTCAGTCCAACAACCTGTCCTTGGATTGTTTGTTTTTTAATCAGTCCTCCATTGTAGAGCGGTGATTTATGATGTATATTAAACAAATATATGAATAGTTTTGTGTTCTTTTTGTATGCAGCACTATTGGGAGGAGATGTATTAAATTGTGGATAAGCGAGGACAGAGTGGATGTGTTTTGATATTTTATATTGTGTTTTGAATGATTATACATAAGAGCAGACAGTTTTACTCTTAAAACGATTATTGCCCACGGTTTGTTTATACTTATTTAACTGGCTTTTGGCTATGGAACAGCATTCTGAAGGGTTTATGTTTTAACCCTCAGTGACTGCTACCTGTGCTATAGGTATTATTATTCTGTAATGACCATTTAACAATGTAATTTGTAACCGTGAAAGTAAATGCCAGGGAAATAGGCCTGTAATCCCAAAATGACATATGTTTAAGTATGTCATATTCAACTTACAATGCATTGCAAACAATATCAATAAGGTAAAAGCATAAGATAAAAGGTCAGTACTCTCACATTAAAGTCTTCTTTAGTCTTTAATCACAGCTCTTCAATCATAATCATGAAAAAGACTGATCTAGTGATGGAAGTGGTTTGATGTGTGATGGACCAAGGCTACCCTGCCTCATTAGAGGCAGTTAAGTAAGGAGAAATTAGCTCCGGCTCTAAATCTCACTCAACCAGCACATACTGGAGCCTATAATGCACATCTAATTGCTAATAAAAACACTGAACGCAATGAATGGCTGCCACTGAGTGTGAATAACGTCTCTACTATTCTCTTCGGTATCCCAGTGGTCAAATCAGGTTGAAATTGGCTCATTACAACCAGCATTACAGCTGATGTTATTTCAACAAGTGTTTCCCACTGGGTTTCTGAATAGAATGTATGCATTTGTTTTCCTGCTGAAGATGAGGGTTGTGAATTTAACTTCTACTATCACAGGTTCGTAATGTAGTCCCTTATAGCTCAGTTGGTAGAGAATGGCACTTGCAATGCCAGGGTTGTGGGTTTGAGTCCTAAGGGGGACCACTATGAAAATGTATGGACCCGATACTGTAAGTCACTCTAGATAAGAGCATCTGCTAAAATATAAACAATTAAATGTAAAGTTTGCCGTGTTAGATTGTACTACCATACTCTACTGTATAATCTTTACTTGTAAATGTGTAGGTTGTACAGTACTACTATACTCTACTGTACAATCTTTACTTGTGAATGTGTTGTTTGTACTACTATACTCTACAGTATAATCTTTACTTGTAAATGTGTTGTTTGCAGAGTCTGACGTGGCAAGGTTTGACGGCAGCAGCTGCTTGCTCTACAGGTTCAGCCCTAACCCAACATCAAGTCAAACAGCCAAAGACACCATCTCTCTGAAGTTCAAAACCCTGCAGAACTCTGGGACCTTGATACACACAGAGGGACAAGATGATCACACCATCACACTGGAGTTACACAAAGGAAAACTTTTACTCCATCTCAGAAAAGGTACAGTGGCCTCTAGTACAATAAAATCCATTTATCTCGCATGTCCTTTATGACGTTCACTATACTTTTTTTATGATAAATAGTTTTCACAGTATAGAATGTGTTTGGAGCTGACCCAGTGTTTTAGGGGAATAGCCTACCATAGTATGTTACATCAACTACTATACTTACTACGATGCACAGCAGACAGGGAAAGAAAGTTTCATGTTTACCAGGCATAAGTGGGGCTAAACTTCAGGTGGTGTTATGTTCTCAGCTTGTCAGACTGTCCAAGGCATCAACATATGGTGCACCTCTTAGCAGGACCATCTGTCTGTTGCATACCACTAGGCTTGAGAGAGACACCTCTCTCTTCACCGGGAGGTTAGTACAGTAGATATCCACTAAGCACTATCAACACACACACACACACACACACACACACACACACACACACACACACACACACACACACACACACACACACACACACACACACACACACACACACACACACACACACACACACACACACACACACACACACACACACACACACACTGTACTATCAGCACACTAAACATGTCTAATACACAGCAGACCTACACATAATTATTGAGACACTTACGATAACTTAGGACCATAATAAATTCTGCAACTACTGAATGATTTAAGGATATCTTATTGCTGCAATCTGCAGTTTGCTGTATACTGTAGTCGGTTACTTAGGTTATCCAATCCAAAACCCAATAAAGGGTCTTTACTGTGGGATGCTCTGCTATTCGTTATTAGTTGAATAAAATGAAAACCCCACAATTTGTCACTGGAATAACGTGATTGTCAACATAATAAGAAGAGGAAATTAAAACAGCAGGTGACAGACTGGACCTGTGCCAAAACAGAATAAAAGGCAAAAAACAATCATAGTTTATCAAACTAGTTGAAGGGATCAAAATTGTCTGCTGCACTTAATAAATCCAAATGGCCATAGGCTACAGTATAACATTTTACACTACATGATGAGTAAGGTCATACTGAAGAGGGTTGTAACTTGTGAGTACACAAACTATTTGAGTGGCCAGGTTTAAACATTTCGGTTTTGGTAGAAGTAGTGATGAACCTGGATAGACCGGTCTCCTTGTCTGATCATCTTCTGCATATTTCAAAAACTCTGTTTATGAGAGTTTATATCCATTTTTTATTTAACATTTATATATTTAACCAGGTTTTTCCATTGATGGCAAGAACTCTGGTTTCTACATGTATAGAAATTCCAATCATAACGCTTATAGGCAATTCGCTAGGCAGGTTAGGTTTTCCCTCTAGGGCATAGAGTCTAGGCACTGCCATTTCTGTCTACCTTAGAGCCATGCCACATGCATGGCTCTGGCTAGACCTCTCCAATACACTGAATGTCCTCAACAGCAGCTACAGTTTTCCCTGCAATAGTTGTTCTCTTCTACACAATGTGATTGAATGACGCTGATAGTCAACTAGCCGACAGTAAACCATGGTTAGTGCTGTCATTTTTAAAGGAAAGCTCAGAGGGAGAAAATGAAAACCATCCGTTGTTATGATGGACGAGAGATTATGTCATTCTGTTTATCTTGATATGGACTGGCGCTGACAAAAGAACTGTGGCTCTGCCTCAATCAAAGCATTGTCGGGACGCTCTCCCTCTCTTCGTATTTTACATCACCCTTTCTCTCCTTCCCTCTGCCTCTTTATTTCTCTTTCCCTCTTCAAATCAAAATCAAATGTTGTTGGTCACATGCGCCGAATACAGCAGGTGTAGACTTTACTGTGAAATGCTAACTTACAAGGCCATTCCCAACAATGCAGAGCTAAATAGTAAGAAAAATATTTGACAAATAAAAAAGGAAATATTAACACGATAAAAACAATGAGGCTACATACAAGGGGTACCAGTACAGAGTCAATGTGCAGGGGTACCAGGTAGTTGAGGTCATTGAGGTAATAAAGTATGTACATGTAGGTACTGTAGTGGTAAAAGTAACCAGGCAATCAGGATAATTCATTAATAAAGTAGCATCAGCGTGTGTGAAGAGTGTGAGTGTGTGGCGTCAATATGCATGTGTTGTGTGAGTGATCATATTTAATGTATGTGTGTTGGAGTGTCAGAATAGTATGTGTGAGTGTGTGGGTGAAGTCTAGTGAGTGTACATTCTGCATGAAAAATGTAATAATAAAGGGCGTCAATGTAAATAGTCTGGGTAGCCTTTTGATGAACTGTTCAGCAGTCTTATGGCACTCTGGTACCACTTGCCCTGCGGTAGCAGAAAGAACAGTCTATTACTTGGGTGGCTGGAGTCTTTGACAATTTTTAACCCCTTCCTCTGACAACGCCTTGTATAGAGGTCCTGGAAGGCAGGGAGTTCGGCCCCAGTGAGGTACTGCCCTCTGCCTTCACCTTCCAGTTGGATGCCGAGCAGTTGCTTTACCAAGTGGTGATGCAGCCAGTCAAGATGCTCTCAATGGTGCAGCTGTAGAACATTTTTAGGATCTTAGGGCCCACGCAAAATCTTTTCATTCTCCTGAGGGCGAAGATGCGTACCTCTTCACGACTGTGTTGGTATGACTGGACCATGATAGGACCTTAGTGATGTGGACACCGAGGCATTTGAAACTCTCGACCCACTCCACTACAGCCTTGTCGATGTGAATAGGGGTGTGTTCGCTCTCCATTTCCTGTAGTCCAGATCAGCTCTTTTGTCTGGCCGATATTGAGGGAGAGGATGTTGTACTGGCACTACACTGCCAGATCTTTGACATCTTCCTTATAGGCTGTCTCATCGTCATTGGAGATTAGGCCTAACACCGTCGTGTCGTCTGCAAACTTAATGATGGTGTTGGATTTGTGCATGGCCACACAGTCGTGGGTGAACAGGGTGTACAGGAGGGGACAGAGCATACACCCATGAGGTGCTCCCATGTTGTGGGTCAGCATGGTGGATGTGTTGTTGCCTAACCTCAACACCTGGGGGCAGCCCGTCAAGAAGTCCAGGATCCAGTTGCAGAGCGAATTGTTCCAGGGTCCTTAGCTTAATGATGAGCATGGAGAGCACTATGGTTTTGAACGCTGAGCTGCAGTCAATGAACATCATTCTCACCTAGGTGTTCCTTTTGTCCAGGTGGGAAAGGGCAGTGTGGAGTGCGATTGAGATTGCTTCATCTGTGGACCTGTTGAGGCAGTATGCGAATTGGAGTGGGTGCAGGGTTTCTGGGATCATGGTGTTGATCTCAGATATGACCAGCCGTTTGAAGCATTTCATGGCTACAGATGTGAGTGCTATGGGGCAGTAGTCATTTAGACAGGTTACCTTGGTTATCTTGGGCATAGGGACTATGGTGGTTTGCTTGAAACTTGTAGGTATTACAGACTGGGTCAGGGAAAGATTGAAAATGTCATTGAAGACACTTGCCAGCTGGTCAACGCATGTTTTGAGTACTCGTCCTGGTAACCTGTCTGGCTCTGCGGCTTTAAGAATGTTAAGCTGTTTAAAGGTTTTACTCACATCTGCAATGGAGAGCGTGATCATACTGTTGTCCGGAACAGCTGGTGCTGTCACGCATGGTTCAGTGTTGCTTGTCTCGAAGCGAGCGTAGAAGGTATTTAAGTTGTCTGGTAGGCTTTAAGTTGTCTGCCCTGCCTATCTAAGGTCTTCGAAAGCCAAGTCAACAAACAGGTCACTGACCATTTCGAATCCCACCGTGCCTTCTCCGCTGTGCAATCTGGTTTCCGAGCCGGTCACGGGTGCACCTCAGCCACGCTCAAGGTACTAAACGATATCATAACCGCCATCGATAAAAGACAGTACTGTGCAGCCATCTTCATCGACCTTGCAAAGGCTTTCGACTCTGTCAATCACCATATTCTTATCGGCAGACTCAGTAGCCTCGGTTTTTCTGATGACTGCCTTGCCTGGTTCACCAACTACTTTGCAGACAGAGTTCAGTGTGTCAAATCGAAGGGCATGCTGTCCGGTCCTCTGGCAGTCTCTATGGGAGTGCCACAGGGTTAAATTCTCGGGCCGACTCTTTTCTCTGTATATATCAATGATGTTGCTCTTGCTGCGGGCGATTCCCTGATCCACCTCTACGCAGAAGACACCATTCTATATAATTCCGGCCCGTCCTTGGACACTGTGCTATCTAACCTCCAAACGAGCTTCAATGACATACAACACTCCTTCCGTGGCCTCCAACTGCTCTTAAAAGCGTCTGCTAAATGGCATATATTATTATTATTATATTATTAAACGCTAGTAAAACCAAATGCATGCTTTTCAACCGTATGCTGCCTGCACCCGCACGCCTGACTAGCATCACCACCCTGGATGGTTCCGACCTTGAATATGTGGTATCTATCTATAAGTACCTAGGTGTCTGGCTAGACTGTAAACTCTCCTTCCAGACTCATATCAAACATCTCCAATCGAAAATCAAATCTAGAATCGGCTTTCTATTCCGCAACAAAGCCTCCTTCACTCACACCGCCAGCCAAACTTACCCTAGTAAAACTAACTATCCTACCAATCCTCGACTTCGGCAATGTCATCTACAAAATTGCTTCTAACACTCTACTCAGCAAACTGGATGCAGTTCATCACAGTGCCATCCGTTTTGTCACTAAAGCACCTTCTACCACCCACCACTGCGACCTGTATGTTCTAGTCGGCTGACCCTCGCTACATATTCGTCGCCAGACCCACTGGCTCCAGGTCATCTACAAGTCCATGCTAGGTAAAGCTCCGCCTTATCTCAGTTCACTGGCCACGATGGCAACACCCACCCGTAGCACACGCTCCAGCAGGTGTATCTCACTGATCATCCCTAAAGCCAACACCTCATTTAGCCGCCTTTCGTTCCAGTTCTCTGCTGCCTGTGACTGGAACGAATTGCAAAAATCGCTGAAGTTGGAGACTTTTATCTCCCTCACCAACTTCAAACATCTGCTATCTGAGCAGCTAACCGATCGCTGCAGCTGTACATAGTCTATCGGTAAATAGCCCACCCATTTTTACCTACCTCATCCCCATACTGTTTTTATTTATTTACTTTTCTGCTCTTTTTCACACCAATATATCTACCTGTACATGACCATCTGATCATTTATCACTCCAGTGTTAATCTGCAAAATTGTAATTATTCGCCTACCTCATGCCTTTTGCACACAATGTATATAGACTCCCTTTTTTTCTTCTCTCTACTGTGTTATTGACTTGTTAATTGTTTACTCCATGTGTAACTCTGTGTTGTCTGTTCACACTGCTATGCTTTATCTTGGCCAGGTCGCAGTTGCAAATGAGAACTTGTTCTCAACTAGCCTACCTGGTTAAATAAAGGTGAAATAAAATAAGAAAAAGGCTTTCAGCTGGGTTTCCCTTTGTAATCCATGATAGTTTGCAAGCCCTGCCACATCCTGCAAGCATCAGAGTCGGTGTAGTAGGATTCGATTTTAGTCCTTTATTGATGCTTTTCATGTGATGGTTTGTTGGAGGGCATAGCGGGATTTCTTATAAATGTCCGGATTGGTGTCCCGCTCCTTGAAAGCAGCAGCTCTAGCTTTTAACTCAGTGCAGATGTTGTCTGTAATCCATGGATTCTGGTTGGATATGTACGTAGCGTCACTGTGGGGAAGACGTCATCGATGCACTTATTAATGAAGCCGTTGACTGATGTGTTAAACTCCTCAATGCCATCGGATTCATCTTGGAACATATTCCAGTCTGTGCTAACGAAACAGTCATGTAAGCTTAGCATCCGCGTCAACTGACCACTTCCAAATTGATTGTGTCACTGGTACTTTCTGTTTGAGTTTTTGCTTGGAAGAAGGAATCAGGAGAATAGAGTTATGGTCAGATTTGCCAAATAAAGGGCAACAGAGAGCTTTGTGTGTGGAGTGAAGGTTGTCCAGAGTTTTTTTTAGGTGCACATATGGTGGTAGAAATGAGGTCAAATGGATTTCAGTTGGTTACCTTATTTATCATCTGTAGCTCAGTTGATAGAGCATGGCCCTTGCAACAGAAGGATAGTGGGTTCAATTCCCAAGAAGGCCCATACATAAAATGTATGCATGCATGATTGTAAGTCACTTTGGATAAAAGTGTTTGCTAAATAGCGTATATTATTTATCATTTTTTTTTCTTATTTTTCCATCTATCCTCTCTCCCCTCTCTCCTTCCCCCTCTCTCTCCCTCCCCCTCTCTCCTTCCCCCTCTCTCCTTCCCCCTCTCTCCTTCCCCCTCTCTTCCTCCCCCTCTCTTCCTCCCCCTCTCTTTCCAATTTGTTTCATGCTGTAATTTACCAATGTAAACTCTGTCTGTCTCTTTCACTCAGTCTTTCTCTTCTCTCTCACATGAATGTAATGTTGTGTCTATTGAATTAGTGTGACTCTTCCTCGGTTTTAATGCAAGGTTGAATTATCTGCATAATTTAGGTCAGTACCTCTCTGACTGTGTATTAGACCTGAAGCTATAATTAAGCAGCCATTTACTCAAGAATCAAGTCAAATCCTGATAAGAAACAGTCCCAATACAGGACAGCATTGACATTGAGTCCTCTATATAGGATAGTAAAAGTGCCTGGAAAGCAACAGTAACCAGCATACTGTACCTCTCGTACCTTCAACATTGATGGATGTCACAATATGACCATAACAATGTAGAGTAGACAGAGATGGTTATCTGGGGGGATTGACCTCTCTGCAGTTTACTATTGCCTTGTAACTCTTGTCATTCCCCTGTCAATAAGCTTTCTCTGCACAGTTTGTGTTACTGTGATGGCTAGCCTTAAATTAAACGCTATTCTCCTTGGTGCGTCCTAGATGGCACCCTATTCCCTTATGTAGTGCACATATTTAGACCAAGTAGTACACAATAGTATATAGAGAATAGGGTGCTATTTGGGATGCAGTCCTGGTCTTCCTCTTTGAGGTAATCAGTGAGTTCCATTTGTAAGAGGGCCTTATCACGGCTGTGTGAGGGAGAGTGAGGGAGGTTTCAGGGTCTTGTAATGGCTGTGTGAGGGAGGGGTGGCAGGCCATTCTTCCTCTGCTTCTCTGAGGATTGGGGAAAGGACAGATTTACGTTGCTATAGGGGCACACTGTACTTTAAAGCTGTGACTATACAGGCTCTGGCAGGAACCCTCCATAGAGAACATGGAGAACTGCTATAGCACTATGCAAATGCCACCCCCTGTATCTGCTCTGTCAGTTACATTCAAACATGTATGCATGTGCATGCTCACAAACTCACACGCATACGTAAACAACAAGTACGCACACATTTACATTTACATTTAGGTCATTTAGCAGACGCTCTTATCCAGAGCGACTTACAAAATACATATGGCTTTGTTGTGAAAATGGATAAATATTGAATTCTCTACACATAACTTATACACCTATTGTTGAGGAAAACCACAATACCATTCTTCCACATACACCATTATTGCCCATACATCTATCCAAACACGCAAATACAGTATATGTACATGCACTGCCATACTGTATGTACACACAGTCGCAACAAAGCTTTGGTCCAAGGCTTTTCATGAGGCAAGCCTGAGCAATCAATATGGCTGCAGTGCTCACATTGAAAAACCTAGGCTGTTCACCCTCCAAGGCGCAGACCGACAGACACAAGCTGTTTGCAGCAACTTTGCTGCCTGTATGTGGAAATGAATGAAATAAATGGATTGCCAAGATGTATTTCCTGTATCCAAAACCATTCCATTCCCTCTGTAGTTTACATGAATCAAAATGCCTGTTTATATTGTGAACCATTGGCTCATATTTCACTCCAATTCTTAACTGTCAACTGTAATATTTATTGGATGCAAATACATGAGGGTCAATGTGACCTGCTCCAGTGCATTCTGGAAGTGTGTTGATAACTGTATCCAACTGAGTTGAGATTATGTCAGCCACACAAGAGGTTGGTGGCACCTTAATTGAGGAGAACGGACTTGTGGTAATTACAAGCCCTTAACCAACAATGCAGTTCTAAGAAAAAATAAATAGAAATAAAGTAACAAATAATTAAAGAGCAGCAGTAAAATAACAATACCGAGGCTATATACAGGGGGGTACCGGTACAGAGTCAATGTGTGGGGTCACAGGTTAGTCAAGGTAATTGAGAAAATATATACATGTGGGTGGAGTTATTAAAGTTACTTATGTATAGATAATAACAGAGAGTAGCAGCAGCATAAAGAGGGGGGGGGGGGGGCAATGCAAGTAGTCTGGGTAGCCATTTGATTAGATGTTCAGTAGTATGGTCCTTCTGTAGCTCAGTTGGTAGAGCATGGCGCTTGTAACGCCAGGGTAGTGGGTTCGATTCCCGGGACCACCCATACGTAGAATGTATGCACACATGACTGTAAGTCGCTTTGGATAAAAGCGTCCGCTAAATGGCATATATATATATATATATATAATAACATAATAATATAATAATAATAATATAATAATAATAATATAATAATAATAATATAATAATATAAGTCTTATGGATTGGGGTTAGAAGCTGTTTAGAAGCTTCTTGGACCTAGACTTGGCGCTCTGGTACCACTTGCCATGCGGTAGCAGAGAGAACAGACTAGGGTGGATAGTTTGATCAGCTGGCAAGTGTCATTTTTGGGCCTTCCTCTGTCATGTTAAAGAGGTCCTGGATGGCAGGAAGCTTGGCCCCAGTGATGTACTGGACCGTACGCACTACCCTCTGTAGTGCCTTGCGGTCAGAGGCCGAGCAGTTGCCATACCAGGCAGTGATGCAACCAGTCAGGATTGGAGGTCGGCCGATTAATCGGAATGGCAGATTAATTAGGGCCGATTTCAAGTTTTCATAACAATCGGTAATCTGCATTTTTGGACACTGATCATAGCTGATTATATTGCACTCCACGAGGAGATTGCCTCCACGGCAGGCTGACTACCTGTTATGCGACTGCAGCAAGGAGCCAAGGTAAGGTGCTAGCTAGCATTAAATGTATCTTATAAAAAACAAACAATCTTAACATAATCACTAGTTAACTACACATGGTTGATGATATTACTAGTTTATCTAGATTG
This sequence comes from Oncorhynchus gorbuscha, assembly GCF_021184085.1. Taxonomy (NCBI): domain Eukaryota; kingdom Metazoa; phylum Chordata; class Actinopteri; order Salmoniformes; family Salmonidae; genus Oncorhynchus; species Oncorhynchus gorbuscha. The sequence continues at coordinate 83,604,510 of NC_060188.1, read as the reverse complement.
TCCTACCTTGCATATAATCGATGCCTGTTAATTTATCATTGAATCATAGCCTACTTCGCCAAACGGGTGATTTTAACAAGCGCATTACCGAAAAAAGCACTGTCGTTGCACCAATGTGTACCTAACCATAAACATCAACATCTTTCTTAAAATTACACAAGCATATATTTTTAAACCTGCATATTTAGTTAATATTGCCTGCTAACATGCATTTCTTTTAACTAGGGAAATTGTATCACTTCTCTTGTGTTCTGTGCAACAGAGTCAGGGTAAATGCAGCAGTTTGGGCCGCGTGGCTCGTTGCGAACTGTGAAGACTATTTCTTCCTTACAAAGACAGCCAACTTCGCCAAAAGGGGGATGATTTAATGAAAGCGCATTTGCGAAAAAAGCACAATCGTTGCACGAATGTACCTAACCATAAACATCAATGTCTTTCTTAAAATCAATACACAGAAGTATACATTTTAAAACCTGCATATTTAGTTAAAATAAATTCATGTTAGCAGACAATATTAAACTAGGGAAAGTGTGTCACTTCTCTTGCGTTCATATCACGCAGAGTCAGGATATATGCAACAGTTTGGGCTGCCTGACTCATTGCGAACTAATTTGCCAGAATTTTACGTAATTATGATATAACATTGAAGGTTGTGCAATGTAACTGGAATATTTAAACTTATGAATGCCACCCGTTAGATAAAATACGTAACAGTTCCGTATTTCACTGAAAGAATAAACGTTTTATTTTCTAAATTATAGTTTCCAGATTTGACCATATTAATGACCTGAGGCTCGTATTTCTGTGTGCTATTATGTTATAATTAAGGCTGATTTGATATTTGATAGAGCAGTCTGACTGAGCGGTGGTAGGCAGCAGCAGGCTCATAAGCATTCATCCAAACAGCACTTTCGTGCGTTTGCCAGCAGCTCTTCGCAATACTTTGAACATTGCCCTGTTTATGACTTCAAGCCTATCACCCTCCCGAGATTAGGCGGGTGTAACCGATGTGAAATGGCTAGCTAGTTAGCGGGTTGTGCGCTAATAGCGTTTCAAACGTCACTCGCTCTGAGACTTGGAGTCGTTGCTCTGCAATGGCTGCAGCTTTTGTGGAGCAATGGGTAACGACGCTTCAAGGGTGGCTGTTGTCAATGTGTTCCTGGTTCGAGCCCAGGTAGGGGCGAGGAGAGGGATGGAAGCTATACGTTACACTGGGAATACTAAAGTGCCTATAAGAACATCCAATAGTCAAAGTTATATGAAATACAAATGGTATAGAGAGAAATAGTCCTATAATTCCTATAATAACCTCAACCTAAAACTTCTTACCTGGGTATATTGCAGACTCATTTTCAAAGGAACCACCAGCTTTAAAATGTTCTCATGTTCTGAGCAAGGAACTTAAACTTTAGCTTTTTTACATTGCACATATTGCACTTTTACTTTCTTCTGCAACACTTGGTTTTTACATCATTTAAACCAAATTGAACATGTTTCATTATTTATTTGAGTCTAAATGGATTTGATTGATGTATTATATTAAGTGAAAATAAAATGTTCATTCAGTATTGTTGTAATTGTAATTATTGCAAATAAATAAATAAATAAAATCGTCCGATTAATCGGCATCAGCTTTTTTAGTCCTCCAATAATTGGTATCGGCGTTGAAAAATCATAATCGGTCGACCTCTAGTCAGGATACTCTCGATGGTGCAACTGAAGAACCTTTTGAGGATCTGAGGACCAATGACAAATCTTTTCAGTCTCCTAAGGGGAATAGGTTTTGATGTACCCTCTTCACGGCTGTCTTGGTGTGCTTGGACCATGTGAGTTTGTTGGTGATGTGGACACAAAGGAACCACTACAGCTCTACAGCTACACTACAGCCACTACAGCTCCACTACAGCCACGTCGATGAGAATGGGGGCGTGCTCGGTCCTCCTTTTCCTGTAGTACACAATCATCTCCTTAGTCTTGATCACGTTGAGGGAGAGGTTGTTGTCCTAGCACCACATGGCCAGGTCTTTGGCCTCCTCCCTATATGCTGTCTCGTCATTGTTGGTGTTCAGGCCTACCACTGTTATGTAATCGGCAAACTTAATGATGGTGTGGGAGTCATGCCTGGCCGTGTAGTCATGAGTGAACAGGGAGTACAGGAGGGGACTGAGCACGCATCCCTGAGGGGCCCCCGTGTTAAGGATCAGAGTGGCGGATGTGTTGTTACCTACCCTTACCATCTGGGGTTGGCCCGTCAGGAAGTCCAGGATCTAGTTGCAGAGGAAGGTGTTTAGTCCCAGGGTCCTTAGCTTAGTGATGAGCTTTGAGGGCACTGTGGTGTTGAACGCTGAGCTGTAGTCAATGAATAGCATTCTCACATAGGTGTTCCTTTTGTCCAGGTGAGAATGGGCAGTGTACAGTGCAATAGAGATTGTATCATCTGTGGATCTGTTTGGTCCGGTATGCAAATTGGAGTGGGTCTAGGGTTTCTGGATAATGGTGTTGATGTGAGCCATAACCAACCTTTCAAAAAACTTCATGGCTACAGACGTGAGTGCTACGGGTCGGTATTAATTTAGGCAGGTTACCTTAGTGTTCTTGGGCACAGAGACTATGGTGGTCTGCTTGGAACATGTTGGTATTACAGACTCAGACAGGGAGAGGTTGAAAATTTAATTGAAGACACTTGCCAGTTGGTCAGTGCATTCTCGGAGTACATGTCCTGGTAATCAGTCTGGTCCTGTCGCCTTGTAACGGCAGCCATCCTCTCCGGCTCCATCTTACATCATTCAGGGCTCGACCAACCCAGATTATAATGTCTTATATACCACGGCTGTCAGCCAATCAGGGTTCGAACCAGACGTTTTATTATAATCAATATAACATGTGATTAGTTTTCCTCTGAAAGTACAGTCATAATATCACAGTCCAATTATCAGTCAGAACATTTCAACATGCTTCTCCATCATTCTTAATGACTAAGTTTGTCAATGATTATATGTTGACCTATTACATTTTTATGGTTCACTGAACTAAGCACAAGGTGTATTCCTTGCCATGTACTGTAGCTGGATAGCTGTTTTTTTCTCCAGCTTTTTTTGCACAATTGATTGTAGGTTATGTATATGCAGTGTTTTAGAGCAAGTGTTTACGATCACAGCAATTTGAGTATGACATGTTGAAATAATTGAAATGGCCTGTATCTAGATAAGATTTTTTTTGCCATCATTGGTAATCTGATTTAAAGTTGCAGCAAACAACAGTAACATGTGCAATACAATTAAGTTATGCTGTTTTCAGATTGTCCCCATGAGTACTCCAGTTTATTCTCCATCAAATATAGTGAGATTATATGAGACAGATTGTGCAGAGACACAAGGCATTCACTACCCAACCTTAGGAAGAGCTATGGCTTTCATGGTTTCCCCTTTAAATAAGATATCTGCATTTCTGCTGGTCAACAGCAGACATGTACGTAAAATGGCAGTTTTCAGACGGCCATTTAGACAAATGAGTTTGTGTAGATAATATAAGGTTGCTGTACTTTACTGTGTGCCCATCTATTTTTCTATTTCCAAACTGGCTCCTTTAGCATCACTGTACCTAGGCAGAATTTCACCAGCATGGTTTATGTAAGTGTTACGTCTCAAATGGCCCTTGGTCAAAAGTCAATCAAATTTTATTTGTCACATGCGCCGAATACAACTGGTGTAGACTTTAACGTGAAAGGAATAAAATATATATAGGGAGTACCACATCAATGTGAAGAGGTATGAGGTATTTGAGGTAGATGAACATGAAGGCAGGGTAAAGTGACCAGGCATCAGGGTTGATTATAATAAGAGTAAAATAAAGAACAGAGTAGCAGGATCAAATGATGAGTGTAAAAGTTTGTGTGTGTGCATGTGTGTGGGTTTTGTGTGAAAGTGTCAATATAGTGTGAGTGAATGTGTGTATATGGTGTACAGTGCATTTGGAAAGAATTCAGACCATTTCACTTTTTCCATATTTTCTTACGTTACAGCCTTCTTCTAAAATTGATTAAATACAATTTTTCCTCATCAATCTACACACAATACCCCATAACGACAACGCGTAAACAAGGCTTTACATTTTTTTGCAAATATGTTAAAAATGTAAAACATATACCTTATATGCATAAGTATTCAGACCCTTTAATAAGAGAGTTGAAATTGAGCTCTGGTGCATCCTGTTTTCATTGATCATCCTTGAGATGTTTCTCCAACTTGATTGGAGATTGTGACAAATTCAATTGATTAAAAATTATTTGTAAAGATACACTTGTCTACCTAAGATGCCACAGTTGACAATGCATGTCAGAGCAAAAACCAAGCCATGAGGTAGAAAGAATTGTCCGTAGAGCTCCGAGACAGGATTGTGTCGAGGCACAAGGTTACTTAAAAATGTCTGCAGCATTGAAGGTCCCCAAGAACACAGTGGCCTCCATCGTTCTTAAATGGAAAAAGTTTGGAACCACCAAGACTCTTCCTAGAGATGACTGCTGGGCAAACTGAGCAATTGGGGGAGAATGGCATTGGTCAGGGAGGTGACAAAGAACCTGATGGTCACTCTGACAGAGCTCCAGAGTTCCTCTGTGGAGATCAGAGAACCTTCCAGAAGGACACCATCTCTGCAGCACTCTACCAATCAGGCAGGCCTTTATGGTAGAGTGGCCAGACGGAAGCCACTCCTCAGTAAAAGGCACATGACAGCCCACTTGGAGTTTTCCAATAGGCACCTAAAGGACTCTTAGACCATGAGAAACAAGATTCTCAAGATTGAACTCTTTGGCCTGAATGCCAAGCATCACGTCTGGAGGAAACCAGGCACCGCTAAACACCTGGCCAATACCATCCCTACGGTGAAGCATGGTGGTGGCGGCATCATGCTGTGGGGATATTTTTCAGCGGCCAGGACTGGAAGACTAGTCAGGATTGAGTGAAAGATGAACGGAGTAAAATACAGAGACATCCTTCATGATAACTTGCTCCAGAGCACTCAGAACTTCAGACCGGGGTGAAGGTTCACCTTACAACAAGACAACGACCCTAAGCACACAGCCAATCCAACAGTCGCTGAATGTCCTTGAGTGGCCCAGCCAGCCTTGAACCCGATCGAACATCTCTGGGGAGACCTGGACATAGCTGTGCAGCGACGCTCCCCATCCAATCTGACAGAGTTTGAGAGGATCTGCAGAGAAGAATGGGAAAAACTCCACAAATACAGGTGAGCCAAGTTTGTAGGAGGCTTAAGGCTGTAATCGCTGCCAAAGGTGCTTCAACAAGTAAAGGGTCTGAATACTTATGTAAATGTGATATTTCAGGTTTTATTTTTAATAAATTAGTAAAGATTTCTAAATGTATTTTTGCTTTGTTATTATGGGGTATTGTTGTAGATTGATCAGTTTTAGAAGAAGGCTGTAACGTAACATAGGTGTAGCCGTCTGAGTACTTTCCGATTGCAACTGCGAAAGGTGTCATTGTACGCTGGTAATTTGTTTCCTTTTAAATCCACAATTAGAATACCTCCACAACCTCATACAGAATATAGATCATTTTTTAACCTCTGGATTAAACTAAATTATGATAAATGGATTTGAGGGCCATCAAATATTACGTATTGGATCACTAAAAAACATAACTTTTACATTACTGTGTAGTTTACCAATAAAATGGTCTGACGGTGAAGTGGAAATAGTATTCATATCCAAAAAAAATAAATGGACTATCTCACTGCAATACATTTTAATCGAAAGTTAGCAAAAATAGATAAGATCTTGCTACCATGGAAAAGTGAAATATTTGTGGAAAAATCACCCTTATTAAGTCATATCCCAGTTTACCTATTTACTTACGGCCTTGCCTACACCTAGTGAATTTCTTTTTTAAAGATACGAGCAAAACATATTCACTTTTATTTGGGACTGCAATCCAGACAGAATTAAACAGGCCTATTTATATAATGAATAGCACAGAAATGATTAAATATTAAAGCTAAAGGCATCAGTCATACAAAAGTTAAACATAAATCCAAACTGATTCTCTAGCAGATTAGTAAAAATGTCTCACCCCATGTTCAAGAATGGCCTTTTTCCCTTTATTCAGATTACAACCACTCACTTTGGGTTATTTTATTATAATGTATAGAACAGTAAAGACCAAAATTGGTAAAAGAATAAAATAAAAATGTGATAAAAAAAAGTATACAAGTTTCATTTAAGGAGCAAAAAATGGACAGCTGTGCCATATAGATTTGCAAAATAGTTGTGAAAATGACACATTCCATGACACATGGTTTATGAACTGATACACCAAGACACCTTTGAGTTTCTGAATTTAAATTATTATACTATATATGGGGGATACAACCATCCCAGCCCTGCAGATTTTGATGTGAAGAATAATATAACAATCTTAGCAAAAATGTTTAATCTTTAATTTACAATCTGTAGAAACTGAGAATAGAAAGGTTCAGAAATGTTTTTAAACATCACAATACTGTTGAAAAATATATGGCAAATAGAAAAACTGGATGGGACTAAAAATGACAAGATAACTAATGTAAAATATACTGTGTCCGTAAAAACTATATGGGTTCAGAACTTTTTTGGTACAGCACAGTTAAAAAATATATGGCAAATATAAATCAAAACTGAATGGTCTTCAGAGAATGTATGGTAGATTATACATTATGCAGACAATTACATTGATGGAATCCACAATCTATTTCTAATACTAAAAAGCTGATCTACTGCCCCCTCAAAAAACAAAAAAACAAAACCCTCTGAAAGATTGATCAAACGGAGAGTTCTGAAAGTTTGACACTAGCACAAATAATGTCTCTCTGAGACTCGAACTCTGCCATGAGACTTCTCCCTCACATCTGCCCATGGGGATTAGGTCTGCTTCTCAAGTGGCACCATATTCCCTAAAGATGTAGGATCTTAATTTGGGCCGGTTTGCTACAGCAGTAAAATAATGCTGCAGCAACGGGAAATGTGAATTATTATGCAGATTATAATTAAAGCTGCAATATGTAATTTTTGGGGGTGATCTGACCAAATTCACATATGAATGTGAGTTATAGATCTGTCATGCTCATTGAAAGCAAGTCTAGATATGTTCTATGTGTGCAATTTCTATGCGTCCCGTTTTGTTTTTCAGTCCTTTACTTCCGTGTACACTAGCTTAAATTTTGTATTATTTTTTTATTATTGAAAATATATTTAACAGCGGTTTAGATCGTACAATAATTCTCTACACATTGCTTGTTTTGTCACAAACTGAAATTAGGTGAGATCCTACACCTGTATACTGTCCCTAATTTTGACCCTTGACCCTGGGGAATAGGGTCCCATTTGGAACGCATTAGGTATGGGCCAAACTGCCTCTGCCATGAAGAGAGCTCAGTTAATCAATACCAACAGATGGATATTTATTTGTTTGTGAAGCTCGACCTCAAGGCCTCTTAATCGTGTCTCATCCCATCTCTCTTCTCAACTAATCTGACATCATACAAATAGCCTCTACATAATTGATGTGTTAAAGTGACACACATTCATCATTTGCAGAAGTCTCTCTCTCTTAATGATGTTGTAGCCTCTATGTACGCCCCAAATTACTATTCCCTATATAGTTCACTACTTTTGACCAGGGCCCTTTAAAATTCTGATCAAAAGTAGTGCACTATGTAGGGATTAGGGTGCCATTTGGGATGCAGTCCGCTCCGCTATAACCAGCTTCTCCGAAGAATGTCTAATACATATTTAATTACGGAGTGCATTTGCTTCACTCATTCCTTCATCCCTGGCACCACAGTACTGCACTGCTTCTTTTCCAGACCTGGGTTCAAATACTATTTGAAGCTTGATTGAGCTTGCTTGGTACAATGGAACCAATAGTAATGTCCCAAAACCTCAGAACCCCACCCATCTAGCACTCCAGGCAGGCTAAAGCAAATGCTTAAAGTATTTGAAATATTTAAAATAGTATTTGAACCCAGGTTTGTTATTTACTGCAAGACAACAAAAATTTGCCCAACATGTTGTGAGGTTGCGGACTGTAAAGATGGACCTGCTGGAGTTCATACTATAACATGAATTATGTCCTGCTATCTTTTACAAGCTGCAGTTTTTTAAATGATGCATAATTACTTATTGGGCTTCTTTCTTTAGCCAGTATGGTTGGTATGCTATACTGTACAAGACAGTCCCCAACAAGAATTAAATGACTGTGAAGTTCATGGGTTCTCAATGTGGCTGTGTGTCTCCCAAGTGGCACCCTATTTGCTATATAGTGCTCTACTTCAAAGGTAGGTCACTATGTAGGGAATAGAGTGCCAGATATCCCGAGTCTCATGCCAGAAATACAGTTAAAAAGCTACTGTAGTTTAAAACATTGAAACACTGAGCCTTCAAGACAACCTTATGACGTCTGTCTTCTCAAAGGCAGCACACTCATGCATCTTAATTTTCACTTTTTGGTATGGGCCATTAAGTCATGGATTGTGATAAAGGTTTTTTCACTATGTCACTTACATGCCTACCACACCGCACGCGTTGCGTGTGCAGGCGTTGCAAAATAAATGTACAAATACTGTATATGCTATTCAATCCTTTCGTCGAAACTTCTGATGCCCATCAATGGGCTTCTGCTTAGCCAGGTGCTAAAATAGAACTTGGTTCTATTTTACATGTTTGGCGTGTGCTGCAAGTCCCGCCTCTGCCATCTCCTCAATGTTTTTAGGGGAATATACCCACGTGGGTGATTGAAAGATGAACGAGGGTCACACTCCAGTCCATTTCATTGTGGTAATGCTCCTTATAGTTGGTTGCCAACTGCCATATAAAATCAGAAGAAGAAGAATGCACTAGGTTTCCCCTTTTTATCTGTGGATTAATTGTCAGAGTGGAGAACACAGGATTTTTTATATGACTTAACATGGGTCAAAATTATACAAAGATCCAGCAACGTAAAAAAAAGGACGATATGCATTTCAGGTAAAACAACAACACAATGTTTATTTTCCAGGACAAAAAAAACTGTAAACGCAACATGTTGTGTTGGTCCCATGTATCATACGCACAAGAAGCTTCTTTCTCAAAAATCTCTACACAAATCTGTTTACATCCCTGTTAATGAGCATTTCTCCTTTTCCAAAGTAATCCATCCACCTGACAGGTGTGGCATTTCAAGAAGCAGATTAAACAGCATGATCATTACACATGTGCACCTTGTGCTGGGGACAATAAAAGTCCTCTCTAAAATGTGCAGTTTTGTCACACAAGACAGTGCCGCAGATGTCTAAAGTTTTGAGGGAGGGTGCAATTGAAATCCTGACTGCAGGAATGTCCACCAGAGCTTTTGCCATATAATTTAATGTTAATTTCTCTACCAAAAGCCGCCTCCAACATTGTTTTAGAAAATTTGGCAGTACGTCCAACCAGCCTCATAACCGCAGACCACATGTAACCACAGCAATCCAGGACCTCCACATCCAGCTTCTTCACCTGTGGGATCGTCTGAGACCAGCCATCCAGACAGCTGATGGAACTGAGGAGTATTTCTGTCTGTAATAAAGCCTTTTTTTAGGAATAAACTACTTCTGATTAGCTGGGCCTAGCTCCGCAGTGGGTGGGCCTATGCCCTCCAAGGCCCACCCATGGCTGCACCCCTGCTAAAGTGACTAGTGACTGATTTTTCGATCCACGGCCCTACCTTTTATTTTTAAGGTATCTGTGACCAACAGATGCATAGCTGTATACACTGTCATGTGAAGCCCATAGATTGGGCCTAATGAATTTATTTCAATTCACTGATTTCCTTATATGAACTTTAACTCAGTAAAATCATTGAAACTGTTTCATATTGCATTTATATTTTTGTTCAGTATGTTTGGTTCACAGTTGGTTTTGGTATTTTAACTTACGTGTCATGAACGCGTCTGGTGGGGATAAACAAAATCAACACGTGCGTGATTGCAGACGCAGAATCAGGTGCTGAGCCGGTTTTGTCAGCATTTTCGGTTGATTGCACAGATGAAGTCATGTGGATTGATATATTGAGTAGTTGACTGGCATCTCTCTTACTGATGTTTGTGTCTCTTGAATGATTTAGTATGTGGTGACCTAAACACTGGAAACCAGTGGTGACGGTCTCACAGTAATGGTTGGCATGGAATTAATGGATTGGTATCAAACACATCAAAAAACATGGTTTCCATGTGTAATATACCATTCCATTCCAGTCATAACTACACTATATATGTATATATACAAATGTATGTGGACACCCCTTCAAATGAGTAGATGCAGATATTTCAGCAACACCCTTTGCTGACAGGTGTATACAATTTAGCACACAGCCATGCAATCTCGAAAGACAATTACAGGCAGGAGAATGGCCTTACTGAAGAGATCAGTTCGTCAAATATCTGCCCTGCTAAAGCTGCCCCGGTCAACTGTAAGTGCTGTTGTTGTGAAGTGGAAACGTCTCGGAGCGATAACCGCTCAGCCGTGAGGTGGTAGGCCACACAAGCTCACAGAACGGGACCGCCGAGTGCTGAAGCGTGTGTCGATTACAACACTCACTGCCGAGTTCCAAACTGCCTCTGGAAGCAATTTCAGCACAATAACTGTTTGTCGGGAGCTTCATGAAATGGGTTTCCATGGCTGAGCAGCCGCACACAAGCCTAAGATCACCATGCTCAATGCCAAGCATTGGCTGGAGTGGTGTAAAGCTTGCTGCCATTGGACTCAGTGGAAATGTATTCTCTGAACTGATGAATCACGCTTCACCATCTGGGGGAACTGACAGACAAATCTGGGTTTGGCGGATGCCAGGAGAATGCTACCTACCCGAATGCATAGTGCCATCTGTAAAGTTTGCTGGATGAGGAATAATGGTTTGGGCTGTTTTTCATGGTTTGGGCAAGGCCACTTAGTTCCAGTGAAGACAAATCTTTTTGTCAACATTTTGGGGAAGGCCCTTTCCCGTTTCAGAATTGCAATCCCCTGTGCACAAAGCGAGGTCCATACAGAAATGGTTTGTCGATCGTTGTGGAAGAACTTGACTGGCTTGCACAGAGCCCTGACCTCAACCCCATCAAACACCTTTGGGATGAATTGGAACGCCGGCTGCGAGCCAGGCCTAACCGCCCAACATCAGTGCCCAACCTCACTAATGCTCTCATGGCTGAATGGAAGAACTTCCCCGCAGCAATGTTCCAACATCTAGAGGAAAGCCTTCCCAGAAGAGGAGGGTGTTATCGCAGCAAACGGGGACCAACTCCATATTAATAGTCTATGAGCCATCCTTGCCTCACCAGTCTCCACTGCTTGAAACGTACAGCATTTCCTTATTCTAGCATTGCCTGTCCTAGAAAGGAAAACACTTCTATCAGACTATTACCAGAACACGATTTCCTCTGTGATTAATGTATGGTTTTCTTTCTGTGTCTCTGTTGTATTCCAGATAAAAGTGTCTCTCCTGGTCCTGAGAGCCACCTGATTGTGTCACTGGGTAGTCTTCTAGATGACCAGCATTGGCACCACGTAGCCATCGAGCGCTTTAGTGGCCACCTCAACTTCACTGTGGACAAAAGCTCTCAGCAAATCCAGGTTCCTGCAGAACTCAGTCCTTCCGAGATAAACGAGGTGTGTTGTCTGTGACCTGTTTCTCAAATAATTACACACACACACACACACACACACACACACACACACACACACACACACACACACACACACACACACACACACACACACACACACACACACACACACACACACACACACACACACACACACACACACACACACACACACACACACACACACACACACACAAAACCATTCCTGCATGCTTGTTCTTTCAAATATTACCCTCCATTTGTCTCTAACCGATGCGTTCATAGCTACTGTACGTATTAAACACATAGGAGACACACACTCAAAATAAATATAGCTTTGTAGCACGGATGTTGATTATGCCATTGAATTCTCTCCAAGAGGGATTCATTAAAGGCTGCTAATGAATAAGATTAACCCAACCTCCATGCAATATTTCTAGACTGTTTTAATAAATGGCCTATAGGAATACGTTTCTATTGAAATTGAAACACAGTTGAGCTACTGGTCATAATCTACATGAGTCCTATTGAGACATTTATGTACATTGCCATTGTAGTCCCTACCTGAATACACAGATTGGGATAATTTATTTAATCTACTCTTCTGCGCTCTGCTCTATTCTGTTCTGCTCTGCCATACTCTTCTCTTCTGCTCTACTCTGCTCTGCTTTACTCTTCTGCTCTACTCTGCTCTGCTTTACTCTTCTACTCTACTCTACTCTACTCTACTCTACTCTACTCTACTCTACTCTACTCTACTCTACTCTACTCTACTCTACTCTACTCCTCTGCTCTACTCTCTCTCTACTCTACTCTACTCTACTCTACTCTACTCTACTCTACTCTACTCTACTCTACTCTACTCTACTCTACTCTACTCGTCTATTCTGCTCTGCTCTACTTCATAGCCAGCAGTCTACCACCCTGCATCCCACTGCTGACTTGCTTCTGAAGCTAAGCAGGGTTGGTCCTTTATGGGAGACCAGAATTTGTTGGATGGCCAGTAGGAGGCAACCTTTCCTCTGGTCTGAAAAAATATCCCAATTCCCCAGGGCAGTGATTGGGGACATTGCCCTGTGTAGGGTGCTGTCTTTCAGATGGGACGTTAAACGGGTGCCCTGACTTTCTGTGGTCACTGAAGATCCCATGGCACTTAATGTAGGGATGTTAACCCGTTGTCCTGGCTAAATTCCCAATCTGTCCCTTATACCGTCATGGCCACCTAATCATCCCCAGTTTTCAATTGGCTCATTCATGCCCTCTCCCCTGTAACTATTCCCCAGATTGTTGCTGTCAATGAGAATATGTTCTCAGTCAATTTACCTGGTTTAATAAAAATCTCTACTCTACTCTACTCTGCTGTTCCACTCAACTATACTCTGTTCTACTCTTTTCCTCTACTCTACTCTGTCCTATTCTAATCTATTCTTCTCTTCTACTCTGCGCTTCTATCCTTCTCTGCTTTGCTCTTCTACTCTACTCTGCTCTGCTCTGCTCTGCTCTGCTCTTCTACTCTACTCTACTCTGCTCTTCTACTCTACTCTGCTCTTTTCTTCTACTTTACTCTGCTCTACTCTATTCTGCTCTACTCTACTCTGCTCTTTTCTTTAACTCTGCCCTTCTACTCTGCTCTTCTACTCTGCTCTTCTACTCTACTCTTCTGCTCTACTCTACTCTACTTTGCTCTACTCTACTTCGCTCTTCTACTCTGCTCTACTCTACTTTGCTTTTCTCTTCTGATCTACTCTGCTCTTCTCCTCTACTCTTCTCTTCTACTCAATTTTGCTCTACTCTTCTACTCTGCTCTTTTCTTTTTCTCTACTCTGCTCTACTCTTTTCCTCTAATGTACTCTGTCCTGCTCTACTCTACTCTTCCATTCTGCTCTTCTACTCTGCTATACTCTTCTACTCTACTCTACTCTACTCTGTTCTTTTCTTCTACTCTACTCTGCCATTTTCTTCTTCTCTACTCTACTCTGCTCTTCTACTCTACTCTGTTCTTTTCTTCTTCTCTGCTCTGCTCTACTCTTCTGCTCTGCTCTACTCTACTCTACTGTTCTACTCTACTCGTTTCTTCTGATCTCTTCCTCAACTCTATTCTGGTCTTCTACTGTGCCCTACTCTACTCTGCTCTTTTTTTACTCTACTCTGGTCTACTCTACTCTGCTCTTCTACTCTGCTCTGCCCTTCTCTTCTGTTCTACTCTGCTCTTTTCTTCTTCTCTGCTCTGCTCTACTCTTCTCTTCTGCCCTGCTCTACTCTTCTGCTCTACTCTACTCCTCTGTTCTACTCTGCTCTGCTCTGCTCTGCTCTTTTCTTCTGATCTTTTCGTCAACTCTATTCTGGTCTTCTACTGTGCCCTACTCTACTCTGCTCTTTTTTTACTCTACTCTGGTCTACTCTACTCTACTCTTCTACTCTGCTCTGCCCTTCTCTTCTGCTCTACTCTGCTCCTTTATTCTACTCTACCCAGCTCTACTCTGCTCTTCTCCTCTACTCTTCCTCACAACCTTGCTCAACTCTTCTACTTTTCTCTTCTACTCTACTCTGCTCTTTTCTTCTACTCTACCCTACTCTACACTGCTCTTCTACTCGGCGATTCTCTTCTACTCTACTCTACTCGAATCTGCTCGACTCTGCTTGACTCTGCTCTTCTCTTCTACTCTGCTCGACTCTGCTCTTCTACTCTGCACTTCTCATCTACTCTACTCTGCTCTTCTCTGCACTTTTCTTCTACACTACACTACTCTGCTCAACTCTGCTCTTTTCTTCTACTCTACTCTGCTCTACTCTTCTCTACTCCACTCTGTCCTGCTCTACTCTACTCTGCTCTTCTCATCAACTCAACTCTGCTCTGTCCTGCTCTACTCTGCTCTTTTCTTCTACTCTACTCTGCTCTTCTCTTCTCTACTCTACTCCACTCTGTCCTGCTCTACTCTACTCTGTTCTTCTCGTCTACTCAACTCTGCTCTGTCCTGCTCTACTCTACTTTACGTTACCTTTTTATTCCTTCCTAAACATATGCCATCAATGAATGATTTCCAATCTCATTTGCTCTATCACCACTTGTTGAAGGTGTTACTATATCAAATTCCCATATCGTGATATAGGTAAGAACATGTTTGAATATTAACTTTGGCTTGATGTTCTTTCACAAGATTAGCTATGGTGGCGTCCAGTGCCATGGAAGTCAGAGGGTTATGTCCAGGAGGAACTTCCATGGGTGCCTTGAGAACCTGCTCTGGAACGATGTGAACGTGATAGATCTGGCCAAAAAGCAACAGCAGGTCTCCATCACGGTACGTTTGCAAAGGGGAGGGAACACATCACCTCTACATCACTCTCCAACCAAAGTGCATTAATTAAGTAGCAAACTGCATTGAATAGAAAATTTAACAACTCTTGGAGGTTGATAAATGTATAAAACCAACTTGTTTCAGCCCTTAGCCATCCTCCGGGTTTGCTACCTCAGCCTGTTGAACTGTAGGTGGTTGGTGATAGGTTTATTTTTTTTTTATTTAACCTTTATTTAACTAGGCTAACCTGGAATTATCTGGGATTTACCTGCTGACCTGGATTCAAATAGTATTTGTTTTCTTTCAAATAGTCGCAAAAGTACAAAAGTATTTAAAAGGAAACAGAGATACTATAAATCCCATAGCGCACCTTGTGTCTGTGTGAACTGCTGGAAAATCAGACCTCCCTGCATCTAGCTGCTCCTCTATATAACAGAATCACCTCAATACAAATGGGTTATTTTCCTGTTGATTGGTCCATTAATGAGGGAGGTACATTGAACAGAGAGTCTGAATCCCTCTAGATGGTGTTTAGCTCTCTCCTAAACACATTTTACCGTCTTGTAAATTATTACCTTAACTGCTCCAAAATGAAGTAGCGAATGGAGGAATAAGCAGAAATAATTCATGCGGGAAAACTGAAATTAATAAACACCCACACATCTAACACAGAGAATAGCAGTAGCCAGAAATGAGATATGACCACTTGTTTAAATGTAATAAATATGCTAGGGAAATGAAAGTGACGTCAGTCTCTGGAATATACTTTGAGGACATATTTCTTTGTTATTTTTCAGTGGTTAAAGATTCTGCTCACTACAGTAGCATACTGTAAGCACACTGTTGCAGTATATCACTTTCACTGCTGCTGCAAACAACTGTTTCCCTGTTGTAGTTACTGTACAACAATGTCATTTTAACACTCGTCGTCATAAGGAAGAGTGGACCAAAGCGCAGCATGGAAAGTGTTCATGATCTTTGTCAAGAATCACTCAAACAAAAATAACGACTACAAAAACAAAAGCGAACAGTTCCGTCAGGCACATTATACTAAACGGAAAACAACACCCCACAAAACCCAAGCGGAAAATGACAACTTATATATGATCCCCAATCAGAGACAACGATAGACAGCTGCCTCTGATTTGTAACCACACTCTGCAAAAACAACAAAGAAATAGAAAAAATGGATTCTCCCACCTGAGTCACACCGTGACCTAACCAAACATAGAGAATAAAGAAAGATCTCTAAGGTCAGGGCGTGACAGTCATACTAATCATACTAAAGATACTGCTGTGATATCACTTTGAGCTAGACAGTACTGTAATACACCATTTTCGCCCAGCAGCAGACCATGAAACCATCATTACTATACAACCACCATCCAACAACAATGGTCAACACATTAGATGGCTAGACCCTACTCCCAGACAGACACACAGTATGATTTCAGTCATAACTTCACAAAGTTGCATTTGACTAGCCTGATTAAGATGGTCCATGTTATTACTAGCATAAACCAGACTGAATGCTGGGCTCACCATTGTTTCATTGAAGCAAAACAAACAATGGTTGAGTGCAGAATTCAGGCTGGTTTAACCTGGCTAGCATGACAGCAATCGTCTTTGTTTGCCCTGCTAATGTCCTGAGATCATATAACTCAGATCCCTATAAGGTTGAGGACTCTCATTATGATATGTATTATGAATGTCTGGACATTTTGCTGATTACATGGATCTCTTCTAATGCCATTCGCAATAGACTCAGGTCAGATGTCCCTTAGCTGGATTTCACCGTCTTGCTGAGGACTAATTCATATTTAGTTTTTTCCCATTACATTACACATATCTATATACGTATATATATATATATACACTTTTTTTTTAGGGCAATGTGACCTTTACATGTGCTGAGCCAGTCTCTGTCCCCGTGACGTTCGCCGGCGCGCAGAGTTTTCTCCAGTTGCCAGGGGCAGCGCAGCAGCAGAGAGATGGCCGCGGGGTTGCCGTGGCGGTGGTTGGCATGGCGATCAGCCTGCAGTTCCGGACCTGGAATAGAGCAGGCCTTCTGTTAACCTTTGACCTCCAGCAGCAGGCGGGAAGCCTGTGGCTCTACCTGAGTGAGGCCAGAGTCAGGCTGCAGATACACAAGGCTGGAAGATACACAATTCTAGTGGACGTAACTGCAGGTCAGATCAACAGAAACATACGGTTATTGTTTTGTGAAGTTTTGATCTCAGAGAATAACACAATCTCATTAACCTAAATAGCTAATCACTGGAAAAACAAAAACATCCTTATTGCACCCTAAGACTGTTGTGCAAACATATTGAATTGAGCAGGATAATGTCCTATATTATAGGTAGCTAATACACTCTTATTTCCTTTCTGTCTATAGGATTTGGTCTGAACGATGGCCAGTGGCATTCAGTAGACCTAACTGCAAGGAGAGGTCATCTGACCATCACTGTGGATAAAGAGGAAGACTCCACGGCTCATGCCAGCCCATCTTTCCCCGTGGTATCAGGAAACAACCTCTTCTTTGGAGGTGAGAGAAAACAACATGCATCATACACTGAGTATACAAAACATTAGGAACATCTTCCTAATATTGAGTTGCACCCTCCTTTGCCCTCAGAACAGCCTCAATTTGTCTGGCCATGGACTACAAGGTGTCGAAAGCGTTCCACAGGGATGCTGGCCCATGTTGACTCCAATGCCTCCCACAGTTGTGTCAAGTTATCCTTTGAGTCGTGGACCATTCTTGATACACAAAGGAAACTGTTGAGTGTGAAAAACCCAGCAGCGTTACAGTTCTTGACTCACTCAAACCGGTGCGCCTGGCACCTACTACCATACCCCGTTCAAAGGCACTTAAATATTTTGTCTTGCCCATTCACCCTCTGAATGACACACCAACGCAATTCATGTCTCAATTGTCTCAAGGCTTAAGAAACCTTCTTTAACATGTCTCCTCCCCTTCATCTACACTGGTTGAAGTGCATTTAACAGGTGACATCAATAAGGGACCATAGCTTTCACCTGGATTCACCTGGTCAGTCTATGTCATGGAAAGAGCAGGTGTTCCTAATGTTTTGTGTACATTGGACTTCAGGTTTTTTTCTGACTGTGTCACATGACCAGGAAAAACTCTTCGCCCTAATCATAAATACTACTTGGCTTTCCAGAGACTAATCCTAATTGCAGTTAGATAGGCAAGGGTAACTGTTGGTGCATATGTGTATCAAGATTTGTTTTGGACCAGTAGCGTTTGATCTCAGGGCTTAGTTCAGAGAAGCATAGAGCTTCTTAACCAGACTGCGGGAACTCTCCTCCTCCACTTTAGCTTCCCTCAGAGCATTGTTTCTCTGTTTGGATTCTGTGTTTGTCTCTCTGTCCTCCTCTCCCTTCTTCCCCTCAGCAAAATCTTTTTGGAAGGCTTGTCACATCATTTAACTACCTTTAGCAGAGAGCCAGGCAGCATCAGCTCTGTGTCCACAGCCCACACACACTGGAAATCAAGCAGAATAACAGTTATGCTTAGACAATCTCCCGTGTTCAACACTTGGCCTTCACTCTGGAATATACAACCTATACTCTGAATATACAATGCATTCGGAACTGTATATCAATTTGGAGATCGATACTACAGCGAGCTCCAAATCCACACGTGTGGAATCATCGACAGGTCAGTACAAAACACCATTCCCTGATAGGATTGTTACTAGGGTTGCACAACATTCCCAAAATTCCCAAGTTTTACAGAAATCCTGGTTTAAGAATTCTCAGATTTCCTGTTTATTCCCTCCTGATTCCAGGAATCTTGTAACAGGAATGTCTGGATAACTGAGTGTCAGTGTCACTAATGCTATATCTTCCTCAGTTCACACACAAACCTAGCCAGATATAACTGGTACAAGGACAACCTGGGTGTGTGGACTATTGGACGAACTAATGGTATTATGAAAGCTCCTGATTTAACTTAATTTTGAGTCATTTTTAGGAAATTCTCTTATCCAGGGCGACTTACAGGAGCAATTAGGGTTAAGTGCCTTGCTCGGAGATTCGAACCAGCAACTTTTCAGTTACTG
Organism: Oncorhynchus gorbuscha; assembly: GCF_021184085.1. Taxonomy (NCBI): domain Eukaryota; kingdom Metazoa; phylum Chordata; class Actinopteri; order Salmoniformes; family Salmonidae; genus Oncorhynchus; species Oncorhynchus gorbuscha. Next base: position 83,585,477 of record NC_060188.1, on the reverse strand, counting down.
GACTTACCTCTTGACAGCTAGGCTACCTGCTGCCTGTGTAACTTCATGTAACTTCGGTGTTGAGTTTGGTACATTATACATTGATGTCCTTTAGCAGACTTTCTTAACCAGAGCAACATACAGAGCAGGAGCAATTAGGGTTACGTGTCTTGCACAAGACCCATTGACTTTTTCCACATTTTTGCTGGCATAGGTAAATACCAGTGAAAACTTATCTCTTATTGATCTCACCTATAGATGAAAGGGAGGAGAGAGGTTAAATAAGTCTTTGTAAGCTTTGAGAATTAGTTGTATTTCTATTTAACTAGGCAAGTCAGTTAAGAAGAAATTCTTATTTTACAATGACGGCCTACCCCTTCCACAACCTAGGCGACAGTGGGGCACCACCCTATGGGACCCCCGATCACTACCAGTTATGATACAGCCTGGGATCGAACCAGGGTCTGCAGTGACACCTCTAGCACTGAGATGCAATGCCTTAGACAACTGCGCCACTCGGGAGCATATGTTTTTCCCATTCAGAGGGTGAATGGGCAAAGACAAAAATTTGAAATGCCTTTGAACGGTAGTAGGTGTCAAGTGCACCCGTTTCTGTCAAGAACTGCAATGCTGCTGGGTTTTTCACACTCAACAGTTTCCCGTGTGTATCAAGAATGGTCCACCAAAAGAGGACATCCAGCCAACTTGACACAACTGTGGGAAGAATTGGAGTCAACATGGGGAAGCATCCCTGTGGAACGCTTTCGACACCTTCTACATTTACATTTACATTTAAGTCATTTAGCAGACGCTCTTATCCAGAGCGACTTGCCCGACAAATTGAGGCTGTTCTGAGGGGAAAAGGGGGAGGTACAACTCAATATTAGGAAGGTGTTCCTAATGCTTGATATTTTGTATACTCAGTGTATATACTGTAAAAGCTATACTCTGAAAATAAAAGCTGTACTCTGAATAATCAAGCTATACTCTGACTTTACAAGCTGTCAGACGACTATACAAGCTATACACAGAATATACAAGCTGACCTCTGAATATACAAGCGGACCTCTGAATATACAAGCTGACCTCTGAATATACAAGCTGTCCTCTGAATATACAAGCTGTGCTCTGAATATTATTATTATATTGTATACCCTGAATATACAAGCTTTCATCTGAATATACAAGCTGATGTCTGAATATACAAGCTGACCTCTGAATATACAAGCTATACTCTGAATATACAAGCTGTCCTTTGAATATACAAGCTGTCCTCTGAATATACAAGCTGTCCTCTGAAGATACAAGCTGTACTCTTCTTCGCTACTGTATGAGATACAACATATCTTTGTAATCCTTGATCATGGGGTAATGGCTTTGGCCTGTTTTTATTGACCACCTGTCTTTTGTAATGCCTACTTGTAAATGGGCGTTATGGCTGTCGTTTGGTCTAATACAGGTTGCCCGGACAGTGAGTATAACCAGGAGTGCAGAAACCCCTTCAACGTGTTCCAAGGCTGTATGAGACACATCCATGTGGATAACAATGCTGTGGATCTCATCAAGGTACAACAGATGCTGATAGGAAACTACAGCGATCTCCAAATCGACATGTGTGGAATCATCGACAGGTCAGTACAAAACACCATTCCCTGATAGGATCGTTGCTAGGGTTGCACAACATTCCCAAAATGCCCATGTTTTCCAGAAATCCTGGTTTAAGGATTCTCTGATTTCCTGTTTATTCCCTCCTGATTCCAGGAATTTCTGGATAACCGAGTGTCAGTGTCACTAATGCTACATCTTCCTCAGTTCACACACAAACTTAGCCAGATATAACTGGTACAAGGACAACCTGATATAACTGGTACAAGGACAAGCTCCCAATTTAACTTAATTTTGAGTCATTTTTAGGAGACACTTATCCAGAGCAATTTACAGGAGGAATTAGGATTAAGTGCCTTGCTCGGAGATTCAAACCAGCAACTTTTTAGTTGCTGGACCTACCTCTTGACCACTAGGCTACCGACTGCCTGTGTAACTTCATGTAATGCAGTGTTGAGTACATTTTACATTGAAGTCCTTTAGCAGACTTTCTTAACAAGAGCAACATACAGAGCAGGAGCAATTAGGGTTACATGTCATTCTCAAGGCCATATCAGCAGATTTTTTTCACCTAGTCTGGTCAGGCATTTGAACCAGCAACCTTTCAGTTACTGGCCCAACGCCCTTATCCACTGCGTTACCTGGTAGAGAGAAGTCTATGTGCATTGTTTGCTTGTCACTCGAACGCTTATCTCTGAAATCTCTTTAGATCTTCCCCGACACTTTTCTTGATTGTTTTCACATCTACCTTTTATATGAAGTGAAAACATTTCTGAGGTAAGGTGTGCTATTTTGACAATACAACAGTGCGAAATGAAAGGGGGATATTACACCACCCTGTGGAGTCCCAGAGATGAGGATTCAGCGGCAGAAATATATATGAAATGTAGACTTATTGTTCAGTGGAGGCCGTGGTTTGGAAATAACCAATATGATGTTCCCTGCAGAGACTGATTTGTTACAATTCTATTATTGCTGCTGAATTGCTGCTGCTGCCCTGTCAACTCTATGCTGTAGTTTTTAGTTTAGAGGGCATGGTTTGTTTTTATAATGTCGCTCTCTTCTCTCATTTCTTCTTGATTTTAAATGGCTCACTGTTTGGTCTCCCATCGCATTCCTCTTATATTGTCATCTTTGTTACGGCCATTATCATCAAAGTCATCATCACTTTCATCTTCCATTTTCACTTATCATCACCACTGTCATCACCATCTATCAGTATTGTTATTGGGTGCATTCCAAATGGCTCCCTTTCCCCTATATTCTGTAGTAAACTACTTTTGACCACGGGCCCTGGCCCGGGCACTATATGGGGAATGGGGTGCCATTTGGGATGGAGACATTGTAATCTTTATCTTCGCCATAGTTCTTGCCGGCCATCTTTTTCAGATTGTATCTGATATGTGAGAGACAGCGAGTCAAAGCCACTCATGAGGAGCGGAGCTAATGTTTTACTGTCAGCTTTCTCCACGCTCAAAGAGGAACACTATTATTGTGACAATTATCAACTCTCCTTGTGACCACACGTGCACAAGCACACGCACATACAAATTCACACAGTCTCAGCAAACAATCTGTCTGTACTGGTTGTAGCTTGTCGTCAGAGAGACACATTTCTCCTGCTTCACTGGTTTTAATTTAATATCTGGACCTGATCCTATTATTTAATTTGGATCTGCTTCTGTCTCTGATGGTCTGGAGACTTTATGGCTCACTTGAAGCAGATGCTTTGAACTTTGAGATTCCCTTTTTAAATAAGTTTAGTTGTATAGTTGATTGGCGTATTCAGATTGTGTTGTATTGGAAAGAATGCGCTGCCTGCACTACAAACAAGCCATATCACTGTCCGTATAGCCACCAACCCTTGGTGGTGATGCAAAAATGAATTATACATCTACATTTGAGTCATTTAACAGACTTTCTTATCCAGAGGGATTTACAGTAGTGAGTGCATACATTTTAATTCGTACTGGTCCTCCATGGGAATCGAATCCATGCTCTACCAACTGATCCACATGGGACCAGAATGGGATCAAAATACAATGCAAAGAGGACAATACACTGTGTATTTTCATGTACCACTCCAAATGAAAACCTGATATAGTGGTGTGTTTGCTACAGGATTCCTTATCGGGTTAGTTACACGCCACAGGTAGCCACAGAGGTGCAGCAGGTAGCCTGGTTGTTAGTGTGTTGGGCCAGTAACCCAAAGGTTGCTTGATCAAATCCCTGAGCTGACAAGCTAAAAAATGTTCCTCTGCCCCTGAACAAGGCTGTTAACCTGCTGTCATTGTAAATAAGAATTTGTTCTTAGTTAAAGGTAGAAAGAAGAGTATTTGGAGTTATTCATTTTCAGTTTTTAACTGGACAGAATCGCATAGCTAAAACATTCACAGCTAGCGGAAATAACGGTTTCATCTTGTGACTCCATTTCCGATATTATTGTGGTGTGTGTATGCGTGCGAGTGTGCATGTGTGTCAGTTGGAGAGAGAGAGGGAGAGGGAGAGAGAGAGACCCAGAAAAATGAGTCAACCAACCCCCCAAAAAATGGTTGAGTCAATTTCAAAGCCACTACAAAAAAAATCTAAGGGTTAAATAAAGCAGTACTTGTTACCTTCAGACAAATCCCGTGAGCAAAAAGGAGAACATCGTCGTGTTCGTGAGAGTCTCCCCTTTTTATTGAATTGTAGTGTATAGGTGAAACCGTTCAGACATATCATGAGAAGACCGATTTTCGGGAAGTCTCATGTTCTGACAAACACCGCTGGACTGTAGCTCTGTCACATATCTCTAGTATAACCTGATAGGGATCTCCAGTGTGTCAATCAACTCTAGGGGTTTTTAATGGACATTTTCAGCGTGTTTATCATTCCAGGGGAAAGCTTCATCTCGGTCCAGAAACCTGGCCCCAAGATGTGGTTGACCGAATACAGAGGAAAATGGTGTTTGACAAGCCTGTTGACTAGGTAATATTCTAATCAACCACATCTTGGGGTTCTATTCAACCGCCCCCCCGCTGTTACTTCACTTCAATCTTCCACTCTGTGAATATGAATACCTGTGTGTGTGGTGCTGTTGCTCTGCTGCCATCGGGGGGATGAAGAAAGTGAAAAGTAAAAAGTCTCTCCCTTGGCGAGGTGTGTGTTTGAGAGCTAGAGACAGGGGGAGAGAGCGAGTTCATTTCTGAGGCTTGTGTGTGTGTGTGTGTCTGCCTGCTCACGCCTGCGTTTGTGCGTTTGTGGAAGCTGGAGGGAAAACACTGCTTTTAGCTCCCTCAATGGCCCTATGCTCTGTGTGGAACCTCAGCTTCAGGCAGGGGTGTTGAAAGTGATCTTGTGATAAATAAACAGGGCATAAACAGTGCATTTTGTATAAATGAAATGACAGTGCCAGTGCACATCAGGCAGGCTACCTACACACTCCATTACCTCAAGACACGTGTTTGTGTGTGTGTGCACGACAAAGGGAGTAAGGCAATAGCACAAAGCTGGTAGCTTAGCCCTGGAGTGGGGAATTGAATCATTTATAATGGAGTGATTTTAGTCCACTCTCTCTCTCTCTGTTAGCTAGCTACCAGAATTTATCGAGAGGCCAAGTAGCTCAGGAACAGAGAAAATAACCAGGTCAATCAGGTGCATAGCCACCTCACCTTAGACAATAAGAAACAGAGATATGATTATGCCGCTCCTATACAATGCGAACAACTTCCATTCTAATGTGTAGTTTTACCACTCTTACTGATGTCTAGCTAATTACGTATAATCCACCATAGCATTCGCTCTTACTGCCATTCATGGACAGTAATACACACCCTGCATTTAAGCTCCTGGCTGTGCTGTGCTGCAACAATACTTTGTTTTCCCCTTGGATCTGCAGCACACCCATAGAGATGTACTGTAGGCTACAGCATTGTATATCCAGGATATCTATGGCTGCAGCAGTGAGTTTTGTAAGACATTTGCTGTATCCTATCCAAACCTGGGTTTAAATAGTTTTGTTATTTTCTTTCACCTGGCACGCTTCATAAACGGCAGCTATAGTATTTGAAAGTTAGCGAATAGGATTTGAACCCAGATCTGGCTGTATTTTGCTGCAGTGAGGAGTGTTGGACCAGTGAGTTTAGCCTCTGTCAGCCTGCAGTGATCCCCCCCCCCCACACACACACCCCACCACCAGAATGCACCAGTATCTCTTCCTGAGGTCGCGTTGATGACATGGGGTCCGTCTCTCATAATGTGACGTTGGGCCACCTTTGGTCTCCAGGCTTAGGGGAGAGGACCTGAAGACCTGTCTCACCTGTCTCCTGCAGGGCCCCTGTCAGGCTCAGCCAACCCTTGAAAACACTACAGTTCAGACAACACCAGCGAATGGCAACTAAGAAAACAACACTGTAACCTTCACCATTGTTTCTCCGGGCCTGCTTTGCCTGTCTCTCAGCCGGTGACTTTCCCACGTCGTGACACGGCTATATTTATCACCCCTCTGTAATTGGGATCACGATGCACGTGGCTTAGCCTGCCAAGGGTTGGGTGGGAGGCGGCATCAGGGCCCAGAGAGAGAGGGGGGTTATGGGTAGCTGAGGGTACCTAGCTGCCCCAGCCTTCTGTCACCCTGTCTGTGAGCTGTGGCATACAGCCCTGGAGCAGGTGCTCTCACACAGGTGTTCTCAAGCAGGTGCTCTCAATCTCAATTTAAAACCGGCTTTATTGTCAAAAAAAGGTGTATGAAAAAAAACTAGTTGGAAGTTTACATACACCTTAGTCAAATACATTTAAACTTTTTTTTTCACAATTCCTGACATTTAATCCTAGTAAAAATGCCCTGATTTAGGTCAGTTGGGATCACCACTTCATATAAAAAATGTGTAATGTCAGAAAAATAGTAGAAAATTATTTATTTCAGCTTTTATTTCATTCATCACATTCCCAGTGGGTCAGAAGTTTTTGCGTCTCTCTCTCTCTCTCTCTCTCTCTCTCTCTCTCTCTCTCTCTCTCTCTCTCACACACACACTGCAGACACTACCACGAGAAAAACAAAGTTTACTCTCTGTCCCATCATGCTGTTCAGGGGAATGAGGTTATTTACTTTGTAGCTCTTTGATGCTCTTTTTAGGACATTCTAGCTAGCTTTTCTCAGTAATAGTCTTTACCAGGGGGTTCAGTGACTTGGCGGTGAACTGTAATGACTTGGAGTCATGTTGAGTAGAATTGGATGGAAACACTGTGATGATATACAGTGCGGTGATATCCAGTTCGGTGATACACAGCAGTGGTGTCTCACTGGATTGATCCCATTCCAGTATTTACAAAATGGAGTTGCACTGTGTGGAAGATTATGGGACCAAGGCCATCCATAACATAATTAGGAATTAGAATACTAATATGATCTCTATAATCCATAGAATGTGATACAATAGTGTGGAGAAAAGAAAGGGATATTGTGTGTGTGTGTGTGTGTGTGTGTGTGTGTGTGTGTGGTGTGTGTGTGTGTGTGAATGTCCTGAAATGCATGCACCTGAACCTCTGTTTTAGTGTGTGTGTGTGTGTGTGTTGAACAGGATCAAGGTACGTAATAAGAGTTTCTAGCTCAGTGCATCCTGTTTGTTAAATGTGAACCTGTTAGCAGGTGTATGAAGTTGTCAGGTCCATCTTTACATGACTCATGGCAGGATTAGCTTTCCATCCTCTGCTCTCTTGGAGGGAGATATTGAATGAGAAGAAAGCTGCCCATGTGAACATCAGGCTGCAGTGAAAGAGAAAGTGTTTGAGAGAGATTGAGAAAGAGAGTGTTTCTCTGTGTATGAGGCAGCAGTGAGAGTGTGTGAGGCAGCCTGTGAAATCCTGTGATTCAGCTCAGTGGCTGTTCTGGGATCAGTGCCAGCAGGTCAGGCAGATGGATGTGTCTCAGGCTGGGCTGGATGTGTCTCAGGTTGGGCTGGATTTGTCTCAGGTTGAGCTGGGGATGATGGGGAGCAGGTTACTGTTTTCGTAATGAATCTTGTTCTTGAGGCAGCTCTGCAGAGTGATCACTAGCTGGCACAGCCACAAAGACATAAAAACAGATTTTTAACCTTAATCCCAATCTTAACCACACTGCTAACCCTAATGCCTAACCCTAACCTTAAATTAAGGTTAAAAATAACATTTTTGTTTTCATACATTTTTACAATATAGGCAATTTTAACTTTGTATTTGGCCTATCAAAGGGGGAAATTGCTCAGTTCTGCCTCCAGGACAAAAGTTATGACAATAAACATTCTGCTGATGAGAATGGCAGGCAGGATTGCCTCCTTCACATTGTCACGACTCCCACCGAAGGTGGCTCCCCTGCCTGTTCGGGCGGTGCTTGGCGGTCGCCGTCACCGGTCTACTAGCCGCCACCGATCCCTTTTTCCTTTTTCTGTTAGTTTAGTCTTATTAGTTGCACCTGTTTCTTTTGTGTTTCTTGATTTTCGTCTATTTAAGCCGGTTAGGCCCGCTTAGTTTTGTGTTGGATTATTTTGTTTTCACTGTTGATTGTGGATGTGGTTTTGTTCTCTGGATCGTTTAACCTGTGTTTTGGGTTGGTCAGTGTGTATGCGCCCTGTGTTTGGTGTGACCGTTTTCTCTTGATAATTTAAATTATACAAATCATTGAACCCTCTGCTCTCTGTGCCTGACTCCTACCTTCCACTCCTAGTAACTCGTGACAGAATCCTGCACCTTTTTCATGGAGTCAGCAGGAGCAGCCGCACCTCCTCACCCATCGATGGAGGAGAGGGTCCTCCATCATACAACCATTCACCACCGGATTTGGTCGGCTATGGACCAGATGATGGAGAGGATGGACCGATGGGAGAGGAGTGGCCTCCCTACCTCACCTCCAGCGCCTCTTCCACCAGCACCACCTACCCCTCCTTCAGCGTCCGGATCTGGTGCCCTGCGTCTGGCGCTCCCCAGGGAGTACGATGGGGGGATGGCTGGGTGCCAGGGGTTCCTACTACAACTGGACCTGTACCTGGCTACTGTTCGTCCGACTCCCTCGGGGGAGGAGAGCGTGAGCATCCTCGTCTCCTGTTTGACGGGTTGAGCCCTGGATTGGGCCAACGCAGTGTGGAATGGCCCAGACTCGGAGAGTTCACCCGCCGTTTCCGGGCCATGTTCGACCACCCACCAGAGGGCCGAGCGGCAGGTGAAGGCTGTTCCACCTGCGACAGGAGACGAGGAGCGCGCAGGACTTTGCACTGGAGTTCCGGACCTTAGCTGCAGGAGCGGGGTGGAACGATTGACCACTATCGTTGTAGGCTCCGGGAGGACATCCGCATGGAGCTAACATGGTGTCGGGACACCACCCTCAATGAACTGATCGACATGTCCATTCGACTGGACAACCTGTTGGCTGCCCGCGGGCGTCCAGAACGGGCCCTGTTGATTCCACCTCCAGGCCTTCCTGCTCCAATCCCCATGGAGTTAGGGGGGGGCGCATCGAAGGGGACCGGAGGAGGAGGTTCCTCCTGCACCGGGTGTGGTCGGAGAGGACACACTGCCGATCGGAGGAGCTCGTCTGGGAGTCGGGATGTCAGGCAGAGCACTCCTCGTTCACCCCAGGCGAGTCAGCACCAGACTCACCCAGAGATTTCTGTCGACCATGTGTTTTTGCAAATGTATTTTTCTGGGTTTTCTCCCTCTCTATAGCATAAGGCGCTAATCGATTCAGGCGCAACTTCCTGGATCGTGGGCTCGCGTTAAGGCTAGGGATTCCCCTGGTGTCGTTAGACCAATCTTTTCCTGTGCACGCCTTAGATAGCCGACCATTAGGTTCAGGGCTGGTCAGGGAGGCCACGGTTCCACTGGACATGGTAACTCAGGGGAATGAAGCAGATTAGTCTCTTCCTTTTTGATTCACCTGCGTTTCCAGTGGTGCTGGGAATTCCCTGGCTGGCTCATCACAATCCGGTGATTTCACGGAAATAGGGCCTCTTCGAGGGTGGTCAGAAGAGTGTTCAGGCAGGTGCAAAGGAGTTTCCATCGATGTGTGACAACGGTGGAGAGTCCAAACCAGGATTCCACTGTGCGCATTCCCTCTGAATATGCCGATTTAGCTATCACCCAAATACCATCCCATCGACGAGGGGACTGCGCGATAAACCTCCTGGAGAACGCTGCACTTCCAAGGAGTCACATGTACCCAGTTGTCCCAGGAGGAAACAGTGGCTATGGAGACATACGTCACTGAATCTCTGGGACAGGGGTACATTCGGCCCTCCACGTCACCCGTCTCCTCGAGTTTCTTTTTTGTGAAGAAGAAGGAGGAGGGAGGTCTGCGTCCGTGCATTGATTATAGAGGTCTAAATTTAATCACAGTGGGGTTTAGTTACCCGCTACCTCTCATCGCCACGGGGGTGGAAACATTTCACGGGGCGCGTTTCTTCACAAAACTGGACTTTAGGAGCGCATATAACCAGGTGCGTATCCGGGGAGGGGTGAGTGGAAGACGACATTTAGTACCACATCTGGCCATTATGAGTACCTCATCATGCCGTATGGGTTGAAGAATGCTCCAGCCGTTTTCAGAGACCTGCACGGGCAGGGGATGGTAGTGTGCATCGATGACATACTGATCTATTCCGCCACCCGCGCCGCTCACGTGTCTCTGGTGCGTAAGGTACTTAGGCGACTGCTGGAGCATGACCTGTACGTCAAGGCTGAGATGTGTGTTCTCCAAACAAGCCGTTTCCTTCCTGGGTTATCGCATTTCCACCTCTGGGGTGGTGATGGAGTGTGACTGCATTACAGCCGTGCGTAATTGGCCGACTCCGACCACGGTAAAGGAGGTGCAGCGGTTTTTAGGGTTTGCCAATTACTACCGGAGGTTTATCCGAGGTTTTGGTCAGGTGGCTGCTCCCATTACCTCACTGCTGAAAGTGGAACCGGCACGTTTGCGGTGGGCAGCAGTGGCGGGCAAAGATTTCACTCGTCTGAAGGGGCTGTTCACTGACTCACCCGCGCTTGCGCATCCGGACCCCTCTTTGGCGTTCATAGTGGAGGTGGACGCGTCCGAGGCTGGGGTGGGAGCCGTGCTGGGGTGGGAGCCGTGCTATCACAGCGCTCGGGCACGCCACCAAAGCTCCGCCTCTACGCTTTTTTTTCAAAGAAGCTCGGTCCGACGGAGCGTAACTATGACGTGGGGGACCAGGAGTTGTTAGCTTTAGTCAAGGCTCTGAAGGTGTGGAGACATTGGCTTGAGGGGGCTAAGCACCCTTTCCTCATCTGGACTGACCATCGTAATCTCGAGTATATCTGGGTAGCGAGGAGATTGAATTTGCGTCATGCTAGGTGCGCCATGTTCTTTACCCGTTTCCGGTTCACGATTTCATATCGGCCAGGCTCCCAAAATACTAAGGCCGACACGCTGTCCCACCTCTGTGATACCGAGGAGCGGTCCATCGAGTCGACTCCCATCCTCCCAGCTTCATGTCTCCTCCCAGCTTTATGTCCACCTCCCATACCATCGGACGCGGAGATCGAGTGGGCGGCACGGATGGAACCAGCACCCCCCCAGTGTCCAGCAGGGGTTTGGTACGTGCCACTTGGTGTCCGTGATAAGTTGATTCGATGGGCCCATACACTACCCTCCTCGGGTCATCCTGGCATCGAGAGGACAGTGCGGAATCTTAGGTGGAGGTACTGGTGGCCCACGTTGGCTAAGTACGTGAGGTTTTATGTCTCCTCCTGCTCGGTGTGTGCTCAGAGCAAGGCTCTACGACACCTGCCTAGAGGGAAGTTACAGCCCCTCCCCATTCCACAACGGCCGTGGTCGCACTTGTCGGTGGACTTTCTCACAGACCTTCCCCCGTCTCAGGGAAGTACCATGATCCCGGTCATTGTGGATAGGTTTTCTATGTCATGCCGTCTCATCCTGTTGCCCGGTCTCCCAAAGGCCCTGCAGACTGCGGAGACTCTATATACCCATGTCTTCCGGCATTACGGGGTGCCTGAGGACATAGTTTCTGATCACGGTCCCCAGTTCACATCCAGAGTATGGAGGGCGTTTATGGAACGGCTGGGGGTCTCGGTCAGCCTGATCTCGGGTTTCCACTCCGAGCCCCGAGGGTAATGGGCAGGTGGAGAGAGTAAAAGAGGATGTGGGTAGGTTTCTGCTGTCGTATCGCCGGAACTGGCCTGGTGAGTGGGCGAGGTACGTCCACGAAACCTGCCCCTCCGCCTGCCCTGATGGAAGCTCGGGCCGCAGTGTGTAGGGCATTTCAAAGTCCTGAGGAGGATAAACGAGGTGTGTTATAGGTTACAGCTTCCTACTTACTATCATATTAACTCCTTGTTTCATGTGTCTCTCCTCAGGCCAGTGGTGGCTGGTACCCTGCAAGAAGGTGAGGTGCCTAAGGTCCCTCCAACCCCCTCTGGACATTGAGGGGTCCCCAGCGTACACTGTACGTGCTATTCTGGACTCGAGACGCCGGGTGAGGGGCCTACAGTACCTCGTGGAATGGGAGGGGTACAGGCCGGAGGACAGGTGCTGGGTACCGGTGGGGGACATTTTGGACCCTTCACTTCTGAGGGACTTCCACCGCCTCCACCCGGATCGCCCAGCGCCTTGCCCCCTGTGTCCCCCTCGTAGCCGGCTGCGGGAGCCGCGCGTCGGGGGGGTGGAGGGGGTACTGTCACGAAGGTGGCTCCCCTGCCTGTTCGGGCGGTGCTCGGCGGTCGTCGTCGCCGGTCTACTAGCCGCCACCGATTCCCTTTTCTGATAGTTTAGTCTTATTAGTTGCACCTGTTCCTTTTGTGTTTCTTGATTTTTGTCTATTTAAGCCGATTAGTCCCGCTTAGGCTTGTGCGGGAATATTTTGTGTTCACTGTTGATTGTGGATGTGGTTTTGTTCTCTGGATCGTTTACCCTGTGTTTGGCATGACCGTTTTCTCTGGAGAATTAAATTATACAAATCATTGAACCCTCTGCTCTCTGCGCCTGACTCCTACATTCCACTCCTCGTAACTCGGTGACACACATGCCATGTAAAATCTTTATCAGAAGGTAGAGAACAGTGTTGATTCTCCAGTCTGACATTATGTCATTCCGTTCATGTCGGAAAGGTCTCAATCTGTACGATGCTGCGTTTAGAGCAGATAGCTCCAAAATGCACACACAGATATGGTAACATAGGCTGCAAAAAGGGAGGCATCATCTCCACACACAAAAATATACGTCCAGAATATACGGGTGTCCTTTTATTTACAAGATACTGTTAAAAGATTATTAGAATATACACTACCGTTCAAAGGTTTGGGGTCACTTAGAAATGCAGTGTAGACATTGTTAATGTTGTAAATGACTATTGCAGCTGGAAATGGCTTGATTTCGTATGGAATATCTACATAGGCGTACAGAAGCCCATTATCAGCAACCAACACTCCTGTGTTCTAATTGCGCATTGTGTTAGCTAATCCAAGTTTATCATTTTAACTTCTTATGGCTAAGATCCCGTTACCGGGAGCGATATAACAACATCCAGTGAAAGTACAGGGTGCCATATTCAAAAGAACAGAAATCTTATAATTAAAATTCCACAAACATACATGTCTTTTATATCGTTTTCAAGGTAGTCTTGTTATTAATCCCACCACAGTGTCCGATTTCAAATAGGATTTACAGGGAAAGCACCACAAACGATTATGTTAGGTCACCAACAACTCACTAAAAATACACAGCCAATTTAACCAGCCAAGGAGAGAGAGAGAAAAAGCACAAATAGAGATAAAATTAACTAACTATTACTAACCTTTGATAATCTTCATCAGATGACACTCATAGGACTTCACGTTACACAATACATGCATGTTTTGTTTGAAGTTCATATTTATAAGAAAATCTGAGTTTACATTGGCGCGTTACATTCACTAGTTCCAAAAACATCCAGTGATTTTGCATAGCCACATCATTCAACAGAAATACTCATCATAAATGTAGATGATAACACAAATTATACACATGGAATTATAGATATACCTCTCCTTAATGCAACCGCTGTGTCAGATTGAAAAAAAAACATGCAATAATCTGAGACAGCGCTCAGAAGTAAAAACACCATAGTCGCAAAAATGGCGTCAACATAAACAAGAAATTACATGATAAATATTCCCTTACCTTTGATGATCTACATCAGAAAGCACTCCAGGAATACTCACAATAAGTGTTTGTTTTGTTCGAAAATGTCCGTTATATATGTCCAAATACCTTCTTTTGTTAGCGCGTTTGGTATACATATCCAAACGCTAATTCTGGTCAGCGTTATATCAGACAGATACTTCAAAACGTGATATTACATGTCGAAGAAACATTTCAAACTAAGTACAGAATCAATCATTAGGATGTTTTTAACATAGCTTCAATAAAGTTCCAACCGGAGTACTCCTTCTTGTCTTTGTGAGCAATAGAACGCAAGTGACTACCACGTGGAATAAGCATGATCAGAAAATGGCTGACTGCCAGACACCTGACTGATTCTGCTATTATTCACTCCCACAACATCATAGAAGTCGCATTATAATTTATATTGATGGTTGACATCTAGTGGAACCCCTAAGCTGTGCAACATCATTAATATCTCAAGGGGATTTCATTGGGGACTACATACAAAGCTCAGATTTCTGATTTCCTTTTTTGATTTCAACTCAGGAATTTGCCTGCCATGTGAGTTCTGTTATACTCACAGACATCATTCAAACAGTTTTATAAACTTTATAGTGTTTTCTATCCAATACTAATAATAATATGCATCTATTAGCAACTGAGACTGAGGAGCAGGCCGTTTACTTTAGGCACCTTATTCATCCAAGCTACTCAATACTGCCCCCAGCCATAAAAAGTTAAAAGGCTAATTGATCATTAGAAAGTGTCACACAGCCCGGAGTGGTGGGTGCGGAGTCAAGTGCAGAGAGCAGAGGAATATGTGGGAAACCAAACTTTATTGCGGAATCCACAATTAACGCCAAAAACAACAGGCGAAGACAAAAGTGTCCAACCCAAAACTGGGCACAAACAGACAGGGAACACAACACGCAACCAACCTAGACTAACAGAAAACAAGGCCGCACAAAAGCAGACGGGCCTAACAGGCTTATATAGTCCTGAACCAAAACTCAAACAAGAAACAGGTGCAACCAATAAGACATAACAAACAGAAAAGGAAAAGGTGATCGGTGGCAGCTAGTAGACCGGCGACGATGACGGCCGAAGTCGTGACAGTAAGCCCTTTTGCAATTATGTTAGCACAGCTGAAAATGGTTGTGCTGATTTAAATAAACAAAACAAATGGCCACCTTTAGACTAGATGAGTACCTGGAACATCAGCATTGGTGGATTCGATTACAGTCTCAAAATGGCCAGAAACAAAGAACTTTCTCCTTTCTCCTCAGTCTATTATTTTTCTGAAAAATGAAGGCTATTCCATGCGAGCAATTGCCAGAAAAATGAAGATCTCGCACAACGCTGTGTACGACTCCCTTCACAGAACAGCACAAACTGGCTTTAACCAGTATAGAAAGAGGAGTAGGAGGCCCTGGTGCACAACTGAGCAAGAGGACAAGTACATTATTGTCTAGTTTGAGAATCAGACGCCTCAGAAGTCCTCAACTGACAGCTTCATTAAATAGTACCTGCAAAACACCAGTCTCAATGTCAACAGTGAAGAGGCGACACCGGTATACTGGCCTTCTAGGCAGAGTTCCTCTGTCCAGTGTCTGTGTTTTTTTGCCCATCTTAATCTTTTCTTTTTATTGGCCAGTCGGAGATGTTTTTTTCTATGCAACTCTGCCTAGAAGGCCTGCATCCAGAGTCTCCAGAGTCGCCTCTTCACTGTTGACGTTGAAGGCCAGTTTTATTGCTTCTTTAATCAGGAAAACAGTTTCAGCTGTGCTATCATAATTGCAAAATGGCTATCTAATGATCCATTATCATTTTAAATGATAAACTTGGATTAGCTAACACAATTTGACATTGAAACACAGGAGTGATGTTTGCTGATAATGGGCCTCTGTACACCTATGTATATATTCGATACAATATCAGCCATTTCCAGCTACAATAGTAATTTACAACATTAACAATGTCTAAATGTCTAAATAATATATCTAAATATTTGCGGAACAGAACGGAAAACTAAAGTGATCTATACTGTTCCCGGAGCAAAACCGTTATTTTAAAAGTGTGGGAATCAGTTAGTAACGTTATTGTACGTTCTGGGCATTTTTTTCCAGTCCCACAAAAATCGCAATAGCCTATGCAAAGCACTCACTCTGTCACTCAGAAACGTATTCCAGCGTCTGCCTGCCAGCTGGAAATCTTTGCCAGTGGGTGTGTAGGCTACCTGCCCCTCCCCTCCCCTCTGAAGCATTGGTTAGCCTACTGTAGCCTACTGACATTACAAACATAATTAAGAAATTAGGGAGAGAGGTTTAATTACAGAATACTTTTTAAATAGTTAATACAAGTCAATACTAGTCACATTTCCCATTGGATTTATTAACTACAAATAGGTAAGATGTGTTTTTAATTTTAGTGCTGCTCTGCACACACAACATTGTTAGCTGGTCCAACGTTAAACCAACTCGGAGGTTCAAACATATTCAGAGTTCCTCCATAGATGCCGCTCCTCCGTAGGTATAATTTTTGGGGCCGAATTCTGATGAGGCACTGGGCATCTTGTTATAACATGCATTAAGGCAAGCTTCCTCCATCCTCTTTCTCTCTCTCCTCACCATCATATTTTCAGTTAAATCTCACACCCTACATTGTGACTGGCAGCACAGTGTGTGTGTGTTTGTCTTTCAGTATGATTAAACCATGCTATTACGGCAAAATACAAGTTGCTCTTAATGACTTTCATGTACAGATTAAATCGCTTACCCGCTCCACAGCAAGCTGCTCTATTTTAATGTAACCTTTATTTAACTAGGCAAGTGAGTTAAAAACAAATTCTTACTTACAATGATGGTCTACCCCAGCCAAACCTGGATGACGCTGGGCCAATTGTGCACCGCCCTATGGGACTCCCATTCAAGGCCAGATGTGATACAGCCTTTGAATCAGGGACTGTAAGGACACCTCTTGCACTGAGATGCAGTGCCTTAGACTGCTGCGCCACTCGGGAGTTCAGATAGAGCATTCACTCTATCCTCACTAATTTGCGAAGTAATTTAAAATTGAGCTAAATGTATATTTCAGAGGTATAACAAGGAACAGAAAGATTTCTGACCTTCAGAAACCTGTGGGGGATAAATCTCTCTTCTCTTTTCAGATGCTCTCCAAGCCATTGTGAACACGGGGGGAGATGCACCCAGTCTTGGAGTACCTTCCATTGCAACTGTTCGAACACGGGCTACAGTGGAGCAACATGTCACAGCTGTAAGGAGACCTTGTGTGTTCCTTAAAAATCTTAAAACCACAGTGTTGTTTTTATAACTGAAGAATTCTTTCAAAACCTGTGTGTGTGCTTGCTTGCATGCGAATAGTAAGCGCTCGAAGCAGAAGGCGTATATCCAAACTGTAAAGCAGAACTAAACAGACTAAACAGACATACTGTCGAGAAGATATTGTGTTTGTTCCTTAAACATGCACAGAGACACAGCAAGTTGGATTCAAGGTCAAGCGTCTTATCTCTGATGCAGCAATAGCCTGCTGCAGTGCCAGACCCGTTTGACAAAGCCTCACCATTGATAAGGATTAGGACAAAGCCTTTAATGATGTGAGAGTTTCTCTCGCTCTGTCTCTCTAAGTCCGCTCAGTGTCATCATAAATTGTGTGGAAGATTTGAACGTTAAATTAAGCGACTTGTCAGTCAAACATAATCGCCTCACCATTTAACACATTCACACTTGAGTTGCGTTGAAATTGAAGTGCTGGTGGAGACCGGAAAAGTGGTGATTTTCTTTGTCTCTATAATTAAATTGGAATTAAACTTAGATTCATGACAGGAAGTGTTTCAGGTGAGGAGGAAATAAGATATTTACGAGAATGGAGATATACTGTGTGACTAAACTATTAGAGGTTGTTAGTTATTATTTTCTGACAAGAGGGGAGGGTTTGTATTGTTTCATACGTTGTGTACGCACATCCAATGACTTGCATGGTACTTGGTACACATTGCCAGACGATGACTTTCATGGTACTTGGTACAAATTGCCAGACGATGACTTTCGGGTCAAAATGGTGCACAAAAAAACCAGGAGCATTCATCATTGTACCTATTATTTATTTCATGAGGGTTTGTATTATGCCAGGTCAATGTGTTCTAGTTACAGCAGGGTTTCATAGTCATGTTCAGGGGAACCCACAGAGGTGCACATTTTTGTTCCTGCCCAGCACTTATACACCCGATTAACAAACCCTTGATTAGCTGCAGGTGTGTCTGTTCTTGGCAGGAACAAAGAATTAACTGAGGAACCCTGCTCAGAGTAACAGTGAAAGGGAATACACTGAATACAACCTCCTGTTAATGTTGTTATTGATATGGCCTTGTATTAATTATTTATCAGTCAGACATGCCCACTAGCCATTAACCAATGGCTATTCAGGATAATATAGACTGGTATACACATGTTGTGCATCTGAAATGGCATCCTATTCCCTATGAAGTGCACTTCTTTTGACCAGGGCTCCAAAGGCTCTGGTCAAAAGTAGTGTACTATACAGGGAATAGTTAGCCATTACGGACAGAGTCAAAGAAACGGCAACATCTGCAGTGATGGGGCCTGCATTCCTTAGGGACACCAGCTAGCACCCTTTAATCTAGAATGCAATGGTTTTCTGTGCGTCTCCTTTCAAATAATGATGGTTAGCACATCAATAATGTAACAACCTCCGCAACAACAGAACAGACTGCTGGCTCAAACACACACATTACATCAACAGAACAGGCTGTTGGCACACAAAGCTACTGTAAATCAGAGTGGAGAGTTGAGTGCCCAACACAAAGAACGCCTTTTGCTGCTCTGCGTCAGTGGAGCCTTCTTGTCTGGCACACCCCAACATGGCTTAGTGTCTTGGAATATAAAAGTTTGTGTTGTTTGCTTTGTGTATGTGTGTGTTCTGTTTGCACACCCATTGTGCCTTGGTGTCATAGATTAGAATATGAATGTTAATTTTATTTGCTTTTAGTACTGTATGTATATGTTATGTACACTGAGTATACAAAACATTAAGAACACCCAGTGGTGGAAGAAGTACCCAATTGTCACACTTGAGTAAAAGTATAGATACATAAATAGAAAGTTACTCAAGTAAAAGTGAAAGTAAGGCAGTGAATTACTACTCGAGTAAAGTCAAAAAGTTTTGTGTTTTAAATACACTTAAGTATCAATAGTAAAAGTATGATTCATTTAAAATTCCTATTATTTAGCAAAGCAGACAGCACATTTGCCTTGTTTTTTATTTATTTATTTTGCGGATAGCCAGGGGCACACTCCAATACTCAGACATTATTTACAAAAGATGCATTTTGTGTTTGGTATACGTATATTCTGTGAGTTAGTTATCTATTTAGAAATGTGAATACATTATAAAGTATCATTGGACAGCCCTTGCCACCCAAAGGCATTAAGTATGCTCCTCAGCTGAAACATTTAAATATTTTCCTCCAAAGCAATCCTAGATGTCAAAATCTTCATAAACAGCATAAATTATAAACAATTGTTTTCTTTCAGGAAGTGGTGTTAAAGACTTGATTTGGAAATTTACATATAGACCACATGCCAGGTCTCAAGTTCTTAACTTATCATACTTACTTTCACATCTAGTGGAAACATGGCAGGGTTTGCTCTAAAAGTTGTTCCTGTGTAATGTACATTTAATTGGAATTCTTGCGCATGTGTCTGTTGGTGGCTGTATTTGTTTCAGTTCATTATTTCAGTCAGTACTAATTTCAGCAGGGGGGGAAACGCAGCGAATGTTATTCTTGAGTAAAAGTAAAGTCACCCAGTAAAATACTATTTGAGTAAAACTATTTGGGTTTAAATAATTGCTCAAATATACTTAAGTATCAAAAGTAAATGTATAAATCATTTCAAGTTCTTTATATTAAGCAAAGTACACGGCACCATGTTATTTTTTAAATTTGATTCTAAGGATAGCCAGGGGCACACTCCAACACTCAGACATTTTTACAAATTAAGCATTTGTGTTTAGTGAGTCCACCAGATCAGAGGCAGTAGGGATGACTAGGGATGTTCTCTTGATAAGTATGTGAATTAGATCATTTTACTGTCCTGCTTATCATTGAAAATGTAACGAGTACTTTTGGGTGTGAGGGAAAATTGAGTAAAAAGTAGATTATTTTCTTTAGGAATGTAGTGAAATAAAAGTAAAAGTTGTAAAAAAAATATCAATAGTAAAGTAAAGTACAGATACCCCCCAAAACGACTTAATGTGTACTTTAAAGCATTTTTACATAAGTACTTCACACTGGCAGTAAGTAACCTAAGTGCTTGTGTATATTTTCTCCTACTCAGCTGTCTATGAGAAGTCATGTGAAGCGTATAAACACCAGGGTAACACATCAGGCCTGTATTACATAGATGTGGACGGAAGTGGTCCAATAAAGTCACAGCTGATCTACTGCAACATGACAGGTAACCCCCCCCCACACACACACACACACGCTAATTAAACCACTGGATGACAAGCTATGGTTTCCCTGTTACATTATACCACTGCATGGATAGTTAGGGTTTCCCTGCATACATAACCACTGGTGGCAGTGTGACAAATAATCTCCACTTAGTTTTTACTATTGCCTAATGCAAATCTATTATGACAGAGAAGTAGGGTTCAGTTAAAGTGCCACCAACAATCTGGCATATGGTACTTCCTTATTGCCCGCCAGTGGCAGTTTAGTTATTTCTCTCACTGACTGAAACAGATAGACACCTCGTTTAGGGGGCTGTTGATGGCTCTCGGTAAGTAACTGAGCTGTGAGCTGTGGCTGGGATCCTAGATCTTCTGACAGGATTTCCATCCTTCAGGGCTGGCACCAGCTGCTATCGGAAACATCTCGTCTCCCCCCCCCCACCCCATCCCCATTTTTACACTGTCTCTGCTATCATTAACATTTTCATAATTATTTAGAATGATCCTAGGATTTCCCTCTGTTCTCTCTCTCTTCTCCTCTAGATAAAACATGGCTGGTGATCCAACACAATAACACGGAGCTAACCAAATTAAAGGCCTCATCTGGGATAAATCAGCATTTAGCCTATTTTAACTATTCTGCCGACGCGGAACAGCTCTGGGCCATAATTACCCAGGCAGAGCACTGCGAGCAGGAAGTCCTCTACCACTGCAGAAAGTCACTCCTCTTAAACACACCAGGTGAATCATTTTATTAACAGTATTGATCCCAGCCAGCCATAAAGGTCAGGATGATTAAAAACCTGCTCACTCAGTCAACTGTGAGTCAGTGTACGCATCCCAAATGGCACCCTATTCCCTATATAGTGTACTACTTTTGACCAGAGCTGGCAAAAGTAGTGAACTATTTAGGGAATAGGGTACCATTTGGGAGACACCCTGTGAGAGGGAGTGCTGCTCTCCACCCGCAGAGCTTAAGCAGATGTCACAAATTGATTATTGTGCTTATTGTTGCAAATTAATTTAGGTTTTAGGGGGGGGTTGTTCTATGTAGGCCTACCCGTCATATTGTTATACTAGAATATTCATCATTTCTGGATGTGTTATGGTACATGCACTGAGTGAGTTAGCATTTAGGTGATTTGTTTTTGGGTTGATTGGTGTGTCGTTGGTGTTTGCCATATGATATTAATTTGTAATGACTCTTTTAAACCTGCAAATGAACATGAAACAAGGCAACTCATAGCTTCACAGTATAATTGCTGTCCATTAGCTGTCTCGTTACTGTAGAGGCTGACTGAGGGAAGAGGAAAACAACGTCAAAGCTAAATAAATAATGCTGGAAAATGTCAAATGAAGAATAATGAGGGATAGAGTATGGTGCTAGGTTTCTGTTTAAAACCAGACAGCCTGCTTCAGGTGGGGGAACGTGATCAGACGAGTGATGGAAGAAAGAATCAATGAGAATGACTTTCTTTTCTCTTTCAAGGCAGCACTCTGGAGTTTGGCCTGTTTTTTTGGGGAAAGTGGTGACTGAAACCATTCTCAATTAAGCACTCTCTCTCCTCTTGTTACAGTATTTTTGTGGAACGTGTCTCTGTTATATGTCATTAGTGTCCTCATTGCAAATAGCACCAAATTGATCTTTAGGTTAAACACATCTTGTCTCATCTGTTTTTACATTTTTACCCAAACATCTCATGCCCTACATAGTAAATAAATGAACAGGAGTTTGGGAGTCTGTAGTATTTTTGAACACACCCCTTTGTTAGGTTAACATTTTTCAGAGTAAATAACTCACGGACACTAGAGAAGCTTAACCAAGTTGAATTGTTCCCAAAGGGTCTGTACAGCTGTAATTCAGACACAGACATAATATAATAATATATGCCATTTAGCAGACGCTTTTATCCAAAGCGACTTACAGTCATGTGTGCATACATTCTACGTATGGGTGGTCCCGGGGATCGAACCCACTACCCTGGCGTTACAAGCGCCATGCTCTACCAACTGAGCTACAGAAGGACCACATGGCTTCCCCTGTGGTGGTATTCATACCCCACTTTGGGTGGAGTCTCCTCCTTATCTCTAAACATTGCATCCTTCCTGCTAAGCAGGGAACTAAGTGATATGAGCCTTCAACGGTTTCTCCCCTTATCAGTACTGTCACTTGCAATTGTTTTCCCTGCACTCAGCCCCTCATTATGGCACCCCTCATGTCTCTTGTGTAACTAATGTTCCTATTCTCTGAGTATAACAATGTTCAAAGTTTACTCCAGAACCCGACACCTTTAAAGTGTGTGTGTCTGTGTCTTTATCTCAGATGGATCTCCGTTCACCTGGTGGGTGGGTCGTACAGATGAACCCCAGACGTACTGGGGTGGGGCGGTACCAGGGAGCCAACAGTGTGGCTGTGGTCTTCAGGGGAACTGCATTGACTCAGACCACTACTGCAACTGTGACGCTGACCGCAAAGAATGGTACAATACCATCACATTCTCTATATATTTCCCTCAATCTCTTTCTCTCACTCTATCTGCTCCCCTCTTTCTCTCTCTCTCTCTCTCTCTCTCTCTCTCTCTCTCTCTCTCTCTCTCTCTCTCTCTCTCTCTCTCTCTCTCTCTCTTTCTCTCTCTCTCTCTCTCTATATATATATATATATATATATATATATATCTGCTCCCCTCTTTCTCTCGATATATATATATACCGCGGGGAGAACAGGTATTTGATACACTGACGATTTTGCAGATTTTCCTACTTACAAAGCATGTACAGGTCTGTAATATTTATCATAGGTACACTTCAACTGTGAGAGACGGAATCTAAAACAAAAATCCAGAAATCACATTGTATGATTTTGAAGTAATTAATTTGCATTTTATTGCATGACATAAGTATTTGATCACCTACCAACAGAACGAATTCTACCAACCACTGTATCTGCTCTCCTCTTTCTCTCACTCTCTTTCTCTGTCTGTTTCCCTCTTTCTTTATAAATAGTGGCAGGGTAGCCTAGTGGTTAGAGTGTTTGACTAGTAACCAGAAGGTTACAAGTTCAAACCCCTGAGCTGACAAGGTACAAATCTGTAATTCTGCCCCTGAACAGGTAGTTAACCCACTGTTCCTAGGCTGTCATTGAAATTAAGAATTTGTTCTTAACTGACTTGCCTGGTTAAATAGAGGTTAAAAATCTCTCTCTATATATACTTCTTCTTTCTTCCTCATCTTCTGAACACCAATCCCCACTATTCTTCAGCTCCTTTTTGTCCACCCTTCCCTATGTAATGTCTGGATCTCTGCCCCAACATGCTATAGTATACCATCTGCTGTACTCAACACTCAGTGTGATTCTCTACTGACTGAGATTCACCTTTCAATTTTTTATCATATTCAGAAAGGGCCTTGTTCTCTCACCGGCATTTGTATTTGTTTTCATGAAATTTTTATAGCTCCCACAACAGTAATAAGACTACAAGAACATAAACATCAGCTAGAGTAAACATAATTGTTGTTAAAATCGGCACAATTTTCTTTTCTATTTCCTGTTGTGATTGTTTGTGCCCTAGTGGTATTTGATTAAGCAATAATCAGAACAGGAAGTAGCTGGCCAGAAGGAATGGTTATATTCTAGGAGTATGAGTCAAATGCCTACATCTCCAAAGATGCAGCAGAAGTATACTGTACTTACAACTCTATTGTATAAAAATAACATTCATCCTACATCTCTGTATGTGTATTTCTTACAACACCAGCAGTGCACAACTCCAGTTCTCGAAGGCTCCAATCCTGCTTCTCGCTTTCACTCTCTCTCATATTGATTGGCTATAGATTCCACACACCTGGTAGCCCAAGTAATCAACTTGCCATTGAAATGCAACAAATGGTGTATCCTGTTAGCTCTGGAGAACCGAAGCTATACACCTCCACCCTATACCATGTCTCTCATCGATAGCTATACATATTAGAGAGATTATCGAGAGGAACCAGACCAGCTGCCTGCTATTACTGTCACACTGTGAATCCAGACACAAAGACAACCTACCGTTACTGTGCTTCATAAACTAACCAAAAATCAAATACTCAGGATGGCTGTTAATTAGGATCAATTGAAGAAAGCAACATAGGCCAATATACACTGATTTTGATCTGGTCCTTTGTTCCTCTGTTGTTTTAATGCATCCCTCCTCTGTTTTATGTAACCCAGGGCGACTGACTCTGGTCTGCTCACCCATAAGGAGAATCTGCCGGTCAGATGGGTGGTTGTTGGGGATATACAGAGACCTGGATCAGAGGCAGCCTATAAAGTCGGACCACTCAAGTGTCATGGTGACAGTAAGTATCAAATTATGACATTGTAAAGATAGTCTCACACTCAATCTACATTCTTAGAAAAAAGTGCTACTGTATCTAGAACCTAAACGGGTTATTCAGCTTATTCACCCTTTCCACAGAGGCTTCTATATGGAACCCAAAACGGTTCTACCTGAAACCAATGTGTACAGCCAAAGAACCCTTTGGAACCCTTTATATTCCCAAATATTTATTGGGTATCACCAAAGTTTTGGCACACAGTGCCTTACTCTGGGTTAGAAAGTAAGGATCAAGTCAATTAATCGTTCTACTAAATCAGTCCATTATATCATCCATTACTGACCCTCCTTCAATAAACTGACTAGGTTTTACTGAGTACTGTGTGCTCGCTTTGATATATATTTGATCTATCACTCCAGTATTTCTATATGGACATGGAGTATATGGACATGGAGTATTTACAATGCACACAGGCTGTGATTCAAACAAATGCAGATAAATGACCTGAGCACTGTAGACGTTACAAGCTACTCCTACTCTGTGTCACTTTCTGACCTTAGTTCTTTGGTTATGTCTTTGTTTATTTTGGTCAGGGCGTGAGTTGGGTGGGTTGTTTATGTTCCTTTTTCTATGATTTGGGATTTCTGTGTTTGGCCTGGTATGGTTCTCAATCAGAGGCAACTGTATATCATTGTCCCTGATTGAGAACCATACTTGGGTAGCCTGGTTTCACTTTTGAGGTGTGGGTGATTATTTTCCGTGTTGGTGTTTGTGCCACACGGGACTGTTTAGTTTGTTTCGATTTTCGTTTGTTCTTTCACTTTGTTATTTTGTAGTGTTCAGTTTTACATACAGTATTAAAATGGACACTTACCACGCTGCAAATTGGTCTGATATCTCTTACTCCTCGTCGGAAGAAGACGAGCGTTACACTCTGAGTCCTCAGCACAGTAATTTCTTTTCCCATACCTGTTTGATGCTAATGCAACATTCTCTTCCTCTCCATCAATCATCAATGTAATCACTCTGATTATGCACATAACCTAATTATCTGTACCACATTAGCAGAATGGTTACAAAAACAATGTTCTCTCTTTTATGCACTTATGCTGATGGCGGTAGGTAGTTGTTAATCAAGCAATAATGAATCAAGAGTCCCAATCTCTTTTTTATTCCTAATTGCATCCTTGGTTACCTGAAATATTTATCTTAGTAAATTAGACATAAACGGGGGAAACAGAGGTGGAATATAATTAAGATGAATTAGAAGAAACAATTGGCCTGTTTATGTGCCTGACAGTCTCATCAACAGATCATTATTATCAACTGAGAACGAAACCAGTTCAGGACATATACTCTCGAAGCCACATCTTATTCTGTTCTCAGTCTATTTAGACCTTAGTTTACAATAAGCACCATTTTTCTCAATCAGCACCTTGTTATGGTTGTCGCACCTATGTGATTTGTGGTTGTCTTACTTACCTTAGCTGAATGCACTGACTAAGTCATTCTGGATAAGAGTATGCTAAACGACCAAAATGTATGTACATGTAAATGGTAAATGTATTGATTTCCATAATTTCCTCAGAGAACTTCTGGAACGCAGCGTTCTTCAACAAAGAGACTTCATATCTGCACTTCCCCACGTTCCACGGAGAGCTGAGTGCAGACATCTCCTTCCTGTTCAAAACCACCGCTGCTTCAGGAGTCTTCCTGGAAAACCTGGGCATCAAAGACTTCATACGGGTTGAACTCAGCTGTAAGTAGAATGGATGAAGTCGGCTGTAATAGAGTGGATGAGCTCAGCTATAAGTAGAGTGGATGAAGTCAGCTGTAATAGGGTGGATGATATCAGCTGTAAAAGGGTGGATGAAGTCAACTGTAATAGGGTGGATGATATCAGCTTTAATAGGGTGGATGAAGTCAACTGTAATAGGGTGGATGAAGTAAGCTGAAATAGAGTTGATGAAAATCTCCATCTTTTACACCAATTGACTGCACATAATAACATGTTCTGCAGGTCTTGTTCAGTATCTGCCATCAAAATAATATAACCAGCATATACAAATGTACTTGGCATTTCATCATCATATCTTACTCCAATATTTAACTGTTTAATTTATTTTGCCAAATAATTTATAAACAAAGCAAACAAAGTCTGTGATGATCTGTACGATATTCATTATCACACATACAAGCAATTGTTACTTTGGAAGATGACATTTCCCATCAACCCCTGTCTTAAACAAACTATAGGCTAAAATATTCCTATTTACAAAATCAAAAGCTTTCTAGAAATCAGTGAAACATGCTAAAGTAGGCTTCTCTTTGTGTAATCTATTTTTGATTATTGTACAGACCGAGAAGATATGATCTATACAGGCTCCAGATTAACGAAATACATTTTGTTCATACACCAGAATGTTTTGATCCTCCAAAAAGGTCATTTGCCTATTGTTGAGGATGAATGAATATAATTTATAGACCGAACTAAAATATGCCTCTACAGTTCAGTGGTACTCTCAGGTAATTTTTGAAGATTTGGGAATGGGATTCACTATAGACTTATACCAAGTTGATGGTAGTATACTGTGCTCAAAACTAATTTGGAGCAAATCATATAGGATGTAAATTAATTTTTAGTATTTTAAAGCTTTGCAGCGTCAATCATCTTAACTTTTTGATACCTGAGAACAAACTACCAAACCCCTTTAAGTACCTGTGTAACATCAGAGTTCAGCCCCCTCTAGCTCTTCCCTGACTTCCATTATAATTTTCTTATGTAGTTTTTGTCCTACCTTGTTTATTTTCCCTCCAAAACAGTTGAGGATTTCTTGTCTGTATCTCCTCGTGGCGTAATAACTGCCTTCTCTGATATCTCAGTATGAATAGGTGCAGTCTTTTATCGAACACATGCTGTTTGTTCTAAAACTCCTTCCTACACAGTTCTCTTGTATTCCTATCTTTACACTGTAAATATAAGTACATTCTAGACCATAGGTCCCTTAACTAATCATTCCAACAAGCCTTATTCAGCTTGTAAAATGTCCTGGGCATGGCAGTGTATTTCTATTTTCATAATTGTTTTCCCATTTCAGAATATATGACATCACAACATTTTTCATACCACACATCTAAATCAAATGTTGTTTCTTGGCATCTTTGCAGAGTTCCACCAGAGCTCTACATGCCATTTCAGGACACAGAAAGCCATTTGGCAAATTTGTTTTCTTAAATTTAGGTCAATGTGGGGTATGTACAGTATATTTTCATGCACAGTTATATTTGGTTGAGGAAGTTTGTGGCCAACAGAAAAGATCATAAATAAAAGGGAATTATCAGGAAGTGTACATTTTTCTCCAATTTAGTTAAAACATCCACAGTCTTCAAACATTATCCACAGTCTTCCACCACTTGTTTAGAGGGTAACAACTTAAAATACAAACAAGTTTCTAGAGAGTTGTGGAGGTAACCATAAAGTCCACCACAGCTTTTCCTTTGCCAGATATGGATGTAAAGTTATCTCTTAAGGGGATTATCCTTCCATTAATTATATACATTTTAGAGTCCTGAAGGAATTCTAATAGGGTTTCCATGATGATTAACAGAGTCATCCAAAGCAACACTCAATGAAATATCATCAATATCATGTACAGTTGAAGTCAGAAGTTTACATATACCTTAGCCAAATACATTTGAACTCAGTATTTCACAATTCCTGACATTTAATCCTATTAAAAGTTCCCTGTCTTAGGTCTGTCTTAGGTCTGTCTTAGGTCAGTTAGGATCACCACTTTATTGTAAGAATGTGAAATGTCAGAATAATAGAGAGAATGATTTATTTCATTTTTTATTTCTTTCATCACATTCCCAGTGGGTCAGAAGTTTACATACACTCAATTAGTATTTGGTAGCATTGCCTTTAACTTGTTTAACTTGGGTCAAACATTTTGGGTAGCCTTCCACAAGCTTCCCACAATAAATTGGGTGAATTTTTGCCCAGTCCTCCTGACAGAGCTGGTGTAACTGAGTCAGGTTTGTAGGCCTCCTTGCTCACACATGTTTTTTCAGGTCTGCCCACAAATGTTCTATAGGATTGAGGTCAGGGCTTTGTGATGGCCAATCTAATACCTTGACTTTGTTGTCCTTAAGCCATTTTGCAACAACTTTGGAAGTATGCTTGGAGTCATTGTTCATTTGGAAAACCCATTTGCGACCAAGCTTTAATTTCCTGACTGATGTCTTGAAATGTTGCTTTCATATATCCACATCATTTTTCTTCCTCATGTATTCATCTATTTTGTGAAGTGCACCAGTCCCTCCTGCAGCAAAGCACCCCCACAACATGATGCTGCCACCCCCGTGCTTCACGGTTGGGGGTGTTCTTCGGCTTGCAAGCCCCCCTCTTTTTCCTCCAACCATAACGATGGTCATTATGGCCAAACAGTTTTATTTTTGTTTCATCAGACAAGAGGACATTTCTCCAAAATGTACGATATGTGTCCCTATGTGCAGTTGCTGTTATGCAGGTGAATGAGGACCCAAAAGCGACTTGGCGAAAACAGAGTCTTTATTCCAGTAAAGGATATAGGCAATACTCCTGGACAGTCAGAGCAGAAAACAAAACATAAAAAACTTAATTCCACTCGTAGTGACGAGGACAGACTGGAGACTCGACCATTAACTGTAGGTTGCCTCGGGAAGGCACCGACCGTAGCAGACTCAGACACCTGCTCACACGCAGCATCTGAGGGAAACAAGACACGACAGGGCGAGACAAAGACACAGCACGGCGAACATAATACAAGGATCCGACAGGACAGAAACGGAAAACAAGGGGAGAAATAGGGACTCAAATCAGAGGACAAGATAGGGAACAGGTGTGAAAAGACTAGATGATTGAGTAGGAGAATAGGAACAGCTGGGAGCAGGAACGGAACGATAGAGAGAGGAGAGAGAGGGAGGGAGGGAGAAAAAGGGAACGAACCTAATAAGACCAGCAGGGGGAAACGAACAGAAGGGAAAGCATAATGACAAGACAATATAAGACAAAACATGACAGTACCCCCCCACTCACCGAGCGCCTCCTGGCGCACTCGAGGAGGAACACTGGCGGCAACGGAGGAAATCATAGATCACAAACGGTCCAGCACGTCCTGAGAAAGAACCCAACTCCTCTCCTCAGACCGTAACGGAAAACGATAAAAAGGGAAACTAGGGTACTACTCTAAAAAAAAATATAAAAAAAATGAGACACGGGTAGAGAACTGAAAGCTTTAGAGCAAACAGGACCAAACAGGCCAGGAGAGTAACAACTAGGGACAGACTGAGACACAGCAAGGGCAGGAACAAGAACAGGAGAGATGCGGTGGCAGGGAACAGACTGAGACCCAGCAAGACCAGGAGCAGAAGCAGAAAAAAAATTACCAGACTTATTCTGCGCGCAGTCCGAACAAGCAGCCACGAAACGGCGCGTGTCACGCTCCAGAGTAGGCCACCAAAACCGCTGGCGAATGGAAGCAAGCGTACCCCGAACGCCGGGGTGGCCAGCTAACTTGGCAGAGTGCGCCCACTGAAGAACAGCCAGATGAGTAGAAACAGGAACGAAAAGACGGTTACTAGGACAAGCGTGCTGCGACGGAGTGTGAGTGAGTGCTTGCTTAACCTGTCTCTCAATTCCCCAGACAGTCAACCCGACAACACGCCCAACAGGAAGGATCCCCTCGGGATCGGTAGAAGCCACAGAAGAACTAAAGAGACGGGATAAAGCATGAGGCTTGGTGTTCTTAGTACCCGGGCAATAAGAAATAACGAACTCGAAACGAGCGAAAAACAACGCCCAACGAGCATGACGCGCATTCAGTCGTTTGGCAGAACGGATGTACTCAAGGTTCCTTTGGTCAGTCCAAACGACAAAAGGAACGGTCGCCCTCCAACCACTGTCGCCATTTGCCTAGGGCTAAACGGATGGCGAGCAGTTCGCGGTTAGCCACATCATAGTTACGTTCCGACGGTGACAGGCGATGAGAAAATACGCGCAAGGGTGGACCCCATCGTCAGTATCGGAGCGCTGGGACAGAATGGCTCCCACGCCCACCCCCGACGCGTCAACCTCGACAATAAACTGTTTAGTGACGTCAGGTGCAACAAGGATAGGAGCGGATGCAAAACGCTTCTTGAGGAGATCAGAACAACAATCATACGACCGGTGAGGAGGAAGGGAGTTGGTTCTGGACCGACTGAAGACCGTGCGCAGACCATGATATTCCTCCGGCACTCCTGTCAAATCACCAGGTTCCTCCTGTGAAGAGGGAGCAGAAGAAACAGGAGGAATATCAGACATTAAACACTTCACATGACAAGAAACGTTCCAGGAAAGGATAGAATTACTAGACCAATCAAAAGAAGAATTATGACACACTAGCCAGGGATGACCCAAAACAACAGGTGTAAAAGGTGAACAAAAAATCAAAAAAGAAATGGTCTCACTATGGTTACCAGATACAGTGAGGGTTAAAGGTAGTGTTTCACATAATATACTGGGGAGAGGACTACCATCCAAGGCGAACATGACCGTGGGCTCCCCTAACTGTCTGAGAGGAATGTCATGTTCCCGAGCCCAGGCTTCGTCCATAAAACAGCCCTCCGCCCCAGAGTCTATTAATGCACTGCAGGAAGCTGCCGATCCGGTCCAGCGTAGATGGACCGGTAAGGTAGTACAGGTACTTGACGGAGAGGACCGTCTAGTAGCGCTTATCAGTCGCCCTCCGCTTACTGATGAGCTCTGGCCTTTAACTGGACATGAAATGACAAAATGACCAGCGGAACCGCAATAGAGACAGAGGCGGTTGGTGATTCTCCGTTCCCTCTCCTTAGTCGAAATGCGAATACCCCCCAGCTGCATGGGCTCAACACCAGAGTCAGTGGGGAAAGATGGTAGTGTCGGAGAGAGGGGAGACACAGTTAACGCGAGCTCTCTTCTATGAGCTCGGTGACGAAGATCTACCCGTCGTTCAATGCGAATAGCGAGTTCAATCAAAGAATCCACGCTGGATGGAACCTCCCGAGAGAGAATCTCATCCTTAACCTTAGCGTAGAGTCCCTCCAGAAAACGAGCGAGCAACGCCTGCTCGTTCCAGTTACTGGAGGCAGCAAGAGTGCGAAACTCTATAGAGTAATCCGTTATGGATCGATTACCTTGACATAGGGAAGACAGGGACCAGGAAGCTTCTTTCCCAAAAACTGAACGATCAAAAACCCTTATCATCTCCTCTTTAAAGTTCAGATAATCGTTAGTACACTCAGCGCTTGCCTCCCAGATAGCTGTGCCCCACTGCCGAGCCCGACCAGTAAGGAGTGATATGACGTAGGCAATCCGAGCTCTCTCTCTTGAGTATGTGTTGGGTTGGAGAGAGAACACTATATCACACTGGGTGAGAAAGGAGCGGCACTCAGTGGGCTGCCCAGAATAACATGGTGGGTTATTAACCCTAGGTTCTGGAGGCTCGGAAGACCCGGAAGTAGCTGGTGGCACGAGACGAAGACTCTGATACTGTCCTGAGAGGTCGGAGACCTGAGCGGCCAGGGTCTCAACGGCATGCCGAGCAGCAGACAATTCCTGCTCGTGTCTGCCGAGCATCGCTCCCTGGAACTCGAGAGTAGAGTAGAGAGAATCCATAGTCGCTGGGTCCATTCTTGGTCGGATCCTTCTGTTATGCAGGTGAATGAGGACCCAAAAGCGACTTGGCGAAAACAGAGTCTTTATTCCAGTAAAGGATATAGGCAATACTCCTGGACAGTCAGAGCAGAAAACAAAACATAAAAAACTTAATTCCACTCGTAGTGACGAGGACAGATTGGAGACTCGACCATTAACTGTAGGTTGCCTCGGGAAGGCACCGACCGTAGCAGACTCAGACACCTGCTCACACGCAGCATCTGAGGGAAACAAGACACGACAGGGCGAGACAAAGACACAGCATGGCGAACATAATACAAGGATCCGACAGGACAGAAACGGAAAACAAGGGGAGAAATAGGGACTCAAATCAGAGGGCAAGATAGGGAACAGGTGTGAAAAGACTAGATGATTGAGTAGGAGAATAGGAACAGCTGGGAGCAGGAACGGAACGATAGAGAGAGGAGAGAGAGGGAGGGAGAGAGAAAAAGGGAACGAACCTAATAAGACCAGCAGGGGGAAACGAACAGAAGGGAAAGCATAATGACAAGACAATATAAGACAAAACATGACAGTTGCAAAATGTAGTCTGGCTTTCTTATGGTGGTTTTGGAGCAGTGGCTTCTTCCTTGTTGAGCGGCCTTTCAGGTTATATTGATATAGGACTCGTTTTACTGTGGATATAGATACTTTTGTACCTGTTTCCTCCAGCACCTTCACAAGGTCCTTTACTGTTCTGGGATTGATTTGCACTTTTTGCACCAGAGTACGTTCATCTCTAGGAGACAGATCGCGTCTCCTTCCTGAGTGGTACGACGGCTGCGTGGTCCCATGGTGTTTATACTTGGGTACTATTGTTTGTACCCATGAACGTGGTACCTTCAGGCGTTTAGAAATTGCTCCCAAGGATGAACCAGACTTGTGGAGGTCTACACTTTTTTTAAACTTCCGACTTCAACTGTATATAGTCATGTAACCTCCCAATTCGACTGTTAAGATCCCCACATATGTAAATAGCATCTGCTTCTGTATGTAGGTATACTTGACTTAACAAATGACAATAGAAGGAGGATACATATCTACCCCTGTTCAGGTGGAAAATAGCATGAAAACACAACAAAAAAATAATGTGACACCCTATGTTCAAAGTGCAAACCAATAATTCCTTCTATGGCTTTATCGATAATTTCAATTTTATATGCTTTCATCATACCAGACTTTACACATATTCTCACTCTACGAGAGCCCCTGGGGGCTTTCATATGAGTTTTCCAGTTGTAAGTGGAGGATTTCATTTGTAAAAGAATGGATGAAGTCAGCTGTAATAGAGTGGAAGATTTTGACGTTTGTGTTCCAGTATATAATATAAAAATTGATATTACGGTTTCAATAAATACATTTAAAATCATTCAAATGTATTTATAAAGCCCTTTTTACATTAGCTGATGTCACAAAGTGCTGTACAGATACCCAGCCTAAATCCCCGAACAGCAAGCAATGCAGATGTAGAAGCATGATAGCTAGGAAAAACTCCCTAGAAAGGCAGGAACCTAGGAAGAAACCTAGAGAGGAACCAGGCTCTGAGGGGTGGCCAGTCCTCTTCTGGCTGTCCCCTGTGGAGATTATAACAGTACATGGCCAAGATGTTCAAATGTTCATAGATGACCAGCAGGGTCAAATAATAATAATGACAGTGGTTGTAGAGGGTGCACCTCAGGAATAAATGTCAGTTGGCTTTTCATTCAGAGATAGAGACAGCAGGTGCAGTAGAGAGAGAGAGTCAAAAACTGCAGGTTCGGGACAAGGTAGCATGTCCGGTGAACAGGTCAGGGTTCCATAGCCGCCGGCAGAACAGTTGAAACTGGAGCAGTAGCACGACCAGGTGGACTGGGAACAGCAATGAGTCATCAGGCCAGGTAGTCCTGAGGCATGGTCCTAGGTCTCATGTCCTCTGAGAGAAGATAGAGAGAAAAGAAAGAGTTAGAGGGAGCATACTTAAATTCACCCAGGATACCGGATAAGACAGGAGAAATACTCCACTTATAACAGACTCCAGCATAAATACTGGAGGCTGAGACAGGAGGGGTCAGGAGACACTGTGGCCCCGTCCGACGATACCCCCGGATAGGGCTAACCAGGCAGGATATAACCCCACCCACTTTTCCAAAGCACAGCCCCCACATCATTACAGGGATATCTTCAAATCACCAACTTACTACCCAGAGACAAGGCCAAGTATAGCCTACGAATATCTCCTCCACCGTACAAACCTGACTGGGGCGCCAACCCGGACAGGAAGATCACGTCAGTGACTCAACTCACTCAAGTGACGCACCCCTCCTAGATTCAGCATGGAAGAGCACCAGTAAGCCAGTGACTCAGCCCCCGGGTAGCCGGAATGTAGAGCATTGCGGTAGTCTAATCTAGAAGTGACAAAAGAATGGATCCATTTTTCTGCATCATTTTTGGACAGAAAGTTTCATATTTTTGCCATGTCACGTAGATGGAAAAAAGCTGTCCTTGAAACAGACTTGATACGTTTGTCAAAAGAAAGATCAGGGTCCAGAGTAACGCCGAGGTCCTTCACAGTTTTATTTGAGACAACTGCACAACCATCAAGATTAATTGTCAGATCCAACAGAAGATTTCTTTGTTTCTTGGGACCTAGAACTAGCATCTCTGTTTTGTCCGAGTTTAAAAGTCAAAGCAATGCCACCATCCACTTCCTTATGTCTGAAACACAGGCTTCCAGTGAGGGCAATTTTGGGGCTTTACCATGTTTCATCGAAATGTACAGCTGTGTGTCATCCGCATAGCAGTTAACATTATGTTTCCGAATGACATCACCAAGAAGTAAAATATATAGTGTAAACAACAGTGATCCTAAAACGGAACCTTGAGGAACACAAATGTACAGTTTATTTGTCAAAGGACAAACCATCCACAAAGACAAACTGATGTCTTTCCAACAGATAAGATCTAAACCAGGCCAGAACTTGTCCGTGTAGACCAATTTGGAATTACAATTACAATGTGGATGATCGATGGTATCAAAAGCAGCACTAAGGTCTAGGAGCAGGACAGATGCAGAGGCTTGGTCTGACTCCATTTACCTTTCTAGGGCAGGCGATCTGCTAGCGGAACCCCTCCACAACATTCCACTGAAAAGGCAGCGCGCAAAATTAAAAAATATTTTTTAGAAATATGTAACTTTCACACATTAACAAGTCCAATACAGCAAATGACTGAGCGGTGGTAGGCAGAAGCAGGCGCGTAAACATGAATTAAAACAGCACTTTCGTGCGTTTTGCCAGCAGCTCTTCGTTGTGCATCAAGCATTTTGCTGTTTACGACTTCAAGCCTATCAACTCTTGAGATGAGGCTTGTGTAACCGAAGTGAAATGGCTAGCTAGTTAGCGCACGCTAACTAGAGGGATGGAAGCTATACTGTTACACTGGCAATACTAAAGTGCCTATAAGAACATCCAATAGTCAAAGGTTAATGAAATACAAATGGTATAGAGGGAAATAGTCCTATAATTCCTATAATAACTTCATCCTAAAACTTCTTACCTGGGAATATTGAAGACTCATGTTAAAAGGAACCACCAGCTTTCATATGACCTCATGTTCTGAGCAAGGAACTGAAACGTTAGCTTTCTTACATAGCACATATTGCACTTTTACTTTCTTCTCCAAGACTTTGTTTTTGCATGATTTAAACCAAATTGAACATGTTTCATTATCTACTTGATGCTAAATTTATTTTATTGATGTATTATATTAAGTTAAAATAAGTGTTAATTCAGTATTGTTGTAATTGTCATTATTACAAAACATTTTTTAAATCGGCCGATTAATCGGTATCTGCTTTTTTGGCCCTCCAATAATCGGTATCGGCGTTGAAAAATCATAATCGGTCGACCTCTAGAAGGATTGGCACTTGCTTGTTTTATATATATATATCATTATACACTACCGGTCCAAAAAATTCAGAACACCTAATCATTCAAGGGTTTTTCTTTATTTTTTACTATTTTCTACATAGTAGATTAATAGCGAAGACATCAAAACTATGAAATAACACATATGGAATCATGTGGTAACCAAAATAGTGTTAAACAAATCAAAATTTATTTTGTATTTGAGATTCTTCAAATAGCCACACTTTGCCTTGATGACAGCTTTGCACACTCTTGGCATTCTCTCACCCAGCTTCACCTGGAATGCTTTTCCAACATTCTTAAAGGATTTCCCACATATGCTTTTTGGTTATTGCATGATTCCATATGTGTTATAACATAGTTTTGAAGTCTTCACTATTATTCTACAATGTAATAGTAAAACTAAAGAAAACCATTGAATGAAAAGGTGTTCTAAAACTTTTGACCGGTAGTGTATATGGGGCAATTTAGCTATTAACCTCTAGCGACGAGCAATCCCGTATCCGGGAGCGTAATCATAGCCTCAAGCACATTACCATAACGCAACGTTTCCTATTCATGAAAATCGCAAATGAAATGAAATAAATATATTCAAACACAAGCTGAGCCTTTTGTTAACAACACTGTCATCACAGATTTTCAAAATATGCGTTACAGCCAACTCTAGACAAGCATTTGTGTAAGTTTAGCATGGCATAATGCTATGCCAGGCTGTGCTGGCAGCAGGCAACATTTTCACAAAAATAAGAAAAGCAACCAAATTAAATAATTTACCTTTGAAGAACTTCAGATGCTTTCACTCAGGAGACTCCCAGTTAGATAGCAAATGTTCCTTTTTTCCCAAAAAT
Source organism: Oncorhynchus gorbuscha (assembly GCF_021184085.1). Taxonomy (NCBI): domain Eukaryota; kingdom Metazoa; phylum Chordata; class Actinopteri; order Salmoniformes; family Salmonidae; genus Oncorhynchus; species Oncorhynchus gorbuscha. The sequence goes on along the minus strand of NC_060188.1, from coordinate 83,548,493 downwards.
ATTATTTGTGTAGGAGAAATCGCTCCGTTTTGTTCATCACTTTTGGCTAAGAAAAAAAAACGAAAATTCATTCACTACAACGCCAAACTATTTTCCAAATTAACTCCATAATATCGACAGAAACATGGCAAACCTTTTTTAGAATCATCCTCAAGGTGTTTTTCACATATTCGATGATAAATCCTTCGTGGCAGTTGGGTTTCTCCTCAGTAGCAAACAGAAAAGTACTTGCAGCTGGAGATTACGCAATAATTGCAACGGAGGACACACCTGGTAAATGTAGTCTCTTAGGGTCAATCTTCCAATGATATGCCTACAAATACGTCACAATGCTGCAGACACCTTGGGGAAAACGTGGAAAAGGTAAGCTGACTCCTAGATCCTCCACAGCCATATAAGGAGTCATTGCCATGAGGCGGTTTTAAAAAATGCGGCACTTCCTGATTGTATTTTTACCTGGGTTTTTTTCTGTAACATCAGTTCTGTGGCACTCACAGACAATATCTTTGCAGTTTTGGAAACGTCAGAGTGTTTTCTTTCCAAAGCTGTCAATTATATGCATAGTCGAGCATCTTGTCGTGACAAAATGTTTAGAACAGGAACGTTTTTCATCCAAAAATTAAAAGAGTGCCCCCTATATCGAAGAAGTTAAGATTTGTTATCTGTAATGGTTATGATAAATTAGGCCTATCTGTTGGCATATAGATAAATTCACACATATTATTTTTACAGTGCTGGCCATTCAAAACAAATCGTGCTATTAAAAAATGTCAAATGCTCATCCCTACTCAGACAGGGCCCCATGCGTGTGTGTGTGTGTGTGTGTGTGTGTGTGTGTGTGTGTGTGTGTGTGTGTGTGTGTGTGTGTGTGTGTGTGTGTGTGTGTGTGTGTGTGTGTGTGTGTGTGTGTGTGTGTGTGTGTGTGTGTGTGTGTGTGTGTGTGTGTGTGGTGCATCAAGCTCTTTCCATGTCTAATACTTCTTATTGTTATTATTTGGAACACTACTCCTCTTACACTGTTTAAGCTAGATAAATCATTCAAACTTTAAAACGTGCAGAGTGGTCAGGACCAGAGTGCTTGACACAACTTTTTTATATATTTTATTCCTATGCTTTTTGTCCTTTTTTTGTACATCTTCATTGTCTTTCATGGGATTTCCTCAACATTCTACATTGTGACATCAACTCCCATTCCCTGTGAACAATGCAAAATATGAGACAAATCAGCTACTTTGACCACTTTCCCAAGCAGTTAGACAAAAAGTATAGGAAGGTCCTCTATGTCTCTGATAATCAAATCTGTACAAAAATAACACATACGAATCAAAATATTGCAGTTTTATCGCATAATTTTCTCTATCTTTTTATAAATAACTGTAATTTTTACCAATTTCCCAACAAATTAGACAAAAAGTTAGAGCGTATGAAATGTTCCTTTTATTCTGGTCCTTCTGTAGCTCAGTTGGTAGAGCATGGCGCTTGTAACGCCAGGATAGTGGGTTCGATCCCCGGGACCACCCATACGTAGAATGTATACACACATGACTGTAAGTCGCTTTGGATAAAAGCGTCTGCTAAATGGCATATATATATATATTCTCTGCTATTCGAATCAGAACAACAATATCTGCTTCTAATCTAACGATACAGCTGTTTAAGTAACCGCATTAACATTTTTTCCCCCCAAACCTTTTACAAACAACTGCGATTTTGACCACTTTTCCAGCACTTTAGACATCAATTTAAAGGGTATGAAATCATGGTCTACTTCTCTGGTATTCCACTTTCTAAAATCACTGACAGGTGGCACTATTGACTGATGGAATCAATATGTGTCTTAATATTTATTTATTTTATTTTAAAATAATATCTAAATAATTTTCATACAGGGATGGACCAGGAAATCTGGTCACAATGCGGACACAGTGGAGTATGAGTATGAGACACATGTGTAGACAGGTGGCCCGTTCCTGTAGGTTCATGCTCTACAACATCCGCATGCTCTACAACATCCGCAGAGTACGACCCTGCCTCACACAGGAAGCGGCGCAGGTCCTAATCCAGGCACTTGTCATCTCCCGTCTGGATTACTGCAACTCGCTGTTGGCTGGGCTCCCTGCCTGTGCCATTAAACCCCTTCAACTCATCCAGAACGCCGCAGCCCGTCTGGTGTTCAACCTTCCCAAGTTCTCTCACGTCACCCCGCTCCTCCGTTCTCTCCACTGGCTTCCAGTTGAAGCTCGCATCCGCTACAAGACCATGGTGCTTGCCTACGGAGCTGTGAGGGGAACGGCACCTCAGTACCTCCAGGCTCTGATCAGGCCCTACACCCAAACAAGGGCACTGCGTTCATCCACCTCTGGCCTGCTCGCCTCCCTACCACTGAGGAAGTACAGCTCCCGCTCAGCCCAGTCAAAACTGTTCGCTGCTCTGGCCCCCCAATGGTGGAACAAACTCCCTCACGACGCCAGGACAGCGGAGTCAATCACCACCTTCCGGAGACACCTGAAACCCCACCTCATTAAGGAATACCTAGGATAGGATAAGTAATCCCTCTCACCCCCCCTTTAAGATTTAGATGCACTATTGTAAAGTGACTGTTCCACTCGATGTCATAAGGTGAATGCACCAATTTGTAAGTCGCTCTGGATAAGAGCGTCTGCTAAATGACTTAAATGTAAATGTAAATGTAATGTGTAGACATATTTCGGGAAAATGTGGGCAGAGTCAGAATGTGGACAAGATCAGAGTGGTATACTATGAAGCAAGTTAAATCTACTCAGGATATTATCCAGCTAGCCAGCTTCAGTTAGGTTCATATTCCAGGTCAGGCTTCATCCATACTAAGATGGTAGATATTACTCATCCACTGAACTCTTTTTATTTTACTAGGCAAGTCAGTTAAGAACAAATTCTTATTTTCAATGATGGCCTAGGAACATTGGGTTAACTGCCTGTTCAAGGGCAGAACGACAGATTTGTACCTTGTCAGCTCGGGGATTTGAACTTGCAACCTTTCGGTTACTAGTCCAATGCTCTAACCACTAGGCTACCCTGCCGCCCCACTGAACTCTTAATTGAGAGAATGCTGAAACATCAATACATGGGCACATTTTCATTTGTGTCGAAATCAAAATTAAAGAAGAGTTAAGAAGTAGGCTTTGAGAAGTGACGTTTTTATTTTATTACTGCATGAGCACCTTTTTCCCACTCCTATCACTCCTTCTGAACAGGTTGTTGTGGAAGATGGCTGCTGTTTCATTGGCTCTTAACCAACCGTGCCATTTTGTTTGTTTTTTCACATTGTTTGTAAATCATTTTGTACATCATGTTGCTGCTACCATCTCTTATGACTTCAAAGAGCTTCTGGACATCATAACAGCGATTATTCACCTCAAATTGGACAAAGAATTTGTTAGACTCTGGTTAGACATGGGGCGGGGGCCTATGTATATTTGCAAACAACAGCTGGTGCACGATACCTAAGGAAGTCTCAATGTTTTGCTAACACAGACTGGAATATATTCCGGGATTCTGCCAATGGCATTGAGGAGTACACCACATCAGTCACTGGCTTCATCAATAAGTGCATCGGTGAAGTCATCCCCACAGTGACTGTACGTACATACCCCAACCAGAAGCCATGGATTACAGGCAACATTCGCAGCGAGCTAAAGGGTAGAGCTGCCGCTTTCAAGGAGCAGGACTCTAACCCCGAAGCTTATAAGAAATCCTGCTATGCCCTCCGACGAACCTTTAAACAGGCAAAGCGTCAATACAGGCCTAAGATCGAATTGTACTACACCGGCTCTGACGCTCGTCGGATGTAGCAGGCTTGCAAACCATTACTGACTACAAAGAGAAGCACAGCTGAGAACTGCCCAGTGACATGAGCCTACTAGATAACTTCTATGCTCACTTCGAGGCAAGTAACACTGAAACATGCATGAGAGCATCAGCTTTTCCGGATGACAGTGTGATCATGCTCTATGCAGCCGATGTGAGTAAGACCTTTAAACAGATCAACATTCACAAGGCCGCATGGCCAGGCAGATTACCAGGACGTGTACTCTGAGCATACGCTGACCAACTGGCAAGTGTCTTCACTGACAGTTTCAACCTCTCCCTGTCTGAGTCTGTAAGATCAACATGTTTCAAGTAGAACACCATGGTCCCTGTGTCCAAGAACACTAAGTTAACCTGCCGAAATGACTACAGACCCCTGGCACTCATGCCTGTAGCCATGAAATTAAACACCATAGTGCCCTCAACGCTCATCACTAAGCTAAGGACCCTGGGTCTAAACACCTCCCCCTGCAACTGTATCCTGGACTTCCTGATGGGCCGTCCCCCAGTGGTAAGGGTAGGTAACAACACATCTGCCATGCTGATCCTCTACACAGGGGCTCCTCAGGGGTGCGTGCTCAGTCCCCTCCTGTACTCCCTGTTCACTCATGACTGCACAGCCAGGCACGGCTCCAACACCATCATTATGTTTGCCGATGACACAAGTGGTAGGCCTGATCACCAACAATGATGAGACAGCCTATATGGAGTAGGTCAGAGACCTGACCATGTGGTGTAAGGACAACAACCTCTCCCTCAATGTGATCAAGACAAAGGAGATAATTGTGGACTACAGGAAAAGGAGGACAGAGCACGTCCCCATTCTCATCGACGTTGCTGTAGTGGACCCGGTTGAGAGCTTCAATTTCCTTGGTGTTCACATCACCAACAATCTAACATGGTCCAAGCACAACAAAGCCAGTCATGAAGAGGGCACAACAAAACCTATTTCCCCTCAGGAGACTGAAAAGATTTGGCATGGGTACTCAGATCCTCAAAAGTTTCTACAGCTGCACCATCGAGAGCATGGTTGCATCACTGCCTGGTATGGCACCTGCTCGGCCTCCGATGGCAAGGCACTACAGAGGGTAGTGCGCAGTACATCAGCGGAGCTTCCTGCCATCCAGGACCTCTATACCAGGCGGTGTCAGAGGAAGGCCCTAAAAATTGTCAACGACTCCAGCCACCCTAGTCATAGACTGTTCTCTTTGCTATTGCATGGCAAGCGGTACCGGAGCGCCAAGTCTAGGTCCATGAGGCTTCTAAACAGCTTCTACCCCCAAGCCATAAGACTCCTGAACATCAAATCAAATGGCTACCCAGAACAGTTGCATTGCTCCTCTTTATTATTATCTATGCATAGTCACTTTAATAACTCCACCAACATGTACATATTACCTGAATTACCTCGACACCAGTGCGTCTGCACATTGACTCTGTACCGGTACCCCCTGTATATAGCCCCGTTATTGTTACTTACTGCTGCTATTTAATTAGGCGTTGTAATGGCATATATATATATATATATATATATATATATATATATAATTAATTAATTAATTAATTAATTATTTTCATATTTTCTTAACTGCATTGTTGGTTAAGGGCTTGTAAGTAAGTTCTTTAAGTTCTAATGTACACCTGTTGTATCCGGCACATGTGACAAATAACATTTGGTTTGTTGTGTTGTTGCCATATAATCCATAGAAGGGTTTTGGGATCTCTATCCCTAGCAATTCAACTGGACAAACAGGTAGCTTCAAAAATGCTCAGAGGCAACATCCTGAGAAAGTATGGTCTGGTCAAAGGGCAAATGAAAACATGTTGACAAGTCTTCAATACCCCAGGAAAAAGCAGTGTCACATAATTAGCACAGCCACAGAAGAGAAAATCACTAGATTCTATGAATGTGATGCCAACAGTGGAGCACCAACAGGGAAAAAGGACACACTAATGAGGAACAAGAAGAAAAAGCAGAAGTGCCTCTTGAATGGCACAATTCAGAACCTTTATCAGAATTTTAAGAGGGAATATTCAGAGATTAAAATGTCCTACACTGAATTCTGCAAAAGATGTCCTTTTAGGGTTGTCAAGCCAACTGGCCAGGATAGGGACACACGCCTCTGCAAAACCCGCACCAACCTCCAGTCCATGGCGGACAAACTACGGTATCACAAAGTGATCAGCTGCAGCAACATTGAGAACCTTATTGAGTCTTTGTGCTGTGAGAACCTGAAGAAAGAGTGCATGTACACGGACTGATCCCTTTGGAAAAATCTAGTTTTTCTGATAAATACATGTTTTCAGCTGTCACAAAGGCAAGTTTATACATTCAGGCGTTGTGTTAAATTATTAAGATTAGGAAAACCTTAAAAATCACTTAAAATAATATTCAATACAAGTTCATGTACAAATGTATTCATAAAGTGTTGTATAATATTTCATTTTCAACTAAAATGTATGTTTAATGATGAGATGGAAATTGTTTGTTTATGGCCGTCTAAGAAAAATGTCAAAAATATTTACATTCCTGAATAGTACGATCGCAGCCATTATCAAAAACAATTTCAATACTGGTAAAATGGTGTTTCAATAAGTTTTCATTTCTGAAAGCTTGCAGGGCCAAAGTGCCCAAATTTGCACACCTGACTACATGTAGACATAGTATTATAGTAGTCTATCAAAATAATCAAACAAATTATTTTAGTAAATATAACTTTGACCATATGTAATTGTTTTTCTTTAAATAGTAAAGTACAACTTTTTAAACTTCTTCCACTACCTCAAAAATATTTTTAAAAAGCTAAAGCAAGCCGCCCCACAACTTTACAACTTTAATTAATTAAAATGATCCATTCAGACAAGATGGGCAGTTAGGAAGACCTTTGTATAAACATATACACTAAATGTGTAACGTTCTACGCAGACGACACCATTCTGTATACCTCCGGCCCGTCCTTGGACACTGTGCTATCTAACCTCCAAACGAGCTTCAATGCCATACAACACTCCTTCCGTGGTCTCCAACTGCTCTTAAACGCTAGTAAACCAGATGCATGCTTTTCAACCGTTCGCTGACTGCACCAGCCCGCCCGACTAGCATCACTACTCTGGACAGTTCTGACCTAGAATATGTGGACATCTATAAGTACCTAGGTGTCTGGCTAGACTGTAAACTCTCCTTCCAGACTCATATCAAACATCTCCAATCTAAAATCACATCTAGAGTCAGCTTTCTATTCCGCAACAAAGCCTCCATCACTCACGCCGCCAAACTTACCCTAGTAAAACTGACTATCCTACCGATCCTCGACTACGGCGATGTCATCTACAAAATATCTTCCAATACTCTACTCAGCAAACTGGATGCAGTTTATCACAGTGCCATCCATTTTGTTACTAAAGCCCCTTATACCACCCACCACTGCGACCTGCAGGCTCTAGTCGGCTGGCCCTAAATACATATTCGTCGCCAGACCCACTAGCTCCAGGTCATATACAAGTCCATGCTAGGTAAAGCTCCGCCTTATCTCAGTTCACTGGTCACGATGGCAACACCCACCCGTAGCACGCGCTCCAGCAGGTGTATCTCTCTGATCATCCCTAAAGCCAACACCTCATTTGACCGCCTTTCGTTCCAGTTCTCTGCTGCCTGTGACTGGAACGAATTGCAAAAATCGCTGAAGTTGGAGACTTTTATCTCCCTCACCAACTTCAAACATCTGCTATCTGAGCAGCTAACCGATTGCTGCAGCTGTACATAGTCTATCGGTAAATAGCCCACCCAATTTTACCTACCTCATCCCCATACTGTTTATATTTATTTACTTTTCTGCTCTTTTGCGCACCAATATCTCTACCTGTACATGACCATCTGATAATTTATCACTCCAGTGTTAATCTGCAAAATTGTAATTATTTGCCTACCTCCTCATGCCTTTTGCACACAATGTATATAGACTCTCTTTTTTTCTACTGTGTTATTGACTTGTTAATTGTTTACTCCATGTGTAACTCTGTGTTGTCTGTTCACACTGCTATGCTTTATCTTGGCCAGGTCGCAGTTGCAAATGAGAACTTGTTCTCAACTTGCCTACCTGGTTAAATAAAGGTGAAATAAATAAAAAACATTTTTTTTTTATGTTCGTCGAAATGGGTAGACCAAGGCGCAGCGTGATTTGGGTTCATCAAAATGTATTAGAATGTGAACCAGCAACACAAATAATAAAGAGAAACAAACGAACGTACAGCCTTGTAGGGATCAAAAGTAACAATACAAAAACAAGATCCCACAAACAACAGTTGGGAAAAGGCTACCTAAATATGATCCCCAATCAGAGACAACAATAGACAGCTGCCTCTGATTGGGAACCATACCAGGCCAACATAGAAATACAAAAACTAGACTACACATAGAAATTATAAACTAGAACACCCCCCAGTCACACCCCGACCTACTCCACCATAGAAAATAAAAGCTTTCTATGGTCAGGGCGTGACAAAATGAAAGAGAAAAATGCATGACAAATGTTTTCAGGGAATAAAATACTGTACATTCAGGTAACTGCCAAAATGATGGAAACACTTGAGTAAATGAGGGATAAAATGTATATTGAAAGCAGGTGCTTCCACATAGGTGTGATCCGTGAGTTAAAATCAATTCAAGCGGCAATATGTAACTATGTGGAACCTGACCAAATTCACATAGAAATGTGAGTTATAGATCTGTCATTCTCATTGAAAGGAAGTCTTAGAAGCGCAGGATCTGTTCTATGTGTTATTTCTATGCTTCCCGTTTTTGTACACTAGCTTCAAACAGCTGAAAATATAATATTTTGTTATGGAAAATATATTTCACAGCTGTTTAGATGGTACAATGATTCTCTATGTAATGGATGTGAAACGGCTAGTTAGCGTTTCAATCGGTGACGTCACTTGCTCTGAGACCTTGAAGTAGTGGTTCCCCTTGCTCTGCAAGGGCTGCGGCTTTTGTGGAGCGATGGGTAACGATGCTTCGTGGGTGTCAGTTGTTGATGTGTGCAGAGGGTCCCCTGGTTCGTGCCCGGGTATGGCCGAGGGGACGGTCTAAAGTTATACTGTTACATCTACACTACACCTGCTTGTTTTGTCACATAAACTGAAATTAGGCAAACTTTTAGAATTTTAGCAACCAGGAAATGGCAGAGCGATTTCTGCATGGTGCGTCTTTAACATCCCATCATGCTTAGGTTCATATATCAAAATGCTGGGCAGGCCATTATTTTGGCTACCATGGCTATGCCCCCATAGGATGACATTGACATGTGGTCATTGAATGGTTTGATGAGCATGAAAGCAATGTAAACCATACGCCATGGCCATCTGTCATTAGATTTCATCTCAACTGAACACTTATGGGAGATTCTGGAGCGGCACCTGAGACGGTGTTTTCCACCAACATCAACAAAACACCAAATGATGGAAATTGTTGTGGAAGAATGGTGTCGCATCCCTCCGATAGAATTCCAGACACTTGTAGAATCTATGCCAAGGGGCATTGAAGCTGTTCTGGCTTATGGTGGCCCAACTCCCTTTTAAAACTTTGGTCTATCCTTTATTTTGGCAGTTACCTGTAGCTAGCTACTGTATAGTGGAGTTTAGTGCCAGGCCAGCAGTGGACGTTTTTGATGTAGTGTGTGAGATCTGGGGGAAAATAACTGGAACACAATGTTGTCAGGCCACTTTGTACTGGTATTGGCATGACAACCCCTCATCTTTCTCTATTCCTGTTGATACTCAAGGTCACAGCAACCATCAAAAAAGCTTCACAGTTGTGTCAGATATAAAACTGAAGAAGTGTAAATGGGATTTTGTCCGAGCAGTGAAAGTTACATGGGTCAGATGAGTGTTTTTATAGACAATATTGGAAAGAAAATGTCAAGACAAGGGGAGGAAAATTATCTAGATGTCTGGAGGTAAAAAAATAATATTTGGCACTCTGCATTTTGGGATATTTACCCGCCTATCCAAATGCTACTTATCTGGTGTGTATAACCATCTCTTTCTCCTTCCTTCCTTCCATCTCTCCTTCCCTCCGCAATCCGCCCTCCTCCTTTCCTCCTTCCCCCCCTACAGCGCCGACAGAGGTGGTCTTCTCGTTTGACGTGGGCAACGGCCCCTTTGAAGTGCGGGTGGAAACAGGCGATGTGGCACTAAACGACGACAGGTGGCACCGTGTTCGAGCGGAGCGAAATGTAAAAGAGGCTTCGCTGCGTGTGGACGCTTTCCCCAACGCCACACAGAAGGCCCCCGCCGATGGTCACATCCATCTGCAGCTCAACAGCCAGTTATTTGTAGGTAGGAAAACACTGCTGCTTCAGACCACTACCTATCCCTCCCTCAATCGAGACAGAAATAAACCAGACCCGGGTTCAAATACTATTTGAAATCTTCAAATACTTTAAGCGTGTGATCTAGCCTGCCCTGGGAGTGCCTGTTGGGCAGGGTTTTCAGTTGTGGGACTACTATATCAGTTCATAAAGGCAGGCTCAAGCACACACAGATAAAGTATTTGAAGGGAATTTCAATAGCATTTGAACTCAGGTCTGCCATTAAGAGGAATAAGCATGCGTGATATAAATGGCTCAGTGACGGGTGCTAGGCTTCCTACATTCACCAGCCCTATCCACGTCTGTCATTTGTAATAATGCCGTTTTTGTCTGCTTTCCAAAAGCTACCCTATTCCCTATATAGTGCACTACTTTTGACCAGAGCCCTATGGCCCCTGGTCAAAAGTATTGCTCTACATAGGGAATAGGATCCCAGTTGGGGAGCAGCCTTTGAGTTGGGGCATCCTGAGATTCTTCCTGTTTGTCTCCACTCCCTCCTTCAGGAGTGTGCCAGAGAGCAATTCAGAGAAATTAAGCCATTTGTGGCCGTTTTCTGTTTTCTCTGTTTCCTCTGCCGGTGGTGAACAGAGACTATGAATCCATAGCTTGCAAATATAGGTAGCGGTAATTCCAGATGGAATTGGTGCTTGAAATATTGTGAAATTTCTCTCCTTTTTGAACTGTTTTGATCAGTACAGTATAGTTCAAGAGGTAAGTTAATAAGAGAAGGAGAAGGCCCTGCTTCCAACAGTAAGATGCAGTGGATGCACCACCTATAAGAAGCAGCCGCCGTCACAGTAATAGTTAATGCTCATGCATTCTCAAACAACCTTGCTCTCAGGCCATCTGTCCATTGATATGCATTTGCTTGAAGCTAGGTTTAATAAATCTATTCTGTACCTACGTCAGACATCTATATTGGGAAAATTATTTGCCATATAGAGCCTATCAGTACCATTGTGCTGGTTTTCAGTCTGTTTTTGCACCAGACTATTCCAATGATTTAAAGACAGGAAAACACTAGGAAAAACAGGCTGTTGTATAACACTTTATCTACAAGCAAATATTGAGGATTCTTCTTTCGGTCTGTTATATCCACAAACATCCACTTTGCTGGAAAAATGAACAAACAGTGGTTGCAGGCAGAGTCAGAATGAGAGAATGAATATTGATATGTTGGATGTCTTTAGCCAGTAATCCCTTACAGTGCTTGTGAGGGACCATACTCTATGTAAAACCTACAGATTGTCCTGGGGTTCATAGGAAGTTGGCCTCTATTGGTATTATGTGTCACGGTTTGATAAATACACATTTTATGATTTATATTCAGAACGTATGTGTAGAAAACGCTTTCAGCCCCTCTCCTGAACACTTCCAGCCCTCTCTAACTCTTAAAACAAGTAGCCTACCTACCCCAACAAGGTGTCAGCATGCTTAAGTTCGGCTAGTGTGTCGTAGCCAGTATACACTTCCTCAAAACAGTCAACATTTTTCTAAGATAACTCAAGAAATCTGTCATTCATTTTGACGTTTCTTTTTACATCTAACTAAGATGTTTTGCACAGTATTTTTTAATAAAAAAATATTCATTAAAACGAGTCTTCTCTCGTTGAATGACAACAAAGACTTGAATGAAAAATCCTTACTGTTGACCAATCTCCGACAAAGGTGCATAGACTTTGGCTCTGAAGTCCGTCTTGCCTCCAGAAAAAATGGGTGTGTCTGAACAGTCTCAAAAACCCTCAAGGGAGTCCAAAACAAACAAAAACATCATTTTTTGGTCATAATATATGCACAAACTCTACCGAACCGTTTCGGTTGGGAAGCATGCGGACACCTTAAGCCTGACTCCCTGACCCTGCAGAGTGTAGAGGTGGGGAAGGATCCCCATTGTTTACAGGCTACTCTGTGTCCCCCTCTGGGGCTCTTTAGTTACATGCCACATGCAGTGACCTCAGGTCAGCTATCCAATAGGCAGGTGGGACCGGGACATGTATAAAAGCACAGTCCAACCCAGTCTGGGCTCAGTCTTACTTTTTTACATTTGACATTTTAGTAATTTAGAAGACGCTCTTATCCAGAGCAACATACACTTAGTGCCTTCGTCTTAACATAGCTAGGTGGGACAACCACATATCACAGGAATAGTAAGTACACTTTTCCTCAAAGTAGTTATCAAAGTCAGAGCTGGGGGGGGGTAGAGACTCTGCAGCCTTAGCATCAGGAGGAAGCTAGTTCCACCATTGTGGTGCCAGGATAGTCTTCAGCAAGCAGTGGCAGAGTGAGGAGCTCTCTCATAAATCTCTGTCCTACATCTGGGCCACAACCCACGGACCAATTATCCTGCAGCCCTGGACTCTCCCAACACACTGTAGTGTTAGTGCGTCTCTGACCTATGTAAATGAACTGCACTGGGATAGGGCACTTTATGTCTGGTTGTACTGTAAGCTTTTATGTAACTATTTGATAGCCATTCATGCCATAGTCCTTAAGATGTCAGCCCCCATGGCTTGATCCAACCTGCTAGCCTAGCCTAACCTAGCATGCTAACTCATTACCTATGCTAGTTGACCCTGTCTATATTTTGTGCTATGTTTATCTTATTTTCCTATTGCTAACACCTTATAGCAGCTATTGTATATGCAGTGGGGAGAACAAGTATTTGATACACTGCCGATTTTGCAGGTTTTTCTACTTACAAAACATGTAGAGGTCTGTAATATTTATCATAGGTACACTTCAACTGTGAGAGACGGAATCTAAAACAAAAATCCAGAAATCACATTGTATGATTTTGAAGTAATTAATTTGCATTTTATTGCATGACATAAGTATTTGATCACCTACCAACAGAACGAATTCTACCAACCACTGTATCTGCTCTCCTCTTTCTCTCACTCTCTTTCTCTGTCTGTTTCCCTCTTTCTTTATAAAGAGCGGCAGGGTAGCCTAGTGGTTAGAGTGTTGTAGGTTTTGAGTTTTGATTTGAAGTGAAGGTATGTTGTTGAGGGTAGCATCCTGTATATGTTCCTGACAAAGAAATCAATGTTTATCTAACTCTAAATCTGTCTTTTTTTAAGAAAATGCTGAAAAATGCAGGAGCTCATCTGATCATGTCTCTATCTCTCTCCAATTTTCCTAATTTCTCTCATTTCAAATTTCCCTCATATGGTCATCTCTCTCTCTCTACACACTTTCTCTCTACTCTATCTCTCTCTCTATCTACTCTCTCTATCTACACTCTCTCTCTACACACTCTCTCTCTCTCCCTCTCGCTCTCTCTACACACTCTCAATTCAATTCAATTCAAGGGGCTTTATTGGCACGGGAAAACATGTGTTAACATTGGATGCGAGGTAGATAATATACAAAAGTGAAATAAACAATATAAATTAACAGTAAACATTACACATACAGAAGTTTCAAAACAATAAAGACATTACAAATGTCATATTACGTATATATACAGTGTTATGGGTTGTATTTACAATGGTGTTTGTTCTTCACTGGTTGCCCTTTTCTTGTGGCAACAGGTCACAAATCTTGCTACTGTGATGGCACACTGTGTAATTTCACCCAGGAGATATGGGAGTTTATCCAAATTGGGCTTGTTTTCAAATTCTTTGTGGATCTGTGTAATCTGAGGGAAATATGTGTCTCTAATACGGTCATACATTGGACAGGAGGTTAGGAAGTGCAGCCCAGTTCCCACCTCATTTTCTGAGCAGTGTGCACATAGCATGTCTTCCCTTCTCTTGTCTGCCTACGGCGGCCTCTCTCAATGGCGAGGCTATGCTCACTGCGTCTATATATACAGTGCCTTGCAAAAGTATTCAGCCCCCTTGAACTTTGCGACCTTTTGCCACATTTCAGGCTTCAAACATAAAGATATAAAACTGTATTTTTTTGTGAAGAATCAACAACAAGTGGGACACAATCATGATGTGGAACAACATTTATTGGATATTTCAAACTTTTTTAACATTTCAAAAACTGAAAAATTGGGCGTGCAAAATTATTCAGCCCCCTTAAGTTATTACTTTGTAGCGCCACCTTTTGCTGTGATTACAGCTGTAAGTCGCTTCGGGTATGTCTCTATCAGTTTTGCACATCGAGAGACTGAAATTTTTTCCCATTCCTCCTTGCAAAACAGCTCGAGCTCAGTGAGGTTGGATGGAGAGCATTTGTGAACAGCAGTTTTCAGTTCTTTCCACAGATTCTCGATTGGATTCAGGTCTGGACTTTGACTTGGCCATTCTAACACCTGGATATGTTTATTTTTGAACCATTCCATTGTAGATTTTGCTTTATGTTTTGGATCATTGTCTTGTTGGAAGACAAATCTCCGTCCCAGTCTCAGGTCTTTTGCAGACTCCATCAGGTTTTCTTCCAGAATGGTCCTGTATTTGGCTCCATCCATCTTCCCATCAATTTTAACCATCTTTCCTGTCCCTGCTGAGGAAAAGTAGGCGCAAACCATGATGCTGCCACCACCATGTTTGACAGTGGGGATGGTGTGTTCAGGGTGATGAGCTTGTGTTGCTTATACGCCAAACATAACGTTTTGCATTGTTCCCAAAAAGTTCAATTTTGGTTTCATCTGACCAGAGCACCTTCTTCTACATGTTTGGTGTGTCTCCCAGGTGGCTTGTGGCAAACTTTAAACAACACTTTTTATGGATATCTTTAAGAAATGGCTTTCTTCTTGCCACTCTTCCATAAAGGCCAGATTTGTGCAATATACGACTGATTGTTGTCCTATGGACAGAGTCTCCCACCTCAGCTGTAGATCTCTGCAGTTCATCCAGAGTGATCAAGGGCCTCTTGGCTGCATCTCTGATCAGTCTTCTCCTTGTATGAGCTGAAAGTTTAGAGGGACGGCCAGGTCTTGATAGATTTGCAGTGGTCTGATACTCCTTCCATTTCAATATTATCGCTTGCACAGTGCTCCTTGGGATGTTTAAAGCTTGAGAAATCTTTTTGTATCCAAATCCGGCTTTAAACTTCTTCACAACAGTATCTCGGACCTGCCTGGTGTGTTCCTTGTTCTTCATGATGCTCTCTGCGCTTTTAACGGACCTCTGAGACTATCACAGTGCAGGTGCATTTATACGGAGACTTGATTACACACAGGTGAATTGTATTTATCATCATTAGTCATTTAGGTCAACATTGGATCATTCAGAGATCCTCACTGAACTTCTGGAGAGAGTTTGCTGCATTGAAAGTAAAGGGGCTGAATAATTTTGCACGCCCAATTTTTCAGTTTTTGATTTGTTAAAAAAGTTTGAAATATCCAATAAATGTCGTTCCACTTCATGATTGTATCCCACTTGTTGTTGATTCTTCACAAAAAAATACAGTTTTATATCTTTATGTTTGAAGCCTGAAATGTGGCAAAAGGTCGCAAAGTTCAAGGGGGCCAAATACTTTCGCAAGGCACTGTATAGTCAAAGCTTTCCTTAAGTTTGGGTCAGTCACAGTGGTCAGGTATTCTGCCACTGTGTACTCTCTGTTTAGGGCCAAATAGCATTCTAGTTTGCTCTGTTTTTTTGTTAATTCTTTCCAATGTGTCAAGTAATTATCTTTTTGTTTTCTCATGATTTTATTGGGTCTAATTGTACTGCTGTCCTGGGGCTCTGTTCATAAACACAAACACGCCCCACAGAGCCCCAGGACCAGCTTGCTTATGGGACTCTTCTCCAGGTTCATCTCTCTGTGGGAATCGCTTCCTTTTAGGTGGTTGTAGAATTTAACGGCTCTTTTCTTGATTTTGATAATTAGTGGGTATCGGCCTAATTCTGCTTTGCATGCATTATTTGGTGTTCTACGTTGTCCACGGAGGATATTTTTGCAGAATTCTGCATGCAGAGTCTCAATTTGGTGTTTGTCCCATTTTGTAAAATCTTGGTTGGTGAGCGGACCCCAGACCACACAACCATAAAGGGCAATGGGCTCTATGACTGATTCAAGTAATATTAGCCAGATCCTAATTGGTATGTTGAAGTTTATGTTCCTTTTGATGGCATTGAATGCCCTTCTTGCCTTGTCTCTCAGATCGTTCTCAGCTTTGTGGAAGTTACCTGTGGCGCTGATATTTAGGCCAAACTATGTATAGTTTTTTGTGTGCTCTATGGCAATGGTGTCTAAATGGAATGTGTATTTGTGGTCCTGGCGACTGGACCTTTTTTGGAACACCATTATTTTGGTTTTACTGAGATTTACTGTCAGGGCCCAGGTCTGGCAGAATCTGTGCAGAATATCTAGGTGCTGCTGTAGGCCCTCCTTGGTTGGTAACAGAATCACCAGATCATCAGTAAACAGTAGACATTTGACTTAAGATTCTAGTAGGGTGAGGCCGGGTGCTGCAGACCTTTCTACTGCCCGCGCCAATTCGTTGATCTATATGTTGAAGAGGGTGGGGCTTAAGCTGCATCCCTGTCTCACCCCACAGCCCTGTGGGAAGAAATGTGTGTGTTTTTTGCCAACTTTAACTGCACACTTGTTGTTTGTGTACATGGATTTTATTATGTCTTATGTTTTACCCCCAAAACCACTTTCCATCAATTTGTATAGCAGACCCTCATGCCAAATTGAGTCGAAGGCTTTTTTGAAATCAACAAAGCATGAGAAGACTTTTCCTTTGTTTTGTTTTGCTTTGTTGTCAATTAGGGTGTGCAGGGTGAATACATGGTCTGTTGTATGGTAATTTGGTAAAAAGCCAATTTGACATTTGCTCAGTACGTTGTTTTCATTGAGGAAATGTACGAGTCTGCTGTTAATGATAATGCAGAGGATTTTGCCAAAGTTGCTGTTGACGCATAGTAGTAGTTATTGGGGTCAAATTTGTCTCCACTTTTATGGATTGTGGTGATCAGTCCTTGGTTCCAAATATTGGGGAAGATGCTAGAGCTAAAGCTGATGTTGAATAGTTTTAGTATAGCCAATTGGAATTTGTCGTCTGTATATTTAATCATTCTCTCTCTCTCTCTCTCTCTCTCTCCCGCTCTCTCGCGCTCTCTCTCTCTCTCTGTCGCTCTCTACACTCTCTCTCTCGACACTCTCTACACTTCAGTACTTCAGAATCATGAGCCCATTCTGATGTACAATTACCCAAACGTGATTATATCCCATCGGGCAGTTACCCAAAGTCCGCTCTGCAATGACCAAATTACAGTTTATTCCAACTCAACAGTTACTATTGTAGCATAAGAGTATTCAATAATATTTTATTTGACACATACATAAGAAATTCTTTAACAATGTAGCACACTTGCCAGGCTGTCATTTTAAATACGAATTTGTTCTTAATTGACTCATCTGGGTAAATAATATTCTTCTTTGTAAGATTTCTTTGTTTAAAAAAATGTTTTTCAGTTGCAGCATCAGTTTGTCTACAATGAGAAAGTGACATTTTATTCAACGGTCCCTGAAAGGAAAGATTTCATACATTATATTTGACTAAAGATTTGACAGCCTGCCTCGGAAATGCTTCAACATTGTGTTACTGCTTTGTAAACAAACAAAAAAAATGTTTTTCAGTTCGAAGAGAACTCCGACAGACCCAGAGTCTTGCTTTGCAGGGGGAGAGGCTCATTGATTCTTTGTTGTGAAAAGCCCTGCCTGAACTCCAAGAACAATATGAACTGCCAGCTCTGAAGTATAGGGAGATTCCAGAGAAGAGAAAGAAAAGACAAGGAGGAGAGGGAGGTTAGCAGCCAGAGCAGTGGCAACAGACAGACAGCTGATAAAAGTCAGCTCTATGAATGTGTTTTCTGATACGTGCCCGGCTGGGTGACGTGTCACATAGCTCAGGTACGTGCCCCGTCACAGGGCGGCTGGTTGACGTGTCACATAGCTCTGGTACGTGCCCCGTCACAGGGCGGCTGGGTGACGTGTCACATAGCTCTGGTACGTGCCCCGTCACAGGGCGGCTGGGTGACGTGTCACATAGCTCTGGTACGTGCCCCGTCAAAGGGCGGCTGGGTGACGTGTCACATAGCTCTGGTACGTGCCCCGTCAAAGGGCGGCTGGGTGACGTGTCACATAGCTCTGGTACGTGCCCCGTCACAGGGCGGCTGGGTGACGTGTCACATAGCTCTGGTACGTGCCCCGTCACAGGGCGGCTGGGTGATGTGTCACATAGGTCTGGTACGTGCCCCGTCACACAGACTAAGACGAAATAGAGAAAGTAGCATAAAGAAATGGGAACAAAGCGGTTGACTGCTCTGCTTTGTGTGTTGGCAGGAGATACATGTACTGTACATAACCTATAGGATATCTTACTTATCCACTACCCTTGGAATTTCAGATAGAGAAACAGGAACAATGGGTTTTTACTGTGTGCTGTGTTGGGTGTTGACAGGTGGCACAGCCTCCAGAATGAAAGGCTTCCTGGGGTGTATCCGCTCGCTGCAGCTGAACGGGAGGACACTGGACCTGGAGGAGAGGGCCAAGATCACGCCCGGGGTGAGACCGGGCTGCCCGGGACACTGCAGCAGCTACGGGGAGCTGTGCCAGAACCAAGGGAAGTGCGTGGAGATGTACAACGGCTTCTCCTGCGACTGTGGCCTCTCAGCCTATGCAGGCCCCTTCTGCCAGAGAGGTAAATAGACCATGAGCATCACATCGACCTCTAAGCTCTGAGGTTCTGGTGATCATCTCATCAGCCACATGAGAGGATGTGGTGTTCATGTTGATGCAGTTCAACACAACACCAGAGGACATGTTTACATGTTATTACACTACAATCTATTCTAAACTATTGCCATGGTTACAGTATCTTAACTGACATGCCTAGTCAAATAAAGGTTAAATAAAAATGTACAAAATATAACCATATTAAACTAATGGCTAACATACGGTTAGCTCTACAGAACATATTTATATATATATATATATTTTTGTAGTCATTTGATTTTGACCCTTAGTAGCTTCCTACCAAGGAGTGGGCATTTTATTTAACCTTTATTTTGACAGGGAGTCAATGCTGAGACCAAGGTCTCTTTTCCAGATGAGGCCTGTATAGCACCACAATACACATCAAAATACAATAAACACGTTAAACTACACATTCACATACACAATAAGACAGCACGTTATTATATACAACAGTACACGAAAAGCAAAACACAATAATAAAAAACACATTATTTGGTAAAAAGGTTCCCTAGCAACCATCTGAAATGCTCTAGAGGCTCCAATTCTTTCCAGAACAGCCATTTAGAATTTTTACATATTAAACGATGACTATCAAAAAGTGAAGAATCCATATTATTTCTGAGGACCCTCTTAGCGAGCTTGAGTAAAAACACGACTTAACATGCACTTACCAGCTGTGTGATTTAGCTACATCAAGAGCTTAATAATATAGGAGTGTTTTCTGTACACCTTTTGATGTCTCTGAGTCATCGCCGTCAGCAGGTCAACTGTATGACGCAGGCTGGAAAATTGGATGTGTTGAATAATTAATAAGAATGACTTGGACCACTTCCTGGTAGAAGCGGTCAGTAGTTATGGTGGCAGTGCTGACTGACACAGTAGATGTGGTAACGTCGTCAACGGAATACAGAGGTTCCATTGACCAGACTTGAGCACATTCAAATCTCTTCTAACAAAGACGATATTTGTCAAATCTGTCATGATGTATGCATTGTAACAGGCCCACAATGTGGTTACTTCCACTACATAGCCAAAAGTATGTGGACACCTGCTCATCGAACATCTCATTCCAAAATCAATGGCGTATGCAGTTTGCTGCTATAAAGGACTCTAATCTTCTGGGAATGCTTTTCACTCGATGTTAGAATATTGCTGCAGGGACTTGCTTCAGCCAACAATGTTGGGCGATTAGGCCTGGTTCGCCGTCGGCGTTCCAATTCGTCAAAGGTGTTTGAGGGAGTTGAGGTCAGGGCTCTGTGCAGGCCAGTCAAGTTCTTCCACACCATCTCAACAAACCATTTCTTTATGGACATCGCTGTGTGCTCAGTGGCATTATCATGCTGAAACCGAAAAGGGCCGCCCCCAAACTCTTGCCACAAAGTTGGAAGCAGAGAATTGTCTAGATTTCCCTTCACTGGAATTAAAGGGCCTAGCCCGAACCATGCAAACTGCCTCAGACCATTATTCCTCCTCAACCAAACTTTACAGTTGTCACTATCCATTGTGGCAGATTGGTCAACCAGACTGCCGGATGTTGAAGCGTGATTCATTTCCATGGCATTTCCACATTTTGGGGTCGAGTTCCATTGACCTCTTTACCGCATGCCAAGCCGCTGGTCACAACACTTGAAGACTGTTCTTAATTAGTGTTATAGATGCTCTACTACTCCACAGTCTAGCTCTTGTCAGTTAAAGAGTGTATTGTTCTGTAAGTAACAAGGTCATAATAGTGTTAATTATGTCTGTAAGAAGAACATTTTATAGAAAAACAAAGAAGTGGGTTATTAAATATATTGACGTTTTAAATACATGTTCAAAACTCTGCATTGGCTTAATAATAGTTAACGCAAGGACAGAATGTTAACAGAGTTGACAAAATCTTTGTAAAAAATACAAAGCAAAGTGAAAGACACAATGCCATTGATTGCTATTTTATTTGCTTTAGTAGGATCTTCATTAGCTGATGCCAATGCAGACAGTCTTACTGGGGTCTGACATATAACAAAAAATGCATTACAGACCACATAATTTACCATTTACATACAGTATCAGTCAAGAGTTTGGACACACCTTCTCATTCCAGGGTTTTTCTTTATTTTACTATTTTCTACTTTGTAGAATAATAAGTGAAGATTTAAAAATTATGAAATAAGACATGGAATCATGTAGTAACCAAAAATTGTTAAACAAATCTAAGCAGTTAGCTCAGCTGTACACAATAAGTTCATTAGAGTTAACTGCATCTCAGATTGCAGCCCAAATAAATACTTCACAGGGTTCAAGTAACAGACATATCTCAACATGAACTGTTCAGAGGAGACTGCGTGAATCAGGCCTTCATGGTTGAATTGCTGCAAAACCTAAGGACACCGATAAGAAAGACTTGCTTGGTCCAAGAAACACGAGCAATGGACATTAGACCGGTAGAAATCTGTCCTTTGGTTTGATGAGTCCAAATTTGAGATTTTTGGTTCCAACCGCTGTGTCTTTGTAAGACGTAGAGTAGGTGAACGGATGACCTCTGCATGTATTGTTCCCCTGTGAAGCATGGAAGAGGAGGTTGATGGTGTGGGCGGTGCTTTGCTGGTGACACTGATTTATTTAGAATTCAAGGCACACTTAACCAGCATTGCTACCACAGCATTTGGCAGCAATACGCCATCCCATCTGGTTTGCACTTAGTGGGACTATCATTTGTATTTCAACAGGACAATGACCCAAAACACACCTCCAGGCTATGTAAGGGCTATTCGACCAAGAACAGTGATGGAGTGCTGCATCAGATGACCTGGCCTCCACAATCACACGACCTAAACCCAATTGAAATGGTTTGGGATGAGTTGGACTGGTTCAGAGAATGTCAAAGTGTTGCTTTATTTGTTTTTGAACCCAGGTTTGCGTTTCACTTGTGCTATATAAAATGGAAGGAGGTTCCATGCACTCTTGGCTATTTAATACTGTACGTTTCCTTGAATTTGTTCTGGACCTGGACACTGTGAAAAGATCCTTGGTGGTATGTCTGGTTGGGTAAGTGTGTGTGTCAGTGCTGTGTGGGTTCATGCGAATTTTCGCAGCTTTTGTTAAAAATCGCACAACATTTCAAAGTCCTGCTACTCATGCCAGGAATATAGTATATGCAAATGATAACTGTGTGTGTATAGAAAACACTCTGAAGTCTCTAAAACGGGTTAAATCGTGTCTGTGGCTATAACACAACGTGTTTAGGAGTAAAAATCCCTCGAAAAACTGTTCTCCAAAAACACAAAAAATATATTAATCCGCCAGTCAATGTATTGTTTAAGGCGACTGCAAATACATGAAGATGTCCTGTAAACGCCTACAGCTTCCACGCGATGTCGCCAGTGCTGGCATTTCTAGCAGACTTAATCCTTGGGTGTATGACGTTTTGCCCTTTCCTGTTTTAGTCTCTCAACAGGATGTTAGTAAAATGGAAAAGATGGCCGCTGATTTCAAGACTAGCTGCTATCGAATACAGATCGCCCTGTGATGAATTGTATAGATTATTAACGTTTATTAATACCTAAATTTGGTTTAGAAAAGTAGTTTGAAGTGTTTTGTAAAAGTTTATAGGCAACTTTTGTTATTTTAAAAAGTGACGTTGCGTCTTGTAAAAGGGAATATTCCTGGATCAGACCGGTCTTCAGAAAACGACATTTTGGCTATACAATGACGGATTTAATCGGGAAAAAGACCCAATTGTGATGTTTATGGGATATATAGGAGTGCCAAGAAAGAAGCTCGTCAAAGGTAATGAATGTTTTATATTTTATTTCTGCATTTTGGGTAGCGCCGGCTACCGCAAAATCTGTTGTTTTAGATGACGTTCCAGTACTTTGGGGGTGCATGCTATCAGATAATTGCTTCTCATGCTTTCGCCAAAAAGCATTTTACAAATCTGACTCGGTGGCTAGATTCACAACGAGTGTAGCTTTAATTCAGTACCTTGCATGTGTGTTTTAATGAAAGTTTGATTTTTATCAAAAACTATACGTGGCGCTCTTGAAATTTCCGCTGATTTGATCCCGACAGCGGAACCACTCCCTAACAAGTTAAGTTGACTATGCAAACAATTTGGAATTCCCAGCACATTAATGTTTCTCATAAAAGTGACGCAGTCAGTCTTTCCTCAACTCTTAGCCAAGACAAACGGGCATGCATTGTATTAATATTAGCCCTCTGATTACAATCAAGAACAAGACGTGTCACTCTGTTCTGAGTCAGCTGCAGCTTAACTAGATATTTCTTTGCTGCATT
This sequence comes from Oncorhynchus gorbuscha, assembly GCF_021184085.1. Classification (NCBI taxonomy): domain Eukaryota; kingdom Metazoa; phylum Chordata; class Actinopteri; order Salmoniformes; family Salmonidae; genus Oncorhynchus; species Oncorhynchus gorbuscha. The sequence continues at coordinate 83,525,343 of NC_060188.1, read as the reverse complement.
TGACCATACAGGAATACTGGATAATAATCAAGATAAGATAAAACTAGAGCCTGCAGGATTTGCTTTGTGGAGTATGGTATCAATAAAGAAGAGCATCTCTTTATTACGAAAAGACCTCTCCCTGTCATGTGCGTTGAAATGAGCAGACCAAGGCGCAGTATACTTAGAGTTCCACATGTTTTAATCAATGAAACTCACCAAAACAAATACAGAGGAAAAGCGAAATGTGACGTTCTGGGCTGCTCACAGTCAGCTACACAAAAACAAGATCCCACAATCTAAGGTGGGAAAAAGGGCTGCCTAAGTATGATCCCCAATCAGAGACAACGACAAACAGCTGCTTCTGATTGGGAACCATGCTAGGCCAACAAAGAAATAGAAACATAGATTTGCCCACCCAATTCACACCCTGACTTAACCAAATAGAGAATAAAAAAGGCCCTCTAAGATCAGGGCGTGACACTTCGGTGGCGCCTCTGGTGCGGGAATCGTCGCCGGGGACTCTGGACCGTAGATCGTCGTCACGGCCTCCGGACCGTAGATCGTTGTCGCGGACTCCGGACCGTAGATCGTCTCTGGAGGCTCCGGATTGGGGACTGTCGCTTGAGGCTCCGGATTGGGGACCGTCGCTTGAGGCTCCGGACTGGGGACCGTCACTGGAGGCTCCGGACTGCCGACCGTCGCTGGAGGCTCCGGACTGCCGACCGTCGCTGGAGGCTCCGGACTGCCGACCGTCGCTGGAGGCTCCGGACTGCCGACCGTCGCTGGAGGCTCCGGACTGCCGACCGTCGCTGGAGGCTCTGGACTGCCGACCGTCACTGGAGGCTCTGGACCTTGGATCGTCACTGGAGGCTCTGGACCTTGGATCGTCACTGGAGGCTCCGGGACATGGATCATCACTGGAGGCTCCGGGCCATGGATCATCACTGGCCAATAGAGAATAAAAAAGTCTCTCTAAGGTCAGGGCGTGACATTCCCTATCTTTACAACCATTGAATCTATGTTTTGTCCATGGAAGTTTGCAATCTAAGGTGACACCAAGTAATTTAGTCTCCTCAACTTGTTTAGCCATACCATTCATTACCAGATTCAGCTAAGGTCAAGAACTTAGGGAACTATTTGTACCAAATACAATTATCTTAGTTTTAAAGATGTTCAGAACCAGATTATTACTGGCCACTCATTCCAAAACAGACTGCAACTGTTTGTTAATGATTTCAGTGACTTCATTAGCTGTTGTTGCAGATGCATGTATGGTTGAATCATCCGCATGGTTCTAATTCTCAGAGTAAAAACTCGATGGACACTATGAAAGCTTAAAACCAATTTTATTCTTCCCAGAAGTCCAATACAGCTGCATTAGACAAAGACATTTTCACACAAGCACTGATATTTAACATTTTCCCCTAGGCTGAGTCTCCTCCTACCATCTGAACAAACATTGTATCATTACTGCTAGGCAGGACACTAAGTGATATGGGCCATAAACTTTTCTTTCTCCCTTAACGTGACCTGACCTGACCTCGACCCCCTTCATCACTAATCCATGGCTCTCTCCCCTTATCTATGCCTGCCACGGGATTGCTTTCCCTACATGCAGTACATTCCAAACTTATTTGCTCCCACCATATGGGGGATTTTAAATCCAAGATGGCGTAGCAGTGTTGTCCTCTCGTGGACTTTTGTATTTTTTGTTTTTTTGTATATATTTCAATCTCTTTTCAATCTCTTTTCCATTTTTAAATTAAATATACATCCCGGTAACCCGCCTCACCCAATGTGACACGGATCCGCAATTGTTTTAGACCTAATGGCCAGAACCTCCATCAGAGACTAGCCATTAGCTACTAGCTATTTTAGCCATTGTTAGCCACTGCTAGAGGCCTTTCCTTCTGCACAGACACCAGCTGTTTGTTTTTTTGCCAGGATAATACTTGCCAGCATCGGACTGTTTTCTCCACAACAACGCCGGATTCCTGCTGTAAACCCTGGAGCATTACTCCTGATCATCACAGCTAGCTAGCTGCCACTGAGTGACCCAGCCCCAAAGCTAGCCCTGAGCCAGACCCACCTCCCGGCCTACTCTGTGTTCACCCAGCTACTCAGCCGATGCCTTCCGGACTCTATCCCAACATGGCTAGAATTCACCACTCCACTGGATCCTTGCTGTAAACTCTGGACCTTTGCATCGGATCATCACTGCTAGCTAGCTGCTACCAAGTGGCTATAGTGGCTAACGCCCCTGCCCCGAAGCAAGCACCAATTAGCCTCAAGCCAGGCGCATCTCCCGGCTAGCAAACAAAATTACTACAACTACAATTACCTCTTTTGCCATCTGGTCTGGACCCTTTATCGACACGGCACCCTGCCGTACCACCACGATTGGTCCGCCGACTTAACTCCATCCTCTGTGCCCTCAACCGGCCTTTGCCGGACGTCAGAGCAGACGCTTCTACTTACGCAAGCCTGCTAACTTTAAACTCTGTGTGTCCCGCGTTCTAGTGTAGTAACAACTACCCCATGGCTTCCCTGTTCCATCTATTGCTGGACCCTATGATCACTTGGCTACATAGTGGATGCCTGCTGGACTGTTCATTAATCACGGTACTTAATTATTATTCTTTTTTTGTTAATCTGTCGGCCCCAACTCAGGCCCTGTGTGTAGGTAACCGACCCTCTCTGCCCATTCATCGCCATTTTACCTGTTGTTGTTGTCTTAGCTGATCAGCTGTTGTCTTACCCATTGTTGCCTTAACTAGCTATCCCAATCAACACCTGTGATTGCTTTATGCATCGCTTTATGTCTCTCTCAAATGTCAATATGCCTTGTACACTGTTTTTTAGGATAGTTATTGTGGTTTAAGTTTACTGCGGAGCCCCTAGTCCCACTCAACATGCCTCAGATACCTCCTTTGTCCCATCTCCCACACATGTGGTGACCTCACCCAGCATAACTAGCCCGTCCAGAGATGCAACCTCTTATCATCACTCGGTACCTGGGTTTATCTCAAACTGTACCCTCACACCATCATACCCCTGTCTGTACATTATGCCCTGAATCTATTCTACCGTGCCCAGAAATCTGCTCCTTTTATTCTCTGTCCCCAACGCATTAGAAAACCAGTTTTGATAGCCTTTAGCCGTACTCTAATCCTACTCCTCTTCTGTTCCTCGGGTGACGTGGAGGTTAACCCAGGCCCTGCATTTCCCCAGGCACTCTCATTTGTTGACTTCTGTAAGCGAAAAAGCCTTGGTTTCATGCATGTTAACATCAGCCTCCCTAAGTTTGTTTTACTCACTGCTTTAGCACACTCCACCAACCCTGAAGTCCTTGCCGTGTCTGAATCCTGGCTTAGGAAGGCCACCAAAAATTCTGAGATTTGCATACCCAACTACAACATTTTTACAACAGTTGCAATCAATTCCAGAGATAGCCGGCAAAGTTCTGTCATACTTTCCAGGTCTATGCCCAAACAGTTAAAGCTTCTAATTTTAAAAATGAATCCAGAAATAAGTCTCTGTTATACAGCCCCCTCAGCTCCCCGCTGTGCCCTGGACACCATAATATGTGAATTGATTGCCCCCCATCTATCTTCTGAGTTTGTTCTGTTAGGTGACCTAAACTGGGATATGTTTAACCTCTTGAACCTATGGGGGCGCTGTGTCATTATTGGATAAAAAGACGTGCCCATTTTAAGCGCAATATTTTGTCACGAAAAGATGCTTGACTATGCATGGAATTGACAGTCTTGGAAAGACACAACTCTGACGTCTCCAAAACTGCAAAGATACAGTGCCTTGCGAAAGTATTCGCGCCCCCTTGAACTTTGCGACCTTTTGCCACATTTTAGGCTTCAAACATAAAGATAATAATAATAATAATAAATAATTGTGCACGCCCAATTTTTCAGTTTTTGATTTGTTAAAAAAGTTTGAAAAAATCCAATAAATGTCGTTCCACTTCATGATTGTGTTCCACTTGTTGTTGATTCTTCACAAAAAAATACAGTTTTATATCTTTATGTTTGAAGCCTGAAATGTGGCAAAAGGTTGCAAAGTTCAAGGGGGCCGAATACTTTCGCAAGGCACTGTATTATCTGTGAGTGCCCCAGAACTAATGCAACAGGCGAAACCAAGATGAAGTTCACAGGAAATGCCCCAGATTCTGAAGGCGCTGTGTTCCAATGTCTCCTTATATGGCTGTGAATGCGCCAGGAATGAGCCCGTGCTTTCTGTCTATTCCCCGAGGTGTCTGCAGCATTGTGACGTGTTTGTAGGCATATCATTGGAAGATTCACCATAAGAGACTACATTTACCTGGTGTCCCGCCCGGTGTCCTGTGTGCGTAATCTGTAGGTCCATGCGCGTACCATTTCTTCAGAAGAGAAAGTAAAAATCCATCGCGGCAGTTATCGTCGATAGATATGTGAAAAACACCCTGAGGATTGATTCTAAACATCGGTTTGCCATGGTTGAGAAGCATAATTTGAAAATCTGAGATGACAGTGTTGTTAACAAAAGGCTAAGCTTGAGAGCAAATAGATTAATTTCATTTCATTTGCGATTTTCATGAATAGTTAACGTTGTGTTATGCTAATGAGCTTGTGGATAGATTTACACAATTCTGGATACAGGTTTTTTTCGTAGCTAAACGTGACACAGAAAACGGAGCAATTTGTCCTAAACAAATAATCTTTCAGGAAAAACTGAACATTTGCTATCTGAGTCTCCTCATTGAAAACATCTGAAGTTCTTCAAAGGTAAATGATTTTATTTGAATGCAAATAGATTAATTTAATTTCATTTGCGATTTTCATGAATAGTTAACGTTGCGTTATGGTAATGAGCTTGAGGCTGTAGTCACGATACCGGATCCGGGATGGCTCGATGCAAGTTAACACACCGGCAGTTCTACAATCTAAGATACAGCCCTCAATCTCCCACAAATTATCAAGGAACTCATCAGGTACAACCCTAAATCTGTAAACATGAGCACCCTCGTAGATATTATCCTGATGAACTTGCCCTCCAAATACACCTCTGCTGTTTTCAATCAGGATCTCAGCGATCACTGCCTCATTGCCTGCATCCGCTATGGGTCCGTGGTCAAATGACCACAGCTCATCACTCTCAAACGCTCCCTAAAACACTTCAGCGAGCAAGCCATTCTAATCGACCTGGCACGGGTATGCTGGAAGGATATTGACTTCATCAGTCAGTCGAGGATGCCTGGTCATTCTTTAAAAGTAATTTCCTCACCATCTTAAATAAGTATGCCCCTTTAAAAAAATGTAGAACTAAGAACAGATATAGCCCTGGTTCACTCCAGACCTGACTGCCCTCGAACAGCACAAAAACATCCCGTGTCAGACTGCACTAGCATCGAATGGTCCCCGGGATATGCAACTTTAGAGGGAAGTCAGGAACCAATACACGCAGTCAGTCAGGAAAGCAACGGCTAGCTTTTTCAAACAGAAATTTGCATCCTGTAGCTCTAACTCCAAAAAGTTTTGGGACATTGTAAAGTCCATGGAGAATAAGAGCACCTCCTCCCAGCTGCCCACTGCACTGAGGCTAGGTAACACTGTCACCACTAATAAATCCACGATAATTGAGCATTTTAACAAGCATTTCTCTACGGCTGGCCATGCTTTCCTCCTGGCTACCCCAGCCCCGGCCAACAGCTCCGCACCCTTCGCAGCTACTTGCCCAAGCCTCCCAGCTTCTCCTTCACCCAAATCCAGATAGCAGATGTTCTGAAAGAGCTGCAAAACCTGGACCCATACAAATCAGCTGGGCTAGACAACCTGGACTGTCTCTTTCTAAAATTATCCGCCGCCATTTTTGCAACCCCTATTACCAGTATGTTCAACCTATCTTTTGTATTGTCCGAGATCGCTAAAGATCGGAAAGCTGCTGCGGTCATCCCCCTCTTCAAAGGGGATGACACTAGACCCGAACTGTTATGGACCTATATCCATCCTGCCATGCCTTTCTAAAGTCTTCGAAAGCCACGTTAACCTGTTCAACCTATGGGGGCGCTATGTCATTATTGGATAAAAAGACGTGCCCGTTTTAAGCACAATATTTTGTCACAAAAAGATGCTCGACTATGCATGGAATTGACAGCCTTGGAAAGACAAAACTCTGACGTCTCCAAAACTGCAAAGATATTATCTGTGAGTGCCCCAGAACTAATGCAACAGGCGAAACTAAGATGAAGATTCATACAGGAAATGCCCCAGATTCTGAAGGCGCTGTGATCCAATGTCTCCTTATATGGCTGTGAATGCGCCAGGAATGAGCCTGCGGTTTCTGTCTATTCCCCGAGGTGTCTGCAGCATTGTGACGTAAATGTAGGCATATCATTAGAAGATTGACCATAAGAGACTACATTTACCTGGTGTCCCGCCCGGTGTCCTGTGTGTAATCTGTAGGACCATGAGCGTTCCATTTCTTCAGAAGAGAAAGTAAAATGCCACGATGGATTTTATCATCGATAGATATGTGAAAAACACCTTGAGGATTGATTCTAAACATCAGTTTGCCATGTTTCTGTCAATATTATGGAGTTAATTTGGAAAAAAGTTAACGTTTTAACCTGTTGATCCTACCCCATACTTTTTCGAACATTCTGTTAAAAATCGCGCAACATTTCAGCGCCATGCTACTCATGCCAGGAATATAGTATATGCATATGATTAGTATGTGTGGATAGCAAACACTCAGACTTTTCTAAAACTGGTTAAATCACGTCTGTGACTATAACAGAACGTGCGTTTCATCGAAAAGCGCAGGAAAATCTGATCACTGAAAATTGGAAAATATATCAATGCGCCACTTGAATGTATTGTTGAATGGAAACCACATTACCTGGAACCGAGATTGCAATTCCTACAGCTTCCACATGATGTCACCAGTCTTGTCAATTGCCTTGGCTTTGTTTCTTGGTCAAACGAACAAGAGACGGCCCTTTTCTTCCGGTCTCCGACCGGATGTTTTGGAGTAGAAATTTCTGAACATGATTTGAAGACGTGAAGCTATTGAATATACATCGCCCCGTGATCAATTTGATAGATTATTAACGTTTACTAATACCTAAAGTTGTATTACAAAAGTATTTCGAGGTGTTTTGTGAAAGTTTATCGTCAACTTTTTTAATTAAAAAAAATGACGTTGCGTTATAAAACGCTGTTTTTTCCTTGCTCACACAGTCTTCATAGATCGATATCTAGGCTATATATGGCCCGATTTAATCGGAAAAAAAGACCCAATAGTGATGCTTATGGGACATCTAGGAGTGCCAACATAGAAGATCGTCAAAGGTAATGAATGTTTTATATTTTATTTCTGCGTTTTGTGTAGCGCCGACTATGCTAATTATTTTGTTTACGTCCCCTGCGGGTCTTTTGGGGTGTTGCATGCTATCAGATAATAGCTTCTCATGCTTTCGCCAAAAAGCATTTAAAAAATCTGACTTGTTGGCTGGATTCACAACGAGTGTAGCTTTAATTCAGTACCCTGCATGTGTGTTTTAATGAACGTTTGAGTTTTAACGAGTGCTATTAGCATTTAGCGTAGCGCATTTGCATTTCCAGATGTCTAGATGGGACGCCTGCGTGTCGGGTGGACGCAAGATTAATGACTTAATATATATATTTTTTTTTCCTCCCCAAATGTGATGAACAAAACGGAGCGATTAGTCGACACAAATAATATTTTTTGTAAAAACTGAACATTTGCTCTCTAACAGAGTCTCCTCATTGAAAACATCTGAAGTTCTTCAAAGGTAAATGATTTTAATTGAATTATTTTCTGTTTTTTGTGGAAAATGTTGCATGCTGAATGCTAATGCTAAATGCTACGTTAGCCATCAATACTGTTACACAAATGCTTGTTTTGCAATGGTTGAGAAGCATATTTTGAAAATCTGAGATGACAGTGTTGTTAACAAAAGGATAAGCTTGAGAGCAAATAGATTCATTTAATTTCATTTGTGATTTTCATGAATAGTTAACGTTGTGTTATGGTAATGAGCTTGAGGCTGTATTCACGATCCCGGATCCGGGATGGCTCGACGCAAGAAGTTAATAAACAGATCATTGACCAATTCGAATCCCACCGTACCTTCTCCGCTGTGTAATCCGGTTTCTGAGCTGCTCACAGGTGCACCTCAGCCACGCTCAAGGTACTAAACAATATGATAACCGCCATCGATAAAATACAGTACTGTGCAGCTGTCTTCATTGACCTGGCCAAGGCTTTCGACCCAGTTAATCTCCATATTCTTATCGGCAGACTAAACAGCCTTGGTTTCTCAAATGACTGCCTCGCTTGGTTCACCAACTACTTCTCAGACAGAGTTCAGTGTGTCAAATCGGAGGGCTTGTTGTCCGGACCTCTGACAGTCTCTATGGGGGTACCACAGGGTTCAATTCTCGGTCCGACTCTTCTCTGTTTATATGAACGATGTCGCTCATGCTGTGGGTGATTCCCTGATCCACCTCTACGCAGACAACACCTTTCTGTATACATCTGGCTCTTCTTTGGACACTGTCTAGGGTAGGTGAGACGCTAACGTCCCACCAGGCCAACATCCGGTGACACTGCAGAGAGCTAACATTGTAAATACATGAATCTTACATAATTTAAAAGTTGAACGTCTTATTAATCCAGCCACTATGTCAGATTTCAAAAAGCTGTTACTGCAAAAGCAAACATTCTATTCTCTGGGGACGGCACCACGCACACACAAGTATTACTAACATTTACCAACCAAGCATTAGCGTCATGAAAGTCCGAAATTACAATAAAATAAATCGCTTACCATTGAATATCTTCCTCTGGTGGCATTGCCAACTACACAGTGAATGTTCGTTTTGTTTGATAAAATCCATTTTTATAGCCTAACACACAACATTTGTAACCCGCTTGCGTCGTGATTTCCATCTCATTCAACTTTGGACGATGCGCTCGTGGTAATTACACACACTAAACAAACATTTATCCAGTCATGGTTGCAATCCTCTGGTTGTTACTAACACAACCATACTTGATGGTTATTTTCCCGGGACGTATTGCACGAAACAAACCGATTTGAAGACACCAATCAATGACCTCATTGCGCACCAAGATAGGACCGGTCTATCGTTGATTGACTGTATTTTGGCCCAATGACCACTGATCAGCTTGAAGTCTAGCTTGCAAGATAGCCAATGAGCTGAGGTAAACGACAATATGTAATGTTTATACTTTTGAAGACCAGCCTTTGTCGTAAACTCTGCCGTAATAGAGGTTCATTCGACATTGCAAATCCTACTTGACGGAGCTACGGGTGTTACGCATAGCAGTACATATTCAATAGCATTTTCAACAAGTTTATATATTTAAATTATGGTGAATAAATCAGGAAAAGCTAAAACAAAGTCTAGGTATACAGATTTAACACAAATTATATAGTTAATACATAGGCACAGCGAGACTGAGTTGCTTCAGGAATATGAATCTTTCAGCGACGCTAGTTTTGACTCCCAGGCGGAAGACATGTTTCTGCATGGCAAGGATGCCATGCTGGATTGATAAATTGTAATGCTAATGTCATTGTTTGAAATTAATAATATCAAATATTATTCTTTTGCGATTTTTTAAATTGTATTAAATTTTATTTGCAATATATAAAAATATAATCTGTAATGAAATGTGTAAAGTACACATTGGCTATACTGTGAGTGTGTGATATATTTTTTAAATGTATTTTACATAAACATGGGATGGAACAGCCCTTCACCACTTCACCATAGTGATTATGTCCCATGTACTCTATATATACAGTGCCTTGCGAAAGTATTCGGCCCCCTTGAACTTTGCAACCTTTTGCCACATTTCAGGCTTCAAACATAAAGATATAAAACTGTATTTTTTTGTGAAGAATCAACAACAAGTGGGACACAATCATGATGTGGAACGACATTTATTGGATATTTCAAACTTTTTTAACAAATCAAAAACTGAAAAATTGGGCGTGCAAAATTATTCAGCCCATGATTGTGTCCCACTTGTTGTTGATTCTTCACAAACAAATACAGTTTTATATCTTTGTTTGAAGCCTGAAATGTGGCAAAAGGTCGCAAAGTTCAAGGGGGCCGAAAACTTTCGCAAGGTACTGTATCTGTTTATTTTACGTGTTGATACAGAGCTCATACTTGAAAGTATTGTTACTGATTTAAATAAAATATTTCACAGTGGCAGTGATTCTGATTATGAGCCGCCAATGTCTAGGTGTCCATCTCCCTCTGAAGCTGGTTCATCCAGCCGGACCCCCGCTGTCTCTGGCTCCACACCTACCTGGCCATCTAGAGATGTGAAGTCAGTGACACAGAAGCAGAGGTGGGGAAGAGAGAAACCTGCAGACAGAGGGCCAGAGAGTCATTGGTACTCTGTGTTAGAAGATGATGTGGAACCAAATCCACCTGTTTATAGACCCAAAAGGCAGCCAGGACCTCAACTAGACATGACTGCAAAGTACAGCCCTCTTCAACTTTTTCAACTGTTTTTTTGGTTGACTAAAAAAGTATTTAGTCAACCACCAATTGTGCAAGTTCTCCCACTTAAAAAGATGAGAGGCCTGTCATTTTCATCATAGGTACACTTCAACTATGACAGCCAAAATGAGAAAAAAAATCCAGAACATCACATTGTAGGATTTTTTATTAATTTATTTGCAAATTATTAACTTATTTAACTTTCACACATTAACAAGTCCAATACAGCAAGCCAAAACATGCGGCCTCTCCTTCACTGCAGCCGAGGTGAGTAAAACATTTAAACGTGTTAACCCTCGCAGGGCTGCAGGCCCAGACGGCATCCCCAGCCGCGCCCTCAGAGCATGCGCAGTCCAGCTGGCTGGTGTGTTTACGGACATATTTAATCAATCCCTATCCCAGTCTGCTGTTCCCACATGCTTCAAGAGGGCCACCATTGTTCCTGTTCCCAAGAAAGCTAAACGACTACCGCCCCGTAGCACTCACTTCCGTCATCATGAAGTGCTTTGAGAGACTAGTCAAGGACCATATCACCTCCACCCTACCTGACACCCTAGACCCACTCCAATTTGCTTACCGCCCAAATAGGTCCACAGACGATGCAATCTCAACCACACTGCACACTGCCCTAACCCATCTGGCCAAGAGGAATACCTATGTGAGAATGCTGTTCATCGACTACAGCTCAGCATTTAACACCATAGTACACTCCAAGCTGGGTCTCGACCCCACCCTGTGCAACTGGGTACTGGTCTTCCTGACGGGCCGCCCCCAGGTGGTGAGGGTAGGCAACAACATCTCCACCCCGCTGATCCCTCTCCTGTACTCCCTGTTCACCCATGACTGTGTGGCCACGCACGCCTCCAACTCAATCATCAAGTTTGCGGACGACTCACAACAACGAGACGGCCTACAGGGAGGAGGTGAGGGCCCTCGGATTGTGGTGTCAGGAAATTAACCTCACACTCAACGTCAACAAAACTAAGGAGATGACTGTGGACTTCAGGAAACAGCAGAGGGAACATCCCCCTATCCACATCGATGGAACAGTAGTGGAGAGGGTAGCAAGTTTGAAGTTCCTCGGCATACACATCACAGACAAACTGAATTGGTCCACCCACACAGACAGCATCGTGAAGAAGGCGCAGCAGCGCCTCTTCAACCTCAGGAGGCTGAAGAAATTTGGCTTGTCACCAAAAGCACTCACAAACTTCTACAGATGCACAATCGAGAGCATCTTGGCGGGCTGTATCACCGCCTGGTACGGCAACTGCTCCGCCCACAACCGTAAGGCTCTCCAGAGGGTAGTGAGGTCTGCACAACGCATCACGTTGTGGGGCAAACTACCTGCCCTCCAGGACACCTACACCACCCGATGTTACAGGAAGGCCATAAAGATCATCAAGGACAACAACCACCCGAGCCACTGCCTGTTCACCCCGCTATTATCCAGAAGGCGAGGTCAGTACAGGTGCATCAAAGCTGGGACCGAGAGACTGAAAAAAAGCTTCTATCTCAAGGCCATCAGACTGTTAAACAGCCACCCCTAACATTGAGTGGCTGCTGCAAACACAATGACTCAACTCCAGCCACTACACTCGCATTAACATCTGCTAACCATGTGTATGTGACAATAAAAATTTGATTTGAATTAGTATTTGGTAGCATTGCTTTTCAATTGCTTAACTTGGGTCAACAATTTAGGGTAGCCTTCCACAAGCTTCCCACAATAAGTTGGGTGAATTTTGGCCCATTCCTCCTGACAGAGCTGGTGTAACTGACTCAGGTTTGTTATAGGCCTCCTTGCTTGCACACTCTTTTTCAGTGCTGACCACACATTTTCCTTGGGATTGAGGTCAGGGCTTTCAATACCAATCCAATACCTTGACTTTGTTGTCCTTAAGCCATTTTGCCACAACTTTGGATGTATGATTGGGGTCATTGTCCATTTGGAAGACCCATTAGCGACCAAGCTTTAACTTCCTGACTGATGTCTCGAGATGTTGCTTCAATATATGCACATAATTTTCCTTCCTCATGACTCCATCTATTTTGTGAAGTGTACCGGTTTCCTCCAGCATCCTCAAGGTCCTTTGCTGTTGTTCTGGGATTGATTTGCACTTTTCACACCAAAGTACATTAATCTCTAGGAGACAGATCGCGTCTCCTTCCTGAGCGATATGCTGGCTGCGAGGTCCCAAGGTGTTTATACTTGCATACTATTGTTTGTACAGATGAACGTGGTACCTCCAGGCATTTGGAAATTGCTCTCAATGATGAAACCTCTTGTGGAGGTCTACAATTCTTTTTCTGAGGTCTTGGCTTGTTTCTTTTGCTTTTTCCATGATGTCAAGCAAAGAGGCACTGAGTTTGAAGGTAGGCCTTGAAATACATCCACAGGTACACCTCCAATTGACTCAAATTATGTCAATTAGCCTATCAGAAGCTTCTAAAGCTATGACATATTTTTCAGGATTTTTCCAAGCTGTTTAAAGCCAAAGTTAACTTAATGTATGTAAACTTCTGACCCACTGGAAATGGTGTGATACAGTGAATTATAAGTGAAATAATCTGTATGTAAACAATTGTTGGAAAAATTATTTGTCATGCACAAAGTAGATGTCCTGACCAATTTGCCAGAACTAGTTTATTGACAAGAAATTTGTGGAGTGGTTGAAAGAGTTTTAATGACTCTAACCTAAGTGAATGTAAACTTTCGACTTCAACTGTAGCTCTGAATCCATGATATGGCATGGGGTTGAAAATACGTAACACAAGTTTTCTCATCGCAGGTTATGGTCAATAATATCAAAGGCTGCACTGAAATCGAACAGTACAGCTCCCAAAATCGTATTATTATCAATTTCTTTCAGCCAATCATCAGTCATTTGTGTCAGTGCAGTACATGTTGAGTGCCCTTGTCTATAAGCATGCTAGAAGTCTGTTGTTAATTTGTTTCCAGAGAAGTAGCATTGTATTTGGTCAAACACTAATTTACCCAACAATTTGCTAATAGCTGGCAGCAAGGTGATAGGTCTACTGTTAGAACCAATAAAGGTTGTTTTACCACTCTTGGGTAGCGTCATGACTTTGGCTTTTCCTTCCAGACCTGAGGACAAAGACTTTCCTCTAGGCTCAGATGAAAGATATGACAGATAGGAGTGGCAATAGAGTCATCTACCATTCACAGTAGCTTTCCATCGAAGTTTTCAATGGCAGGAGGTCTGTCATTATTGATCGATAACAATATTTTTCCACCTGTCCACCTAACCTTAAAAAATTCTAACTTGCAATGCTTTTCTTTCATTATTATTATGTTTTATTCATGAGTAGAATGGCTCTCTGTTCGTTGTTGGCATTTCCTGCCTGAGTTTTCCCATTTTGCTAATGAAGTAACCATTACAATAATTGGCTCTATCAAATGTTTTTTTTTCATCATTCATTATATCATTGATCTTTGCTTCATAATACAGTTTCTTCTTCTTTTTGTTGAGTTTAGTTACATCATTTCTCAATTTCAGTAAGTCAGCCAGTCAGATGTGCAGCCAGACTTATTAGCCACTCCTTTTGCTCCATCTCTTTCAACCATACAGTTGTTCAATTCCTCATCAATCCATGGAGCCCTAACAGTTCTAACAGTCAGTTTCTTAACAGGTGCATGTTTATCAATACTTGGAAATAGCAATTTCATAAATTAATTAAGTGCATCGTTTGGATGCTCCTTATTAATCACATCAGAACACCAAGTATTTTTTAACATCATCCACATAAGAGTAACCGCAACCCCCCCCCCCCTATTTTACTTCCTTGTCCTCCAGAGGTCTCGGCTGACTTCAAACCTGGGACATCGGTCCAGTACACATTCAAGGAGCCGTATGAGCTGAACAGGAACATCAGCACCCAGTCCTCCTCCATTTACTCTGACCTCAAGCTACGGGGAGAGAACGTGTCATTCAGCTTCCGTAGCTCCCAGAGTCCCGCGCTGCTCCTCTACGTCAGCTCCTACTATAGAGAGTACCTGGCTGTGCTGCTCAATAGGAATGGTAAGAGGCGGAGGGATTTCAAAATCCAACCTGTGATATTAGTTATGTCGTATTACTACATTCAGAAAGGTTATTAACAATGACTGTAAGTGAGAGCGAGGGGGGGGGTGTTGGGGGAGAGAGAGGGAGGAGATATAGAGAGGGGGTGGGTGGAAGAGGTTTGGGAGAGGGGAGATGGTGAGGGGGTGGGGAGAGGGTTGGGAGAGAGAGAGGGAGGAGATAGAGAGGGGTGGGGGGAAGAGGGTTGGGAAAGAGGTGAGATGGAGAGGGGGTGGGAGAGGGTTTGGGGAGTGAGAGAGAGAGGAGATAGAGAGATGGAGGGTGGGGAGAGGTTTGACAGAGGAGAGAGAGGGGGTGGGCTGAAGAGGGTTGGGAGAGAGGGGGGATAGAAAGAGGGGGGATTGGGAAGAGAGAGGGGGGGATAGAGAGAGCATGGTTGGAAACAGCTGCTGAACTGAGCAGGTCCTCATCTCGCTGCTCATTTTCCTCCACTAGCAGATTCATTTGGATTAATTTGAGTCTCCAAGTCCCTGTAGACACCAGGCTTGTCAGACACCACTGCTTCTTAATTCATCCACAGTAACACGTGTGGCATTGTCGGTTGTTCTAAGAGAGCACATGCAAGATATCTCAGTAAGAGTAAGAAAGTGCAAAATATGTCTTTCTTGATAGTAAATATAGTCAACATATCCAAATCCAAAGGGACAGTTTTTCAACTTGCCAGGCCTCTTTTTGATTTGATTTGGATCTTCTGTTTGTCCTGTGTTAGATGTGATATTAACGAGGAGACTTTGAATATAAAATGAATATATTTTGCCTGGTAGCTAGGCTACTACTAGTGTCTCCAGCTACACAGTAAATTCCTTTAACCCTTGTCTGGTGTTCGGGTCTGTGGGACCCATTTTCAATGTTTACTCAAATAAAAATTACACAATTCATTATTTGAGACTTGAGACTCATTGGCCTTGGCTCATTTTCTGTGAAGAACATGTAAAATAACACATTTTCATTAAGTGCATACTGTGCACCCCCTACACATTTATATTACGTATGTGGCGTTCGTAATAAAAGTGTAGAAAAGTGTGTGTGTAGGTGAAAGCAAGTAAAAATGAAACAAAGGTTTGCTGTGTGCCTTCACTCTGTCGTCCTCCTCCCTGGCCCTGCTGTTTCAACATAGCACCAAGAACCTGTCTGTCTCCCTGCCTGTCTGCCTGTCTGCCACTTTTCTCAGACTCTGTACCCTTTGTAGTGTGTGAAACTACACAATGTCTTGCGGGAACCTGCACAATGTTATTACAATACATTATTTAAATACATTTTTTTTTAGGAAAGTATTTTCCCACACTAACCAAGGGGGTAAAAATTGGGGGAGGGACACAAAAAATAAATAGCTTTGCATGTGTGGCTCCTTACAACAATCAATCAGTATGGAAAAAAGAATGTCTACTCAGAGGGGCCTTAGAATTCTTTTGCAGAGAGAGAAGCTAATGTCCCTGTCAATTCGGAGTCTGACAGTGTTTTTGAAGAAGAGGATGAGATTGACCCTCAGCCAGCCCCAAGACCAGTCCGTCAGCAACCTGCTCATCAACAGCCTGCAGGAGGAGAAATATGGATGTCAAAAAATTGTGAAATTGAATGGTCTGCCTGCTGAAGGAGTGAGCCACCCTGCATGGCTGCCAATGTGATAAGGATGCAACCAGGGCCGATGCGGATGGTGGTTACAAATCTGCAGGACATAAAGTCTCCTTTTGAACTGTTCATCCCAGACACCATCCAGAAAATCATTCTGGACTGGTGTTTTTGGAGAGAAATAGAAGGAGATGGACCAAACTCATTTACATGCATATTTTGGGGTTCTTATCCTTGCTGGTGTTTTCAGATCCAATGGGGGATCCACAGAATCCCTGCGGGATGCAGAAACTGGCATAGAACCTTTCCATGCAACAATGTCTCTGGAAAACTTCCACATTTTTGCCAGGATTATGCGCTTCGATAATCAAGACACCAGACCAGCTCGGCGGCAGAGAGACAAGATAGCTGCAATCAGGTCAGTGTGGTACAAGTGGGTGGACCGCCTTCCCCTGTTTTATTTATTTTTGCCTATCAATTCCTCTAAGTTTGTGTTCACGGCCGACACGTCCCTAGTGTCCTACATGCCAAAGAAAGGCAAAAATGTGGTACTCATGAGTACGCTGCATATCGATGGGAGAATCTGTGGCCAGGAACATAAAATCAGAAATCATAATGCCACAAAGGGGTGGACAATTTCAAAAAGCTGGTGACTGGCTATAGCTGCAAAAGAAAAACCCTATGCTGGCCACTTGTGATATTCTTCAACATCTTGGACATCTCGGCGTACAACGCGTTTGTCAACTGGATGGCATTGAACCCAAATTGGAACAGAGGGAAGCTCCAGAGGAGACGGCTCTTTCTTGAGGAGCTGGGCAACAAGAAGAAGCGTTGCGATGTGTGTGGACCCAAGAAGGACAGGAAAACAAGGACACATGCATCAAGTGCAAGAAATACATTTGCAACACACACACACAGAAAAACTCTGTCCCTCATGTGTTTTGTAGACCGGGGTGCTCATTTATCATTTCCATAAAATACTGAATGTAAAATTTGTTCTTCCAATTTGTTCAGTTCAAAACAATAAACATCAGTAGTGATGAAAACCATGTTTTATTTATATTTGTTCGAGATGAACATGATTTATTCCACCCGTGTCTTGATTATAATAGATTTTTGTTTACAAAAATCACATTTTATCAAAAATAACCCACGAACATTGGCTGAATAACAAAAACATGAACACCATGCAAGGGTTAAGTAGATACTGTTAGCTACAACATGGTCAAAAACTAACTGCAGAGGTTAAAGAAACTCAAAGTGTAGTGAGTGTTTAAGAAGTTTGATATTCTCTACTGTATAGAAGTTGCAGTAAGACTGCCTCTACATTACCATGTACTGTACTGCAGTGGAGGCTGGTGAGGAAGGGGACGGCTCACTTCATTCCAGCCATCAATATAAGGTGACCTCCCCTCACCAGCCTCCACTGCTATGCTGTATGTCTAACGAATATGCAATTCAAAAAGGTTGCTTCTGATACATGTTTTTTATGGTCCTGAGAAGTGTGATGGACTGCCAAGTGTGTTACTGTGGAGTGTACAGTCATTCAGTTAGTTAACGCACTTCTTCCTGAACGATCGTCCAATTAGAGCTCAGTGAGCGGTTGTTCTCGGAAACCCTGGATAGCTTCTTCTCCGAGTGGTCAGCGACGCCCCACTGGCAGACAGTCTACACTCTGCCCATGTCAATGTGTGACAGTAATTGTGGCCAATCTAATGTGATGGTCCTCTACTTGAATATAGGAATGGGCCCTTTCCACTTACATAAGAGTTTCTTTTACCTAGGGCACAAATCATAAAATGCCTCAAATACTCCTGTACCTTACAGTGCCTCAGTAATTGTAGACTTTCTGATATGATGGCCCTCTGCTTTAATCGAAGAATGGGCCCTCGCCCTCATTTATAAAATAGTTTAATTTGTCCTATGGCACAAATCATGTTAATGTCTATTTAACACTCTTACCCTCTCAAATATTATTTTCTTTCACCTGGATGTGTGTAACTAGTTCATGTTTTATTAACACTGAACAAAAATATAAATGTAACATGCAACAATGTCAAAGATTTTATTGAGTTACAGTTTATATAAGGAAATCAGTCAATTGAAATACATACATTCAAATACATTAGGCCCTAATCAATGGATTTCACATGACTGTGTATACAGCTATGCATCTGTTGGTCACAGATACCTTTAAAAAAAGGTAAGGCAGTGGATCGGAAAATCAGTCACTATCTGCTGTGACCACCATATACCGCATGCAGCGCGACACATCCCCTTTGCATAGAGTTGAACAGGCTGCTGATTGTGGCCTGTGGAATGTTGTCCCACTCCTCTTCAATGGCTGTGCGAAGTTGCTGGATATTGGTGGGATCTCGAACACGCTGTCGTACATGTCGATCCAGAGCATCCCAAACAAGCTCAGTGGTGAGTATGCAGGCCATGGAAGAACTGGGACATTTTTAGCTTCCAGGAATTGTGTACAGATCCTTGCGATATGGGGCCGGGCATTACCATGCTGAAACATGAGGAGATGCGGCAGATGAATGGCACTAAAATGGGCCTTGCCACGGTATCTCTGTGCATTCAAATTGCCATTGATAAAATGCAATTGTGTTCGTTGTGCATAGCTTATGCCTGCCTATATCATAACCGACCCCCACCATGGGGCACTCTGTTCACAACGTTGACATCATCAAACCACTCGCCCACACAACGACATAAACGCTGTCTGCCATCTGCTCGGTACATTTGAAACTGGGATTAATCCGTGAAGAGCGTGCCAACCTCTTACACTTCTCCAGCCTGCCAGTGGCCATCAAAGGTGAACATTTGCCCACTGAAGTCGGTTAAAATGCCGATCTGCAGTCAGGTCAACTTCAACAATAATCAACACTATTTAATTACAGACAGTGACTGACAAGACCCTGGTGAGGACAACGAGCCCGCAGATGAGCTTCCCTGAGATGGTTTCGGACAGTTCGTGCAGAGATTATTCAGTTGTGGAAACCCACAGTTTCATCAGCTGTCTGGGTGGCCGGTCTCAGATGATCTCGCAGGTGAAGAGGCCAGATGTGGAGGTCCTGGGCTGGCATGGTTACACATGGTCTGTGCTTGGGAGGCCGGTTGGACATAAGCCCAAATTCTCTAAAACGGCATTGGAGGCATCTTATGGTAGAGGAATTAACATTCAATTCTCTGGCAAAAGCTCTGGTGAACATTCCTGCAGTTAGCATTTCAATTGCACACTCCCTTAACTTGAGACATCTTCTGCATTGTGTGACGAAACATTTAAGCGTGGCCTTTTATTGTCCCCCGCACAAGGTGCACCTGTGTAATGACCATGCCGTTTAATCAGCTTCTTGATATGCTTCACCTGTCAGGGGGATGGATTATCTTGGCAAAGGATAAATTCTCACTAACAGGGAGGTAAACAAATATGTGCACAAAATTTGACATAAATACATTTTTTGTGCGTATTAATAATTTCTTGGATCTTTTATTTCAGCTCATGAAACATGATATCAACACTTTACATGTTGCATTTGTATTTTCGTTCAGTATATTATTTGTACCCCCAATCCCTCCATGAAGAATTCTAATTATGTTATTGTAATTGTCATGAAGGGCTTTCATGTTGGCTTAATGATAAAAAGACACCTTTGTAATGAAGTGATAATTTGTGTGCTGCAGCATCAGTGAGAATATGTGTTTTGTAAGCGATGTAATACATTTCCAATTTGTCCATTCATCTGAATGTGAATGCTTAGTTTGGTGCTGACTGACAATACAAACACAACCGTGTATTACTCAGAGCCCCTCAGATACATCATTCCCTGCAAATTATGAAAATTAATTTGATTTATTATCTCTGTTATTGATAGGGAATTAAAGATTAATCCGCTTAGTACAGGGTTTTCAAAACTCGGTCCTGGGGACCCCAAGGCTGCACATTTTTGTTTTTGCCCTAGCATAAAATGTCAGTTAATTATAATCAACATAATAATTCCCATACCCTGTTGCTGCAGGATTATTCTCCTGTTGTACTAATTGGCTCAATTTAAGATCCTACATCTGTACTGCTGTAAAAAAAAATATATATATATATATATATTTTCTGGGTTCATTGTGAATGCTGCACATGTAGAAGTGAGATTGTTCAGTGGCTGTCTGCATTTAAATGGTGTTGATTATTGTTAAAGTTTCAGCTCTTATAGGAGTTTCAGTTAACTTTAGTCCTAGACTAAAAGGGTCTTTCAAATGAGAATATTATAATCTGTTTCTGGACAACTGTCCCATAATGTGTCTGAAAGTTACCTGGTATTAAAGCTGTCTCTATATCTCTCAAAGGTTACCTGGACGTTAAATACAAGCTGCAGAACAGTCGAGATGCTGAGGTGTTCAGGACCAGCGTTAAGAACCTGGCCAACGGACAACTTCACAGAGTCTCCATCAGAAGGCTTTCAGAGACTGTCAGTGTTCAGGTAATTTATTCCCTCACTGTTCAGGTAACTTATTTAACTTATTCTGTCCCTATTCAAGTAACTTATTCTGTCCATGTTCAGGTAACTTATTCTGTCAGCATTCAGGTAATTTATTCTGTCACCCTTCAGGTAACTTATTCTGTCAGCATTCAGGTAACTTATTCTGTCACCGTTCAGGTAACCTTTCTGTCACTGCTCAGGTAACTTTTTCTGTCACTGTTCAGGTCATTTATTCTGTCACTATTCAGGTAACTTGAATTGACTTGAATGTCAGCAAGGGGTATTTAAAGTCAAGTAGGCCTATATGTAATGTAACTAACCTGCTGAGCTGTAAATGTAAGTGTATACATGTTAGCAGTGTGGGATATTTATCATGGTGAGTAAAACTAATTCAAAAGAAAAATAACATTACTCCCAACAGATTTAAATATATAGTGAGATGTGATACCACTTGAGGATAGTGGATAAAGAGTGATGCAGGTTCTTTCTATAGTGTAGTTCTACCTCTTGGGACTCTGTATCTATCATGGAGTCCAAGTTCTTTGCTAACCTCACATGAGAAGCCAACCCTACAGATGTTGCATCTTAATTTGAGCCAGTTTGCGACATCAGGGAAATAATCCTACAGCAACAGGAAATAATTATTCAGATTATGTGTAATGGTCATTGATGAAAAACACCAGGATACTTTTTAAACCTCAAATACACTGCAAGTTTTTCCTGCATTGCAGGAATGTTCTCCTGCTAGAGGGTCATCAAATTAAGATCCTACATATGTATCTATCATCAAGTCCAAGCCCTTTGCACAGCAGGACACAAACCCAGGCCTTGCTCCAGAGCTGTACTTACTCAGAATGCATAGACACATTCCAACTCTCAGTCGTTAAGTAGGCCCACACATTCACAATTCAGAGACATTTCAGGCAACATGAATGATTCTAAATAATTAAAGGAATAGGATGGCAAACAAGAGAACAGTAGAGAGAAATCGATAAAGTTTTAGCGTAAGGGACTGAAATCTGTG
This sequence comes from Oncorhynchus gorbuscha, assembly GCF_021184085.1. NCBI lineage: Eukaryota > Metazoa > Chordata > Actinopteri > Salmoniformes > Salmonidae > Oncorhynchus > Oncorhynchus gorbuscha. The sequence continues at coordinate 83,503,622 of NC_060188.1, read as the reverse complement.
AGGAGACTGAACACATATTTCAAGAATTGTAACAACAAAGGTGGTCGACATTCTTCTTTTCAGCCATTCTTCTTTTCAGCCATTCTTCGACAGACATGGAAAGCAAGTTGCGTTTTTTACCTCATATAGTCAAATCTATTATTTAGATCATTCTGAATTCCTGTTTGGCATTGCCCTGATGTGATCTGAAACTGCCACTAGTTAACATGATATTAACCCCACCGCATCACCCTTAGCTATTTTTAATTACAGTTTAATGTTCTTAACTAAGTGCTCTGCAATACAAATGGAAGGTCATGGCTTGCTAGGTATTTGCTGAAGCAAGGTAAAGTCTATTTCGCCTGGGATCATCCTGTATTAACCCTTCTTTGAGAATTTGAACTACAGTACAGCAACCCAACTATAACAGCAAGGCCATACAAACGCCCACATATAGACACCCCATTTATAAACCTCTTAGAGAAGGGGGCGAGTCCAATATATTGGACAATTTTAATGCACTTCCCTTCCATAGTAATCACTTAGTGGACCGCACACTTAGAGGTGTTTACATCCATGTTTCCGACCCCCCAAAATGTACTAGTCTGACCAGTCTAGTAAAAGGAATATGATAACGCACACCCAGTGGTGTAGAGTAACTAAGTCAAATACATCAAAAGGGACCCAACATGTACTAGTCTGACCAGTCTAGTAAAAGGAATAGGATAACGCACACCCAGTGGTGTAGAGTAACTAAGTCAAATACATCAAAAGGGACCCAACATGTACTAGTCTGACCAGTCTAGTAAAAGGAATAGGATAACAAATACATCAAAAGGACCCAACACCCAGTGGTGTAGAGTAACTAAATACTAAGTCAAATACATCAAAAGGGACCCAACATGTACTAGTCTGACCAGTCTAGTAAAAGGAATAGGATAACGCACACCCAGTGGTGTAGAGTAACTAAGTCAAATACATCAAAAGGGACCCAACATGTACTAGTCTGACCAGTCTAGTAAAAGGAATATGATAACGCACACCCAGTGGTGTAGAGTAACTAAGTCAAATACATCAAAAGGGACCCAACATGTACTAGTCTGACCAGTCTAGTAAAAGGAATATGATAACACACACCCAGTGGTGTAGAGTAACTAAGTCAAATACATCAAAAGGGACCCAACATGTACTAGTCTGACCAGTCTAGTAAAAGGAATATGATAACGCACACCCAGTGGTGTAGAGTAACTAAGTCAAATACATCAAAAGGGATACCTAGTCAGTTGTACAACTGAATGCCTTCAACTGAAATGTGTCTTCCGCATTTAACCCAACCCCTCTGAATCAGAGAGGTTGGGGCGGCTGCCCTAATTGACATCCACAGCACCCATGGAACAATGGGTTAACTGCCCTGCTCAGGGTTGAACGACAGATTCTTACCTTGTCAGCTCGGGGATTCTATCCAGCAACCTTTCGGTTACTGGCCCAACGCTCTAACCATTAGGCTATCTGAAATATTACTTTTTGTAGAATCTGTACTTCACTTTACTATCTATGTTTTTGACGACTTTTACTTCACTACATTCCTAAAGAAAATATGTACTTTTTACTCCATACATTTTCCCTGACTTCCAAAAGTACTTGTTACATTTCGAATGCTCAGACAGGACAGCAATATGATTCAGAGGGATTGGGTTAAATGCAGAAGACACTTTTCAGTTGATGGCATTCAGTTGTACAACTGACTTGGTATGTCCCTTTCCCTTCCAATATGGTTACATTTGCGCACTTATCAATATAACACGGTCATCCCAACTGCCTCTGATCTGGTAGACTCACTAAACACAAATAGAGTGTTGGAGTGTGCCCCTGTCTGTCCATAAATAAACAAATAATAATAAGCATGCTGACTAGTTTGCTTAATATATGGAATTTGACAATGACTTTTTACTTGTATTCAAGTATGACAATTGAGCACTTTTTCTATCTCTGTACTTAAGTACATTTAAAACCATATACTTTAAGACTTACTCAACTAGTATTTTACTTTATGACTTTTACTGAAGTCATCTTTACTTGAGTATGACAATTGAGTACTTTTTCTACCACTGCAGACACCCAAACATGTTTTATAGAGGTGCTGGTTGGTCTCCTAACCAGTTGTGCTATTATGTGTTTTTTTTTCGCGATATTTGTAAATGATTTTGTACATATTGTTTCTGCAACCGTATCTTACGGAAGAAAAGACCTTCTGGATATCAGGACAGAGATCACTCACCTCAGATTAGAAAAAGATTTCTTCTTCAACAACAACAACCACAACAACAAGCAGGACTCACACGATATTCTCCAAACACCCCAGAGGGCAGACATCCAAATTATTCGCAAAAAGAAGCGACGCTGAGGACAAAGAGCCGGATGCCTCGTCCGGACCCGCAGAAGGGAACTAGGAAAGCTGCCGTTACCATCAATATTACTCGCCAACGTGTGATCATTGGACTATTAACTAGACTAGGTATGATCACGAATATCCTGACTAACATTAAAAACTAATATCCTATGCTTCACGGAATCGTGGCTGAATGACGACATGGATATTCAGCTAGCGGGATACACGCTGCACCGGCAGGATAGAACAGCACACTCCAGTAAGACGGGGGGTGGTCTGTGCATATTTGTAAACAACAGCTGGTGCACGAAATCTAAGGAAGTCTCTAGATTTTGCTCGCCTGAATTTGAGTATATTGTGATAAACTGCAGGCCACACTACTTGCCTAGAGAGTTCTCAGCTATACTTTTCGTGGCTGTTTATATACCACCACAGACAGATGCTGGCACTAAGACCGCTCTCAGTCAGCTGTATAAGGAAATAAGCAAACAGGAAACCACTCACCCAGAGGCGGCGCTCCTAGTGACCGGAGACTTTAACGCAGGGAAACTTAAATCAGTTCTACCAAATCTCCATCAACATGTTAAACATGCAACCAGAAGAAAAACAAATCTAGATCACCTGTACTCCACACACAGAGATGCGTACAAAGCTCTCCCTTGCCCTCCATTTGGTAAATCCAACCACAACTCTATCCTCCTGATTCCTGCTTACAAGCAAAAATTAAAGCAGGAAGCACCAGCCTATAGCCTCGGCCTATAAAAGAAATGGTCAGATGAAGCAGATGCTAAACTACAGGACTGCTTTGCTATCACAGACTGGAACATGTTCCGGGATACACCACATCAGTCACTGGCTTTATCAATAAGTGCATTGAGGACGTCATCCCCACAGTGACTGTACGTACATACCCCAACCAGAACCCATGGATAACAGGCAACATTCGCACTGAGCTAAAGGGTAGAGCTGCCGCTTTCAAGGTGCGGGACTCTAACCCGGAAGCTTACAAGAAATCCCGCTATGTCCTGCAACGAATCATCAAACAGGCAAATCGTCAATACAGGGCTAAGATTGAATCATACTACACCGGCTCTGACGCTCGTCGGATGTGGCAGGGCTTGTAAACTATTACAGACTACAAAGGGAAGCACAGCCGCGGGCTGCCCAGTGACACGATCATACCAGATGAGCTAAATCACTTCTATGCTCGCTTTGAGGCAAGCAACACTGAGGCATGCATGAGAGCATCAGCTGTTCCGGACGGCTGTGTGATCACGCTCTCCATAGCCGACGTGAGTAAGACCTTTAAACAGGTCAACATACACAAGTCTGCGGGACTAGACGGATTACCAGGACGTGTGCTCCGGGCATGTGCTGACCAACTGGCAGGTGTCTTCACTGACATTTTCAATATGTCCCTGATTGAGTCTGTAATACCAACATGCTTCAAGCAGACCACCATAGTCCCTGTGCCCAATAACACAAAGGCAACCTGCCAAAATGACTACAGAGCTGTAGCACTCACGTCTGTAGCCATGAAGTGCTTTGAAAGGCTTGTAATGGCTCACATCAACACCATTATCCCAGAAACCCTAGACCCACTCCAATTTGCATACCGCCCAAACAGATCCACAGATGATGCAATCTCTATTGCACTCCACACTGCCCTTTCCCACCTGGAAAAAAGGAACACCTATGTGAGAATGCTGTTCATTGACTACAGCTCAGCGTTCAACACCATAGTGTCCTCAAAGCTCATCACCAAGCTAAGGATCCTGGCACTAAACACCTCCCTCTGCAATTGGATCCTGGACTTCCTTGACAGGCCGCCCCCAGGTGGTGAGGATAGGTAGCAACACATCTGCCACGCTGATCCTCAACACCCCAGGGGTGCGTGCTCAGTCCCCTCCTGTACTCCCTGTTCACCCACGACTACATGGCCAGGCACGACTCCAACACCATCATTTAGGTTGCTGACGACACAACAGCGGTAGGCCTGATCACCGACAACAACGAGACAGCCTATAGGGAGGAGGTCAGAGACCTGGCCGGGTGGTGCCAGAATAACAACCTATCACTCAACGTAACCAAAACTAAGGAGATGATTGTGGACTACAGGAAAAGGAGCACCGAGCACGTCCCCATTCTCATCGACGGGGCTGGAGTGGAGCAGGTTGAGAGCTTCAAATTCCTTGGTATCCACATCAACAACAAACTAGATTGGTCCAAACATACCAAGACAGTCGTGAAGAGGGCACGACATAGCCTATTCCCCCTCAGGAAACTAAACTGAGATCCTCAAAAGGTTCTACAGCTGCAACATCGAGAGCATCCTGACCAGTTGCATCACTGCCTGGTACGGCAATTGCTCTGCCTCCGACCGCAAGGCACTTCAGAGAGTAGTGCGTACGGCCCAGTACATCACTGGGGCAAAGTTGCCTGCCTTCCAGGACCTATACACAAGGTGGTGTCAGAGGAAGGCCCTAAAAATTGTTCAAGACCCCAGCCACCCCAGTCATTGACTGTTCCCTCTACCACTGCATGGCAAGCGGTACCAGAGTGCTACGTCTATGACAAAAAGGCTTCTCAACAGTTTTTACCCCCAAGCCATAAGACTCCTGAACAGGTAACCAAATGGTTACCCAGACTATTTGCATTGTGTAACCCCCCAAGCCCTCTTTTACGCTACTGCTACTCTCTGTTTGTCTTATTTACATAGTCACTTTAACTATACATTCATGTACATACTACCTAGATTGGCCCGACAAACCAGTGCTCCCGCACATTGGCTTACCGGGCTATCTGCATTGTGTCCCACCACCCGCCAACCACTCTTTTTACACTTCTGCTACTCTCTGTTCATCATATATGCATAGTCACTTTAACGATACCTACATGTACATACTACCTCAATCAGCCTGACTAACAGGTGTCTGTTAGTCTTTTTTCAAATGTATTTTTACTGTTGTTTTATTTCTTTACTTACCTACACACACACACACACACACACACATACCTTTTTTCACACCATTGGTTAGAGCCTGTAAGTAAGCATTTCACTGTAAGGTTTACACCTGTTGTATTTGGCGCACGTGACAAATAAACTTTGATTTGATTTGAACGAGAACCTTTCCAAGCTATTTCACTACTTTCCTTTTTTAAGTTGAATGACAGATACTAAACAGCCAAGTGATAATGTGATAAGAGCAGGATTTAATTAAACAGTCTACATGAAAGAGTACATTCTCCATCATCTGAAAGTGTTAATTGTCTTTTTTTTTAATCCCCAATTTGACCTTTCGACAAAGTGTTTACAGGTCCTGTTCTGCAATTTGTTTCAGATTGACCAGCACGAAAGGGAAGACTTCAATCTCACATCTGATGCAGAATTCAATGCTATCAAGTCAGTTGTCCTGGGGAAAGTGCATGGTGAGTTATAGAAGACTCCATTCAAATGACGAAGAAGGCCGTTTAAGTTAAAACTTGCAAAGAAATTGTGATTTAATATAGAGCTCAGAGGTGTTTCGCTGTATGTTTCAATCACAGAACTGGAGAGCTTGTGAGGATCCCTCCTGTCTGAAGCTTTTACATAAAGCTTGTTAAAATAACATAAAGCTTGTTAAAATGACATAAAGATTGTTCAAATGAAAATATGATGACAGATATTCTTTAGCTCTAATAGAGAGAGAATTGCTCTCACGTATGTAATAATTATCAATTATTATGTTTATTTTTTTGTTCACTCAGGTAATCACAGTTCGACATGACATGTTATCATCGGAGCGTTGTTGTGTGTCTGTTTACTTAAAATCTGAATAATATCGTCTTTATGTGTAATTATTGTCCATCCCCTGCTTTGGAAATAGGCCACTTTATGAAGGCTATTGCTAATGTCTTTGTTTTAAAATAGGAGGCCTGCTTTCAGTTGTAATGAGGAATGATTAAAGGAAACAGACACATAAAATACAGCAGTTACAGTTGTACAGTACATTCTGATACATTATAATTAACAAGTGGAAATAATACTCCCATACTATGCCTGTATACAAAAATACACAATGCACTGCTACTCATTTCAGATGCAAATCCATTTCTATCCATATGTAACAATGACTAATCCAAAAGCTCCATTGGTCTAAAATCAGACTTATCCAACAGCTCCGTTTGTCTAAAGTCAGACTAATCCAACAGCTCCATTGGTCTAAAGTCAGACTAATCCAACAGCTCCATTGGTCTAAAGTCAGACTAATCCAACAGCTCCATTGGTCTAAAGTCAGACTAATCCAACAGCTCCACTGGTCTAAAGTCAGACTAATCCAACAGCTCCATTGGTCTAAAGTCAGACTAATCCAACAGCTCCATTGGTCTAAAGTCAGACTAATCCAACAGCTCCATTGGTCTAAAGTCAGACTAATCCAACAGCTCCATTGGTCTAAAGTCAGACTTATCCAACAGCTCCACTGGTCTAAAGTCAGACTAATCCAACAGCTCCATTGGTCTAAAGTCAGACTAATCCAACAGCTCCATTGGTCTAAAGTCAGACTAATCCAACAGCTCCATTGGTCTAAAGTCAGACTAATCCAACAGCTCCATTGGTCTAAAGTCAGACTAATCCAACAGCTCCATTGGTCTAAAGTCAGACTAATCCAACAGCTCCATTGGTCTAAAGTCAGACTTATCCAACAGCTCCACTGGTCTAAAGTCAGACTAATCCAACAGCTCCACTGGTCTAAAGTCAGACTAATTCAACAGCTCCATTAATCTGATATTAGACTAATCCAAAAGCTCTATTAGTATAAAGTCAGTCTAATCCAAAAGATCCATTAGTATAAAGTCAGACTAATCCAAAAGCTCCATTCGTATAAAGTCAGACTAATCCAAAAGCTCCATTAGTTTAAAGTCAGACTAACCCAAAAGCTCCATTATTGTAAAGTCAAACTAATCCAAAAGCTCCATTGGTCGAAATCAGACTTATCCAACAGCTCCGTTTGTCTAAAGTCAGACTAATCCAACAGCTCCATTGGTCTAAAGTCAGACTAATTCAACAGCTCCATTAATCTGATATTAGACTAATCCAAAAGCTCTATTAGTATAAAGTCAGTCTAATCCAAAAGCTCCATTAGTATAAAGTCAGACTAATCCAAAAGCTCCATTAGTATAAAGTCAGACTAATCCAAAAGCTCCATTAGTATAAAGTCAGACTAATCCAAAAGCTCCATTAGTATAAAGTCAGACTAATCCAGTAGCTGTAGGGTATAATGACTTGTGGGGCTAAGGGGTCTGCCCTCTGGCTCTCCGGTCATCCGGCACATACACACAAACAAACTGTTCTGTGGTAGTGGAATGTAATCTCAGATGCCATGGACCATGTTAAAGCGTGACCGGGTCCTCCCCATACTTTATTTTCTAACCCCGCCACAGTATGTGTGTCATATCAGGATCAAAGAGCTGGCATGAAAGTGGATTCTGTGTCATTCCAACGACGCCTGTCATCAATCACGCTAACAAATTGAAATGTAATGTGTGTGTGTGTGTGTGTGTGTGTGTGTGTGTGTGTGTGTGTGTGTGTGTGTGTGTGTGTGTGTGTGTGTGTGTGTGTGTGTGTGTGTGTGTGTGTGTGTGTGTGTGTGTGTGTGTGTGTGTGTGTGTGAGACTTGCTATTGAAAAGGCCGCCATAGGCAGGCCTGGCTCTCAAAAGACAGGCTATGTGCACAATGCCCACAAAATGAGGTGGAAACTGAGCTGCACCTCCTGCCAAATGTATGACCATATTAGAGACACATATTTCCCTCAATTTACACAAATATTCCACAAAGAATTCGAAAAAAACTAACCCAATGTTGATAAACTCCCACATCTACTGGGTGAAATACCACAGTGTGCCATCACAATAGCAGTATTTGTAACCTGTTGCCACAAGAAAAGGGCAACCAGTGAAGAACGAACACCATCGTAAATACAACCCATATTTATGTTTATTTATTTTCCCCTTTGTACTTGAACTATTTGCAAACAAAATTACATTTGACATGCCTTTATTCTTTTGGAACTTTTGTGAGTAATGTTTAATGTTCATTTTTATTGTTTATTTCACTTTAGTTTATTATCTACTTCACTTGCTTTGGCAATGTTCACATATGTTTCCCATTCCAATAAAGCCTCTAAATTAAAATTGAAGAGCGAGACAGAGCGAGACAGAGAGAGACAGAGAGAGAGAGAGACTGAGAGAGACTGAGAGAGACTGAGAGAGACTGAGAGAGACAGAGAGATGAGGCCTGACTGAGGAGGAATAGCTCCCCTGTTGTAAGAAGGGAAAGTTACAGTCAGGATACAGTAGCTTGTGTGATGCAATACAATGCCATCGGCTCACTGACTTCTTTAAGAAAGGGAAAGGGGAAAGGGGGATACCTAGTCAGTTGTACATCTGAATGCCTTCAACTGAAATGTGTCTTAATCGACATCCATGTCTTCGGGCGGGGTTAACAGTGGGTTAACTGCCTTGCTCAAGGGTACTGATAACCATGCAAATTCATACCATTAAATGCATAGTCACTTGGTCATTCTGAAGAGCCAGTGAGGCAGATACCCTGGCAAATGTAGGGTTTTACTGGATATTAGCCAGTCAAATGGAAGCAGTGTTACTGGGGTCTATCATTATCTACTTTCAAATGGAAGCAGTGTTACTGGGGTCTCTCATTATCTACTTTCAAATAGAAGCAGTGTTACTAGGGTCTCTCATTATCTACTTTCAAATGGAAGCAGTGTTACTGGGGTCTCTCATTATCTAATTTCAAATGGAAGCAGTGTTACTGGGGTCTCTCATTATCTACTTTCAAATGGAAGCAGTGTTACTGGGGTCTCTCATTATCTACTTTCAAATGGAAGCAGTGTTACTGGGGTCTCTCATTATCTACTTTCAAATGGAAGCAGTGTTATTGGGGTCTCTCATGATCTACTTTCAAATGGAAGCAGTGTTACTGGGGTCTCTCATTATCTACTTTCAAATGGAAGCAGTGTTACTGGGGTCTCTCATTATCTACTTTCAAATGGAAGCAGTGTTACTGGGGTCTCTCATTATCTACTTTCAAATGGAAGCAGTGTTACTGGGGTCTCTCATTATCTACTTTCAAATGGAAACAGTGTTACTGGGGTCTCTCATTATCTACTTTCAAATGGAAGCAGTGTTACTGGGGTCTCTCATTATCTACTTTCAAATGGAAGCAGTGTTACTGGGGTCTCTCATTATCTACTTTCAAATGGAAGCAGTGTTACTGGGGTCTCTCATTATCTACTTTCAAATGGAAACAGTGTTACTGGGGTCTCTCATTATCTACTTTCAAATGGAAGCAGTGTTACTGGGGTCTCTCATTATCTACTTTCAAATGGAAGCAGTGTTACTGGGGTCTCTCATTATCTACTTTCAAATGGAAGCAGTGTTACTGGGGTCTCTCATTATCTACTTTGTTTATTGTGAGCTGAACCTTCTGCCTAATCAATCAGTATTACTCTGAAAGCAATGAATTCTACTTATTTTACCTTAGACTGATCAGTATACTGCACATTAGTGGGGGGCCGAGTATCTGCGGGTTTTTGCTCCTCCCTTGTACTTGATTGATGAAGTAAGATCACTAATTAGTAAGCACTCCCCTCACCTGGTTGACTAGGTCTTTATTGAAAGGGAAAAAACAAAAACCATCAGACAATAGGCCATCCATGGATTGAGTTTGACACCCCTGATGTAGGGGATCTATTTTAATCTATACCATTATCCATTACAGTACGTAATGATCTGACTTACCTCTGATCTCACTGACTGTTTCTGCATTTTTGGTTGTGTGCATGGGTGTGTGTGTGCGTTTGTGTTTAGAGTCTGGTGAGCTGGATCCAGAGATTGCCAGGCTGAACTCCCAAGGTTTCAGTGGCTGTCTGTCGGTGGTCCAGTTTAACTCCGTAGCCCCACTGAAGGCAGCGCTGCTTTCCCCCAACACCAGCCCAGTTATAGTGATTGGATCCCTAGAAGAGTCCACCTGTGGCTCTTTATCTCCAGCCAATCCCTACCCAGCTGAAACTACACACTCCCTATCAGGTAAGAGGGGAGGTGTCAAGTTCCCTATGATGGGCGGAGTCTGTGGTAATAGCGGGGACTTATGGTCACCCCTTTTCCGTCTCTCTCTCTCTCTCTCGCTCTCTCTCTCTCTCTCGCTCTCTCTCTCCTGCTTGAGTGCCTTTTGTTTTTCTTTAATTCCACTTGAGAATCTACACTTTTTTCCAAACTGCTTTTTCAAACTTTATCAAGGGCCCATTTAATACATACACCATCTTCCTTGTTAATTAGATGAGAATGAAAGTGATTACATTGTGACAGATGAGTTCATTCATTTGGATGAGAGGCATTTCTCATTTGCATAATATTACTTCTGTGGTCCTGCTCATGCGGTTTAGGACTGAGGGTGTAGTGTTAAATGAATCTTGCATGGACTGATGACCCTTGATGTTACTGACTCTCTCTCTCCCTTCTGTCCCTTTCTTTTCTCTTCTCTCTTTCTCTTTCTACTCCTCTGTCTATATTTCTCTTTCTGCTGCCTCTCTCTTTCTGTGTATCTTTCTCTTTCTGCTGCCTCTCTCTCTTTCTGCTGCCTCTCACTATTTCTGTGTATCTCTCTCTTTCTGTGTATCTTTCTCTTTCTGCTGCCTCTCTCTCTTTCTGCTGCCTCTCACTATTTCTGTGTATCTCTCTCTTTCTGTCTGTTTCCCTCCCGCTTCTCTGTCTTTCGGTCTCTCTCTTTCTGTGTTTCTCTCTTTCTCTCTCTCTCTGTGTATCTCTCTCTTTCTGTCTGTGTTTCTCTTGCTCGCTCTCTGTCTTTCTGTCTCTCTCTCTCAATCTCTGTCTCTCTCCACTGTAGATCATTTAGGTACAGTAGGTACTGGTGAGCTTATAGTCAATGCAATCAAGAGTGACTCTGCATTGATTGGAGGTAACGGGAACATGTTTCTCATGTGTTTCACTGTTATAGTGTCATAATAAACCATACTTATATTGCATTCAGTAAAACAACATGTCAGACAAGAAATGATCCTGTTCAAAACGTCTCACTTGCAAAATATATGTTTTTCTGAATGAGACAAACCTGGATAAATAAAAGTTAAATGAATATATACAATATTTCAACATAAGATATTGCATGTTTGCAGCATCACATCACAAAGCTTTGAAGCGGTGGTTGATTAGGTTCCAGTTGGTTCAGTTGCTGGAATATAGAAAGTAGTTTAAAGTCCTTATACAGGCTTACTCGGTGCCAAATGCACAAAGGACACCAAAACTAATTAAACGTTTAAATAAATGATTTGCTGATTAAGGACGTTTTACAGCTATCTTCAAATATATTTTCATTTTAGAACCATTGTAATTTACCATTAAATTGAGTCTGGGTGTGTTCTGGTTTCCCAATTAGATGTATCCTTTTCTCTTGATAATGAAATGCACCATACATAGCATTGCAGTGTACAAGGGCTGTAGCTAAGGTTTATGAAATGAATGCCTGCTACGTTTGTGAGAATTGAACTGGAGATCTTTGTGCTGTGCCTTGTACAGAGATGAATTTACAGCTTTTAGAAGCTTGTGTAATAATGCCTTTTAGAGTTTAGATTAGCAACGGAAATTAGGCAGGCCGGGTAATAGCAATGAAATACCCACAAGAGAAATTGGCATATTATTTATCTTAAGGCTTCTATGCCATAGACAAAATGTCGCAGAACTAAACTTGAGAATGCTGAGAAAGGAGTTCATGTGTTCTGAAAGCCACTGTGCTTTCTCTATTTTTGCTTCTGAAGAAGGAAACCCATAGAGATGTCACAATGTGAAATGATGTTAATTGGTTTCACGTTAGAAGTCTTCAGTGTTTTCCATCTTAAAAAAGCACTTTGTTAAAGTTTCTTTCTGTTTTCAAATGAGTGCTGTTTCGTTAATTCCTGACTTAATGTTTTGTACTCCTTTGCAGGTGTGATTGCTGTGGTGATATTTGTGATTCTGTGTGCGTTGGCAATAATGGCAAGGTTCCTGTATCGACGGAAAGAGACATTCCACACCCAAGAACCCCAGGGAATCAAACCTGAGGCCGACAGTCCTGAATACCCTTTCCACAGTGAGCCCAACTCACAGAACATACTAAGTGAAAACCAAAAGGAGTATTTCATATAAGTCCAACTATCCACATCTCGACCTTCTCGATGTTGGACTAATCCAATGAATCTGATTAAGGAAGGACAAGCCTTGCCAAGCCCTAGAGACGTTAATTACGTTCACAGTACATTACACACACAGTACATGCAGTAAAAGACCATCAGCAACTTTCAAAACAAGATGGCTGACCAAGATTTGAAGAAGACAACAAATAATCTGTAAATGCATCCATGTATTGTGGTTTCAAGTAGTTACCACAGCCACAAAACCAAAATTGGCTATATCGTAAACAATAATGGAAACTAAAGTTTGCTTTTCGGTCTTAATTTAAGGTTAGCAGTGTAGTTAAGGATTTGGGTTAAGGTTAGGGTTAGGTTTGAAATCATATTTTAGAGAAAGTGTAGCAATAGACTGGGTTTATGACTTTGTGGCTGTAGTAACTAGTGATGACCACATGTTGTTTACTGTTTTTTGTACACACTGTTTGTACTGGTAATATGACACAAGTGTAGATGATAGACTTTGAAAGGTGTTGATACTGTCATTCATGGGAGTGTAAATATTCTTTGTAAATGTTGAATTAATTCATGTCTTTATAACAATCGCTGTCTAATATTCCTCTCCGGTGGTACAGTACTGAAAATATAATAATAATGCCTGGATGGATTTATACTGTATGTACTTGCAGTACAGTTATGAAGATGATACAATACATGTTTGGATTATTGAGTTGAAAGTATTTTGGTATTATGATGATGCAATTGCTTTATTGAGAGATTTAGATGTCTTAGCCATAGAGATTACCTCTAGAGCACACACAGTATATACTGTACTGTGTATTACAGTAATAACATCTCAAAATCTGTTGACCAAAATACATGAGAACATGTAGTGAACAAACATATCGAATCGAACATCCCACTGACAAAACTTATGTAAATACAGTATTATGTTCCAAATGTTTGTTTTTTTACTTCACTGTACTTCAGAAAGTTCCGTGGCAAGCATAAACTGTAATTTTGTGTGCTTGCTCTGCATTATCCTTGATAAAAAATAAAAGCATAGCCATTTAACGGTTTTCTTTGAAACACTGCTTCCTTACCACCCAGAGCTAGAACACTTTGACAGACCAAATTCTCAGAAAAGCTTTGAACGGAACTCACAACATTAGGCTCACTCTAAAACACTCTGGCTAATCACAACCTTCCTTTCACAAGGTGCTAATCTTTATGAGAATACACAGTTTGGTTTGTCAGACAGACAGACAGGTTTGGTGGGATTGGTGATTCATAGGAAGCAGAATGATAATCAGAGGAAGTTCATCTGAGACATGCTGACAGATTCAGAGAAGAGGAGATGGATCTGATGAATGCCAACCTGTCTATCTGTCAGCATGCGTGTCTTCATTCGGTTCAAACAGCGGTACAGACTTGATCAGGAAGGTAAAGAGGAGAGGATTGTCATCATCAGTTGCTGTTCATCACACAAACACTGCTCTGCTCTCTGTGTTAGTTGGAACCCTGGAGAACATAGCTAGTGCTTTAAATGGAAGACGTTTGACCATTTCTACGACATTCTTTTCTTCCACAGTGCTTTTTTTCCTGGTCAGATTAGATGTTCCCAAGCGTTAAACATTGTAATAATTGTATGGGTCTACTATATGTTGGTTGGAGACAGGTGACCATACGGAGGTTTTTCTACAGCCCTCACAGTCACAGTAATGCCGCTGCACAATATTTAACTAGGCAAGTCAGTTAAGAACAAATTCTTATTTACAATGACGGCCTACCCAGCCAAACCCTCCCCTAATCTGGACGACGCTGGGCCAATTGTGCTCTTATTTATGGGACTCCCAATCACAGACGGTTGTGATACAGCCTGGTATCGAACCAGGGTTTGTAGTGACACCTCTAGCACTGAGATGCAGTGCCTTAGAGCGCTGCGCCACTCTGGAGCCCTTGACCAGTAAAAAACATTAGTACACTATATAGGGATTAGGGTACCATTTGGGATACAACCTCTAATTATAAGCCCACAGAGAGTGCAGTCTAAAATACCCATGGACAGAAACAAATGGATAGCTGATATTGAGTCTCCGCCTAGTATCCCTTTATTCAGTTTAAAAACCCTCACACTCCCATGTTGGTATGTTTTAGGGCAGGATACTAGACAATTTCATGGATTATAGGACCACAGAGAGTCCAATCTAAAATACCTATGGACAGAAACAGCATATTGATTCTGCCTAATGAGTATAAAAACCTATACTACCTACTCTTCACATCCCTGTGGTATTTTGTCATGCAAAGCAGAGTGTCAATATGCCTGGGAATAGATCCAATCGGAGGTGTGAAGGAATTCATTTTGCTTTCTGGGACAAGCTGTGTATACTGTCATTTTGAAGAAATGAAGTGCTAACTATACAGTAATGGGCATGTTGGCATAACTGAAGTTTGAGGGGTATTAAAGGTTTATTATTTTGGGGGGTCTTTAGTTTCACTTTTTATTTTTACATTACACATGGTTGGGATTGAACTGAACACTACTCAATGTAACTATAATGGAATGATGCTTATTGGTGATTAACAGTATAACGTCAGTGACTGTTTTCATTATATTCAGGTTGTTTTGATTAACAAGTATATCCTGTTCAATACAATTCTAATTGATCAGTTATTGAATAGTGTTGAATGAGAAACATGTTTTTGATGCACTATAGACAAATCATGATATACCATATATGTGTAAAGGATTGTAAGGAAGTGTTGACAATTGAAACCATCCACCACTTCTGTCACTACTAATGCTTCCATTCAATATCAAACTCCTGTCCACTGTCCGTAATGGATTACCTCATTCTGTGTAACTTTATGGCGAGATGCATTTCATTAAATATTGAGAAACCTATGGCACAAGGCTTAAGGATTGGTTTATGTTGGTGTTTGTCTTTATGTATGTCAAATCCATTCCAAAAATGTATATGTCCATGCAAGAAAAGATATGACAATGCAACATTATTCTGAGAAGCATTTCAACAGTATCTCTCATTGTTCAAGGAATTATCCTTCTAAATTTGACCCGCTACTTTAGCTCTGCCCATATACCTGTCTGGTGTGTCACACAGATGGAAAAATCTTGGCTTCATTCTCCTCACAGATTTTTTTCTTATCCATTCTGTAACAATTCACACTTCTGAGCAGTGAGATTACATTTCCCAGGCCTTGTGGCCCGCCCATACATCTGCTGCCGAATGCTGGGTTATTGGCCTGCCACTGCAGACAATAACCAAGAACAGATGGCTAAATGCTTGACTTTGTCACCCAGTCCACATGCTGAGAGCTAGACTCCGGGAACAAACTGAGGGCCAGTCAGATGGGTCTGTTCAGAGGAAAACACAGATAGTGTTGGCATATGTTCCTCATGTATAGCGCTAATCTTTACAATTGCAGGAAAATCAGCTTTTTTATTGATATGCAAGAAACTGTGTGCCAAAGGAAGCAGCTCATTGATAAAATGGTGAAGCAATTTTCTTCCAAATTCAGAAACACTATGTAGGCGGATTTGGTGGGTCTTCTCTTTGCATATAGGGCAGCTGTTAGGATAAAGAAATAACCCAATTTAAATATTTTGATTTGCGAAGAAACCATACCATTGACCTTTCAGTACTAGGTATATGTCTCTGTCACTAGTTTCCTCAGAGCCATAGTCAGACCTTTAGAACTTCCTTACCTGCTCATTATGCTGACCACCACCACATCAGGCACACAATCACCAGGGCACACTCGAATCGCATATTACAGACCCCAATTCACAGTAAATCAATCATGCCCAATCTTCAGTCAGTGTGGTTCTCGAAAAAAAATCTATGAACTCAAACACTCAGATTGTATTTGAGGGGCAATATTTATCTCTGGGTTTTCATCAAAAATGGAAAGTGCTCAATTGAATACATCTCATTGTTACATTCTATATTTTAGTCATTTAGCAGAAGCTCTTATCCAAAGTTACAGTTAGTGCCTTCATCTTCTAGCTAGGTGGGACAACATAGTAGGTACACCACATAGTAAGTATACATTTCCTCAAAGTAGCTATCAGTAGCTATCAGCAAAGTCAGAAGGGGTGGGGGAGGTTCAGTTTTTTTTTTATCTATTGGGGGGGGGGGGGGTCAAGGTGAAGAGGGGGATTATTTAAGATACCCTTTGAAGAGGTAGGGTTTCACAAGTTTTTGCGAAGATGGGCAGGGACTCTGCTGTTCTAGCTTCAGGGGGAAGCTGGTTCCACCATTGTGGTGGCAGGACAGTCTTCAGCAAGGAGTGGCATAGTGAGGAGCCCTCTGGGAACTTTATGTCTGGTTGTACTGTAAGCTAGTATGTAACTATCTGATTGCCATTCCTGCCATCGGCCTAAGATGGCAGCCGGCCAGTGTTGTTGTTATGCAATCTAAGATAACGGCTCCCATGGCCTTTTCCAGCCTGCTAGTCTAGCATGCTAACTTATTACCTATGCAAGTTGGCCCTGTATATATTGTGTGCTATGTTTATCATATTAGCCTATTGCTAACACCTTATAGTTGCTATTCAGTTTATTTTAATTAGCAAATTATTTTATATATCTATCTATTTATATATATGCACTACTGTTCAAAAGTATGGGGTCACTTAGAAATGTCCTTGTTTTTGAAAGGAATGCACATTTTTGTCCATTAAAATAACATCTAATTGATCAGAAATAGTGTTTTGCAAAAGTATTAATCTCCTTGGCGTTCTTCCTATTTTGCTACATTACAACCTGTAATTTAAATAGATTTTTATTTGTGTTTCATGTGATGGACATACACAAAACAGTCCAAATGAAGTGAAGTGAAATGAAAAAAATAACTTATTTAAAAAGAAAAACAAAAAAAATACAAACGGAAAAGTGGTGCGTGCATACGTATTCACCCCCCTTGCTATGAAGCCCCTAAGTACGATCTGGTGCTACCAATTACCTTCAGAAGTCACATAATGAGTTAAATAAAGTCCACCTGTGTGCAATGTAAGTGTCACATGATTTCAGTATACACACACACACACACACACACACACACACACACACACACACACACACACACACACACACACACACACACACACACACACACACACACACACACACACACACACACACACACACACACACACACACACACACACACACACACACACACACACACACACACACACACCTGTTCTGTAAGGCCCCAGAGTCTGCAACACCACGGAGCAAGGGGCACCATCCAAGCAAGCGGCACCACGAAGACCGAGGAGCTCTCCAAACTGGTCAGGGACAAAGTTGTGGAGAAGTACAGATCAGGGTTGGGTTATAAAAAAAATATCAGAAACTTTGAACATGCCAAAAAATGGATAGAACATGGCACCACAACAAACCTGCCAAGAGAGGGCCTCCCACAAAAAAAGCACAGACCAGGCAAGGAGGGAATTAATAATGAGGCAACAAAGAGACCAAAGATCAATAACAAAGGAGCTGTAAAGCTCCACAGCGGAGATTGGAGTATCTGTCCATAGGACCACTTTAAGCAGTACACTCCACACAGCTAGGCTTAATGGAAGTGGCCAGAAAAAAAGCCATTGCTTCAAGAAGAAAATAAGCAAACACGTTTGGTGTTTGCCAAAAGACATGTGGGAGACTCTCCAAACATATGGAAGAAGGTACTCGGGGTGATGAGAGTTTTTTGGCCATCATGGAAAACGCTATGTCTGGCGCAAACCCAACACCTCTCATCCCCCCGAGACCCTATACCCACAGTGAAGCATGGTGGTGGCAGCATCATGCCTTGGGGATGTTTTTTCATCGGCAGGGACTGGGAAACTGGTCAGAATTGAAGGAATGATGGATGGTGCTTAAATACATGGAAATTCTTGAGGGAAACCTGTTTCAGTCTTCCAGAGATTTGAGACTGGGACGGAGGTTCACCTTCCAGCAGGATAAAGACCCTAAGTATACTGCTAAAGCAACACTCAGGTGGTTTAAGGGGAAACATTTAAATGTCTTGGATGGCCCTAGTCAAAGCCCAGACCTCAATCCAATTGAGAATCTGTGGTATGACAAAGATTTTTGTACACCAGCAGAACCCATCCAACTTGAAGGAGCTGGAGCAGTTTTGCCTTGAAGAATGGGCAAAAATCCCAGTGGCTAGATGTGCCAAGCTTATAGAGACATACCCCAAGAGACTTGCGGCTGTAATTGCTGTAAAAGGTGGCTCTACAAAGTATTGACTTTGGGGGGGTGAATAGTTATGCACGCTCAAGTATTCGTTTTTTTTCTTATTTCTTGTTTGTTTCACAATAAATAAAAAAAATGCATCTTCACATGGTAAGCATGGAGTGTAAATCAAATGATAACCCCCCCAAAAAACTATTTTAATTCCAGGTTGTAAGGCAACAAAATACTAAAAATGCCAAGGGGGATGAATACTTTTGCAAGCCACTGTACAGTGTAGTTATCGTTAATGTTGTAAATGACTATTGTAACTGAAAATGGCTGATTTTTTTATAGAATATCTGCGTAGGTGTACAGAGGCCCATTATAAGCAACCATAGCTCCTGTGTTGCAATGGCATGTTGTGTTAGCTGATCCAAGTTTATCATTTTGAAAGGCTAATTGATCATTAGAAAACTCTTATGTTAGCACATCTGAAAACTGTTGTCCTGATTAAAGAAGCAATAAAACTGGCCTTCTTTAGACTAGTTGAGTATCTGGAGCATCAGCATTTGTGGGTTCGATTACAGGCTCAAAATGGCAGGAAGCAAAGACATTTCTTCTGAAACATGTCAGTCTATTCTTGTTCTGAGTAATGAAGGTTAGTCCATTTAAGAAATTTCCCAGAAACTGAAGATCTCGTACAACGCTGCGTACTACTCCCTTCACAGAACAGCGCAAACTGGCTCTAACCAGAATAGGAAGAGGAGTGGGAGGCCCTTGTGCACAACTGGGCAAGAGGACAAGTACATTAAAGTGTCTAGTTTGAGAAACAGATGCCTCACAAGTCCTCAACTGGCAGCTTCATTAAATAGTACCCGCAAAACACCTGTCTCAAAGTTATCAGTGAAGAGGCGACTCCAGGATGATGGCCTTCTAGGCAGGGTTCCTATGTCCAGTGTCTGTGTTCTTTTGCCCATCTTCATCTTGTCTTTTTATTGGCCAGTCTGAGATATGTATTTTTCTTTGCAACTCTGCCGAGAAGGCCAGTCGCCTCTTCACTGTTGACGTTGAGACTGGTCTTTACTAAAGATTGAATTGTCTATTGTTCGGCTATTAGCACCCCTCCCCAACTTGCAACAAATTGTTTTTACTCCCAACTCGTTCTTCGCCCTCTTCCACGCGTCATTCTGTGCCTGAGTGGCTCGCTTGTGGGTCTGGTGGAAGGTTATGACAGCACCTTCAGTTATGCGTCAAGAATTCAGCAGAGCAAGTTTGTATGACGGTCTGGTTAATCACAGGCAAATTGTTATATGCTATGGAGGTACATTTGTGTGTTTTTGTCGAGAGCAAAACTTCTTTATTTTCAATCAAAAAATTATTTTTCTGAAAGCAACTTTTTTCCAACACAAATGAAGTCATAGCGGACACCTACGAAGAAGGACTGTGTGATGATGGCTTCTCAGGTAAGCAGCACTGGGCGTTCTTCCATCCAACTTTTACATAGCTCCTACGAGTCAGTGTCGGTTCATAAAATTCTACTATATTACACACATAAACACCATAGAATGATAAATCATGCACTTTTAATTCTCAAGCTTACCAAAAGCATTTAGCTACAAATGCCTGTTCTTGTCATTTTCAGTTGAATTAACCAAACTTTCTTTCATGGCAACTCATAAGCAGGCCATGTCCTCTTTGTTTCATAGTCGATATATAATCATATTTCATGACAGTGTAACCATTAGCTTTTTTTCATAAGGATGAAAATAGATAATATGTCTGTCAGGGAATGCTAATCTGATATGTCAGATGAAGAGTTAGACCAGAAAGTCAGCGCCATTAAGGCAAGGATGTCCCATGCAGGTGTTAGAATGGTCAAATGAAATCTCAGAGCAATGGGCCATTGTGTACAATGGGGAAGAGTTAGGGAGTCTTTGCAGCGTGTAGAGCAAAACGGAGAACACCATCGTGTTCGTGAGCGTCTCATCTTTCTGCTCAGAAACGATAGACGTTTTCGCGATAAGACTGATTATTTTTGCATGTCTCATGGTTTGACACACTGCTGTAGCTTTGCTACCTTTCACCACAGATGCAGATGGCTGACATCTGGCTGACATCGGTGAATCAATTGAGACATAGCCCATGCAAAACAACTGATACAGAGTGGGGCAAAAAAGTATTTAGTCAGCCACCAATTGTGCAAGTTCTCCCACTTAAAAATATGAGAGAGGCCTGTGATTTTCATCATAGGTACACTTCAACTATGACAGACAAAATGAGAAAAAAATCCAGAAAATCACATTTTAGGATTTTTAATGAATATATTTGCAAATTATGGTGGAAAATAAGTATTTTACCAGTGATTTTCGTGAAGTTGCAGTTTGGACATTTCACCGGTAAAAAGTATAATTATAATTCACGATTGGCATTGATGAATAGTGCCTTTGAAATTAGGTAGCCTATATCTGACTTGGTGTTTGAAGGTATTAAACATTGTATTATTTAAAAATTGCTCTCTCCCCTACAAAAATATTACTAAGCCACCGGTACTTACTGTTATTGAACAGCCAATTGATATGAGATTTGCATTTGAATTATATATAAAATCTTGAACCCATGGGATCAACCCTCCCCCGAGGACTCATTTCCCAGAATTACAACCCTCTTTAAATGATCTGTCATCAACATCACAGAATAGTTACCCAGCATTTCTATGGCTACAAATATTTAATAGTACTCTATGATGCTCTATATGAATTTCCCTATGGCATTAAGACTTCTATTGGTAGGACCAACTACTATATGCATTGCCAACTGTGAACACAAAGAATATTCTACAGTAGTAGTTAATTCAATGTTCAAAGGCACTGAATTGAAGACAAAGGCTAGAATAGGTATACTAAGTAGCCTTGCACGAGCCTTAGCTTGTGCAATCGGAAGAGCTAATAGGAGCAGGAACATATCTAGTGTATCGGTAGTGTGATGCAGCTTGCTGCACAAGTACAGCCCCTGGACAGGACGCTAGTCTATTGCAGGGCCCTACCCCCAATCTATCTCCGTAATACTGAGTGCCAAGCAGAGGAGCACCAGGTCACATTTTTCGTAACTTTTAAAACCATGACCAGAGAGAGAGACTAATAGGATACCGCAAACAGCTGTTTTATTGAGTTCATGTCTAAGTTTTTATTCAGCATTGTCACAGTTTTTATTCAAGACTCTTACAACATTAGAAACACTTCACCCTGCTTCCACTCGCGCTGCAGTTGCAATGAACGAGTAGCCAACTCAATCGATAGCCCTGCATTTGTATTATTATTAGCAGGGTGTCTTGTCCATTTTAATAGAGGAATATTTCACATTTTCTGGTCATAGGACCAACATGAATTTGAGCATGAGGCAGATGCGGTGCCAATCCCCAAGAAGAGAAGACCACGTTACTCTGACCCTGGAGAGGAAGTGAGGCATTCTGGACCGCAGGTCCTGAATGGTTGGCAATATAGTTGAGGTAGTACAGCGTGTAGACCCCAGGAGAGCAAGAAGAAGTGACTGTGGCAAGAAAAAAATCTCCCTTGAAGGAAGAAGACATTGAGGAACCAGGTTCAGCTAGGAAGCCAATCCTCTTTTGGCTGGATGGGTAGGATTCAGTGTGTGAGGTAAATGATGTCCGTGATAGGAGGCAGGGACTAGAGGACACTGCTTGAGTTAATGAAGGTTCTGACAGATGAGCATGTGTACTCTCCTGATGTTGATGTCTAACTTGATTATTATTAATCAGACTAAGTCAAGAGTGCTCTTCTCAACCATGGATGGCCTGATAAAAGCCTACCCAAACAAACCTGTGAACTTTCCTCCACATCTAAATATGATGAGTTTGCCTCATATTTCATAGATAAGATAACCAACATTAGGCTGGGTACCAGTCAAGCACGACCTGATGAAAAGTTTGCTATGTGCCCTAGAATACCACACAGGCACTGTGGATTTAATTTTCCCTGGTTGACACAGACATGCTCAGGAAAGTGGCATCGCAACTTAAGCCTTCTACCTGCCTTCTCAATCCTATCCCCACCACCTTCAAAGGGGTTAATTACATATCTGAAGTGCAAAATATTGTTTATCATTCCCTGTTCACAGGCACTTTCCCCACTGCAAAAAAATTGCTATGGTGAAATCCCTTCTGAAGAAAGGTCATCTAGATTGGTCGAAAATTGCTTAGAGCTGAATAGTAGCCAACCTTCCATTCTTAAGCATAAGTCTGGAGAAATTGGGGTTCAAAGAGCTAAATGATTTAAGTGCAACTGTATTTCAGAAAGATTCCAATCTGATTTCTGTGCCCATCACAGCCAAGCGACAGCCTTACTTAAAGTGGTAAATGTTCTTAGATACCAAACAGCTTTCTGTCCTTGTCCTCTGAGATTTAAAAAGTGCTGCATTTAACACTGTTGACCATCATGTCCTTCTGGACAAACTGGAGAGGTGGGTTGGCATCGCCGGTCCAGTTTTGAGATTGGTTTGGACCTCAGAAAATACATATCATGTGGCCTTCCACAAGGTTACATTTTGGGTCTGCTACTGTTCTCGCAGGTCATCTGGCACTGGCCTTTTAACTACCCCACAGCCTAGGACCAAGAGGCAGCCTTAGTTATTATTCCCCCTGCCAGAGAACCTGAGTGGGGCCGAAACTGGACGTATTTACAAAAAATCTTAAGATTTGTAGCTTTGCTTTTCCTTTGGGTGCTTTTAAGTTGTTCAATTTGTCATTATTTTATCTTGTTTGTTGTGTAGTAAATATTTCAGCTTTATTTTCATAGTGTTTTCCTGTTAAGCACACTGCATTGCATTCCCTGTTTGAAATGTTCTGCATAAATAAAATAAAGTTTGATTTGGAACTCACTTGTGAAAAGGTTCTCAAAGCTTCCATTGAAGAACACTTTGTGCGCTATTGAATGATAAGCTTGAGAGGACCAGCGCGAAAGGAATTGTATGGTATGGTCTGGGACGCTGTGTCGAGATTCCATGGATACAGCACCGATGTGGAAGTAGTGTCCGGAGAATTGACCAACAGGATAGCCATACAGTGATCGTATTTGTCTCAGATGGGAATGGAACCATTGGGGAGGCGATGAAACCACATTTGGTGATGAACAGTGGATCAGATGTTGAAATTGTCTGAGCTGTAGGAAGTAGGTGAGTGGTTGGTAAGGGCAGATGTTAGCCAGAAGTTAGCCAGAACAGGTAGACTTGAGGTTCTGCCAAACTGGTCAGTTTCCTGTGTGATGTTGAAGGTATCTTTGTCGAGGATGGCGATGTCGGTCTGATATGCTGAGAAGGAATGTAGGTAGAAAATGAGAATATAAACTCAGAACATTGCAGGAAGCCAAAGAACACCAAAATAAACAAATCCCAGCGTAGAGACTGCGATGGAGAAATAACCTCAGCATCTGGATGCATACAGAGAGCATGAAAAAGGAGATTGGGGGATATTGGCACGGCTGGGCTGTGGTGGGCAGTTGAAAACTTGAACAGAGGCAGACGGTTCACTGATCGAGGAGAGGGTCTCGGCTGGTAAAACCAGGGGCCAAATCGCTGCAGGATTAGTTGGCACGTAACTGTCTGGGATTTTATGGCTGGTAGGGATGTAAGGTGATGCATTGCACGGATTGCAGTTATGGGACCAGCGATGAAAAGAGAAGTCACCACTGGCAGAGGGGATGATCCACCACTGTGTGTCACAGTCATGGGCCAATGGGTCCTGAGGTGGGGAGAGTTTCTGGTGGCTGTAGCCAGGGCCAGACGGCCAGCAGTTATGATGAACAGCGAAGCAGTTGGTTCACTGAACTGGGACAGGGTTGCAGCTGGGAAGGCCAGGGGCCACACTGCTGTGGTGGCAGTGGGCACATAACTGGCTGAGTAGGTGGGGGATGTGAGGATTCGTTGTTGGCAGAGAGCAGAGGAGACATTGCAGTGGTTGCAGCGGGGCCTGAGTGAAAGTGGTCAACACTGGCAGATAGAGTGAATCACTGGATTGAGATGGGGCCAGCAGGACCTGGGCATGGGGGAGGGGAGCCAGAGGCTGTGAAGAAGGAGCAGGCAAGGAAGTCCTCATACCGTAGCAACATGGGTGGAGTTGGTTGTGGTCCCACCAGGATTGGTAGCCATAGTCAACCAAACAGAGAGAGGGAGAATTAGTTTAGTGGGGGCATGAGGAAGGTAGCAACATAAGTGAGAACAATCATGGCTGGACCATGCAGTGACATGAAGATGGCTTTTCTAGAGAGAGAAGGTCGGTCTGCAGGATATGGATGAGGCCAATATGGTAAATAGGTACACAGAGGAGCGGGGCATGTGGCCAGAAGATGTGCTGGTACGTTCAGTGAAGCAGGGTCATGGATCTTTGGGAAATGCACTCGGAACAGCACATGGAAATGGACCACGGAGTTGGCCAGCTTGTCGGGGAGGAAACGTTGTGAAAGCAGGCAGCTTATTGGGCCATAATATGAGAGGAACATGGGATAGAAATTGCAATTGACAACTAAATAAAACTAAAGCATTAAGCAGCAAGGGCCAACTGACTTCATCAGCAAGGTTAAAGACAGAAACAGTACAAGGTTAGAGAACAAGACCTGAGAGGAGCTGGTGAGAGATTCGACAAAATATTACAATTAACCTGCTGTGCAGCAAACTTGCTCAGCAGAACTTGACAAGGCTAGTAACGCCAGTGTTCTACAACACACACTGTGGAACACAGGAGTAATGCATCTTCGGTGGGGATTATTGGTGGATGGCATCCAACGTTATGGTGCATTACCATCACTGACTGTTCTGGAACAGTCAGGGCCAGAGACCGTGAGAAACATCTTACCTGCCAGCCCAGTTTCTCTTAAAAATAAAAAGACAACTAAATATTTGAAATCATATCTAATCATGGTCTTCTCAATATGCTCCTTAATATTAAACCCATTTCCTGTATCCCCTCAGGAGGAATGTTAGTTTGGTAAGGTTTACATAGGGTGGCAGTGGTGATTAAGGAGAGTCAGGACAGGTGTGGAGGCTGATTAGCAATGAGTTGCAGCTGATGCTGTTGAGGAGCTGCGTTCAGGGCAACTAGTCAAAGTGTTGCATCAGGTGTGGAAGCTGATTGGAAGTTAGTAGCAGCTGGTGCTTGTTGAGTTAGTAGGGAGCTGCGTTCAAGGTAACCAGTTAAGTGTTGCATTCAAGTCTGGTCCTCTTCTGAATTTTAGTAAATTCTTAACACCATTAAGCGTTTGAAGATAAGGTGACTTCACATGAATATATATGTAAAAAATGGATGGATGAGAGCTATTGGAATATAAATGTTATATTGGCTTTGGCAGCAGTGATAACCAGGAATGTGAACAGAAATCTGTATTACGCATACACAGTTAAAGCTTACTGCTTAAGATGCACCTCACTTCAGGTTGCTTAGGCTGCCTAATATTTGGAGCATAATCTAGTGTATCAGCAATTAAGCGAAGACTACCTTGAGCCAGATAACACTGCTAGGTTCCACATTCCGAGGAGGCAATTTTCCATTAGAGTACACTGTGACCAATCATTGATTAGAGTCGTATGCATGCCTCCTCCAATTTCTACCTGGTCACACATTCCAATCCCTTAATCAGGGCTACGTCGCAAATGTCACCATATTCCCTATTTTATGCACTCGTTTTGACCAGAGACCTATCAAAAGTAGTACATTAAGTAGTACATTCATTTGGGACCCAGTCCAGGTCTGGCGTTCATATTTCTGTGCTCTTGGGGTGGTTAATTACTTTACCTTGAGGGAAGATGTAGATATAGATACAATGGATATGAATGTTTGTGATTCATTGAAGCATTTAGTGTAGAATGTTGATCAATATCGTAAGAGATTTGTTCAGTTTTTGGAGAAGGGACATATGTGTGGTACAATATTTCCTTTGCAGACTGTTTTGATGAGCACAGCTTGCAGGTGTGAGTTCCAGCACCTTATCAGGTGTGAGTTCCAGCTCCTAATCCCATCTGTTCTCTGAGCATTTTGTATTATTCTGTATGTAAATCTGAGACACTTTCAGTGATATGTTACATTTCATATTGTATGTATTAATTTGTGGATGTCCATCACACATCACTCAGTAATGTGCTGTATTTGATTTGCCCCTAAACATAACACGTTGTATTCAGGGCAAAAAGTGAATTGCTTTGCCACATTTGTTTGCAGTATTACTTTAGTGCCTTATTGCAAACATGATGCATGTTTTGGAATATTTGTATTCTGTAATGTGTTCCTTCTTTTCACTCTGTCATCTAGGTTAGTATTGTGGATTAACTACAATGTATTTTTTATTTAACTAGGCAAGTCAGACATCTGGCCATGATTGGGAGTCCCATAGGGCAAATTCCTATTTACAGCTTACCCTGGCCAAACCTTGATGAAGCTGGGCCAATTGTGCACCGCCCTATGGGACTCCCAATCATGGCCAGATGTGATACAGCCTGGATTAGAACCAGGTACTGTAGTGACACCTCTTGCACTGAGACGCAATTCCTTACACCACTGTGCCACTCGGGAGCTCATTGTTGATCCATCCTCAGTTTGATATTTTCACAGCCATTAAACTCAGTAACTGTTTTAAATCACCATTGGCCTCATGGTGAAATCCCAGAGAAGTTTCCTTCCTCTCCGGCAACTGAGTAAGGAAGGATACCTGTATCTTTGTAGTGACAGGGTGTATTGATAGGCCATCCAAAGTGTATTAATAACTTCACCATGTTCAAAGGGATATTCATTGTCTGTTGTTTATTTGTTTACCGATAGGTGCCCTTCTTTGTGAGGCATTGGAAAACCACGCTGGTCTTTGTGCTTGAATCTGTTTGAAATTCACTGCTCGACTGAGGGACCTTACAGATAGTTGTACGTGTGGGGTGGAGAGATGAGGTAGTCATTAAAAAATCATGTTAAACACTATTATTGCATACAGAGTGAGTCCATGCTTCTTATTATGTGACCTGTTAAGCAAATGTATATTCCTGTACTTATCAGATGTGTAGTTCCAGCTCCTTTTCAGATGTTGTGACTAACTCCACTATACTGACGTAATGATATTAATCTCTGATGTTTCTCCTACCCATTACTCACTACTAACTCTCCTGCCAGTTTAGCTCTGTCCAGTACTTGTAAATTTAGCCCCGCCCAAGAAACCATACCATTGACCTTTCAGTACTAGGTACAGTATATGCCTCTGTGACTAGCTCCCTCAGTGCCATAGTCAGACCTTTAGAACTTGGTAATCTGATCATTACACGACGGCTGGGTCTAATCTTGAATGCTGATTGGTTAAAATCGACTTCCATCCAGTGTCTATTCCACCGGCTAAATCTATGAAGTTAAAATGCCTATCGGCAAAGCAATGTGAAAACTTGATCTCCACTATAAAAAGCATCAAGGCATTATCTCACATTTCTTTAAGACCAACACTTTGTTTTCAACAGCAAACATTTGTATAAACCTTGCTGTCTGTCTCTTCAACATTTGCAACATTGTTTCAACATTAAAATTCGATCTCCAGCTGTCCCATACTAATGAACAGCGTTCATGGCAACGTTTCTCAGCCAGTCTAAATCATGAATCAGCTGACAAAAGTTTTACGGATACATAGAAATATAAATAGGAAAAAAGGTAAAACGAACTGAAGCTAGTTTTCAGTTTTTACAGCATCAATTTGAAGTAATTTTGTTAGCTGTGTGGTTGGCTAGCCATGTCCTGACGAGTAAGCACATTTTTTATGCCACGCAAAATTGTGCCTCATTAGCTCATTGTTTTGGATGTATCCAAATAAATCTCAGAAGAAAGCAACTACTTTGCATTTTTTTACTTGACTGTAAGTTAGCTGTAGTTGGTTAGCTAGCAAGCAAGGGATGAGAATGTTGCCAGCCAGTATGGAAATGGATCATTTAGAACAAACGACTGGGTTGTGTCCATAGATAGATACAGAACAAAAAGACTGAATGACTTGGTGGCGTCTCTAGCAACTGAACCCATAGAATGAAAGACCAGCCGGCTTTGGTATCAACCCTAGATTAGTATCGGGACTATGTCCTGTGGAAGGACGAAATAGTACGAATAAATTCATCAAAATGAACATTTTATGAGAATATAATCATTTGAATATGTTGGTAACCTGTATATTAGTCTCGGCCCTAACAACACCCGTGCCAATATATCCTCCACACACCGGCTTCTCGGGCATTATTAATTAATTATGCTGATCTCATGCAAGTCAGCATTACCACTATGACATCACATGGGCACACAATTACCTGGATACACTCAAACCGCATGGAAATTATAGACTCCAATTTACAGTAAATTAATCATGCCCAACCTTCAGTGAGTCTGGTTCCCGAAAATGAAAAAAAAACTCAAACACTCAGATTCTATTCATTGTCATGCATGGGCACGTTAAGTACAATCAGTGGCAGTCGGTGACGTTTAAAATGAGGGAGGAAGGTTATATTTTTTATGAGCATGGCCTTATTTCTATTGTAGCATATTGTATGACTGTCATTCATATTCTATTCACCCAGCTCAATATAACATCGATAGGTTTAGTCTACTACGTGATACTCAAAATTTCCCTTTACACATCAGGAGATTCCAACAATCTAGTTAGCCTATGAATGAATGTTTACAACGTACGTAGGTGCACAGGTTGAGAAAAATGTGTGTAATCACGGTGACAGACAGTGACACATTCAGTACCACCTTGCACACACTAGCTGATCTAAGGTGTAATCATTAGTCCAATGTTGCAAATGAGGTTCAGGTTTGTTTTTCCCCGTTTTGTTCCATTTGATTCCGTTTTATGTTTTCCAACAGAATCAGCTGGAATGAATACACCCTTGATCACACTAAAACACAGTTTACTTTCATAGCAGCCACATACAAACAGCATGATCATTTTGCTATGCGCTCTCACCTTCTCACCCTTTCCCTTCGCTTGTGGACTTCAGTGCTCAACACATCAGCCGTCTTTGACCAGGTGAAAAAACCTTTCCAAGTCAAACCTTCATATCATAACCACTACACTCAGCCTACATCGTTGTCACCACATAAGCAAATGTAATAGATAACGCAGCTACTACAGCTAATGTATTAGTAAACTCACTACAATCCTGCAGTACAGTGTACAGTCAGCAAGCAGTTTAGCAGTTACACTGGCAGGCCCTGGTGAAAATAAATTTATAAAACCAAAAGCTTACCTTGACTTGGAAGAGTTATAATGTTGAATAGCTTCCCTCTCCGCTTGAGCCAGGTGTTTGAGTAGGCTAAACTAGCTAGCTGTATTCGCTAGCTGAGTGAAAGTGGAAAAAAATGAGAAATATACCTTTCTCTCTCTCTCTCTTGCTTCTCTTTCATTTTTAAATAAATTGTTAAAATCTGTTAAATTATTGTCTTTCTCTTTCTTTGAGTCAACAATAATTATTGTTTATGTCTATTTAAGGGTGTGTGAAATTCCCTTTCCTACTCTGAGTAACCTCCACTGAAGACAATCATGATGATGGTCCACTACAGTCACTGTGACTTTGTGAGGTGAAATACTGTGTTTGTACCATGGGTGGAGTGCTGGTAGAGGTTAATGGTCATACCAAGGATCATTTAACTATGAGAATTTTAGGACCTCTTTACGTATATATTTTTTTATACAGTTGAAGTCGGAAGTTTACATACACCTTAGCCAAATACATTTAAACTCAGTGTTTCACAATTCCTGACATTTAATCCTATTAACAATTCCCTGTCTTAGGTCAGTTAGGATCACCACTTTATTTTAAGAATGTGAAATGTCAGAATAATAGTAG
The DNA here is from genome assembly GCF_021184085.1 of Oncorhynchus gorbuscha. Classification (NCBI taxonomy): domain Eukaryota; kingdom Metazoa; phylum Chordata; class Actinopteri; order Salmoniformes; family Salmonidae; genus Oncorhynchus; species Oncorhynchus gorbuscha. The sequence goes on along the minus strand of NC_060188.1, from coordinate 83,473,011 downwards.
AGAGAATTATATATTTCAGCTTATATTTCTTTCATCCCATTCCCAGTGGGTCAGCGGTTTACACACACTCAATTAGTATTTGGTAGCATTGCCTTTAAAATTGTTTAACAGAGCTGGTGTAACTGAGTCAGGTTTGTAGGCCTCCTTGCTCACATACTCTTTTTCAATTCTGCCCACAGATTTTCTATAGGATTGAGGTCAGGCCTTTGTGATGGCCACTCCAATAGCTTGATTTTGTTGTCCTTAAACCATTTTGCCACAACTTTGGAAGTATTCTTGGGGTCATTGTCCATTTGGAAGACCAATTTGTTACCAAGATTTAACTTCCTGACTGATGTCTTCAGATGTTGCTTCAATATATCCACATAATTTTCCTGCCTCATGAAGCCATCTATTTTGCGAAGGGCACCAGTCCCTCCTGCAGCAAAGCACCCCCACGACATGATGCTGCCACCCCCGTGCTTCATGGTTGGGATGGTGTTCTTCGGCTTGCAAGCCTCCCCCTTTTTCTTCCAAACACAACAATGGTCATTATGGCCAAACAGTTTTTTTTTCATCAGACCAGAGGACATTTCTCCAAAACGTATGATCTTTGTCTCCATTTTATGGAGGTTCTGAGCGGCCTTTCAGGCTATGTCGATGTAGGGCTTGTTTTACTGTGGATATAGATACATTGTACCCGTTTCCTCCAGCATCTTCACAAGGTCCTTTGCTGTTGTTCTGGGATTCATTTTCACTTTTCGTACCAAAGTACGTTCATCTCTAGGAGACAGAACCCATCTCCTTCCAGCTGCGTGGTCCCATGGGGTTTATACTTGCCTACTATTGTTTGTACAGATGAACTTGGTACCTTCAGGCGTTTTGGAAATTGCTCCCAAGGATGAACCAGACTTGTGGAAGTCTACACATTTTTTCTGAGGTCTTGGCTGATTTCTTTTGATTTTCCCATGATGTCAAGCAAAGAGGCACTGAGTGGGGATGGTAGGCCTTGAAATACATCCACGGGTACACCTCCAATTTACTCAACTGATTTCAATTAGCCTATTAGAAGCTTCTAAAGCCATAACATCATTTTCTGGAATTTTCCAAGCTGCTAAAGACAGAGCCAACTTAGTGTATGTAAAATTCTGAACCACTGGAATTGTGATACAGTGAAATAATCTGTTTGTAAACGATTGTTGGAAAGATGACTTGTGTCATGCACAAAGTAGATGTCCTAACCGACATGCCAAAATTATAGTTTGTTAACAAGAAATTTGTGGTGGTTGAAAAATGAGTTTTAATGACTTCGATATAAGTGTATGTAAACTTCCGACTTCAATTGTACATATACAGTACGAGTCAAAAGTTTGGACACACCTACTCATTCTATGGTTTTTCTTTAATTTTTATTATTCATTTAGTCATTTGATGCAGCACGCCATCACTCTCCTTCTCAGTCTTTGTGAGACACAGAGTAGGTGAACAGATTATCTCTGCATGTGTGGTTCCCACATTGAAGCATGGAGGAGGAGGTGCGATGGTGTGGAGGTGCTTTGCTGGTGACACTGTCAGTGATATATGTAGAATTCAAGGCACACCTAATCAGCATGACTACCATAGCATGACTACTTCAGCATTCTGCAGCGATACGCCATCCCATCTGGTTTGCGCTTAGTGGGACTATCATTTTGTTTTTCAACAGGACAATGACCCAAAACACACACCCAGGCTTTTTACGGGCTATTTGACCAAGGAGAGGGATGGAGTGCTGCATCAGATGACCTGGCTTTCACAATTGAGATGGTTTGGAAAGTGTTCGACCGCAGAGTGAAGGAAAAGCAGACAACAAGTGCTCAGCATATGTGGAAACTCTTTCAAGATGGTTGGAAAATCATTCCTCATGAAGCTGGCTGAAAGAATGCCAAGAGTGTGCAAAGCTGTTTTCAAGGCAAAGGGTGGCAACTTTAAAGAATCTAATATATCAAATCTATTTTGATTTGTTGAACACCTTTCTGGTTACTACGTGATTTCATATGTTATTTCATATTTTTGATTTCTTCACTATTATTCTACAATGTAGGAAATAGTCAAATAAAGAGAAATTCTTGAATGAGTACTTTTGACTGGTACTGTATGTCACGCATCACTACTTCACAGGACAGGCATTTTAACGTTGTTTTTTAAAGCTTTCATTTGCCTTAATAACAAACTAGTATGCCATATGTAAATACGAATAAAATTGGTAAATTACGAGCCTAGTTGGATTAGCCACGGAAAAAAATAAAACCTTCCCATTAGCCATTATATTTAATTTTTAAACAATATATTTATTTATTTTTATTCTTTAACAAGACATATATAAGAAGAAATATTACATGAAAAAAATATAACAGCAAAAACCACATCAAAAGTTAACAGCAAAAAATATATGATATCTATTAGATTAGATATGTTATGAAACATCTAAGACAAAACAAAAGTGTTACAGAAGCATAAAATCACCACAATTACAGTGGTCTGATCCAATAGGATAGAACATATTTGTTGCAAATTTAAGATGAAACACAGCGCCAGAAGCCAATTGGATATCTCTCCCCACCACACCACATGCACACACTACCCTGATTGTCCTTTATTATTTCACCCACATCACGCTGCTCAACAAAATCCAAAAATGGTCCCCAAACCTTTTCAAAGGTGTCTTGTTTACCCATAACCGTGTATGTTATCTTTTCCATTGTTGGGCAAGACAACATTTCCCTATGCCATTGGGAGATACTAGGTCTGTTCACACTTTTCCAGGCAAGAGCTATCAAGCCTCTTGCTTGCAACAATCACATATCTATAAGAGTTTGTTCTTGGTTCTTTAGATGATGATTGATTTGGTACAACCCCAGGGTAAACACTTTGGGATGGAGAGGCAATTGTACTGATACTATTTGGGATATCATATGTGATACCTCCTTCCAAAAATTGTGAATTTTCTCACAGTCCCACAGACAATGAAACAGAATCCCTTTAGAGTGATTACACTTGTAGCATATATCTGGAATTGTACTATTAAACGCATTTAACTTAGCAGTGGTAACATCTGTTCGCATCAACCAATTGTATTGCAATAGTTTTAGCCGAGTATTCACAGTCTGTCTGAGCCTTGGTACATACAGTATACATTCGTCCAAGAATATGTCCTCCCGATTATCTTCCTTCCAAGAGTTAATTTCCATTAGCCATGATTGGCTGAGATAATGGATGGACTGGAGATGTCGAGAGATGAGTTGGGATTGGTCTGCCATGTAGCACGCTTCTGTCTATGACATGAACTGGTCAGTATGTGTAGATAACCCTTTCTGAAGCTTCTTGTTTGAAAGACGTCACATAGTAGAACTGCTAAAGTGTTGCTCTCTACTTTCTAAAGGACCGACTTTTGAAATCAGTGGGATGTCCAGTGGAATTAGAGTACGATAGCTAAGGAGATAGAGAAAATGATGGCATTTGATTGCAAATATGTAGAGGGAATCGAAAAGAGAACAGACAGAAGGATGTCATATAAAATGCCTGTCTCTGTATTACCTTCAAACTAAGGGCAACCATGGCATTTGTGACAGAGAGGGAGAAACGTCCATCCATGCATATGGGTAAGATCGTCTAGCTAGCTAGATTTTCAGATATTATTACTTTTCTACTTTTCTAATTTGTCAGGAAGTCATTTTATTTTCAAGTTAAAGCGTAGTGTTAGCTAGCAAGCTAACATTAGCTGGCTGACTCGCTAGCTAACGTTACATGTTTGATCTGTGTTTGACCTTCTGGCCACTCTACCATACAGGCCTGATTGGTGGAGTGCTGCAGAGATGGTTGTCCTTCTGGGAGGTTCTTCCAACTCCACAGAGGAACTCTGGAGCTCTCTCAGAGTGACCATCAGGTTCTTGGTCACCTCCTTGACCAAGGCCCTTCTCCCCTAATTGCTCTGTTTTGCTGGGCAGCCAAATCCAAGAAGAGTCTTGGTATTTCCAAACTTCTTCCATTTAAGAATGATGGAGGCCACAGTCTTCTTTGGTACCTTCAATGCTGCAGAGACGTTTTGGTACCCATCCCCAGATCTGTGCCTCGACATAATCCTGTATCGGAGCTCTGCAGACATTTCCTTCGGCTTGTAAAAATGTAAAAAACACTATTTCAAATGTTGATACTTAAGACCGAATAGAGCCGGTCGGTCACATATGCAAAACAGAGAAATATGTGGTTTTATTCCTTAATTCATAACCATAGTAACCCATATTAAGCGTGTAAAGACAATATGATTTCAGATGAGTAAATTGACTATGCATGGATGAGCGCTATTGGAATATAAATAGTATATTGGCAGCAGAGATATCCCGGAATGTGAACAGAAATCTGCATATTATGCATACACTGTTACAGCATACTGCTTAAGATGCACCACACTACAGGTTTCTTAGGCTGCCTAATATTTGGAGCATAATCAAGTGTAACAGCAATTAAGCACAGTTTACCTTGAGCCAGATAAGACTGCTACGTTCCACATTCCAAGACAGCAATTTTCCGTTAGAGTACACTGTGACCAATTATTGATTAGAGTCATATGTATGCCTCCTCCAATTCTACCTTGTCACACATTCCAATCCCTTAAACAGGGCTACGTCCCAAATGGCACCATATTCCCTATTTAATGCACTCGTTTTGACCAGAGACCTATCAAAAGTTGTGCACTTTGGGACACAGCCCTGTCTGGGCTGGGATTCATATTTCTGTGCTCTTGGGGTGGTTAATTACTTCATCTTGAAGGATGAGGTAGCTATAGATACAACGGGTATACATATTTGTGATTCATTGTAGCATTTAGTGAAGAAAAACAGTTTATTCATTTTGATTTAAGAGTTTTGTTCAGATTTCAGTCTTTGAATAAGGGACATATTGTTCTTTGCAGACTGTTTTGATGAACAGCTCCTTATCAGGTGTTTAGTTCCAGCTCCTTATCAGGTGTTTAGTTCCAGATCCTTATCAGGTGTGTAGTTCCAGCTCCTTATCAGGTGTTTAGTTCCAGATCCTTATCAGGTGTTTAGTTCCAGATCCTTATCAGGTGTGTAGTTCCAGCTCCTTATCAGGTGTTTAGTTCCAGCTCCTTATCAGGTGTGTAGTTCCAACTCCTTATCAGGTGTGTAGTTCCAGCTCCTTATCAGGTGTTTAGTTCCAGCTCCTTATCAGGTGTTTAGTTCCAGCTCCTTATCAGGTGTGTAGTTCCAGCTCCTTATCAGGTGTGTAGTTCCAGATCCGTATCAGGTGTTTAGTTCCAGCTCCTTATCAGGTGTGTAGTTCCAGCTCCTTATCAGGTGTTTAGTTCCAGCTCCTTATCAGGTGTGTAGTTCCAGCTCCTTATCAGGTGTGTAGTTCCAGCTCCTTATCAGGTGTTTAGTTCCAGCTCCTTATCAGGTGTTTAGTTCCAGCTCCTTATCAGGTGTGTAGTTCCAGCTCCTTATCAGGTGTGTAGTTCCAGATCCGTATCAGGTGTTTAGTTCCAGCTCCTTATCAGGTGTGTAGTTCCAGCTCCTTATCAGGTGTTTAGTTCCAGCTCCTTATCAGGTGTGTAGTTCCAGCTCCTTATCAGGTGTGTAGTTCCAGCTCCTTATCAGGTGTTTAGTTCCAGCTCCTTATCAGGTGTGTAGTTCCAGCTCCTTATCAGGTGTGTAGTTCCAGATCCGTATCAGGTGTTTAGTTCCAGCTCCGTATCAGGTGTTTAGTTCCAGCTCCTTATCAGGTGTTTAGTTCCAGCTCCTTATCAGGTGTGTAGTTCCAGCTCCTTATCAGGTGTGTAGTTCCAGATCCGTATCAGGTGTTTAGTTCCAGCTCCTTATCAGGTGTGTAGTTCCAGCTCCTTATCAGGTGTGTAGTTCCAGCTCCTTATCAGGTGTTTAGTTTCAGCTCCTTATCAGGTGTTTAGTTCCAGATCCTTCTCAGGTGTGTAGTTCCAGCTCCTTATCAGGTGTTTAGTTCCAGCTCCTTATCAGGTGTTTAGTTCCAGCTCCTTATCAGGTGTTTAGTTCCAGCTCCTTATCAGGTATTTAGTTCCAGATCCTTATCAGGTGTTTAGTTCCAGCTCCTTATCAGGTGTTTAGTTCCAGCTCCTTATCAGGTGTTTAGTTCCAGCTCCTTATCAGGTATTTAGTTCCAGATCCTTATCAGGTGTTTAGTTCCAGCTCCTTATCAGGCATGTAGTTCCATCTTCTTATCAGGTTTGTAGTTTCAGGTGTGTAGTTCCAGCTCCTTATCAGATTTGTAGTTCCAGCTCCTTATCGAATCTGGTCTCAGAGCATTTCATATTATTCTGTACTTAAATCCGAGACCTTCTATTTAGTATGATGTATTACGTTTTGTATTGTATGTATTAATTTGTGGATTTGTGGATTAATTTGTGTCCATCACCCATTTCGTACGATATGTAACAAATTACAATTCGTTATATGTCTTGAATTTCCTAAACATACAATATGTTATGAATTGCTAAGTGTATGATATGTTACAAAATCTAGCTAGTTGGCTAGGTGTCTAACATTAGCTAGGGGTTAGGGTTATGGGTTAGAGTTAAGGTCAAGGTTAGGGTTATGTGAAGGGTTAGCTAAAAAGGGCTACGGTTAGGGTTATGGGTGTGTAGTTCCGTAACTTTATCAGGTGTGTAGTTCCAGCTCCTTATGAGGTGTTGTGACTATCTCCTAATATACTGAAGTAATGATATTAATCTGTGATGTTTCTCCTACCCATTAGTAACTATTAACTTTCCTGTCTGTTTAGCTCTGTCCAGTACCTGTTAGTTTAGCTGCATCCAGTACCTGTCTGTTTAGCTCTGTCCAGTACCTGTTAGTTTAGCTGCATCCAGTACCTGTTAGTTTAGCTCTGTCCAGTACCTGTATGTTTAGCTCTGTCCAGTACCTGTTAGTTTAGCTCTGTCCAGTACCTGTTAGTTTAGCTGCATCCAGTACCTGTTAGTTTAGCTGCATCCAGTACCTGTTAGTTTAGCTCTGTCCAGTACCTGTCTGTTTAGCTCTGTCCAGTACCTGTCTGTTTAGCTCTGTCCAGTACCTGACAGTTTAGCTCTGTCCAGTACCTGACAGTTTAGCTGAGGTCCAGCAAATTGAGAGGTGCTGGACAGAGCTAAACTAACAGGTACTGGATGCAGCTAAACTAACAGGTACTGGATGCAGCTAAACTAACAGGTACTGGACAGAGCTAAACATACAGGTACTGGATGCAGCTAAACTAACAGGTGCTGGACAGCTAAACTAACAGGTACTGGATGCAGCTAAACTAACAGGTACTGGATGCAGCTAAACTAACAGGTACTGGACAGAGCTAAACAGACAGGTACTGGACAGAGCTAAACAGACAGGTACTGGATGGAACTAAACAGACAGGAAGGTTAATAGTTACTAATGGGTAGGAGAAACATCACATTAATATCATTACTTCAGTATATTAGGAAAATGAAAAGTGCCTTTTCCTTTTCAATGATAATCACATTTTCTGATTGCACCTCGACTAACTTTGGTTGAATACCCTCCACTTCTTTCCATTATCAATATTTATTTACAGACACTGTAGTAAACTACAGTCTAATCATGTTTAAGTTAATTTCATATTTACGTTAACTGCCATGTGATTCCCAGCCCATGTAGGCAGACTACTCTATTTTAACGAGACCACACATACTAGGCACACTTGAACTTGCACGCCCAACTAGGAGACGAGAGGTAGGCAACTGAAGATGAAGCAGCGAATTCTGAGTGTGTGAATAATGCCAAAAATATGTGGTTTCAATACAATACGTAGGCGTAGGCATACAAAGCAGAAAGATTAACGTTTCCAAATAATCTGCAGGACAACCAAAATATCTCCTGGTATAGGTTTCTTTACTCTACAGTGTATTTTTGATACTTTTATACTGAAGATATTTCAGCCAGGTTACCTGTGATATCAAGTCGGTATTGGACATCCACCCATGTCTGAGGATGTCAGGAGATGATGTAGAAACCGGCCACTAGGGGCAACAGTGAGCACTGTTACGTTCAAGTAGGTTTGGGATTTGCTAGGGCATTGTGGACAAGCATAAGCATCTGATTCCAAAGTCTACCATTTTAAATTCAGCAATAGAAAGGTTTTTGAGATTTGTACTTTAAGCCCATCCCAAACCTTAACCATTCGGAGTTAATGCCTAAACTTAACCTTAAACACTTCAACAATTTACATTTGCAAGAACTTCTAAATCTGATATTTGAAAAACATGGATGAACATCTAATTCTGATGCAAGACTGTGAAAGGTAGTTGGATATTTTGTATCCTTTGACATTAAAGACTTCTGGTACAGTATGTACCATTTGATAATTGGACATGGGTAAATTGTAGTTGGTTCAGAACAGAGCAGCACATATTGCACTTAGATGTACACTGAGGACGAATGTCACTGGTATGCCTGCCAATCTCTCCTGGCTGTGTTGATGTGATGAAGGTACAGAACTGTCTGTTCAAGAAGTTGGCACACAGTTAAGATATTCATCGGTACAACACAAGGTATGCAGCCAGAGGTCTCTTCACAGTCCCCAGAACAGAGGCTGGGAAATGCACAGTATTACATAAATGGAATACTGGATGGAACTCCATGCCACTCCAGGTAACTAAAGCTAGCAACAAAACCAGATCCAAAAACCAGATAAAAGAAGACCTTACAGCATGACGGGACTGTGGAAAGAGTTTACACACTGCTGCTATTTACAAAACTCTATTTTCTTAAAACAGCAGTTTAAGTAAGCATTTCACAGGTTGTATTCGGCACATGTGACAATTACAATTTGTTTTGATTTTTTAAAATTTGATTTGTATTGTGCATTGTATTATAATTTGCATTGTGTACTGTATATTGTACTGTATTTTGTATTGTATACTATGCGTTTTAGTTGTGTTTTGTTTCCTGTCTGGACCCCAGGAAGAGTAGCCACTGCCTTGGCAGAGGCTAGTTGGGCATCCTAATAAAATACTATACTATTCTTTTTGCATAACTGTAATACATCTGATTTCTTTTAAATGAATATGAACAGTAGTTCTGTAACGGTTTTCTTCCATCGAAGGAGAGGAGGAACGAAATGCAGCGTAGTTCGTGTTCAACATGTTTAATGAAAGACGATAACACTACACAAATACAAAATAACAAACGTGGCAAAACCCAAAACAGTCCTATCTGGTGCAGAGAACACAAAGACAGGAAACAGTCCTATCTGGTGCAGAGAACACAAAGACAGGAAACAGTCCTATCTGGTGCAGAGAACACAAAGACAGGAAACAGTCCTATCTGGTGCAGAGAACACAAAGACAGGAAACAGTCCTATCTGGTGCAGAGAACACAAAGACAGGAAACAGTCCTATCTGGTGCAGAGAACACAAAGACAGGAAACAGTCCTATCTGGTGCAGAGAACACAAAGACAGGAAACAGTCCTATCTGGTGCAGAGAACACAAAGACAGGAAACAGTCCTATCTGGTGCAGAGAACACAAAGACAGGAAACAGTCCTATCTGGTGCAGAGAACACAAAGACAGGAAACAGTCCTATCTGGTGCAGAGAACACAAAGACAGGAAACAGTCCTATCTGGTGCAGAGAACACAAAGACCAACACAGTCCTATCTGGTGCAGAGAACACAAAGACAGGAAACAGTCCTATCTGGTGCAGAGAACACAAAGACAGGAAACAGTCCTATCTGGTGCAGAGAACACAAAGACCAACACAGTCCTATCTGGTGCAGAGAACACAAAGACCAACACAGTCCTATCTGGTGCAGAGAACACAAAGACCAACACAGTCCTATCTGGTGCAGAGAACACAAAGACCAACACAGTCCTATCTGGTGCAGAGAACACAAAGACCAACACAGTCCTATCTGGTGCAGAGAACACAAAGACCAACACAGTCCTATCTGGTGCAGAGAACACAGACAGGAAACAGTCCTATCTGGTGCAGAGAACACAAAGACAGGAAACAGTCCTATCTGGTGCAGAGAACACAAAGACAGGAAACAGTCCTATCTGGTGCAGAGAACACAAAGACAGGAAACAGTCCTATCTGGTGCAGAGAACACAAAGACAGGAAACAGTCCTATCTGGTGCAGAGAACACAAAGACCAACACAGTCCTATCTGGTGAAGAGAACACAGACAGGAAACAGTCCTATCTGGTGAAGAGAACACAAAGACAGGAAACAGTCCTATCTGGTGCAGAGAACACAAAGACCAACACAGTCCTATCTGGTGCAGAGAACACAAAGACCAACACAGTCCTATCTGGTGCAGAGAACACAGACAGGAAACAGTCCTATCTGGTGCAGAGAACACAAAGACAGGAAACAGTCCTATCTGGTGAAGAGAACACAAAGACAGGAAACAACCACCCACAAACCCCAACACAGTCCTATCTGGTGCAATGAACACAAAGACAGGAAACAACCACCCACAAGCCCCAACACAGTCCTATCTGGTGCAGAGAACACAAAGACAGGAAACAGTCCTATCTGGTGCAGAGAACACAAAGACAGGAAACAGTCCTATCTGGTGAAGAGAACACAAAGACAGGAAACTACCACCCACAAACCCCAACCCAGTCCTATCTGGTGCAGAGAACACAAAGACAGGAAACTACCACCCACAAACCCCAACACAAAACAACTTACCTAAACATGGTTCCCAATCAGAGACAATGACTAACACCTGCCTCTGATTGAGAACCATATCAGGCCTTACATAGAAACGGACAAACTAGACACACAACATAGAATGTCCACCCAGCTCACGTCCTGACCAACACTAAAACAAGGAAAACATAAAAGAACTATGGTCAGAACTATGGTCAGAAAGTTCTCATATTTCTGAGTAATATTCCTTTAATTATTATTTGATGTATGGTCTAGTGGTAAATGTTATTCACAATACACATAGCATATGCTTGGCTTCTAACTGTGCAGCTCTGAGAAGGTTAACTCAATAATTTAATGCTGGGAATATATCACATTATAAAAATATTAAATATAACCTACATGGGTCTGTAGCATTTACAAGGAAATTGAGTCAGATTGAATATTATATCATTGTCGTATTCAGGGACTGATTAATGTAGGGCCTTACAATGGCTGAAGCCCCTGGGCCCATGCCTGTAGACAGAAAAAAAAGTGGGAACATTTGTAATTCAAAATAAATATCCAACCACAGGAGAATACTCTCAATGTTCAAAATATACCAGAGAGCATCATTTAGCCACAGAGGATCAATAGTTTATAAAAAAATAACTGTCGATTAAGTTTTATCACAAGCACATACAGGTAACTGCCAAAATAAAGTGTCTTCATAGAGAGTTGGGTCACCACGAGCTGTCACAAGTGTTTCCTTTATTTTGGCAGTTACCGTTAAGCCTACAGTCAGGAAGGCCGCAATTTGGGTAGCATGTGCGCCAAACATACAGCTTGCTGCATTGTGGCCATAGACATATAATCCATGGAAGAGTTTTGGAACCTCTTACAATTTGACTGTTAAAGTCGTACACTAGCAATCACTGCCAGTCTGACTTGAACGGCAACAGCCATTTATGGATTATATTTATATGGTTGTTGCAGCTGTCTGTTTGCCTTTTGCAAATTTCAAAATACAATTGTGGAAAAAACATACAGTTTGGAAAGACAAATTTGTGTGGAGAATTGATAGATATTTATTTTCTCAACAACACCCAATGTTGAGTGAACAGCAGCACTGTTTTAATAAGTAGTTTATCTTGAGACCAGCTATTGCCACAATGAGTGCATTGGCCATCACCGGTGAATAGCCTATAGCTTAATCTTCAATATTTGTTTGAGTCAGTGTGCCAGTGGAAAGTTAATTAGTAACCTACCAAAGCATATAAAGAAGTAGCCACCATTTGCCTTTATGACAGCTTGGCAGTCTTTCAACCAGCTTAATCTGGAATGCTTTTCCAACCATCTTGAATGAGTTCCCACATATGCTGAGCACTTGTTGGCTGCTTTTCCTTCATTCTGTGTTCCAACTCATCATAAACCATCTCAATTGGGCTGAGGTCGGATGATTGTGGAGGCCAGGTCATCTGATGCAGCCCTTCATCACAATCCTTCTTGGTCAATAGCTATTACATAGCCTGGAGGTGTGTTGGGTCATTGTCCTGTTGAAAAACAAATTATAGTACCACAGAGCGCAAACCAGACAGGATGATGTATCGCTGCAGAATGCTGTGGTAGCCATGCTGGTTTGTGTGCCTTCTAAATTAATCACTGACAGTGTCACCAGCAAAGTACCCCCACACCATCACACCTCCTCCTCCATGCTTTGTGGTGGGAACTACACATGCAGAGATCATCCATTCACCTACTCTGGGTCTCACAAAGACACAGCGATTGGAACCAAAAATCAAACATTTTGACTCATCAGACCAAAAGACAGATATTAATGGGTATAATGTCCACTGCTTGTGTTTCTTGGCCTCTTTAGTGGTGGTTTCTTTTCAGCAATTTGACCATGAAGGCCTGATGCACGCAGTCTCCTCTGAACAGTTGGTGTTGAGATGTGCCATGCCACATCCGCCAAGCGTCAGACCTGGTGTAGTAGTACTCAATTTTAGTCCTGTATTTGCCTGTTTGATGGTTCGTCTGAGGGGATAGTCCTTCTTACATGCATCCGTATTAGTGTCCCACTCCTTGAAAGCAGCAGCTGTAGCCTTTAGCTCAGTGCAGATTTAGCCTATTATCCATGGCTCCTGGTTGGGAAATGTACATACGGTCACTGTAGGGATGACGGCGTTATACCCGTTAATATCTGTCCTTTGGTCTAATGAGTCCAAATGTTAGATTTTTGGTTCCAACCGCCTTGTCTTTGTGAGACGCAGAGTAGGCAAACGGATGATCTCCACATACAGTGGGGCAAAAAAGTATTTAGTCAGCCACCAATTGTGCAAGTTCTCCCACTTAGAAAGATGAGAGAGGCCTGTAATTTTCATCATAAGGTACACTTCAACTATGACAGACAAAATGAGAAAATAATACAGAAAATCACATTGTAGGATTTTTTACGAATTTATTTGCAAATTATGGTGGGAAATAAGTATTTGGTCACCTACAAAAAAATAAAGATTTCTGGCTCTCACAGACCTGTAACTTCTTCTTCAAGAGGCTCCCCTGTCCTCCACTCATTACCTGTATTCATGGCACCTGTTTGAACTTGTTATCAGTATAAAATACACCGGTCCACAACCTCAAACAGTCACACTCCAACTACACTATGACCAAGACCAAAGAGCTGTCAAAGGACACCAGAAAAAAATTGTAGACATGCACCAGGCTGGGAAGACTTTTAGTAAATGTTCTGTTAAAGTAATTAAATTACACGATTTTTATACATTTTTTGTCAAGTTCCTTAAATGTTCTGAGAATGTTCCAAAGTCAAGCAACTATCCTGCACCATTACCAGACAGTTATGGGAAGGATGTATGCAAAATAACCACAAGACAACCAAACTATCACCAAGCTTTAAGAAACATGCTGTATGGTTCTCAGAATATTGTGTGTTAGCTGGGTAGTGTGCTTCTGTGCACCTCAGGAAATGTATGCATAATGACTGATTGTTAATTCATTCAAAGTGTTCCTCAGTGTTATCCCTTTTTCTTCCATAAGGGCACTTATACGTCACCCCTGGAATCCCCAAGGGACCATTATAGCATAATTATGCCACTTCTCATTCTCGAAAACCTCTTTATGAAGAGAGAGAGAGAAAGAGAGAGAGAGAGAGAGAGAGAGAGAGAGAGAGAGAGAGGGGGGTTCTAGCATCATCCCTTCTTCTCTCATGATTCACAAATGATTTCCCCTCTCAACATGCTGTCAATGTCTTTGACATTTTAAGTCTTTCAAGCTCAGTTGAACTCTTCTCTGTCACTGACCTCAGCTAAACGAGACATAATCTATGGCAGATGTAAAACATTACTCAATATTAGATTATTATACATTACAGTATTTATAGGCAACAGAATGTGATGGGCAAGCAATCTGCCAGACTGTGAAAGACTTTGGAAGAAAGTTACTGTATTGCAAAAGTTACTGTTTGTCTGTGCTGGTTGATAATGTATTTCTTGGACGTTTACAGCACAAGCACATAGTCTTTTCAGGTTCAGCAGTAAGAGCTGTGTAAAAGTCATTATGTGAATTTAGTTTATTTAGGACTTGACAATATACAGGTACAGTTGAAGTCAGAAGATTACATACACCTTAGCCAAATACATTTAAACTCAGTATTTCACCATTCCTGACATATAGTCCAAGTAAACATTCCCTGTATTAGGTCAGTTAGGATCACCACTATATTTTAAGAATGTGACATGTCAGAATAATAGTAGGGAGAATGATTTATTTCAGCTTTTATTTCAGCTTTCATCACATTCCCAGTGAGTCAGAAGTTTACATACACTCAATTAGGATTTGGTAGCATTGCCTTTAAATTGTTTAACTAGGGTCAAACATTTTGGGTAGCCTTCCACAACCTTCCCACAATAAGTTGGGTGAATGTTGGCCCATTCCTCCTGACAGAGCTGGTGTAACTGAGTCAGGTTGAAGACCTTCTTTCTTGGCACATGCTTTTTCAGTTCTGCCCACAAATGTTCTATAGTATTGAGGTCAGGGCTTTGAGATGGCCACTCCAATAGCTTGACTTTGTTGTCCTTAAGTCATTTTGCCACAACTTTGGAATTCTGCTTGGGGTCATTGTCCATTTGGAAGACCCATTTTCGACCAAGCTTTAACTTCCTAACTGATGTCTTCAGATGTTGTTCCAGATGTTCAATATATCCACAAAATTTTCCTCCCTCATAATGCCATCTATTTTGTGAAGTGCACCAGTCCCTCCTGCAGCAAAGCACCCCTACAACATGATGCTGCCACCCTCGTGCTCGTGGAATGGTGTTCTTCGGCTTGCAAGCCTCCCCATTTCCCTCCAAACATAATGATGGTCATTATGGCCAAACAGTTCTATTTTTGTTTCATCAGACCAGAGGACATTTCTCCAAAAAGTACGATCTTTGTCCCCATGTGCAGTTGCAAACCGTAGTCTGGCTTTTTTTATGGCGGTTTTGGAGCAGAGGCTTCTTCCTTGCTGAGCGGCCTTTCAGGTTATGTCGATATAGGACTCGGTTTACTGTGGATATAGATACTTTTGTACTGGTTCCCTCCAGCATCTTCACAAGGTCCATTGCTGTTGTTCTGGGATTATTTGCACTTTTCGCACCAAAGTACGTTCATCTCTAGGAGACAGAACGCGCCTCCTTCCTGAGCGGTATGATGGCTGTGTGGTCCCATGGTGTTTATACTTGCGTACTATTGTTTGTACAGATGAACGTGTGTCACATTCTGACAATAGAGAGCCCTTATTTTCTATGGTAGAGTAGGTCAGGGCATGACTGGAGGTTAGTCTAATTTACTATTTCTATGTGGGGTTCTAGTTTTGTTTTTCTATGTTGGTGATTGGTATGACTCCCAATTAGAGGCAGCTGATAATCATCTCTAATTGGGGATCATATTTAAGTAGCATTTTTTACACATGTGTTTGTGGGATATTGTTTATGTGTAGTTGCATGTTAGCATGCCATTGTCATCAAGTTTCGCTGAGACTTTATTGTGTTGTTCACTTATTTCCAATAAAAGATGTGGAACCCAGATCACGCTGCATGCTGGTCTGAGTATATTTCCAGTTCTTATGACGTTCGTGACAACGTGGTACCTTCAGAAGTCTGGTTTATCCTTGGGAGGAATTTCCAAACGCCTGAAGGTCTACAATTTTTTTGTCTGAAGTCTTGGCTGATTTCTTTTGATTTTCCCATGATGTCAAGCAAAGAGGCACTGGGTTTGAAGGTAGGCCTTGAAATACATCCACAGGTACACCTCCAATTGACTCAAATTATGTCAATTATCCTATCAGAAGCTTTTAAAGCCATGACATAATTTTCTGGAATTTTCCAAGCTGTTTAAAGGCACAGTCAACTTAGTGTATGTAAACTTCTGTCCCACTGGAATTGTGATACAGTGAATAATAAGTGAAATAATCTGTCTAAACAATTGTTGGAAAAATTACTTGTGTAATGCACAAAGATGTCCTAAACGACTTGCCAAAACTATAGTTTAACAAGACATTTGTGGAGTGGTTGAAAAACGAGTTTTAATGACTAACCTAAATGTATGTAAACTTCTGACTGTAACTGCCAAAATAAAGGAAACCCCAACATAAAGTGTCTTAACAGGGTGTTGGGCCACCACGAGCCGCCAGTAAAGTATCAGTGTGCCTTGGCATACACTACATGACCAAAAGTAAGTGGAAAATCTCATTTCAAAATCATGGGCATTGGAGTTGGTCCCTCCTCTGCTGCCTCTACTCTTCTGGGAAGGCTTTCTACTAGATATTAGAACATTGATGCAGGGAATTGCTTCCATTCAGACACAAGCATTAGTGAGGTCTCGGCACTGATGTTGGGTGATTAGTCCTGGCTCGCAGTCGGCGTTCCAAATGATACCAAAGGAGTTAGATGGGTTTGAGGTCAGGGCTCTGTGCAGGCCAGTAAAGTTCTTCCACACCGAATTTGACAAACCATTTCTGTATGGACCCTCACTTTGTGCACAGGGGCATTGTCATGCTGAGACAGGAAAGGGCCTTCCTCAAACTGTTGCCACAAAGTTGGAAGCACAGAATGTCAATGTCACACACTGTAGAGTTAAGATTTTCCTTCACTGGAAGTAAGGGGCCTTGCCCGAACCATGAAAAACATCCCTAAACCATTATTCCTCCACCAAATATTACAATTGGCACTATGCATTGGGGCAGATAGCGTTCTCCTGGCATCCGTCAAACCCAGACACATCTGTCGGTCTGCCAGATGGTGAAGCGTGATTAATCACTCCAGAGAACGCGTTTACACAGCTCCAGAGTCCAATGGTGGCAAGCTTCACACCACTCCAGCGAACGCTTCACATTGCGCATGGTGATCTTAGGCTTGTGTGCGGTTGCTCGGCCATAGAAATCCATTTCATGAAGCTCCCGATGAACAGTTCTTGTGCTGACATTGCATCCAAAGGCAGTTTGGAACTCGGTAGTGAGAGTTGCAACCGAGGACAGACGATTTTTACTCGCTACACTCTTCAGCACTCGGCAGTCCCATTCTGTGAGCTTGTGTGACCTACCACTTCGCGGCTGAGCCATTGTTGTTCTTAGGCGTTTCCATTTCACAATAACAGCACCTACAGTTGACCAGGGCAGCTCTAGAAGGGCAGAAATTTGACGAACTGACTTGTTGGATGGCTGTGTGCATGGCTGTGTGCTCGATTTTATACTCTAGTCAACGGTTGTTGCTGAAATAGCCAAGTCCACAAATTTGAAGGGGTGTCCACATACTTTTTATAAATATATATAGTATATATTCTACAAGTGTCTTGAACTCTATTGGAAGGATGCAACACCATTCTTCCATGAGAATATCCATAATTTGGTGTTTTGTTGATTGTGGTTTGATTGTGGTAAACGCTCCAGAACTCCCGTAAGTGTTCCATTGGGTTGAGATCTGGTGACCGACCCACCCACCCACACTTTAAACCCCCTATGCTCCATTGAGATCCCTCTTCAAAGTCACAGAGCTCTCTTTTTCTAGCCATGGTAGCCAAAATAATGGGCAACTAGACATTTTTATACATGACACAAAGCATGATGGGATGTTAATTGCTTAATTAACTCAGGAACCACACCTGTGTGTGGAAGCACCTGATTTAATTATTATTTTTAGCTAAAGTATTTACTTTATTTTGGCAGTTACCTGTAGGTCAGAGGTGATGTTCCTTTGATAAAAAATGAGGAAGGAAGGGCTGACTTGAAATGTTTTTGCGGAATAAGTCATATAAACCACACTAATTAGCAAGGATGTTTTGAAAATTCACATTTGGTTGAAATACCTTTATTCAAATCAATACATACACTTTGGTGTCAATTAATGTAAAAGACAAGACATTCCGCTCACTGAAAATGGTTTCATTTAGTTTTCTAGTTCTCTGGTCACTTCTTCGACCCCACTTCACGACTGATTTCAGCACAGAAGGGGATTATGCCTTGCAGTAGATTGCTGTGTAATCACTGGCATTTCCTTTTTCAAACTGAAGGAGACTGTGACTTCTGTCTTCACAGGAAACTAGTCAACCGTTTTCAGTCTAGAGTCCCTGTGGCACACAGTGCTCTGCTTCAAGTCATAGGCAGTTACTTTATCATGACTCCACAGACTGTTGCGTATAAATTACTATGACAATGTCATTCTGCATATGGAGAATTTTCAGATAGAGACTGGATGTTTGCAGAGGGAACAACAATACAGATGTCAATGTTCATTCAATTCATTGTTGAGAAAACAATCTGCACCACCATGGTGTTTCAACAGAAAAATAAAATATTATATTTTATTATTTGCCTTCCCAAGAAAACCATAATGTAGGGTTCCCCCACAACTTGAAAAGTTCAGTCCTGGACAAGAAAAAATACTTAAAAATCCCAGAACATTATGTAATTTAGCAAACATAAATCACTGCCTTAAATGACCAGAACACGATGTTGACAATGTAAGTATTGCCATTAACTCAGGATAGAGTACAGCAGGAAGGCAGCAGAATAAAGCTATTGACATAGGCCTTTTTCCTAGACCACACTAAGTCAAACATGTTGCGTTTCCCCTAGATTAATTTACCAGCGGTGCTCCCCCGAGATGTGTTTTTAAAGAGATAGTGGGAAGTCCTTTTTCTACTTACCTCGAGTCAGATTAACTAATGGATACAATTTGTATGTCTCTGAATGCAGTTTAAAGGAAGCTAGTGCAATGATTGGAAGTCTATTGGAACAGCTAGCATGCTTGCTGTTCCCATAGACTTCCAGTCAACGCATGCTAGCTATTACCAAACACTTTCAGTCATTGTGCTGTTAGGTTCTAATAAACTCAACGGACACTATGAAAGCTCAAACCAGGTTTATTCTTCCCAGAGGATCAATACAGCTGCATTAGACAAAGACATTATTCACACAAGCATTGATATTTAACCCTTTCTCTATGCTGAGTCTCCTCCTACACATTTGAACAAACATTGCATCTTTATTGCTATGCAGAAAACTAAGTGATACAGGCCATAAACATTTTTTTTTCCCTTAATGTGACCTGACCTGACCTGACCTTGACCCCCTTCATCACTAATCCATGGCTCTCTCCCCTTATCAATGCCTGCTACGTGATCACTTTCCCTACACTCAGTACATTCCATGCTTAATTGCACCCAATATATCCTCCTACAGATAACCATTAACGTCTGGTGTAGCCCTATCAGTGCTACCGCTAGTTTGCAATGGCTCAACGTCCTTCAAACTGCATGCAGAGACATAAAAATGGCATCCATCCGACACTGTTAAAGTAGAAAAAGGGGTTCATTGCCAAAATCTTGCACTATCCCTTAAAGATCAGTGGCGAGTTGCAACATATATTTTTTGCAAACAGAGGGAGCAGTGGCTTGAATGAGAGCCACAAGCGCACAGCCACCGCTTGCTCCTCGTCATCTCCCAACAGTTCAGTGGCGAGCATCAGTTATATTTCAGATGATGTCAACATCATTAAATTGTTATGCATTTTGGAGTAGAACGTCCTTTTAAAAAGTTACCAGAAGTGACCTTACAGTTGTTCTACAAAACGTGTACAGTAAGTATGTAGTGCAGCAGGTATGTCTTTAGTCTTGTAATGGCAGCCTGAGTCTGTAGCGCTATCAGGGCTAATCGCTAGGCAAGGCCCATCAATCATAATGATGTGTGAGTAAGCCAGGCATCTCTTTCCTGGCTTGTCCCTGCAGCTAATGAACTAGGAGTATGCTAAGTGTAAGTACTGTACTTTTCCACACCAGTTAAATGGCAAACATTTTACATGGAGGTTACCTATCTGGAGGCCCATACCCTCTATTTTCTCCTCCGCAGTCCCCACTCATACAAATACTCATGAGGTAGTTTGCTAAAGAACCCCAGTGACTGACAGGACCCCATGTCAAGGGATTCTCTCACTCTTGTGGAGTGCTTGCCTCTCTCCTTTCACTATCATTCTCAATTGTTCTTAATCATTCGCTCTCTCCATCTCCACACGTGATATACTGCAGATTTGTGATAACTCTCCCTAAGCTAACATAATTACGAGCCGAGCTAAAGTACATTTACATAGTAAATAAGTAGGATTTATAATGCTGGATATATTATATAAAGAATCTGTTTGTTGTTCACACCCTGTGGATTCCATGTGTTTCCCAAATTAAACCCTTTTGCCTATATAGTGCATTACATTTGACCAGGGACTATAGGGCTATGGTCAGAAGTGGTGCACTATAAAGTGAATAGGGTGCCATTTGGAACACTGGAAAGGCTAAACAGAACTTCCCTCAAAAAAACAGAGCATATAGACTCTTCATATGGTCTCAAAGCATGTGACCAATGATAATGATAAGCTTAGATCACCTCTCAAATGTAATATTCATCCCCTCAGCAATACAGTAAAACACCATTAATGGTGTTAATGACCAGATTTGAATGTAACATTTAACTAGTTGCCTTGAACAAGCACCAACTGCTAACCATTGCCAATCAGCCTCAACTAATGTTTGCAACGCTTAACTATTTCCCTTAAACGGAACACCTAAAACAAACTCCTGTTGCTACTAACTGCTAATCAGCCTTAACACCTGTTCTCACCCTCCTTAATCAGCACTCCCACCCTACTTAAACCTGATCAAACAGTCATTCCTCCTCTGTTTTGTGTTGCATGCAAGACACAGCGTAACAAGCCTTGCTGTAGCAAAAGCTTACTTAGTTACTTAAGCTAGCTTACTTCGTTTACAATGGAGATTGATCTCACCATCTTAGATTCCACCATGTTTTCAGACCAAGTCCCAGATTCTCCATTATCATGGGGACACCCAGTCTAACCAGATGTCTGCGGTCTGTTGTCTTGGTGCCCTGCCACAATTCCAGGCCTCAAAGAACCGGAATGCCGTAGCTGGCCTCCAGGCCGATCTTCTGAACGCCTGAGCTCACCAGCCTTCCCTCTCTGCATGCATGGACGGCTCGGGGCCTCCACCATCCCGCCAATCTACAGAACCACCTCTCCCCTCATGCCTCTGAGGCATTTAAAGGCAGGCCTCTAGTGCTGTTGGACGGGACTGTTTCCTGGCTACAGAAGAAGATCTGGGAGGGGGGGGGTCAAGAAGCAGTCTGTAAACATCCCGGACGCCATGGCTCTACCGCTGCTGAGGGCCTCTTCCGTGCTGTTGGCAAGAGTGCATGTATAGCATACATGACGAGGTCATTATAGACGAAAAGCAACAAAAAAAATGTGTCAAACGACAGCCAAGCATCATCGGTCATGTCACCAGAATAAGTGCATCCATTTTTTTTATTGGAAAGGAGCGTCAAGCTCATCACCTTGCACTTTCACCACCTTGTGAAGTTCCTAACTTGTTTCATCTGTAGCCTAATAAACTGCATGCTTTCCCAGACTAGTGGGTGGACCAGACATGTCAAAAAAGCGTTTCCACTGCCATTTTTCACATTATTCATTTACTGGCACTAAAAGACCCCACCTTGTCTAATGTATTTTGTTTTGTGGACAGTTTACTGAAGAATATCCTGTTTCCATCAAGCCTCTCCGACTTACTTTACTCACATAAAATGGTTGGATGGAAACCTGCTTTATGGAATGCATATTTTGCTCCTGCATTTTAAATGCAATCTGATGGCCCATACTGTACACTCTTAAACTCGTTGAATATATCATTTCAATATATGAGGCCCCCTGACTGAAACATCCTCCTATGCATTCTGATGTTCCTCCACTTATCAATGATTTAGAGTGAGAGAAACCCACCCCAGAGAGAAGGAGCCCTAATTCTCTCTCTGCCTTGCCCCCCCCCCCCCCCCCCCCCTCTATTTTTTGCATGAATTACTTTTGGTCATCTGTGATCCGCATGAAGAGTAGCTTCTCCCAGTAGACCGGTCAGATTATGCAGATGAGAGTCTGTGATGCACAATTTACCCAGTAGGAGTAATCCTAACCCCACATCAACACTGCCCCCCCTAAACAGCAGAATAATTCAAATCAGAATATTTAGCAAAGCGAACCAAATACATCTGCTACCTTTACTGATTTCAGTCCAGGCATCAAATTTACTGCAATGGCTATTCAAAATGTCAGGAAAATGAAACCTACACAGTAAAACTGTGAACGAAATTGATGAAATGGGTCTCTGAGCGGCATTGAAGTGCCTTCATATGGAGAGTAAATGTGCCAATGGTGCTTTAATACCAATGTATTTTCTGCTACAACAAGCAGAAAAAGTGAAAGGCAGCCTGTGCACTATGAATCTAACATTAATGGGTTGTTCTTGTTGAATATTTTTCAAAAATTGGGCATCTGCTGCTGTGCATACTGCACCAAGCAATACTGTGATGTGCCTACGGTACCTTTTTAGAATTATCCATCAAATTACTGTATGTGAAAAGCAGCACTATACAACGAGTATACAAAACATTAAGGACACCTGCTCTGTCCATGACATAGAATGACTAGATGAATCCAGGTGAGAGCTACTATATATATACGAAGGTATGTGGACACCCCTTCAAATTAGTGGATTCGCTGTTTCAGCCACAACCGTTGCTGACAGGTGTATAAAATTGAGCACACAGCCATGCAAAGTTTCTGCCCTGCTAGAGCTGCCCCGGTCAACTGTAGGTGCTATTATTGTGAAGTGGAAACGTCTAGGAGCAACAATGGCTCAGCCGCGAAGTGGTAGGCCACCAAAGCTCACAGAACAGGACTGCCGAGTGCTGAAGCATGTAACGCGTAAAAAAACATCTGTCCTCGGGTGTAAAACTCACTACCGAGTTCCAAACTGCCTCTGGAAGCAACGTCAGCACAAGAACTGTTCATCAGCATTGTCATGAAATGGGTTTCCATGGCCGAGCAGCCACACACAAGCCTAAGTTCACCATGCATAATGCCAAGGGTTGGCTGGAGTTGTGTAAAGCTCGCGGCCATTTGACTCTGGAGCAGTGGAAACGCGTTCCCTGGAATGATGAATCACGCTTCACCATCTGGCAGTACTACGAAAGAATCTGGGTTTGGCGGATGCCAGGAGAACACTACCTGCCCCAATACATATTGCCAACTGTAAAGTTTGGTGAAGGAGGAATAATGGTCTGGGGCTTTTTTTCGTGGTTCTGGCTAGGCCCCTTCGTTCCAGCGAAGGGAAACTACAATGACATTCTAGACAATTCTGTGCTTCCATCTTTGTGGAAGGCAACTCAAAATGTTCGTAATGTTTGGTATACTCAGTGTAGGGTTGTCATGCAGGCAGCTTCACAACTGTATCTGTGCTGTACACCTTCCCTTTAATAGTAGCAGCGATATATCACTATTTTAGTTGTCCATTCAGACAGTCTTTGGTTGACAAATTGGAAGGCTGTACCATCAGAATGCAATATTGTGAAACATTATTATTCCACTATTAATGCAGATATATTAAGGACTTTTTCTGAAATGGCAACGCAAAAATATTACATAATGCTGCTTTAAAATGTGTGCTATTGATTACCCTGTTTTTAATAACTTTACTTTCAAAAGACATGGTCCTTGGTTTTCCTCTGTGACCAAATGGTAATATCCCTTCTCCCTATTTAAAATAACATGACATTGTTATCGTGTATAACAATAATTGCTAAGCTTACAGGTATTGATATTACCCTAATACCCTAATAGCATTAAGGCTTGTGTTTACTTACTGATATATTCATATATTCCTCAACCTTTGATTTTGCAGTAGCCCACTGTTGAATGGTAATTGAATTTAATATGCAGCACAGTCAAGGCAGGTGTCAAGGCGAAGCGCCCCAGAATAAAGGGAGTCACATATGAATGAGGTTAGTTGATTACAGCAGCATCTCCACTCCTCTCTGGTAAGATGAGATGAGAGAGAGTGAGCGAGCTGATTCTTCAGTGCCATGTTTCTCTACATACCGTAGATGGGCAGACATAATTACTGCTGGTCTCCACTATCTGATTAGCCATCTCGTGGGACCCAACGGTAAACGGAAAACATCTCCACGCACCGACCAATTACAAATGACACCACAGACCTCCGTTGTCAGTTTGTATCCATCATTATCACGCTGCGCAATGTGCCTGGAATATCAATGTGACGTTTATTGATTAAAAAGAGGCTGAATAACACAACGTTGTCTGTCCTGCCGTGACATCTTCTCTCTCGAGCTTTTGGCCCCTTCCTGAGTGTCAGTCGGAGTGTCAGTCGGAGTGTCAGTCGGAGTGTCAGTCGGAGTGTCAGTCGGCGTGTCAGTCGGAGTGTCAGTCGGAGTGTCAGTCGGAGTGTCAGTCGGCGTGTCAGTCGGCGTGTCAGTCGGCGTGTCAGTCGGCGTGTCAGTCGGCGTGTCAGTCGGCGTGTCAGTCGGCGTGTCCGTTGGTGCAGGGTTAGTTGGGATGCAGTGACAGAACAGGGAGAGGGTTTGTCAGGGATCAGTGGGCAGGGGTCAGGTGTTAGGAGCCAAGATGTTCAAACTGAACAGTACCTCAAAGAAAGTTCACTTAATGACTTGTACTACTTCCTACTGGTTAACTTCCCTGTGGCTCTGCCTCTGCTGAGAGAGGCTTCACTATGGGAGGGAATGACTCATCTTATGCTGCAGGATCTAAGATATTATTGAATTCCATATTAATAGAGCTGTAATATGGGTGTGATGAATTTGTTGCTCTTACTATTACTGTTGGTAAGATCAAATGTAAGCCTACGTAGACAGCCTTCAAATACGTTAAACTGTTCAAAATAGCATTCAGATAAGCTGTTAAAGCCCAGCCAAAGATATTGTTCATAAATATCTGACTGGTGTGAAGTGTACAGGGTACATTATGCTGAAAGAGGAGAAAGCTCTGGTTTTCTCACCCAGTATAGTCCCAACAGACATCAGTTGACAAAAGCATGCTTTCAGTGAATGTGTCTCTCGTTCTTGATTGCCATGGGAATAGTCTTGAAACACATGAAGGGAAACAGAATAAATGTTTTAAAGAAGCAAGGAAGCACAGTGTCAGCTAGGAATACTTATGGGATGGAATAGTCTAGAAGTAGGGACTCACAATGTCAGCTAGGAATAATAATAATAATAATAATATATGCCATTTAGCAGACGCTTTTATCCAAAGCGACTTACAGTCATGTGTGCATACATTCTACGTATGGGTGGTCCCGGGGATCGAACCCACTACCCTGGCGTTACAAGCGCCATGCTCTACCAACTGAGCTACAGAAGGAACTGAGCTACAGAAGGACCACATACTTATGGGATGGAATAGTCTAGAAGTAGGGATTCACAATGTCAGCTAGGAATACTTATGGGATGGAATAGTCTAGAAGTAGGGACTCACAATGTCAGCTAGGAATACTTATGGGATGGAATAGTCTAGAAGTAGGGACTCACAATGTCAGCTAGGAATACTTATGGGATGGAATAGTCTAGAAGTAGGGACTCACAATGTCAGCTAGGAATACTTATGGGATGGAATAGTCTAGAAGTAGGGACTCACAATGTCAGCTAGGAATACTTATGGGATGGAATAGTCTAGAAGTAGGGACTCACAATGTCAGCTAGGAATACTTATGGGATGGAATAGTCTAGAAGTAGGGACTCACAATGTCAGCTAGGAATACTTATGGGATGGAATAGTCTAGAAGTAGGGATTCACAATGTCAGCTAGGAATACTTATGGGATGGAATAGTCTAGAAGTAGGGATTCACAATGTCAGCTAGGAATACTTATGGGATGGAATAGTCTAGAAGTAGGGACTCACAATGTCAGCTAGGAATACTTATGGGATGGAATAGTCTAGAAGTAGGGATTCACAATGTCAGCTAGGAATACTTATGGGATGGAATAGTCTAGAAGTAGGGACTCACAATGTCAGCTAGGAATACTTATGGGATGGAATAGTCTAGAAGTAGGGACTCACAATGTCAGCTAGGAATACTTATGGGATGGAATAGTCTAGAAGTAGGGACTCACAATGTCAGCTAGGAATACTTATGGGATGGAATAGTCTAGAAGTAGGGACTCACAATGTCAGCTAGGAATACTTATGGGATGGAATAGTCTAGAAGTAGGGACTCACAATGTCAGCTAGGAATACTTATGGGATGGAATAGTCTAGAAGTAGGGACTCACAATGTCAGCTAGGAATACTTATGGGATGGAATAGTCTAGAAGTAGGGACTCACAATGTCAGCTAGGAATACTTATGGGATGGAATAGTCTTGGCCTCTTGTGTAGGCCTTGGCTTAAGGTCAATTGTTGTGAATGTTTCTAGCCTTATCTTTTATGAATGTGCGATAACACAGGAATTCACACTTAATCTGTACACTTTTGAAACAGGTTTCTCAGAAGATGAGTGAGACTTTAAACAGTGTCCTGCTCCCTACTGACTTCCATCTCCTTTCAAGAGTTGCCAGACCAGACCCCCCCCCTGACTTTACAAAGGGGTTTAGTATTACTAATACATATACATCTTCTGGCCTTTAAGCCACCTTGGGCCTGGCAATCGTATAATAAATGGATTTCTTCCAAAAAATGTTCAATATCACCTCACCCTTGAATAGCTCAGTGAAGTGGCACTGGTTTGGCTGAGGGTATAGGAAATGGTTGTAGCTCCCACACAACTGGGCAATTAATTAACTACACTACGAACGTCTCCCCCATTCTCCTCCTTCGCCGACTTAAGCCCTCTTAGATCGGATAAGTCTAAAGGCATAGATCATGGGCTTTTGTATGCCCCAGATTACATCTCAGAGTATGCTGAAGCGGACTCCATTTATAAATAACAGGGTTTTTAAAGACGTTAGTTTCCTCCACCTCATGTTTTATTGATGTCCACAACGCCTTGAGTCCATACTTCCTTCCATGTCAGAGGGTCGGTTGATGCGTCATCTGTAGGCAGCTTCAAACCCAGAATTCCTTGAAGGATGACGTACGCTGACTGTATATGAAACGCCTTTGTAGTGCCTTTAATGAATGCTAAGGTGTTTTAAACTTGAGCGTTATAAAACATGTTTCCAGTTACCTTTACCCACAAAGGTTTTCGCAAATTGAGAAGAGAGAGTGATGTTGCTTTAAAAGCTATCAAACTTTTTCTAGTAAAAAGATGATGAGAGGACTGATGGCAACCAGGCCAGGCATTATATAAGGTGAACTTTATGTCTCAGTGAACCCTCTGCTCCTCAAAGGTTTGTCAATAGGCCTTGTAGGCCGTCATTGTAAATAAGAATTTGTTCTTTAACTGACTTGCCTAGTTAAATTAAGGTTAAATAAAATAATGTGCCTGGAATCTTAAAGGATCTTTTTTCACCTGCCTGGGTGACACGGTTGAGACGAGATGGCTTCTAGCTTTTCGCTGCCCGAGATTAATAACGATCATCATCAAATCGAATCATCAAATGTATTTATATAGCCCTTGTTAGATCAGCTGATATCTCAAAGTGCTGTACAGAAACCCAGCCTAAAACCCCAAACAGCAAGCAATGCAGGTGTAGAAGTACGGTGGCTAGAAAAAACTCCCTAGAAAGGCCAGAACCTAGGAAGAAACCTAGAGAGGAACCAGGCTATGAGGGGTTGCCAGTCCTCTTCTGGCTGTGCCGCGTGGAGATTATAACAGAACGTGGCCAAGATGTTTAAATGTTCATAAATGACCAGCATGGTCAAATAGTAATAATCACAGTAGTTGTCAAGGGTGCAGCAAGTCAGCACCTCAGGAGTAAATGTCAGTTGGCTTTTCATAGCCGATCATTGAGAGTATCTCTAATCTCCTGCTGTCTCTAGAGAGTTGAAAACAGCAGGTCTGGGACAGGTAGCACATTATGATAGCTATCACAGGCAAATGTGCTTCCTTCCTGTGTTGGAGATGAAACTCATCCAAGAGCCATGTTTTCAATTACACACGTTATCAATTACACAGAGCTATCGTATAGATAGCTCACCATTTATCAAAAGGGAACAGTAGATTGGCGCTAAGCTGTCCTATTGTAGTGGATCTTACCTGGCTCTCACTGTTAAACCTCTCATTTACCTCATGTCACGACACAGATTGCCACATCTGCAACCTGACGTTTAGAATGGAGATTTAGATATGTTGTTATCTGCTACCTGGCAGCAGTACAGTGGAGGCAAACCCAACCCTCGTTGTTGCCATTTTGCCTGGCGTAACTTCACTTAATTGTCACTTTCAGTATCTTCTATCCATCTAGACACTTCAATTTGTTTTTCAACTTTCACTATATTTGATGATTTCAAATGATTAAAATGGGACTTGCTAGGCAAGAAAAGTAAATGGCAATCATTGTAGCCATTATGACAGAC
This sequence comes from Oncorhynchus gorbuscha, assembly GCF_021184085.1. NCBI lineage: Eukaryota > Metazoa > Chordata > Actinopteri > Salmoniformes > Salmonidae > Oncorhynchus > Oncorhynchus gorbuscha. The sequence goes on along the minus strand of NC_060188.1, from coordinate 83,444,480 downwards.
AATGTTCAATTTCCCCCTTTCTGTATAAACCATTATGAAAAGCAAGATGGCTTGTGATTAATGTCTAACCTGGGATTAGTCAGTTAAAGCCGAGACTGTAAAACGTATTTGAATATGGCAGTTGCATTTGCATTTCGATAGATTGGCATTACATCTGTCCTTTACAGCAGCTTGCTTTTGAGCTTGTCAAGGTGTTCAGAATACAAAGGTTTCAGCAAGGAATCTCAGTTTGCTGATTGAAGACACTCTCTAAATGTGCCTGTAGATTTTGTGTGTATGTTTTCAGCCACTACCAACCACTGTCTTAAATTGAGGTCTCTATCGAAAATCATCAATTGTGGCCTAGATTCTACCGACATGGTTGATTGAAGCGATTTATTTGGTTGCATGTATAACAATCTTTGAAAACATAGAAGTATTTGAAACTCACACAGATGTAGGATTTTTATTGTTTAATTATTACATTTTAAAACATATAGTGAAGCCGCTCAACATTTACATTACATTGTCATCTAGCAGACAGTCCCATCCAGAGTGACCAACCAGGGTCAAACGCCCCGCCCATCGAGCAGATCTCCCAAGTTATATTGGGGACCCGAACCAACGACCTCTTTGCCACAGGCCCAAGCTCCCAACTGCCAGGCCACCAACTATCCAAGATCCCCCCCCACAGTTCCAACCCCCCCTCCACTCCCCACCCCCCCAAACCACTCCACAGCTCCAGAACAGCCTAAATTCGTCAGGGCATGGACTCCACAAGGTGTCGTAAGCGTTCCACAGGGATGCTGGCCCATGTTGTCTCCAATGCTTCCCACAGTTGTGTCAATTTGGCTGGATGTCCTTTGGATGTCTTTTGGGTGGTGGACCATTCTTGATACACACGGTTGAGCGTGAAAAACCCAACAGTGTTGCAGTTCTTGACACACACAAAATGGTGTGCCAGGCACCTACACCATACCTCGTTCAAAGGCACTTATATATTTGGTCTTGCCCATTCACTCTCTGAATGGCACACATACACAATCCATGTCTCAATTGTTTCAAGGCTTAAAAATAATTATTTAATTATCCTTCATCTACACATTAATTATCCTTCATCTTCACTGATTGGAGTGGATTTAACAATTGACATCAATAAGGGATCATAGTGTTCACCTTGAGTCACCTGGTCAGTCTATGTCATGAAAGAGCAGGTGTTCCTAATGTTTTGTACACTCAGTGTAGCTCAGTATTTGAATTATTTATTTTATACAGTCATTACTGCTTATCTTTATCAAAGGTGTCAATAATTTCGGACCCTAATGTATGTACATGATCACCATGTTAAACCATATAATCACATTAATAATAATATCCATATTCAAATCACACCTTTATTGAGATAGATGGCATCCATATTTTATAAATCCAATCCAAATTTACAGCTCAGAGTCATTGTGTTGAGGGGCCACCGCGCTTCAGGATAATTATTCACCCTCTGCTCTTGTAATACATCACTAACACTGTTTACTGGCCCAAGGTCAGTGCTTAGCAAAGAGGGAGAGAAAGAGAGACTGAGAGAGAGACAGAAGGAAAAAGTGAAAAAAATAGAGATAGCTGAACAACAGGAGACATTGAAAATGTTGTGTTTAAAAATCAAGCAAATTAAATTTTCACTGGAATGCTGTCAGACAATTTCGAATGGTTGGTGAAATATTCCCTCTGCGTTTCCTTACTGACACCAGCTCTCAAACTCTTCCTGACTTGAGAGTCTGGAACGGCTGCTTTCATGTGTCAGCATGAAGCATCGATAATGAAGGAGGTGTACCCTCAGACTTCCAGGCTGCACTCTACGCTGGTTGGATATCCCCATTTCAAATTTAATGAATCATGATCGATTGTTTTACATAGGACTGCCCCAGCCCTTCCTCTTCCAGAAAGCCTTTCCTAGATAAGCAAACAGATACACTAGCTAGCTAGCTAGTACAATCTGTCAAATTCTGACATCGTTTGCCACTAACATCTTGAATAGGGGGAATAGATTATCACAGACATTTATATTTAACGTTATAACAACCCTTCTACACTAAAACGAGTGACATACTAGACAACTGCACCCTGTTAAAAGTTACAATCTTTTGGCTAGCAAGTAGCAACTAACGTTAGCTAGCATAGCTAGCTGTGAATGTGTCGATCGCCCATGGCTAGCTAGCTATTGTATTAACCATGCTCACTTCTGGCAAGTTTCCTGCATGCCCCCTTATTTTGGCAATACATGAACATGAAATACCCTAAATATTAACTACAGCAAGTTTGAACAACAAAAACAAAAGATATGAATCAGCTTTCATCAAGTCAACCAAGTAAACCTGTCTATCTAATGCAACAATTACTAATGTAAAGATAAAGAAAAGAGAGAGCATGTACACAATGTAATTTACTTTACAGGATGAGATAATGCATGACGCAAACATGGAATGACTGAAATTTGAAGATGTAGATTGCTCGTCGAACATCTCATCTCAAAATTATGGAGTTGGTCCCACCGTTGCTGCTAAAACAGCCTCCACTCTTCTGGGAAGTCTTTCTACTAGATGTTTGCACATTGCTGCGGGGACTTCCTTCCATTCAGCCACAAGAGCATTAGTGAGGTTGTGCACTGGTGTTGGGCGATTAGAACTGCAGTCTGCATTCCAATTCATCCTAAAAGTGTTCGATGGAGTTGAGGTCAGGGTTCTGTGCAGGCCAGTCAAGTTCTTCCACACCGATCTCAACAAACCATTTCTGTATGGACCTCGCTTTATGCACTTGGGCATTGTCATGCTGAAACAGGAAAGGGCATTCCCCAAACTGTTGCCACAAAGTTGGAAGCACAGTATCATCTAGAATATCCTTATATCCTGTAGAGCTAATATTTCCCTTCACTAGAACTAAGGGGCTCAACCTGAATCATGAAAAACAGCCCGAGGTAATTATTCCTCATCCACCAAACTTTACAGTTGGCATGATGTATTGGGGCTGGTAGAGTTCTCCTGGCATCTGCCAAACCCAGATTTGTGCGTCGGACTGTGAGATGGTGAAGCGTGATTCATCACTCCGGAGTCCAATGGCAACAATCTTACACCGATGCCCGTTGGCAATACACATGGTTATCTTAAGCTTGTGTGTGTGTGGTACTTTGGCCATGGAAACTCATTAACTAGGAATATGTGTTGGCATTGAGTGATTGTCTCTGGCCCCCTCCCTGTGAGGGGGAGTGATGAGCTCTACAGCAGACTCACACAACTCAATCGCTAATTGAAAACTGTTTTCTGCCCTTCCCAACAGCATTTGTAGAGAACTGGCCCTCTTTCTGGGATTCCCCCACAAACAGGACCAAGCCTGGCCTGCTCAGGAATGATGGACTCCATCCAAGCTGGAGGGGTGCTCTCAGGTGTCTAACTCCTCTAGCTCCACAATGAGATATGTTGCAGACCAGGCAGCAGGCTCTTAGACCGCCTGCCAGCTTAGTGGAGTCTGCTTAACCTAGTGGTGTACGCCTTTACCATCTCACTGGAATAAAGACCTCCATTCCTGTCATTATTGAAAGAGATTATGATAATATCTCACATCTCAAAATAGGACATCACTTCCGAGGCGTACATAGTCAATGAACTAATCACTGATCATAAACTTGATGCGTTTGGCCTTACTGAAACATGTCCCAAGCCTGATTAATTTTCTGTCTTAAATGAGGCCTCTCCTCCTCATTACACTAGTGACCATATCCCCTATGCATCCCGCAAAGACAGAAGTGTTGCTAACATTTACGACAGCAAGAAAAAAAGGGCTGCGTTCTCATCTTTTGAGCTTCTAGTCATGAACTCGATGCAGCCTACTTAATCACTTTTTCTAGCTACTATTTACAGGACTCCTGGGCCATATACAGTGTTCCTCACTGAGTTCCCTGAATTCCTATTGGACCTCGTAGTTATGACATATAATATTCACATTTTTGGTGACTTCGATATTCACATGGAAAAGACCACAGCCTAACTCCAAAAGACTTTCGGAGCCATCATCAACTCAGTAGGTTTTGTCCAACATGTCTCTGAACCTATGTACAATTATAGGCTGGATCTAGTTTTGTCCCATGGAATACATATTCAGGATCTAAGTGTTTTTCCTCATAATCCTGGACTATCGGACCACCACCTGATTATGTTTACAATCACAACAAATAATCTGATAAGATTCCGAGATGCCCTTCCAGACTCCCTCCACGTACCCAAGGACGTCGGAGTACAAAAATCAGTTAACCACCTAACCGAGGTTCTAAAATTAATCTTGTGTAATAGATGCAGATGCACCTAGATGCAGTTGCAGGACTAGCAATTCTAAAAACACAAAACATTTGTCACAAGAAATTAGCTCCCTGGTATACAGAAAATACTTGAGCCCTGAAGCAAATGGAAATGGCGCTACAACAAACTGGAAGTCTTCCAGCTATCTTACAAAGACAGTACCATGCAATATTGAAGAGCCCTCACTGCTGCTTGATCAGCCTACTTTCCCAACCTGATTGAGGAGAATAAAAACAATACAAAATAGATTTTTTATACTGTTACAAAGTGAACTAAGAAGTATGGCCTTCACTTCAGCAGTGATGTATTCATGAACTTTGCCGAAATGATCATGATCATTAGAAAGCAAATTACAGACTCCTCTTTGAATATGTGTATTTCTCCAAAACTCAGTTGCCCTGAGTCTGCACAGAACTGCCAAGACCTAGGATCAATGGAGACACTTTAGTTTTTTAATCCTGTATCTATTGACACATTCACAAAAATAGTCATGGCCTCTAAACCTTTCAGCTGCCTACTGGACCCTATTCCAACTGAACTACTGAAAGAGCTACTTCCTGTACTTGGCCCGCCTATGTTGAATATAATAAACATCTCCCTGTCCTCCAGATGTGTACTAAACTCAATAAGGTGACCGTAATAAAGCCTCTCCTGAAAAAGCCAAACCTTGACCCGGATTATTTATTTTTTTACTATAGGCCTATATTTTTTTGTTATGCAGAAAATATAATCCATGCTTTTGTCACTTCTAGATTAGACTACTGCAATGCTCTACTCTCTGGCTACCAGGATAAGGCACCAAATAAACTTCAGTTTGTGCTAGATATTGCTTCTAGAATTTTGACTAGAACCCAAAATGTGATCACATTACTCCAGTGCTAGTTTAACCTGGCTTCCTGTTAAGGTTAGAGCTGATTTCAAGGTTTTACTGCTAACCTACAAAGCATTGCATGGACTTGCTCCTACCTATCTCTCCAATTTTGTCCTGCCATATATACATACGCTATGCTATGGTCATAATCAGGCCTCCGTATTTTCCCACATAATTTCTAAGCAAGCAGCTGGAGGCAGGGCTTTCTCCTATAGAGATACATTTTAAGGAATGGTCTGCCTATCCATGTGAGAGACGCAGACTCGGTCTTGACTTTTAAGTCTTTACTGAAGACTCATCTCTTCAGTAGGTCCTATGATTGAATGTAGTCTGGCCCTGTGGTGCAAAGTTGAATGGCAAGGCACTGGAGTGACGAATCGCCCTTACTGTCTCTGCCTGGCTGGCTCCCATCTTCCTCTGGGATTCTCTGCCTCTGACAATATTATGGGGGCTGAATCATTGGCTTACTAGTGTTCTACTATGCCGTCCCTAGGAGGGGTGCGTCACATCGTGCCAGGATATTTTTTTCTATACTCTACTTGAGTGGTTTTGTGCCCCCTCGGCCTCGTGCAATGGGAGAGATCTTTGTGGGCTATACTCCGCCTTGTCTCAGGGTAGTACTGTAAGTTGGTGGTCTGTTGATATCCCTCTAGTCGTGTGGGGGCTGTGCTTTGGCAAAGTGGGTGGGGTTATCCCACCTGGTTGGCCCTGTCCTGGAGTATTGCCGGGGACACATTGTCCCCAGACCCCCCTGTCTCAGTCTTCAGTATCTATGCTGCAATAGTCTACTTGCTCGGGGGCTAGGGTCAGTCTGTCCTATCTGGTGTAAGTCTCTTGTCTTATCTGGTGTCCTGTGTGAATTTAAGTATGCTCCCTCAAATTCGCCCATCTCTCTCTCTCTCTCTCTTTCTTATCCCCCTCCCGGAAGACCTGAGCACTAGGGCCATGCCTCAGGACTACCTGGCCTGACGACTCCTGGCTGTCCTCGTCCCCAGTCCACCTGGTCGTGCCGCGGATCCAGTATCTGCTGAATTTTGCCTGTGGCTATGGAACCCTGACCTGTTCACCGGACCTGCTACCTTGTCGTGCTGCGGCTCCAGATTCAACTGTTCTGCCTGCGGCTGTGGAACCCTGACCTGTTCACCGGACCTGCTACCTTGTCCCGAACCTGCTGTTTTTGACCCTCTCTCTCTCTCTCCCTCCCCCTCTCTCTCCCTCTCTTCCACATCTGCTGTCTCGACTGAATGCTCGGCTATGAAAAGTCAACATGTACTCTTATAATTTCCACCCGGCACAGCCAGAAGAGGACTGTCCACCCCTCAGATCCTGGTTCTTCTCTAGGTTTCTTCCTAGGTTCTGGCCTTTCTATGGAGTTTTTCTAACCACTATGCATCTGCATTGCTTACTCTTTGGGGTTTTAGGCTGGGTTTCTTTGTAAGCACTTTCTGATTGCTGATGTAAAAAGGGCTTTACAGTTGATTGATTGACATGAGAACCAATACAAAAGTTGCTCAAAGTCGCTCATAATTTGAGCTAACCTCCCCTTTTACAAGCCTGACTTACCAGACCAGTGATGCACAGCTCGCTGTGTAGTCACATGGATCCCGTGTCAGCCAGGCTACCATCAACTCTCATCAACCTTTGAATTAAGTTGATTGTTGTTGTATCCATAGAAATAGAATGATTCATTCTCTTTCTATGATTGTATCTTCCATGGAATGTCAATTCGTTGAGCGTGACAGGAAGATAAAGTGTATGACTATATTCATTAAAATATGTTAATAATGCACAACTACAGAGAATGATGAAGCAGGGGAGCTAAGAGCTCTAACTGACCGAGTGGTGATAATGACCTTGGTAGCAGCAAGTGGGTAAAAATCCAAAGGGAATTCACACAAACATTCTATTGGGAGAAGGAATCAATGAGAGCCTATATCATTTCAAAATGTCTGTAACCTGAGCATTTAATATTTTTAGGGGAATTGTCATGCCCAAACGTTGTGTCCTTGAATTGGTACAGTCCCTAGTTCTCCAACTAGGGACTGTACCAAGTGTTCTCCTGATAGGCAGACTACAGTAATAAATTAGTTTTTTACACGCGTTGTGCAGACTAAGCCATTCTCATCTGTTAATGACTGGCTGTTATCAGGAGGCGTAAGACAGTCACACAGCATGGTGGAGATGAAGAGATATTTCATGGTCGTTTCATGTCTCATTTTGAAATGCAGATGCCATTTCAGTACGGCGTGTGTCTGTGTGTTCCTTTGTGGGTGCATGCGTGTTTGAGAGAGAGCGAGAGAGAGACAGAGAGAGAGAAAAAGTAAACCAGTCACACCAATCAGACTTTGTTCTCTTGGGCTACAAACTTTCAAAAAGACATGAGTAATCTCTCGGGATTCACCTTCAATGAAATGTTTGCTGTGGGGCATCCATTCAGTCACAGTTCACCACAAACCCACCTACACACATACAAGGAGCTTGGTAAATCAACACCCACTATCTCTCTCTGATATGTCTCAGCTTTGGAGAGGTTCTTTTAACTCTACTCTCAAGGGCCTCATTCTGAGTTTGAAAACGTCATGGGTCCTCTGGGTAAGACTTCCCTACAGCACTTTAAACACAGAGTTAGGATCAAAAGTACCAGATTCAGAAAACCTCATATAAGCTTATACATTACTGTTGATCCTCCTACCTTTTCATAAACTCCAAATTTACAGCTGTTCTAAGACAAGGAAAAGAACAACCTCAAGTTAATTGCAAGTGACCCAAAAGTGCAAGTGCTTCCCTATATTTTCTGATTCTGATTTAGAAACCATTTTCTCATTTACCCATAGTTAGAACTAAAACTAAATGTTGTGATGGCCTGATTCTTACTATAAGTTATTTCCATGAAAACACATTATACAACAGCCATGGAGAAACCTTGAGAATTTGATTAAGCATATGTTTTGTCTATTTGCCTTTGAAAGACAATGCCATATTAAGAGAGCATACACTGTACCTGTCTTTCCAATGAACCATTTTTCTCAGGGACTAAAGGTTATTCAGATAATAATATAACTTATTTATATCTTGGCAAATGCTTATGATTTCAATATTGGCATTGTTATGGATTAGGTTGGGTAGTTTAGATTTAGATTCAATTATTATTTTCACATTCCATCCTGGCCTGCCCTAGATTTAGGCCTGGCTTACTTGTTTGGAGTTTGACTTGTACAGTAGTTAACTCAACACAGTTCAGCCAAGGTCACTGTGGCACCGCTGGGCATTCTCTCTGACTCAGTGTTTCTGTAAAATATGTGAAGTTCCAGGACTTATCAATCAAGGAAGTCTAGTTCCCCTACCTAGCATATTCTCTTACTGATGAATAAATGCCTCCCTTGGCCAGGCATAGCCAGACAGACTCTATTCAACACTGTTAGCAACAATTTCCCAATGTTCCAGACAATGGCATGTTAGAGTTGGTCTGAATGACCCCTTCTGTGACACTGCATTTCGAATGGTAAAATTGTTGTGGTGCACTGTAAAAAAACATTTTTTTTTAAATCCTGTTGCTTCTACTGTAAGTTATTGGCAGCCAGTATGGTAACAGCTGTACTGTATCTTTTTTATAGTAACTTACAGGTAACTGGCTGCCCGTAAGTTACCGTGGAAATGACAGGATTTTTCTGACAGTGTGCACAATAGTCTGATAAGTTAATACAAAGATAATATGTTGGCCTGAAAATGGACCCAGTGATTTTACCGGCTGTAGTCTAATCATCCTATGTGATCTGGCAGTTTGTAGAGATGCAAACAAAAGTAGGAACATTTCTGCCTCCTCTGGCTTGGTGTGACGTCAGAGGGAAGAGACTAAAGAGAGACAGATCAGGAGGCAGAGCCTGATTCCTACATCCCATGATCTACAACAACAAGCAGAACAGGTTGACAGTAAATCCATCTCTATATCATCATGTACGTGTCATGTATTTAACACCTACTTAGACATTTTTAGGGGCATGAAATTCACGCTTCATTAAAAGACGGCACCTGTAGTCATTACACCTCTAATACATATTCATTTGAGCATAATTTGAAGCATATCAATGTCTCTGATTAGTTTTGTCTGTAATCACCTTGATAGCCTTTATCTCTTGGAGTAGATAACAAAAATAACCACATTTTTATTCCAAGGCATTCATACGGAAGTGACTGAATATTTTGTGTCCTTTCATGGACCTGCATCTGTTGCGATTAGGTTCCGTTCACCTAAAAGAGCCGTTGAAAAAGAGCCGTCCATTTGCGAACAGCCCTTCACTAGGCTACACTGACGAGTCACTTCAGCGGTCACTGCCAAGTCTCAAAATGGGCTTTCAATCCTAGGAAAATACAAGATCTTTGGTTTACTTGTCCCGATGCAATACCATGGACATAACTATGGTATATGATTTATGAAAAGCAAAGGGATACAGGTGATTTACTTTATTCAGTCAGTTCAACACCATTTAGAAATGATGGAACATACCAAAAAAATAATAATAACAATATAACAAACCAATATTTATAATTTGGGCATTTCTATCAGAATTTTCAGCCTTTTCTTGATAAAATGAACACATATAAGGATTCACATCCCAGTGAAAAGTTTAAAAGCACTTATCACACTAATCCTCGCTTCTCATTATGAATTCAGTCTTTTATGAGTCTGTGGTCCCAGCAGGTCTCCAGTTCACAGCAAAGAGCTTGTTACTGAGCTCTGTCAGTGTCAGCTAGCTCTGTCAGCTCAGTGCCATGCCAGATTGCAGTGGCCTCGTTCTGTTGCCTCCTGGGTAATCTCCCAGTGTTGCTGTGTAAACACCAGTGTCATGATCAGGCCTTTGATTCCACCAAGCCCTGCTGGCTGAGACCCCTAACACAACACAACACTACCACCCTGAATCTTAATTAATTGCTCACAATCAGACCACACAATGAATGCTAATATCATCATTATTTTTCTATTTGGCAGACACCCTTATTGAAAGCACCACTTGCCAAGCAACGAGTGTTGAGTATGACAGGAATAGAGTGCTCCCGGTGCAATTCATTGGCCTAATGATAGTTGTTTAACATAGAAGTTTTGAATTAGTGCATGAAAGTAAGTGGGTTTAAAAAAGGGGTCTTAAGTTTTACGAGTATGAAGTTGGATGGGCCAAGTTCCCTCCTTCTCTCTCCAACCATATCTCTCTGGTCTAGCCTGCAGTGTACAAAGTACAGCGCTTTCCTTTTATGTGCTTAAAGATAAAGCTCTCTTTGCTCTACATTTTGGAAAAAGCATAGTGGATGGTGTAGCTAACCACAGTATACAAACTCAATACGATAAAGTATTGTCAATACATTAAAATGGCCACAGTACAAATCCAGGAAAGGATTAACTGACAAATTGTCAGCTCTTTCTGTATACTCTGTCTTTATGAATGAAAATGTGTTAGTTGCTAGGATTACAGTCTTTTAAGCATCATCTCACATGCATTTGTATTTCTCCGGTATTTCAGCAAGTTAGTTTTTACCTTGACATATTTATCTGGAAACTACAGAAGACATGGAGACAGGGATCATTTGAACACACATCGGCAATGAGAGAGTGACACCAACCCACTTTAGTTAAGTATAGTTTAGTGTCCAATTATGTCCATTACAGCTGCAAAAGACATGGATTACCTCTATGCATTACGACTGAAAATGAACCTGAAATGGCTTGAAGTGCACCTCATCAATTCATTGAAGTGTTTTCAAGAAGGAACAGATTGGGATCCATGCAGAATGTTGCAATTAGAGGCAATCTAAAGCAGATATGACTGTAAACAATGATCTTCATCTGACAACGGCAGTTATCAGCCAGATACGTGACAGTTATTTTTTTTCTTAGCCCCTTCTAGTTCTCAGGGAAATAAAGTCTGTCATTGCTGTAGCCAATCAATTGTTTAAATATATATTGTTATTTTACTATATGATTCACTCCAATGGACTCCAATCTGCCACTGAGTTGTGGTATAAATTGCATATGCTATCATTATCTTAACAAGCCCTATAGTTGTCAATAGTAAAGGTAGTCATGGGATAGTATTAGCATTGTGCTAGTAGGCTATTATCTGAAATGGTCTCTGAACTAGCTACCATCAAAACAAATCCTGTTCCTGTCAGTGTTTTTACTAAACTGATCAGGTGATAGTTATTACATAGTAATAACATGTTTATGAAGCTTTTATAACCAGTAGCATTCTAATCCTATGTTGTCCATAAGTGACCGACCGACTCGTTTTGTCCATGTAGCGAATTTTGAAATTGTGTTGTCATTTACGAATGCTCTGGGCATTCATAAACTCAGAACGTTGTCAGATTGTCCGTTCGTAAATTCAGAGCATTTCGCTAAAGGAGCGTTCAGATCGCACGCTGGACGCTCTGGCCGAGGAGTAGGGTTGTTCCGAGTATTCTGTCCTAACAACAGCAGTCAAGCACCCTACACAATGAACCATAATCCCAACTCACGATGTTACTGCCCTGCATGAATCTGCAGGTAGTCTACCAACCAGGTTCAATGTTAGCTAGCTAACATTAGGTTATAACTAGCAAAGCAATAGGCTCTGAGATACGAATAATATTACTACAAAGATCATACACATGACGTTAGCTACAGTAGCTGACCTAACAACAGCAGTCAAGCACCCAAGCTAACGTTGGTTAGCTTGCTAGCTGCTTGCTAGCTACTTCCAGACACAAATGAGATAACAGCTCACGCTGACCATTGTACTCGCCCTAGCAGAGCTGATTAGGCTGTGTTTATGTTATCCAGAGCGTTGGTGACTGCAACTGTGCTCCTGGCAACAACTTTATTCCGCTTTTTTGCCAACGTTTACTGACACCGGCCATATTCAACGGGTGCACACTCAGACGAGAGTGCTCTGAAATCGGAGTAGATAGACATAGCTAGTAAATTCACTCTGGCTATCAACAGTTGTCGCAGTGACATCATAAACAATCTATTGAAATGGTCACTTGCATAGTGGAGTCTTTTGTTAAGATACGTAGCTAGCAAGCCAGCTAAACACTGAACCATATTCTCAACTCTTGACGTTACTACCCTGCATGATTCTGCAAAGCAAATGGCTCTGAGATACACCTGTTAATTGAACATTTATTCCAGGTGACTACCTCATGAAGCTGGTTGAGAGAATGCCAAGCGTGTGCAAAGATGTCAAGGCAAAAGGTTGCTACTTTGAAAAATCTCAAATATAAAATCTATTTAGATTTGTGTAACACTTTTTTGGTTATTACATGATTCCATATGTGTTATTTCATAGTGTTGATGTCTTCACTATTATTCTACAATGTAGAAAATAGTGAAAAATAAAGAAACACTCTTGAATGAGTAGGTGTGTCCAAACCTTTGGCTGGTACTGTACTGCTAGCGAGCTAGCCAGGTAACGTTAGCTAGTTACTTTAACTTGAAATAAAAATTACTTTCTGACAAAATTAAAAACGTATAATATCTGAAAATGTAGCTAGCTAGACTATCGTATACATGGATGGACGCTTCTCCCTCTGTCACGGATGCAATGGTTTTCCTTAGTTTGAAGATGTAATCCTTAGACAGGTGTTTTCTCCATCGCCTTAGATATCATACTTGGTCCTCCAGAAAGTGGAAAGCAACACTTATGCAGTTCTACTACTTAATGTCTTTAAAAAAAGAAGCTGCGTTAGAAAGGATTACCTACACATTCTGAGCAGCTCATATAGACAGAAGCCCGCTACATGGCAGACCAATCTGAACTCATCTCTTGGCATGTCCAGCCCACTCATTATATCAGCTAATCATGGCTAGCGGGAAGGTTGCTGACTTTTTCTGTGGCTAAACCAACTAGACTCATAATTTAACAATATTATTTATATTTAAAGATGTCATACAAGTTTGTTATTAAAGCACATGACAGTTCACATGTTCCAGAAGGCATTTCTAACAAAAAAAATGATTTCGATTTTTTTTAAACGTTAAAATGGCTCTCCTGTGAAGTAGTGACGCGTGACATTTGCCTAGTTTCCTGAAACGAGTCAGAGCATCCTATTCCTGTCAAAGTTTTCCACTGAAATGTGTTTGTTCCACCTGTCACGCATTAAGGCCCAGAGGCTGTAGTAAAGTATGTTCCTGTTGTTAGTTATTTGTGAAGTGTTATAACTAGATATTGCCCTGAAAGTTATGTCCCTGTAAGTGTTTTCCACTCAACTGCGTTGGTTTACCTTGCTGTCACCCACTAAGTCCCAAAAGTTGTGTGTGGAACATGTTCATTCCTGTTGTTCCACTACAGACCCCTTTCATCTCCGTGCAACGCTGCACTCAATAATAATAATATATTGAAATACATGCTAATGCACAATAATGAATACAAATTCAGCCTGCCACTGATGGGAGTGTGCAACCTCATTTGAATCTGCTTAGTGGTTAAAAAAACTGTAAATATTGTAACTGAACAAAAATATGAACACAACATGTAACAATTCCAACGATTTTACTGTTATGGTTCTTATAAGGATATCTGTCAATTTAAATAAATTCATTACACCCTAATCTTTTGATTTCACATGACTGGGTAGGGGTGCAGCCATGGGTTGGCCTGGGAGGGAATAGGCCCAATCACTTGGGAGCCAGGCTAACCCACTGGGGAGCCAGGCCCAGCCAATCAGAATGAGCTTTTCCCCACAAGGACTTTATTACAAACAAAAATCTTCCTCAGTTTCATCAGCTGACCGGGTAGCTGGTCTCAGATGATCCCGCAGGTGAAGAAGCCAGATGTGGAGGTCCTGGTCTGGCGTGGTTACACGTGATCTGAGGTCGGTTGGACGTACTGCCAAATTCTCTAAAACAACATTGGAGGCGGCTTATGGTAGGGAAATTAACATTCAATTCTCTGGAAACAGCTCTGGTGGACATTCCTGCAGTCATCATGCCAATTGCACACTCCCTCAACTTTAGACATCTGTGGCATTGTGTTGTGTGAGAAAAATTCACATTTTAGAGTGGCATTTTATTGTCCCCAGCAACAGGTGCACCTGCGTACTGATCATACTGTTTAATTAGCTGCTTGATATTCCACACCTGTCAAGTGGATGGTTTATCTTGACAAAGGTGAAATATTCACTAACAGAGCCATTTTTGAAAAATAAGCTTTTTATGTGTATTGAACATTTCTGGGCTATTTAATTTCAGCTCATGAAACATGGGGACCAACACTTTACATGTTGCATGTATATTTTTGTTCAGTTGTTTTTTTGCCTAGTGGGCCTGTCTAACTTGTTTTTTTTTTTTGCACAAAATTATTATTATCTGGCTAAGAGTGGATTGTCAGGGCTGATTTCTGGTCCCATTCCGCCCCTGCATAGTGTCTTCATTTGCACTGTACTATGGGACAGCATTGACGCTCGTTGATTACCTGGCTAATGAATACTCCTGAATCCTCAATGAAACTTTTAATCCTAAAATCCTAATCCAATATCACGTGGTTGGTGAAGGGAGAAGAGCTATAGAGTGGATATGACACTGCAGCATGGCATATGACTGAGTGAGCAACCAAAGATTTAGCGATAGCTTGATTGCACTGATACCATCGCTCTTTAGAAAACGTCTGATCGATTCGCTCAAGATTAAGTGTGACGGGGAAGGAATTAAATTCCAAGAGGGAGACACTACTCTAACACAGGGTAATCTTCATAATGAACTTTGAGAAAAGCTGCAGCTATAACTAAGCTCAAACTGAGACCCCCATAGGAAACATTAATCTGGAGACATCTTGGATGCATCCTAAATGCTACACTCTTCTGTATACAGTACACTACTTTTGACCAGGGCCCATAGGGAATAGGGTGCCATTGGGGGATGCATCCCAGAACCGCTTCTGGCATTCTTTAGGAATAGAGGAAGAATGGCTGGATCCTTGTTTCTGTCTCTCTTCTCTGTGCTAGCCCTGAGGCTCATCCTGTTCTGTTCTGTTTATGTTTACATGCCTCCTGTCAATGTCTGTTTGCCTCCTACTTTTGTCTATTTCCTCGTCTGCGGTGTTCCATCATTTTCTCTCTGGTTTTGGCTTTCTGTTTCATCTGATGTGTGGCACAATTACAAGGTAAAAGCGTCCCATTTGTCTTGAGTAAGAGATTATTCTTGTGGGTTTATTAGGAGTGGAATGCCTAATTAATTCCAAGATGTATTTTCGCAGCAGAAAGAGGTAGCTGGTGACGTATCGACTTGTTTATCTTAAGCGTGTGTTAATCCATAAATCGTAGTAAAAGAGTAGTTTTGGTTGCCTTGGGTTTGTGCTCCATACAATACCCTTAAGCTATTTGTCTGCTCATTAGCCTTACGTCTGCTTTTACCACACACACGCACACACACAAGTCTTGTACAGCTAACCTAACCCATACTCTTACCCTAAGCCTAACCTTAACCCAAAAAACCTAACCTTAACCCTAACCCTAAATCTGATCGGAGGACCAAAATGCAGCGTGGTATGTATCCATAATATAATTTAATGAGACTGAATACAAAATACAAAAGAACAAGATAATCCAAATGAAAACCGAAACAGTCCCGAATGGTGTAAACACTGAAACGGAAAATAATCACCCACGAAACACGTGGGAAAAGGCTACCTAAGTATGATTCTCAATCAGAGACAACTAAAGACACCTGCTTCTGATTGAGAACCATACCAGAACAAACGCAAAACGCAACATAGGAAAAGGAACATACACGACCCACCCAACTCACGCCCTGACCATACTAAAACAAAGACATAACAAAAGAACTAAGGTCAGAACGTGACAAAACCTAATCCTAGCTCCTAACCCTAGTTCCTCACCCTAACCCTTAACGTAATTTTAACCCTAACACTAATTCTAACCTCAACCCTAAACCCCCTAGAAATAGCATTTGACATTGTGGGGACTAACAAAAAGGCCCAAGACTATTCCTGTTGGTCCCCACAAGAATACTTAACAACGTCCATACACACACACACACACGCACCCACACAAAAACACACACAAAACACAAATGTGTGTTTAAAAAATGTCTCACATAAATATACAGAAAGAATATAGCTGCATTTGTTTTGGGCTGTAAGCCTTCGTGACTCACTATGTTGAACCACATTTATATTGATGATACTTTCTTCTCTTTTCTGCTGTTTAATTTAGTGCCTTGACTAGTTGAATTTCCTCGATCTGGCGGCTCACTGCTATTATTTTTAAATTTGACCTATCAAATATATTAGTATTCTCTCTACACTGCTATCCTCTGGCATGAATATGATAGGTCGAACTTTATCCAGTCTGTCTCAACTTATGTTCCTTAAGGCACATTGATTGGTCAAATCATCAGCACTCCCCTCTGACTCCTTTAGTGTCCATAAATTACCATACTACTATACTTTCTACACTCCTGTGTTCGGGCCACCTCCCTCCCCTTCCTAAAGAATCTAATGCGTCAGCCAAGTATAGACAACCGATTGCTGTCCATGGTTCTGAAATTGCCATGTATACGAGGCTGCATATCAGATGTGGTGCTAGTGCTTGTAGTAGCCTATAGCTTTGCTTTTATAGTAATTTTCTCATGTTAAGTCTAACATTTATGTTTCACGAAGCCATAGGCCTACGCTGTCGCAATGCTGCTATTTAAAATGTTGTCTGCTGCTATTTAAAATGTTGTCTTACAGCAATAATGAAATTCAAACATTTCACACTGTAAAATAAAACGGGCTATCTTCTGTATACCACCCGAACATTGTCACAACAATTTAACTTGTATACAGAAGATAGCCCGTTTTATTTTACAGTGAAATATATACAGTGCCTTGCGAAAGTATTCGGCCCCCTTGAACTTTGCGACCTTTTGCCACATTTCAGGCTTCAAACAAAGATATAAAACTATATTTTTTTGTGAAGAATCAACAACAAGTGGGACACAATCATGAAGTGGAACGACTTTTATTGGATATTTCAAACTTTTTTAACAAATAAAACTGAAAAATTGGGCGTGCAAAATTATTCAGCCCCCTTGAGTTAATACTTTGTAGCGCCACCTTTTGCTGCCATTACAGCTGTAAGTCGCTTGGGGAATGTCTCTATCAGTTTTGCACATCGAGAGACTGAAATTTTTTCCCATTCCTCCTTGCAAAACAGCTCGAGCTCATTGAGGTTGGATGGAGAGCATTTGTGAACAGCAGTTTTCAGTTCTTTCCACAGATTCTCGATTGGATTCAGGTCTGGACTTTGACTTGGCCATTCTAACACCTGGATATGTTTATTTTTGAACCATTCCATTGTACATTTTGCTTTATGTTTTGGATCATTGTCTTGTTGGAAGACAAATCTCCGTCCCAGTCTCAGGTCTTTTGCAGACTCCACCAGGTTTTCTTCCAGAAAGGTCCTGTATTTGGCTCCATCCATCCATCTTCCCATCAATTTTAACCATCTTCCCTGTCCCTGCTGAAGAAAAGCAGGCCCAAACCATGACGCTTCCACCACCATGTTTGACAGTGGGGATGGTGTTTTCAGGGTGATGAGCTGTGTTGCTTTTACGCCAAACATAACATTTTGCATTGTTGCCAAAAAGTTCAATTTTGGTTTCATCTGACCAGAGCACCTTCTTCCACATGTTTGGTGTGTCTCCCAGGTGGCTTGTGGCAAACTTTAAATGACACTTTTTATGGATATCTTTAAGAAATGGCTTTCTAGGGTAGTGGGTTCGATCCCCGGGACCACCCATACGTAGAATGTATGCACACATGACTAAGTCGCTTTGGATAAAAGCGTCTGCTAAATGGCATGGCATAAATAAATTCTTGCCACTCTTCCATAAAGGCCAGATTTGTGCAATATACGACTGATTGTTGTCCTATGGACAGAGTCTCCCACCTCAGCTGTAGATCTCTGCAGTTCATCCAGAGTGATCATGGGCCTCTTGGCTGCATCTCTGATCAGTCTTCTCCTTGTATGAGCTGAAAGTTTAGAAGGACGGCCAGGTCTTGGTAGATTTGCAGTGGTCAGATACTCCTTCCATTTCAATATTATCGCTTGCACAGTGCTCCTTGGGATGTTTAAAGCTTGGGAAATCTTTTTGTATCCAAATCCGGCTTTAAACTTCTTCACAACAGTATCTCGGACCTGTCTGGTGTGTTCCTTGTTCTTCATGATGCTCTCTGCGCTTTTAACGGACCTCTGAGACTATCACAGTGCAGGTGCATTTATACGGAGACTTGATTACACACAGGTGGATTGTATTTATCATCATTAGTCATTTAGGTCAACATTGGATCATTCAGAGATCCTCACTGAACTTCTGGAGAGAGTTTGCTGCACTGAAAGTAAAGGGGCTGAATAATTTTGCACGCCCAATTTTTCAGTTTTTGATTTGTTAAAAAAGTTTGAAATATCCAATAAATGTCGTTCCACTTCATGATTGTGTCCCACTTGTTGTTGATTCTTCTCAAAAAATACAGTTTTATATCTTTATGTTTGAAGCCTGAAATGTGGCAAAAGGTTGCAAAGTTCAAGGGGGCCGAATACTTTCGCAATGCACTGTATATGCAGTGGGGCAAAAAAAGTATTTAGTCATCAACCAATTGTGCAACTTCTCCCAATTAAAAAGATGAGAGAGGCCTGTAATTTTCATCATAGGTACACTTCCACTATGACAGACAAAATGGGAAAAAAATCCAGAAAATCACATTGTGTGTGTGTTGTGACAAGGTACGGGTGGTATACAGAAGATGATTGATTTGGTAAAAGACCAAGTCCATATTATGGCAAGAACAGGTCAAATAAGCAAAGAGAAATTACAGCCCATCATTATGGAACATTTCAAGAACATTGAACGTTTCTTCAAGTGCAGTCGCAAACATCATCAAGCGCTATGATGTAACTGGCTCTCATGTGGACCGCCAAAGGAAAGTAAGAACCAGAGTTACCTCTGCTGCAGAGGATAAGTTCATTAGAGTTAACTGCACCTCAGATGCAGCCCAAATGAATGCTTCACAGAGTTCAAGTAACAGACACATCTCAACATCAACTGTTCAGAGTAGACTGAGTGAAACAGGCCTTCAAGAAACTACTACTAAAGGACACCAATAAGAAGAAGAGAGAAGAGAAAAACAAGCAATGGACATTAGACCGGTGGAAATCTGTCCTTTGGTCTGATGAGCCCAAATTTGAGATTTTTGGTTCCAACTTCCGTGTCTTGGTGAGACGTAGAGTACATGTAGGTGAACGAATGATCTCTGCATGTGTGGTTGCCACCGTGAAGTATGGAGGAGGAGGTGTGTTGGTATTGGGGTGCTTTGTTGGTGACACTGTCTGTGATTTATATAGAATACAAGGGACACTTTACCAGCATGGCTACCACATTATTCTGCAGCTGTACGTCATCCCATCTGGTTTGCACTTAGTGGGATTTTAATTTATTTTTCAACAGGACAATGATCCAAAACACACCTCCAGGCTGTGTTAGGGCTATTTGACCAAGGATTGTGATGGAGTGCTGCATCAGATGACCTGGCCTCCACAATCACCTGACCTCAACCCAATTGAGATGGTTTGGGATGAGTTGGACCGCAGTGTGAAGGAAAAGCAGCCAACAAGTGATCAGCATATGTAGGAACTCCTTCAAGACTGTTGGAAAAGCATTCCTCATGAAGCTGTTTGAGACAATGCCAAGAGTGTGCAAAGATGTCATCAAGGCAAAGATTATTACTTTGAAGACTATAAAATGCCAAATGTACTTTTTTTAACCTTTAATTAACTAGGCAAGTCAGTTAAGAACAAATTCTTATTTTCAATGACTGCCTAGGAACAGTGGTTTAACTGCCTGTTCAAGGGCAGAACGACAGATTTGTACCTTGTCAGCTCAACCTTCCGGGTTATTAGTTCAACACTCTAACCACTAGGCTACCCTGATTTGTCTAACACGTTTTTGGTTACTACATGATTCCATATGTGTTATTTCATAGCTTTGATGTCTTCACTATTTTTCTACAATGTAGAAAATAGTACAAATAAAGAAAAACCCTTGAATGAGTAGGTGTGTACAACCATAAACTCGGACAAAACAGAGATGCTTGTTCTAGGTCCCAAGAAACAAAGAGATCTTCTGTTGAATCTGACATTTAATCTTAATGGTTGTACAGTCGTCTCAAATAAAACTGTGAAGGACCTCTGCGTTACTCTGGACCCTGATCTCTCTTTTGAAGAAAAAGACCATTTCAAGGACAGCTTTTTTCCATCTACGTAACATTGCAAAAATCAGAAACTTTCTGTCCAAAAATGATGCAGAAAAATTAATCCATGCTTTTGTCACTTCTCGGTTAGACTACTGCAATGCTCTACTTTCCGGCTACCCGGATAAAGCACTAAATAAACTTCAGTTGGTGCTAAATACGGCTGCTAGAATCCTGACTAGAACCAAAAGATTTGATCATATTACTCCAGTGCTAGCCTCTCTACACTGGCTTCCTGTCAAAGCAAGGGCTGATTTCAAGGTTTTACTGCTAACCTACAAAGCATTAGATGGGCTTGCTCCTACCTATCTCTCTGATTTGGTCCTGCCGTACATACCTACACATACACTATGGTCACAAGACGCAGGCCTCCTAATTGTCCCTAGAATTTCTAAGCAAACAGCTGGAGGTAGGGCTTTCTCCTATAGAGCTCCATTTTTATGGAACGGTCTGCTTACCCATGTCAGAGACGCAAACTCGGTCTCAACCTTTAAGTCTTTACTGAAGACTTATCTCTTCAGTGGGTCATATGATTGAGTGTATTCTGGCCCAGGAGTGGGAAGGTGAACGGAAAGCTCTGGAGCAACGAACCGCCCTTGCTGTCTCTGCCTGGCCGGTTCCCCTCTTTCCACTGGGATTCTCTGCCTCTAACCCTATTACAGGGGCTGAGTCACTGGCTTACTGGGGCTCTCTCATGCCGTCCCTGGAAGGGGTGCGTCACCTGAGTGGGTTGATTCACTGATGTGGTCATCCTGTCTGGGTTGGCGCCCCCCTTGGGTTGTGCCATGGCGGAGATCTTTGTGGGCTATACTCAGCCTTGTCTCAGGATGGTAAGTTGGTGGTTGAAGATATCCCTCTAGTGGTGTGGGGGCTGTGCTTTGGCAAAGTGGGTGGGGTTATATCCTTCCTGTTTGGCCCTGTCCGGGGGTGTCCTCGGATGGGGCCACAGTGTCTCCTGACCCCTCCTGTCTCAGCCTCCAGTATTTATGCTGCAGTAGTTTGTGTCGGGGGGCTAGGGTCAGTTTGTTATATCTGGAGTACTTCTCCTGTCCTATTCGGTGTCCTGTGTGAATCTAAGTGTGCGTTCTCTAATTCTCTCCTTCTCTCTTTCTTTCTCTCTCTCGGAGAACCTGAGCCCTAGGACCATGCCCCAGGACTACCTGACATGATGACTCCTTGCTGTCCCCAGTCCACCTGGCCGTGCTGCTGCTCCAGTTTCAACTGTTCTGCCTTATTATTATTCGACCATGCTGGTCATTTATGAACATTTGAACATCTTGGCCATGTTCTGTTATAATCTCCACCTGGCACAGCCAGAAGAGGACTGGCCACCCCACATATGCTCTCACTAATTCACTCTTTCTCTCTCTTGGAAGACCTGAGCCCTAGGACCATGCCCCAGGACTACCTGACATGATGACTCCTTGCTGTCCCCAGTCCACCTGACCGTGCTGCTGCTCCAGTTTCAACTGTTCTGCCCTATTATTATTCGACCATGCTGGTCATTTATGAACATTTGAACATTGTTACGAATCCCTTTTGGCCCGACAGTCTAGGGGGGATGGTAATGAGACCCGTAACATAGCTCATGCAAATTATTATTGTGACAAAGTAAAAGTGTGCACGAAATAACCACGACAACAGAAATCTACCGTCAAACTCTAGGTTTATTTATAAACACCCGGTAATGGGGGGAGCAGGAAAAGGGGCTGAGCTGGACCCAAGGAAAGAAACAATAAATATACAAAAACACACCCCTAAGCTAGACTAGCCTACTTTAACAACAACTAACTAACTAACCAAAAATACAGTGGGTGGTCCGCCCAGTTCTAACTAGTGTATTTAACAAAGTTCACCTACGGGTAGTGTATGCCCATGGGCGACTTGTCTTGGTTTCCCCCTTTTCCCACGAGCAACAAACAAACACTATAACCAAAAACAATACTCACAGGTGATGACAAAGTGTTATGGAGGTGCTTTAAACAAAAGAGAGGTTTAAGACACAAAGCGAGAGTGAAACACAGAGACCTACAGACATGGCATTTACAGAGAGATTGAGCTGAGCTAAGCTTTAGAACAAACAAATGATGGGGTTTTTAAACCATGGGGAAGGAACTGTGATAGGTCAGGAAATAGGAGGAGGTGTGTCTTCTGATTGATGATTGATTGTTGACTGATTGGGGAGTGATGATTATCACCTGTGAGGGGAGAAGGAGAGAAAAGAGACACACACAGGATACACACACACACACAGGATAACTGTATCCGTAACAAACATCTTGGCCATGTTCTGTTATAATCTCCACCCGGCACAGCCAGAAGAGGACTGGCCACCCCACATAGCCTGGTTCCTCTCTAGGTTTCTTCCTAGGTTTTGGCCTTTCTTGGGAGTTTTTCCTAGCCACCGTGCTTCTACACCTGCATTGCTTGCTGTTTGGGGTTTTAGGCTGGGTTTCTGTACAGCACTTTGAGATATCAGCTGATGTACGAAGGGCTATATAAATACATTTGATTTGATTTGTACAAACATTTGACTGGTACTGTATATTTACAACTCTCCTGTAGGCCTACAGCCTACCTTGGCCGTTCTCATGCTCTTTTGCAGCTTGGATAGAACATTTGTGCTGTGTAAACCAGTCTATAATGTCAAATAATGCAATCAGTCCACCGTCAAAACAGTAGCTTACTAGGGATTGTTTCATTATGCAGACAATACAAACTAGTCTACTAGCCTATCTATAGCTACAGTATATAGTGAGGGAAAAAAGTATTTGATCCCCTGCTGATTTTGTACGTCTGCCCACTGACAAAGAAATGATCAGTCTATAATTTTAATGGTAGGTTCATTTGAACAGTGAGAGACAGAATAACAACAAAAATCCAGAAAAACGGCATGTCAAAAATGTTATAAATTGATTTGCATTTTAATGAGGGAAATAAGTATTTGACCCCCTCTCAATCAGACAGATTTCTGGCTCCCAGGTGTCTTTTATACAGGTAACAAGCTGAGAGGGAGTGCTTAAAGGGAGTGCTCCTTATCTCAGTTTGTTACCTGTTTACAAGACACCTGTCCACAGAAGCAATCAATCAGATTCCAGACTCTCCACCATGACCATTACCAAAGAGCTCTCCAAGGATGTCAGGGACAAGATTGCAGACCTACACAAGGCTGGAATGGGCTACAAGACCATGGCCAAGCAGCTTGGTGAGAAGGTGACAACAGTTGGTGCGATTATTCGCAAATGGAAGAAACACAAAAGAACTGTCAATCTCCCTCAGCCTGGGGCTCCATGCAAGATCTCACCTCTTGGAGCTGCGATGATCATGAGAACGGTGAGGAATCAGCCCAGGGAGGATCTTGTCAATGATCTCAAGGCAGCTGGGACCATAGTCATCAAGAAAACAATTGGTAACACACTATGCTGTGAAGGACTGAAATCCTGCAGCGCCCGCAAGGTCCCCCTGCTCAAGAAAGCACATATACATGCCCGTCTGAAGTTTGCCAATGAACATCTGAATGATTCATAGGACAACTGGGTGAAAGTGTTGTGGTCAGGTGAGACCAAAATGGAGCTCTTTTGGTATCAACTCAACTCGACGTGTTTGGAGGAGGAGGAATGCTGCCTATGACCCCATGAACACCATCCCCACCGTCAAACATGGAGGTGGAAACATAATGCTTTGGGGGTGTTTTTCTGCTAAGGGGACAGGACAACTTCACCGCATCAAAGGGACGATGGACCATCAATTCTTGGGTGAGAACCTCCTTCCCTCAGCCAGGGCATTGAAAATGGGTCGTGGATGGGTATTCCAGCATGACAATGACCCAAAACACACGGCCAAGGCAACAAAGGAGTGGCTCAAGAAGAAGCACATTAAGGTCCTGGAGTGGCCTAGCCAGTCTCCAAACCTTAATCACATAGAAAATCTGTGGAGGGAGTTGAAGGTTCGAGTTGCCAAACGTTAGCCTCGAAACCTTAATGACTTGGAGAAGATCTGCAAAGAGGAGTTGGACAAAATCCCTCCTGAGATGTATGCAAACCTGGTGGACAACTACGAGGAAACGTCTGACCTCTGATTGCCAACAAGGGTTTTGCCACCAAGTACTAAGTCATGTTTTGCAGAGGGGTCAAATACTTATTTCCCTCATTAAAATGCAAATCAATTTATACAATTTTTGACATGCGTTTTTCTGGATGTTTTTGTTGTTATTCTGTCTCTCACTGTTCAAATAAACATACCATTAAAATTATAGATGGATCATTTCTTTGTCAGTGGGCAAACATCAAAATCAGCAGAGGATCAAATACTTTTTCCCCCTCACTGTATACAGTATTTAGCTGGTATTTATATTATGTTTGAACTCGGACTCCATGCTGTTGGGGCTATCCGTCTTGTCACTCGTAAGCTTACCAGTGTTCACAGAAGGCGGGGTCATTCTCATGAGTGCCGCTGGGTCTCTGGCAGTCATCAGCTTGGTTTTCTGTGAGAGGAGGAGGAGAAGAGAAGGAGGGTCAGCACACTCACTAGAGGAACTGTCACTATTCTCAAGGGGTGGAAGAAGAGGAGAAGCAAGGCAACTGTCATGGCTGGGCCGGGGCAGTGATGTCTCTGTCGGGACTGGGAGGCTGCTAGCGCTAGCTGCTGCATAAGGCCTACTAGCTTCCACCTGCCAAGGTTGTAGCTTTGCCTATGTGGTTATCTTTGGTAATTTGGCACGAGCTTGATCAGATACAGCTCTTCTTGATGTGTTTTTTTGTACCACTTGGTCTTGTCTTTTGTTTATCCATCTTGAACAATGCATTCATTCCATCCGAGTCCGACCTGATTCACGTAACTTTTGGGAATTTGATAGCCAATTTGGAGGCCGAGGCGGGCTGAACGAAATGGGCTAACTAGATGTTTGACAACTATATACTGTACATCGTCTGTCTGAGTCACCTACTACCATGTAGATTGGACAACACAAACACTTCACTTACTATATGTGGACATGAAAAAGGTGGGTTATTGTAGATTACGGGTGCATGGGCCCCCAGAGCCTTGCAGGGGCTGTGGGGGTTTCCACTACGCCAGTGTCCTTGTGGAATGCTGTGTAGACGCTCCATACAGTGCATGTCTGACAGGCCAGTGTTTTTCCAGTGTAAGGGCTTTGTTTTTCCACAGGCTTTGACAATCAGACAGTCAGGCTCCAGTGGGAACCACTCACGCTGTGACAGCCCACATTGTCCCCTTAGTGACAAACAGCCAGCGCTGCTCACAGAGAGGGAGAGGGAAAGAAAGGGGGAGAGAGATAGACAGGGAGAGAGGAATGGAGAGAGAAAGCAATAGAGAGAGGAAGGGAGCGAGAGAGGTGAGAGTGAGGGAAAGAAAGACCCGTGATAAGAAGCCTGATAAAATGCATTCAAGGTGAAATGATGAGCTTATTTCTTTTCTAGTTCCTTTGTTCTACTGAGGCTTCTAGGATTTCAGGAGGCAGTTGTTCCATGTACTGTAGCTCGCTCACTGACAGGCTCTCTGATCCAGCTACCATCTCCTCGCCAAGGATCCAGCTTTCTATCCCCATCATTTATCTGGTCTTTGTTTTTAATGTGCAGACGTGCTGTGAGGCCTTTAATGACGTAACCTTGTGTGTGTTTGTGTGAGTGTCTGTGAGGAAGTGCGTGTCTGCATGTGTGTGCGTGCATGTGTGTTTGTGTATGCAATTTCAGTCAATACCTTCTTTATCCTCTTTGTCTTTGAATTATAGTTTTTTCTCCCACTCTTCATTTCCCTTGTTTACGGTGCAATGCAATCAGACAGACCAAATCTGTAATCTTACAAAACATTACCCCTCACAGACGTCCACGCCAGGAACGATATAGCTATAGAATAGCCTGCTCCTGCTTTCCCATACCATAAAAAGCCATTTCATTCCCTCTGGCCTGGCGATTAGGAGCTGGGGATGGACTGTCCCAGAAGAAACAAAGTCCCCTCAGGTAAAGAGACACACCTGTCCATCACCTTTGGAAAAAAAGCCTTAAAATGCCAGAATGATGAACCTTTTATCACGCGACAGAACACTCAAGCTGATATCATTTCTTATTTCCCAGGCTTTCTGAATCCCTTCCAATTCCCCCTTATCTGTACGGCTGGCTACTGTGTGGACTGACTGGCCATCTATGTCCTTCTTAACAAGTACACCTTCCAGCCCCGCCGTCTGTCTGTCAAGTCGGTAAGGATAGAAAAAAAAACACTGGCTAAAAGGAATCTTTTTCTTTCTCACTCCCTCTCTCTTTGCATTTTATAATTACAATTTCCCATTAGCCAAGCCAAGCACATGGATATATACACTGAGTGTACAAAACATTACAGTAGGTAATATTGAGTTGGTTCTAATTAATTGCTTTCCAACATTAACAGAAGGTGTGGAGTGGGAATTATTGATGGGTCCTGTGATTCACTCATCTGGTGCGGCCAGGGACAACAATTCATTATTCTATTCATTCAACTTTACTCTTGCATTACAAACAAAAGCAAAGCAGTCAAAAAGCAACAATGATTCACTCAAGAACACATGATGATATACACAAATAGCCAAGTGAAGCCAGTGCTGCTAAGAACAACGCCACATAAACTACTGTCTGATAGACTGGGGTCACTTCTTTGGGCTCACAGCCACCATTTTGGGAAGTCTGTGATATACTCTGTAGTTCATTTCCGTGTCGTGTGACTGTTATTGGAAATCAGGGACATTTAAATGATGGCAAACGAGTCAATTATCATCCACATACTTTGCAAATGAAAGGTGATATACACAATTATTGTTCCGTATCCTCTATACCCAGTCTCTGGCCTTTTGACAGAGGACAAAGTAAACACTTGTTTTTTTACATTGTTGTTGTTGTTTGTGGAGGTGAGAAAAAAACATTGTTTTAAAACTTTGGTCCAGGTCATCTAGCTCTCACAGTCTAATTTCATAATTAGACATTCATCCATGTTTATCAAAACATTGTATTTTCAGTTTGTTCCAAACATCAGATTTCAAAGTGTTTAAGGTTAAGTTTAGGCAATAATGCTGAATGCTTAAGGTTTCTGTTAAGTTTAGGCATTAACTCTGAATGTTTAAGGTCAGGGTTAAGTTTAGGCATTAACTCTGAATGTTTAAGGTTAGGGTTAAGTTTAGGCATTAACTCTGAATGTTTAAGGTCAGGGTTAAGTTTAGGCATTAACTCTGAATGTTTAAGGTCAGGGTTAAGTTTAGGCATTAACTCTGAATGTTTATGGTTAGGGTTAAGTTTAGGCATTAAGTCTGAATGTTTAAGGTCAGGGTTAAGTTTAGGCAATAACTCTGAATGTTTAAGGTCAGGGTTAAGTTTAGGCATTAACTCTGAATGTTTAAGTTCAGGGTTAAGTTTAGGCATTAACTCTGAATGTTTAAGGTCAGGGTTAAGTTTAGGCATTAACTTTTAATGTTTAAGGTTTCTGTTAAGTTTAGGCATTAACTCTGAATGTTTAAGGTTAGGGTTAAGTTTAGGCATTAACTACGAAATGTTAAGGTTGGGCCTTAACTCCAAATGGTGAAAGTAAAAGTTAAGGTTTGGGATAGGCTGAAAACAAAAAATTCAAAAACAACTATCTATCGCTGGACTCAAACTTGCAATCTTTGGAATCAGAGGCAGGTCCATATACCCATCCACCATCCCTGTATGCAAAACCTTAGTAAGGTACCTAATAGATGTTAACAGCGCTCACTGTTGCCCCTAGTGGCCAGTTTCCACATCATCTCCCAACGTCCTCAGACATGGATGGATGTCGAATACTGACTTGTATCACAGGTTACTTGACTGCTGAGCTGACTTTCACTTATTGGTTCACTGCACTGCAGAGATGGGTTAGATGCCTGGACAGTGATGAGCTAGAAGCCTGGACAGTGATGAGCTAGAAGCCTGGACAGTGATGGGCTAGATGCCTGGACAGTGATGAGCTAGAAGCCTGGACAGTGATGGGCTAGATGCCTTGACAGAGATGGGCTAGATGCCTGGACAGTGATGAGCTAGAAGCCTGGACAGTGATGGGCTAGATGCCTTGACAGAGATGGGCTAGATGCCTGGACAGTGATGAGCTAGAAGCCTGGACAGTGATGGGCTAGATGCCTTGACAGATGGGCTAGATGCCTTGACAGAGATGGGCTAGATGCCTGGACAGAAAGGCAGTGTTGAGTTAGTCAGGTGTGTGTGTTGCATGGGTCTGACTCTGGACAGAGGCCAGTCAGCTGCATCATCAGGGTTTGGACCTTCAAGCTTCACCAGTTCACTGATTCTCACCCATTCCCTCTAAGCAGTAAGAGGATCCCACACTACTGAAATTTTAGAACACTTTACAGTAATGTGACACCTGCTCCCAGGGTAAAGCCCAGGTGAATACTCTCCTGACACTTTGTGTCAGCAAACCATCATTGGCAACTTTATAGATCGATATAGACATTTTTTATTCAATTATGGCACCCTCTGGAGCGTGTGAGGAGAATGTGGAGGGAGAGATCACACTAGATTGAAGGCGAAATTCAACATTTTGGGAGACGCTGTCAAAACCGGCCACACACTGGCCTTGAGCGCACAGTCTACGGTGCAGGAACTAGCGGCTTAGACCACTTCACTATCTGTCCACAATGATTTAGCAAGCCCAGTTGGAATGAATGGCTAAACTCAACCATGCAATTGTTTTTCTATTTGAACCCTAACCCAAACCTTAATCATTATCTGAATGATTCAGCCAGAATTAAAACTTAACCGTAGAGTAGTTTCTGTGTGCCAAAATTTAACATGATTGTCACAGAACGTCGGAACACGAGAGATTAGTTAATTTGTAAAAAATATATATGTTTGTCCAAGGACATTTGGGAATGAAGTCAGACTGTGATATCTTGTTGGTGAAAGAGAGAGAGTGTGTGTGTGTGTGTGTGTGTGTGTGTGTGTGTGTGTGTGTGTGTGTGTGTGTGTGTGTGTGTGTGTGTGTGTGTGTGTGTGTGTGTGTGTGTGTGTGTGTGTGTGTGTGTGTGTGTGTGTGTGTGGGGGTTTTTCTATTCTTATGGTGTCCTAAAATCCTCAAAATTCCCCACAAGGATAGTAAAACAAACAACAAAGTCCCAATTAAAGACAAAGATTATTTTAAGTTTAGGGGTTAGATTTAGAGTTAGGCTTATGAGTTAGGTTTAGGGTTTGGTTTATGGGCTAAGGTTAGGGTTAGGGTTGGGTTAAGTGTTAGGGAAAATAGGATTTTAAATGGAAATACATTTTTGGTCCCCACGAGGACGTGTGTGTCCATGCCTGCATTAGTGTGTGTGTGGTCGAATGAGCAATGATACAATCATGAATGAGCAAACATTACGTTATCTCTGTAAAATAAACAGACATTTAAGGCAATATAATATTCCATTCATATGAGCTCTGAAGTCCTCAGATCAAGAAAATCATCCCATTTCACTTTGGAATTAAGGATTTTGAATATTTCATATTTCTATTTACCCAAATGATTATACCAATGTGATGCTACGTGGGATGAAACACCTTATCTGTTTTACACTTGAATCACTTTAACAATAAATCAAGCCATCTAGATACCCAGAAACTTGTACACCGACTTGATCAAACAGTCGCGATGAACCATTCACAGTCAGACTAGAGAGACTTAAATAACAAACTGATCAAACAAGATGATAACCAACCTGAAGCATTCCAACACGCACACGCACACGCACACACACACACACACACACACACACACACACACACACACACACACACACACACACACACACACACACACACACACACACACACACACACACACACACACACACACACACACACACACACACACACATACACACACACACACGCACACACATACATACATACATACATACATACATACGCACACACACATACACACACTCACACACACATACAGACGCACACACACGCACACTCACACACGCACACACATACGCACACACATACACACTCACACACGCACGCACGCACGCACGCACGCACGCACGCACGCACGCACGTACGTACGCACGCACGCACGTACATACATACATACATACATACATACATACATACATACATACATACATACATACATACATACATACATACATACATACATACATACATACATACATACATACATACATACATACATACATACATACATACATACATAATTCTTACATCTCGCTCATCTCAATATCTGCAGTGCTGCTCGTGGCAACGTCATGTCACTGAGTCTACCTTTAAGTCTGTCTTTGTGTCAGTTATTTATTATTAATATTATTATTATTTTATTTTTACCTTTATTTACAGTGGGGCAAAAAAGTATTTAGTCAGCCACCAATTGTGCAAGTTCTCCTACTTAAAAAGATGACAGAGGCCTGTAATTTTCATCATAGGTACACTTCAACTATGACAGACAAAATTACATTTTAGGATTTTTAATTAATTTAATTGCAAATTATGGTGGAAAATAATTATTTGGTCAATAACAAAAGTGTATTTCAATACTTTGTTATTTACCCTTTGTTGGCAATGACAGAGTTCAAACATTTTCTGTAAGTCTTCACAAGGTTTTCACACACTGTTGCTGGTATTTTGGCCCATTCCTCCATGCAGATCTCCTCTAGAGCAGTGATGTTTTGGGGCTTTTGCTGGGCAACACGGACTTTCAACTCCCTCCAAAGATTTTCTATGGGGTTGAGATCTGGAGACAGGCTAGGCCACTCCAGGACCTTGAAATGCTTCTTACAAAGCCACTCCTTCGTTGCCCGGGCGGTGTGTTTGGGATCATTGTCATGCTGAAAGACCCAGCCACGTTTCATCTTCAATGCCCTTGCTGATGGAAGGAGGTTTTCACTCAAAATCTCACAATACATGGCCCCATTCATTCTTTCCTTTACACGGATCAGTCGTCTTGGTCCCTTTGCAGAAAAACTGCCCCAAAGCATGATGTTTCCACCCCCATGCTTCACAGTATGTATGGTGTTCTTTGGATGCAACTCAGGTTTCTTTGTCCTCCAAACACGACTTGTTGAGTTTTTATCAAAAAGTTATATTTTGGTTTCATCTGACCATATGACATTCTCCCAATCTTCTTCTTGATCATCCAAATGGTCTTTAGCAAACTTCAGACGGGCCTGGACATGTACTGGCTTAAGCAGGGGGACACGTCTGGCACTGCAGGATTTGAGTCCTTGGCAGCGTAGTGTGTTACTGGTGGTAGGCTTTGTTACTTTGGTCCCAGCTCTCTGCAGGTCATTCACTAGGTCCCCCGGTGTGGTTCTGGGATTTTTGCTCACCATTCTTGTGATCATTTTGACCCCACGGGCTGAGATCTTGCGTGGAGCCCCAGATTGAGGGAGATTATCAGTGGTCTTGTTTGTCTTCCATTTCCTAATAATTGCTCCCACAGTTGATTTCTTCAAACCAAGCTAGCTGCTTACCTATTGCAGATTCAGTCTTCCCAGCCTGGTGCAGGTCTACAATTTTGTTTCTGGTGTCCTTTGACAGCTCTTTGGTCTTGGCCATAGTGGAGTTTGGAGTGTGACTGTTTGAGTTTGTGGACAGGTGTCTTTTATACTGATAACAAGTTCAATCAGGTGCCATTATTACAGGTAACGAGTGGAGGACAGAGAAGCCTCATAAAGAAGAAGTTACAGGTCTGTGAGAGCCAGAAATCTTGCTTGTTTGTAGGTGACCAAATACTTATTTTCCACCATAATTTGCAAATATATTCATAAAAATCCTACAATGAGATTTTTTTTTTCTCATTTTGTCTGTAGCTGAAGTGTACCTATGATGAAAATTACAGGCCTCTCTCATCTTTTTAAGTGGGAGAACTTGCACAATTGGTGGCTGACTAAATACTTTTTTGCCTCTTACTTACAATGACGGCCTACCCCATGCAAACCCTAACCCGGACGATGCTGGGCCAATTATGCGTCGCCCTATGGGACTCTCAATCACGGCTGGTCGGGATACAGCCTGGAATCGAACCAGGGTCTGTAGTGACGCCTCTTGCACAGTTCATTTTGTATGAGTGACTCCCAGCCTGGTGTTTGAGTGATGAGCTATCACTGTTCCATGAGGCTGAGGGTATGTCCCAAATGTCACCCTATTCCCTATATTAGTGTATCTGGGTCCTAGTCCAAATACGTGCCATTTGGGATGCACTTTGAGGTTGGTTGAGTATTTCTTTGGCTGAGCACTGTCGATGTAGACTTGTCTCGAGTGAGAGAAACAGTGCCGTGGGTTCCAGGCACCGCTTAGCACTCCAGGCACAGCTCCCAGACTCTGGCTCCCTCCCCTTAGTCCCCTGGGTCTCCAACAGTCACCCAGCATCTACAGGCTGATAACACAACCTACCTGTGACCCTAAGGGGCCATCGTCTAATCCCCACTACATTAATACACAATCATAAACCTCTATGCCCAGCGCCTACCACTTAGCACACCACTGAAGTAAGAGTGATTGTTAGTGAGAGTCCTGCTGCTGAGGGGATCACACTCATTCAAGAAAAAATCCATTTCTTTTTTATGTTCTTGTCACTTGGTAAATGACACTTTGCTTCTTGAAAATCCTATATCTTGAAAACTTGACTGCTGACATGCAAAACATTTTGGGACTGTATCAACAGTGGACAAAAACAAAAGACTAAAAAGAATGTTGTTTTCTTTTAAGTTGATAGTTAGCACATCTAAAAACATTTTTGGGTGGTGTCAGCTCAGCTTTTTACTAAACATGTTTTGCTTGACAATGACAGCAATGGAATAAATAGAGCACAAACAGATCTGCAAGAACCAGGCTACAATTTCCTCTTATTGTATTGATGCTTCAGCTAGTTATCATTAAAACCTCCTTTTCTCATCATCACTGTTACTTCAGCTAGGTACACTTAGAAACGGTTCTCAGGCTGTCCCAATTGGAGAACCCTTTTTGTTTCCAGGTAGAAAGAACCCTTTTGGGTTCCATGTACAGTAGACACCCTCTGTAGAAACAGTTCTAAATCAAACCCCAAAGGGTTCTACCTGGAACCAGACGCTCTGATCCAGAGAAATTAGGGTTAATTGCCTTGCACCAACAGATTTCACCTCCTCAGCTCAGGGATTCGAACCAGCAACCTTTCAGTTACTAGCCCAACCTCTTAACCCAACCTCTTAACCGCTAGGCTACTACCCAGCCCCTCCAAAGGGTTCTCTTATGGGGACAGCTGAAGAACCCCTTTGGGTTCTAGATAGCACTTTTAAAACCTCCTTTCAACACCTTCACTGTTACTTGTTACTCCCACTTACTTGCATCATGACAGTGTCTCCACTCCCTCTACTACAAAGGGAAATGAATCATGACAACAACTAGACAGTCATGTAAAATGAGAATCTGTCTCAGAGGAGGCTCAGGGAGCAGGAAACATATGGTGTCTGAGGGTCTGTCTAAGGAGGAGGCTCGGGAAGGAGTAGATGCAGGGAGGAAGCTCAGGGAGGAGGAGACGTATGGTCTCTGAGAGTGTCTCAGAAGGAGGCTCAGAGAGGAGAAGACACAGAGAGGAGGCACAGGGAGGAGGAGACGTATGGTCTCTGACGGTCTGTCTTAGGAGGAGGCTCAGGAAGGAGGAGATGCAGGGAGGAAATGTAGGGAGGAGCTTAGTGCTCTGTGATATCTGCAACTGTGGGAGCCTTTGATTCTAACATTATTCCATTGCTTTCGGATCAAACTCAACACTGGGATGGGGTGTTAGACACAATCAATGACAACCCAATTAAGATTCCAGCGTTCATACGATGCAGGCATCCATTCTGCCAGCAACACATTAGTGTGAGAACAGTTCCTTTGATATCATCCTCTGCATTGCTCCAACGTTCATGCTATACCTTAGTTTCCCCTTTGGTATTCAAGCCATTGTTGGCTATATTGTAAGAGCAAACCAATTGGGAAATTATTTTATACTACACTGACCAAAAATATAGCCACAATATGTTAAGGTCCCATGTTTCATGAGCTGAAATAAAAGATCCCAGAATGGTTCAAAACTCATATGAAGCTTCTTGTATTTATCACAAATGTTGTGTACACATTTGTGACTAGTTTCAGGAAACTAGGCGTATATCGCATGTCACGACTTCACGGGAGAGGCGTTTGAACTTTATTTTTATGTTATATCAATATACATGTTTTGGCAGAAATTCCTTCTTGAACATTTGAACTTTCATTTACATTAATAACAAACTTGTATGCCATCTGTAAATACGAATAAAGTTGTTAAATTACAAGCCTAGTTAGTTTAGCCACAGAAAAAGACAGGAACCTTCCTGCTAGCCATGATAGGCTGAGATAATGAATGGGCTAGACATGCCGAGAGATGACTTTCGGATTGGTCTGCCGTGTAGCATCTTCTGTCTATTTTAACTCGTTATGTGTAGATAATCCTTTCTATTGCAGTTAAAAATATATATTTAACGTCAGCCATGGAGAACTGAAAATGTGTTGCTACTGC
The DNA here is from genome assembly GCF_021184085.1 of Oncorhynchus gorbuscha. Classification (NCBI taxonomy): domain Eukaryota; kingdom Metazoa; phylum Chordata; class Actinopteri; order Salmoniformes; family Salmonidae; genus Oncorhynchus; species Oncorhynchus gorbuscha. The sequence goes on along the minus strand of NC_060188.1, from coordinate 83,409,477 downwards.
TCTCAATAACATTGCTGCCCTGAGTTTATCAGACGCTATTAAAAAAGGTCTGTGGGAAAAAGTTGTGATGAACTGCATTCAGGAGGACGATCAACCTGTACCATCCTGACTCTCTCTGACTCTGAAAATGAATCAGACGATGTGAACCAGAGCGATTTGACACAAAGTTGCAGTCTGCCGTGAAGCAGTTTGCCGTGAAGCGTTTATCCATGTATACGGGTAAGAGTCTTGCTACAGTTTTAGATATTATACGTTTCTAATTTTGTCAGAAAGTTGTTTTCATTGCAACTTAAAGCTGACGTTAGGTGTCTGGCTTACGAGCTAACATTACATGTATGATATTTATCGTAATATTATCTCAGAAAGCCATTTGCACTAGTTATAGCCTAATGTTAGCCAACTAACTAGCTAACATTGGGGGTGCCACAGGGTTCAATTCTCGGGCCGACTCTTTTCTCTGTGTATATCAATGATGTTGCTCTTGCTGCGGGCGATTCCCTGATCCACCTCTACGCAGACGACACCATTCTGTACACTTTCGGCCCGTCATTGGACACTGTGCTATCTAACCTCCAATTGAGCTTCAATGCCATACAACACTCCTTCCGTGGCCTCCAACTGCTCTTAAACGCTAGTAAAACCAAATGCATGCTTTTCAACCGATCGCTGCCTGCACCCGCTTGCCCGACTAGCATCACCACACTGGATGGTTCCGACCTTGAATATGTGGACATCTATAAGTACCTAGGTGTCTGGCTAGACTGCAAACTCTCCTTCCAGACCCATATCAAACATCTCCAATCGAAAATCAAATCAATAGTCGGCTTTCTATTCCGCAACAAAGCCTCCTTCACTCACGCTGTCATGCAGGTGAACGAGGACCCAAACGCGACTTAACAGAAACAGAGTTTATTAATGTTCAAAACGGAATAACAGAAATCCTCTAGATTGTAGAGGGGAAAACAACTGGAGAAGCGGCCACAGACTGCAGGTCGCTTCTCGGGTAGGCGCAGGCCGTAGTCGACTGAGACACCTGCTCACACGCAGCGTCTGATGAAGGCACAAAACACGACAGGACAGGGTGATACACAATCACGGCAAAAAACACGACAGGACAGGGCGAAACGCAATCACAGCATGGTGAATACAATACAAGGAACCGACGGCACAGGAACGGATCACAAAGGAATAAATAGGGACTCTAATCAGGGGAAAGGATCGGGAACAGGTGTGGGAAGACTAAATGATGATTAGGGGAATAGGAACAGCTGGGAGCAGGAACGGAACGATAGAGAGAAGAGAGAGCGAGAGAGTGAGAGAGGGAGGGGGAGAGAGAGGGATAGGAGGGAAAGAACCAAATAAGACCAGCAGAGGGAAACGAATAGCATGGGGAGCACAGGGACAAGACATGATAATAAATGACAAACATGACAGTACCCCCCACTCACCGAGCGCCTCCTGGCGCTCTCGAGGAGGAACACTGGCAGCAACGGAGGAAATCATAGATCAAACGGTCCAGCACGTCCCGAGAAAGAACCCAACTCCTCTCCTCAGGACCGTAACGAAAAACGATAAAAAGGGAAACTAGGGTACTACTCTAAAAAAAAAAAATGAGAACTAGGGACAGACTGAGACACAGCAAGGGCAGGGACAAGAACAGGAGAGATGCGATGGCAGGGAACAGACTGAGACCCAGCAAGACCAGGAGCAGAAGCAGAAAAAAATTACCAGACTTCTTCTGCGCGCAGTCTGAACACGCAGCCACGAAACGGCGCGTGTCACGCTCCTGAGTCGGCCACCAAAAGCGCTGGCGAATAGACGCAAGAGTGCCTCGAACACCGGGATGACCAGCTAACTTGGCAGAGTGAGCCCACTGAAGAACAGCCAGACGAGTGGAAACAGGAACGAAAAGGAGGTTACTAGGACAAGCGCGCGGCGACGCAGTGTGCGTGAGTGCTTGCTTAACCTGTCTTTCAATTCCCCAGACTGTCAACCCGACAACACGCCCATAAGGAAGAATCCCCTCGAGATCAGTAGAAGCCACAGAAGAACTAAACAGACGGGATAAGGCATCAGGCTTGGTGTTCTTGCTACCCGGACGGTAAGAAATCACAAACTCGAAACGAGCGAAAAACAACGCCCAACGAGCTTGACGGGCATTAAGTCGTTTGGCAGAACGGATGTACTCAAGGTTCTTATGGTCTGTCCAAACGACAAAAGGAACGGTCGCCCCTCCAACCACTGTCGCCATTCGCCTAGGGCTAAGCGGATGGCGAGCAGTTCACGGTTACCCACATCATAGTTGCGCTCAGATGGCGACAGGCGATGAGAAAAATAAGCGCAAGGATGAACCTTATCGTCAGACTGGAAGCGCTGGGATAGAATGGCTCCCACGCCTACCTCTGAAGCGTCAACCTCGACAATGAATTGTCTAGTGACGTCAGGAGTAACGAGGATAGGAGCGGACGTAAACGTTCTTTTAGAAGATCAAAAGCTCCCTGGGCGGAACCGACCACTTAAAACACGTCTTGACAGAAGTAAGAGCTGTGAGAGGGGCAGCAACTTGACCGAAATTACGAATGAAACGCCGATAGAAATTAGCGAAACCTAAAAGCGCTGCAACTCGACACGTGACCTTGGAACGGGCCAATCACTGACAGCTTGGACCTTAGCGGAATCCATCTGAATGCCTTCAGCGGAAATAACGGAACCGAGAAAAGTAACGGAGGAGACATGAAAAGAGCACTTCTCAGCCTTTACGTAGAGACAATTCTCTAAAAGGCGCTGTAGAACACGTCGAACGTGCTGAACATGAATCTCGAGTGACGGAGAAAAATCAGGATATCGTCAAGATAGACAAAAACAAAATGTTCAGCATGTCTCTCAGAACATCATTAACTAATGCCTGAAAAACAGCTGGCGCATTGGCGAGACCAAACGGCAGAACCCGGTACTCAAAATGCCCTAACGGAGTGTTAAACGCCGTTTTCCACTCGTCCCCCTCTCTGATGCGCACGAGATGGTAAGCGTTACGAAGGTCCAACTTAGTAAAGCACCTGGCTCCCTGCAGAATCTCGAAGGCTGATGACATAAGGGGAAGCGGATAACGATTCTTAACCGTTATGTCATTCAGCCCTCGATAATCCACGCAGGGGCGCAGAGTACCGTCCTTCTTCTTAACAAAAAGAACCCCGCCCCGGCCGGAGAAGAAGAAGGCACTATGGTACCGGCGTCAAGAGACACAGACAAATAATCCTCGAGAGCCTTACGTTCGGGAGCCGACAGAGAGTATAGTCTACCTCGAGGAGGCGTGGTCCCTGGAAGGAGATCAATACTACAATCATACGACCGGTGAGGAGGAAGGGAGTTGGCTCGGGACCGACTGAAGACCGTGCGCAGATCATGATATTCCTCCGGCACTCCTGTCAAATCGCCAGGTTCCTCCTGAGAAGTAGGGAGAGAAGAAACGGGAGGGATGGCAGACATTAAACACTTCACATGACAAGAAACGTTCCAGGATAGGATAGAATTACTAGACCAATTAATAGAAGGATTATGACATACTAGCCAGGGATGACCCAAAACAACAGGTGTAAACTGAACGGAAAATCAAAAAAAAAAATAGTCTCACTGTGGTTACCAGATACTGTGAGAGTTAAAGGTAGTGTCTCAAATTTGATACTGGGAAGATGACTACCATCTAAGGCAAACATGGGCGTAGGCTTGTCTAACGGTCTGAAAGGAATGTTATGTTTCCGAACCCATGCTTCGTCCATGAAACAACCCTCAGCCCCAGAGTCAATCAAGGCACTGCATGTAGCACCCAACCGGTCCAGCGTAGATGGACCGACATAGTAGTACAAGATCTAGATGAAGAGGACTGAGTAGTAGCGCTCACCAGTAGCCCTCCGCTTACTGATGGGCTCTGGCCTCTTACTGGACATGAATTAACAAAATGTCCAGCAACTCCGCAATAGAGGCACAGGCGGTTGGTGATCCTCCGTTCCCTCTCCTTATTCGAGATGCGAATCCTCCCAGCTGCATGGGCTCAGTCTCAAAGCCAGAGGAGGGAGATGGTTGCGATGCGGAGCAGGGAAACACCGTTGATGCGAGCTCTCTTCCACGAGCCCGGTGACGAAGATCTACCCGTCGTTCTATGCGGATGGCGAGAGCAATCAAAGAGTCCACATCTGAAGGAACCTCCCGGGAGAGAATCTCATCCTTAACCACTGCGTGGAGTCCCTCCAGAAAACGAGCGAGCAGCGCCGGCTCGTTCCACTCACTAGAGGCAGCAAGAGTGCGAAACTCAATGGAATAATCCGTTATGGACCGTTCACCTTGGCATAAGGAAGCCAGGGCCCTAGAAGCCTCCCCACCAAAACTGAACGGTCAAAAACCCGAATCATCTCCTCTTTAAAGTTCTGGAATTTGATAGAGCAATCAGCCCTTGCCTCCCAGATAGCTGTGCCCCATTCTCGAGCCCGGCCAGTAAGGAGTGAAATGACGTAAGCAACCCGAGCTCTCTCTCTAGAGTATGTGTTGGGTTGGAGAGAGAACACAATCTCACACTGCGTGAGAAAGGAGCGGCACTCAGTGGGCTGCCCGGAGTAGCAAGGTGGGTTATTAACCCTGGGTTCTGGAGGCTCGGCAGGCCAGGGAGTAACAGGTGGCACGAGACGTTCTGGAACTGTCCAGAGAGGTCGGAAACCTGAGCGGCCAGGTTCTCCACGGCATGGCGAGCAGCAGACAATTCCTGCAGCATGGCTCCTTGGATCTCGACGGCAGTGTAACGAGCGTCTGAAGTCGCTGGGTCCATTCCTTGGTCGGTTCCTTCTGTCATGCAGGTGAACGAGGACCCAAACGCGACTTAACAGAAACAGAGTTTATTAATGTTCAAAACGGAATAACAGAAATCCTCTAGATTGTAGAGGGGAAAACAACTGGAGAAGCGGCCACAGACTGCAGGTCGCTCGGGGTAGGCGCAGGCCGTAGTCGACTGAGACACCTGCTCACACGCAGCGTCTGATGAAGGCACAAAACACGACAGGACAGGGTGATACACAATCACGGCAAAAACACGACAGGACAGGGCGAAACGCAATCACAGCATGGTGAATACAATACAAGGAACCGACGGCACAGGAACGGATCACAAAGGAATAAATAGGGACTCTAATCAGGGGAAAGGATCGGGAACAGGTGTGGGAAGACTAAATGATGATTAGGGGAATAGGAACAGCTGGGAGCAGGAACGGAACGATAGAGAGAAGAGAGAGCGAGAGAGTGAGAGAGGGAGGGGGAGAGAGAGGGATAGGAGGGAAAGAACCAAATAAGACCAGCAGAGGGAAACGAATAGCATGGGGAGCACAGGGACAAGACATGATAATAAATGACAAACATGACACACGCTGCCAAGCTTACCCTAGTAAAACTGACTATCCTACCGATCCTCGACTTCGGCGATGTCATCTACAAAATTGCTTCCAACACTCTTCTCAGCAAACTGGATGCAGTTTATCACAGTGCCATCCGTTTTGTCACTAAAGCACCTTATACTACCCACCACTGCGACTTGTATGCTCTAGTCGGCTGGCCCTCGCTACATATTCGTCGCCAGACCCACTGGCTCCAGGTCATCTACAAGGCCATGCTAGGCAAAGCTCCACCTTATCTCAGCTCACTGGTCACGATGGCAACACCCATCCGTAGCACGCGCTCCAGCAGGTGTATCTCATTGATCATCCCTAAAGCCAACACCTCATTCGGCCGCCTTTCGTTCCAGTACTCTGCTGCCTGTGACTGGAACGAATTGCAAAAATCGCTGAAGTTGGAGACTTTTATCTCCCTCACCAACTTCAAACATCAGCTACCTGAGCAGCTAACCGATCGCTGCAGCTGTACATAATCTATTGGTAAATAGCCCACCCATTTTCACCTACCTCATCCCCACAGTTTTTATTTATTTACTTTTCTGCTCTTTTGCACACCAATATCTCTACCTGTACATGATCATCTGATCATTTATCACTCCAGTGTTAATCTGCAATATTGTAATTATTCGCCTACCTCCTCATGCCTTTTGCACACATTGTATATAGACTCCCCTTTTTTTCTCTACTGTGTTATTGACTTGTTAATTGTTTACTCCATGTGTAACTCTGTGTTGTCTGTTCACACTGCTATGCTTTATCTTGGCCAGGTCGCAGTTGCAAATGAGAACCTGTTCTCAACTAGCCTACCTGGTTAAATAAAGGTGAAATAAAAAATAAAAAAAATTAAAATTGAACTTATTGAACTTTCTCTAGCTTTGACAACCGGTTTGTATTGCTAATACCCCATGGGATTGGGATTATGGTTCTTTGTTTTGCTAGCTACCGACATGTATAATAAAAAAGTTAAAACGTACTGTTAGCTAGCTGACGTTAGATGGCTGGCTTGCTAGCTAACATTACGTGTATAATCTGTGTAGTAATAAAATCTCAGAAACCCATTTGCATTACTAGTTTACATCCCTGTTAGTGAGAATTTCTCTTATGTCAAGATAATACATCCACCTGACAGGTGTGGCATATCAAGAAACTGATTAAACAGCATTGTCATTACACAGGTGCACCTTGTTCTGGGGATGATAAAAAGCCTCTCTAAAATGTGCAGTTTTGTTACACAACACAATCCAACAGATGTCTCAAGTTTTGAGGGAGCCATGCAATTGGCATGCTGACTGCAGGAATGTCCACCAGAACTGTTACCAGACGATTGAATGTTAATTTCCCTACAATAATCCGGTCTCCAACATCTTTTGGATGCCCTCTAAGAATTTGCCTATGAGTAGATAAACCATCACTACCCTCCATATTATTGGCCGATGTGCAATCATTGAAAAACAAACAGGACAATCTACGATTAAGACTATCCTACCAAAGGGACATTAAAAACTGTAATATCTTGTGTTTCAATGAGATGTGGTTAAACAACGACACGGATAATATAGAGCTGGCTGGCAATGGCAGGACAGAGCAGCTATGTCTGGTAAGACAAGGGGGGGTTGTGTCTATTTGTCAACTACTGCTAGTGCGCGATGTCTAATATTAAATAAGTCTTGAGGTATTGCTCGCCTGAGGTAGAATACCTTTTTTCGTAATTTCCGGTCACAACTTGCAGACTTGTTTGCGTGTTGCTGTGCATTTTGTTGCCAACCTTACTTTGCTACCTGACAACTTTACGGTTTTTACTTTTTAATTACCGTTTATATTTTTTAGTTTTTCCCTCAATCAACTTTTTTTTCATTCAACTTTTTCACTTCGAACGCTTTATCTGGACATGGTTTGTCAGGATCTCCAGCAGCCAAAGCTAAGTAGTAACATTAACATGATGCCTTCTAATTGCAGTCGCTGTACTCATAATATACAGGAGAACGATCGCCTAATGGCGAGGTTAGCTGTGCTGCAAACACAGCTTCAGACGCAATCGTTAGGCAAGAGTAATTTCAGTGTAGGAAAGGATTGTCATGAAGTTGGCTTGGGGGTAGGTTAATGACCATCATAAATACCTCTTCCCCCCCTTTTCCCTACTGATGTTACATTTGCATAACCCTTGGTTAACATAGAGATTCTGGGAACATCAGAAGGTGGAGGGAAATGAACTATATTCTGGTAATACGACCAATTGAACATATGCGGTGGTACTTAATGAATATGATGTCATATGATAAGATGACATAAACTCTACAGTGGAAAGTCTACACATCAGAGTTATCGGATTCACATGGAATTGTTGTTCAATATAAATGTTTGAATAGGAAATTATTCGTGATGGGATGAAATGTGATTTTAGCTTCTAAAAATGTGAGATTTGGGTTTTCATAAGATAGGGCTCTGCTCAATCAGTGGCCCACCCCTGTGAAGGGACATGGGCTATAAAACTTTTCAAACACGCCCTCCTCTCCCTTCCTATATAAGCCCTTGACGACAATATAACCTCCTGTTCCGAGGACGTGAGGACAACGATCCGATGTCAGAATGGTACAGATAATAACTACAGAATGAAGTCAGCATCACCATGAACTTTGGTTGTGAATGGTATGAATATGAACTTTGAACTCTTATTCACTACAGACGTGATACCTCCTAGCCATTGAGTTAGCAACAGCCGCTGCAAACGAGGGTTGGGAAGGCACAGACAGAGTATTCCGTCTACCACACAACGACGTTACTACAAAATATCCAATTTACCAGCAGAGACATTCTTCAAAGGACGAAGGACTCGGTTGGGCAACAAGGCGGGCAACAAGGCCTTCCATCTACCAGCAACCTACCGAAGCGCAGCTCGTTGTAAATATTTACTGCATTTTCCTTTTCCAAATGGCCGGTAATTTAGAATGCATAAGATACTGTATTTATGATAGCACAGCTTCGCCCTTTGTACCTTTTCTTTTGTGTAACAAGCTGTCATATCTGTTCCGCCCACTAGGGACATTTTCCTTTATGACGTAATTTGTAATCAAGTTATGATTTAATTATGTGTATGTGTAATTCTGTGTGATTAGGTAGGTATTTAGTAAATAAATAATTAAACCCAATTTTGTATTGCTGATTCAAATAGTTTGCCAGGGTTCGTGCAGATAACTAAGAATTTACAACTTTCAGATGAGACCGAATTAAGATGACGATAAATATTGACTGCTATTGATGTAAAATATTACTAGGTCTTTAAGAGTTTATTCGGAAGATAACAGCTCTATAAATATTATTTTGTGGTGCCCGACTCTCTAGTTAATTACATTTACATGATTAGCTCAATCAGGTAATATTAATTACGGATAAATTATTTTATAGAATAGCATGTCATATCACTTAATCCGGCAGAGCCAAAGACACGACAGGATGAAACAGCATCTGTGCCACCAGTAAGTACAGATAGTAACGTTAGTCGCACGGTCCCTGCAGCCGGATAACTTTCTCATGGCTTCTGGAGGAAAATGCTGTTGGAATGCTCAACCGGTGTCACTCATTCAGCCGACAGAAACTTTCAACCGGTTATCTCCATTAAGCAGCGAGTCAGAGTCAGAGGTGGAGCCTTCTCTGGTCTCTACTCCTCCCGTTATGGGGTCTGAGACGCTGAAGCCTCCCACCATCAGCTCTGACAAATTGAAAACCCTAGTCATTGGCGACTCCATTACCCACTGTATTAGACTTAAAACGAATCATCCAGCGATCATACACTGTTCACCAGGGGGCAGGGCTAACGACATTAAGGTTAATCTGAAGATGGTGCTGGCTAAAGCTAAAACTGGCAAGTGTAGCGAGTATAGAGATATTGTTATCCACGTCGGCACCAACGATGTTAGGATGAAACAGTCAGAGGTCACCAAGCGCAACATAGCTTCAGCGTGTAAATCAGCTAGAAAAATGTGCCGGCATTGAGTAATTGTCTCTGGCCCCCTCCCAATTAGGGGGAGTGATGAGCTCTACAGCAGTCTCACAACTCAATCGCTGGTTGAAAACTGTTTTCTGCCCCTCCCAAAAAATAGAATTTGGAGATAATTGGCCCTCTTTCTGGGGCTCACCCACAAACAGGACCAAGCCTGGCCTGCTGAGGAGTGACGGACTCCATCCTAATTGGAGGGGTGCTCTCATCTTATCTACCAACATTGACAGGGCTCTAACTCCCCTAGCTCCACAATGAAATAGGTTGCAGGCCAGGCCGCAGGCTGCTAGCACAGTCAGTGTAGTCAGCTCAGCTATCACCATTGAGACTGTGTCTGTGCCTTGACCTAGGCTGGGCAAAACTAAACATGGCGGTGTTCGCCTTAGCAATTTCACTAGGATAAAGACCTCCTCCATTCCTGCCATTATTGAAAGAGATCGTGATACCTCACATCTCAAAATAGGGCTACTTAATGTTAGATCCCTCACTTCAAAGGCAGCTATAGTCAATGAATTAATCACTGATCATAACCTTGATGTGATTGGCCTACACTGAAACATGGCTTAAGCCTGATGAATTTATGGTTACACTAGTGACCATATCCCCCGTGCATCCCGCAAAGGCGGAGGTGTTGCTAACATTTACGATAGCAAATTTCAATTTACAAAAAATATATATATATTTGTCTTTTGAGCTTCTCGTCATGAAATCTATGCAGCCTACTCAATCACTTTTTATAGCTACTGTTTACAGGCCTCCTGGGCCATATACAGCGTTCCTCACTGAGTTCCCTGAATTCCTATTAGACCTTGTAGTCATAGCAGATAATATTCAAATTTTTGGTGATTTTAATATTCACATGGAAAAGTCTACAGGCCCACTCCAAAAGGCTTTCGGAGCCATCATCGACTCAGTTGGTTTTGTCCACCATGTCTCTGGACCTACTCACTGTCACAGTCATACTCTGGACCTAGTTTTGTCCCATGGAATAAATGTTGTGGATCTTAATGTTTTTCCTCATAATCCTGGACTATCGGACCACAATTTTATTACGTTTGCAATGGCAACAAATAATCTGCTCAGACCCCAACCAAGGAGCATCAAAAGTCATGCTATAAATTCTCAGACAACACAATGATTCTTTGATGCCCTTCCAGACTCCCTCGGCCTACCCAAGGACGTCAGAGGACAAAAATCAGTTAACCACCTAACGGAGGAACTCAATTTAACCTTGCGCAATATCCTAGATGCAGTTGCACCCCTAAAAACTAAAAATATTTGTCATAAGAAACTAGCTCCCTGGTATACAGAAAATACCCGAGCTCTGAAGCAAGCTTCCAGAAAATTGGAACGGAAATGGCGCCACACCAAACTGGAAGTCTTCCGACCGTGCAGTATCAAAGAGCCCTCACTGCTGCTAGATCATCCTATTTTTCCAACTAAATTGAGGAAAATAAGAAATCCCAAATTTATTTTTGATACTGTTGCAAAGCTAACTAAAAAGCAGCATTCCCCAAGAGAGGATGGCTTTCACTTCAGCAGTAATAAATTCATGAACTTCTTTGAGGAAAAAATCATGATCATTAGAAAGCAAATTACGGACTCCTCTTTAAATCTGCGTATTCCTCCAAAGCTCAGTTGTCCTGAGTCTGCACAACTCTGCCAGGACCTAGGATCAAGAGAGACACTCAAGTGTTTTAGTACTATATCCCTTGACACAATGATGAAAATAATCATGGCCTCTAAACCTTCGAGCTGCATACTGGACCCTATTCCAACTAAAATACTGAAAGAGCTGCTTCCTGTGCTTGGTCCTCCTATGTTGAACATAATAAACGGCTCTCTATCCATCGGATGTGTACCAAACTCACTAAAAGTAGTGTAACGGATGTGAAACGGCTAGCTTAGTTAGCGGTGCGCGCTAAATAGCGTTTCAATCGGTTACGTCACTTGCTCTGAGACCTTGAAGTAGTGTTTCCCCTTGCTCTGCAAGGGCCGTGGCTTTTGTGGAGCGATGGGTAACGATGCTTCGTGGGTGACTGTTGTCGTTGTGTGCAGAAGGTCCCTGGTTCGCGCCCGGGTATGGGCGAGGGGACGGTTTAAAATTATACTGTTACATTGGTGCCGTGACCCGGATTACTGGTTGCTGCGAAAAAAGGAGGAAGGTCAAAAGGGGGGTGAGTGTAACGGATGTGAATCGGCTAGCTTAGTTAGTGGTGCGCGCTAAATAGCGTTTCAATCGGTTACGTCACTTGCTCTGAGACCTTGAAGTAGTGTTTCCCCTTGCTCTGCAAGGGCCGTGGCTTTTGTGGAGCGATGGGTAACGATGCTTCGTGGGTGACTGTTGTCGTTGTGTGCAGAAGGTCCCTGGTTCGCGCCCGGGTATGGGCGAGGGGACGGTTTAAAATTATACTGTTACAGTGGCAGTAATAAAGCCTCTCTTGAAAGAGCCAAACCTTGACCCAGAAAATATAAAAAACTATTGACCTATATCGGATCCTCTCAAAAATGTTAGAAAAATCTGTTGCGCAGCAACTCACTGCCTTCCTGAAGACAAACAATGTATACGAAATGCTTCAGTCTGGTTTTAGACCCCATCATAGCACTGAGACGGCACTTGTGAAGGTGGTAAATGACATTTTAATGGCATCAGACCGAGGCTCTGCATCTGTCCTCGTGCTCCTAGACCTTAGTGCTGCTTTTGATACCATCGATCACCACATTCTTTTGGAGAGATTGGAAACCCAAATTGGTCTACACGGAGAAGTTCTGGCCGGGTTTAGATCTTATCTGTCGGAAAGATATCAGTTTGTCTCTGTGAATGGTTTGTCCTCTGACAAATCAACTGTAAATTTCAGTGTTCGTCGAGGTTCCGTTTTCGGACCACTATTTTTTTCACTATATATTTTACCTCTTGGGGATGTCATTCGAAAACATAATGTTAACTTTCACTGCTATGCGGATGACACACAGCTGTACATTTAAATTCATAAAGATCGGTTTAATTTTTTCAACTTTTTGTTAAAAATCGCTCAAAATTTCAACGTCCTGCAACTCATGCCAGGAATATAGTATATGCATATGATTAGTATGTGTGGCTAGAAGACACTCTGAAGTTTCTAAAACTGGTTAAATCCTGTCTGTGCCTATAACAGAACGTGTGTAGCAGGCAAAACCCCAAGGAAAACTGTTCACCAAAAAAAAAATCCCTCCGCCAGTTCTCTGTATTGTCTATGGCAAGGGACAATAGATAGCGCCCAGTTTACAATTCCTACAGCTTCCACACGATGTGGCCAGTCTTGGCAATTGGGTTGAAGTTAATCCTTGGTGAAATGAAGAATAGGCACTTCCTTTCATCGGGTACACCGGGGGAAGTTATGAAAGAGAGAATATCAACCATGATTTCAAGACCTGCTGCTATTGAATACAGATCGCCCCGTGATCAATTTGATCGATTATTAACGTTTACTAATACCTCAAGTTGGATTACAAAAGTAGTTTGAAGTGTTTTGGCAAAGTTTATAGGCAACTTTTTTAATTTTAAAAAATGACGTTGCATTTTGGAATGCTGTTTTTTCCTGGATCAGACGGGCTTCATAAATGGACATTTTGGGTATACATGGACGGATTTAATCGAAAAAAGACCCAATTGTGATGTTTATGGGACATATTGGAGTGCCAACAAAGAAGCTCGTCAACGGTAACGAATGTTTTATATTTTATTTCTGCGTTTTGTGTAGCGCCGGCTACGCTAATTCTTTTGTTTATGTCCCCTTCAGGTATTTCGGGGGGTTGCATGCTATCAGATAATAGCTTCTCATGCTTTAGCCGAAAAGCATTTTAAAAATCTGACATGTTGGTTAGATTCACAACGAGTGTAGCTTTAATTGAGTACCCTGCATGTGTGTTTTAACGAAAGTTTGAGTTTTAGCGAGTACTATTAGCATTTGGCGCTAGCGTCTCACCTTGCTCTAAGAGGTTTGAAACATGGTGAAGCCCCAAAATTGCCCTACCTGGAAGCCTGTGTTTCAGACATAAGGATGTGGATGGTTGCAAACGTTCTACTTTTAAACTCGGACAAAACAGAGATGCTTGACCTTTTAACAAGGCTAATCTGAAAACAAGACTCCCCCCAAGCAGACACATCGATGGCTCTGAATGAACTTTATTTGACTCTTTGCAAACTGGAATCCATACATCCTGAGGCTGCATTCATTGTAGCTGGGGATTTTAACAAGGCTTTGAGGACAATACAGTGCCACTGACACGGCCCGCAACTAAAACATGCGGACTCTCCTTCACTGCAGCCGACGTGAGGAAAACATTTAAACGTGTCAACCCTCGCAAGGCAAACTTACTACCCTCTCCACTACTGTCCCATCAATGTGGATAGGGGGGTGTCCCCTCTGCTGTTTCCTGAAGTCCACAATCATCTCCTTAGTTTTGTTGACGTTGAGTATGAGGTTATTTTCCTGACACCACACTCCGAGGGCCCTCATCTCCTCCCTGTAGGCAGTCTTGTCGTTGTTGGTAATCAAGCCTACCACTGTAGTGTCGTCCGCAAACTTGATGATTGAGTTGGAGGCGTGCATGGCCACGCAGTCGTGGGTGAACAGGGAGTACAGAAGAGGGCACAGAACGCACCCTTGTGGGGCCCCAGTGTTGAGGATCAGCGGGGTGGAGATTGTTGTTACCTACCCTCACCACCTGGGGGCGGCCTGTCAGGAAGTCCCGTACCCAGTTGCACAGGGCGGGGTCGAGACCCAGGGTTTCGAGCTTGATGACGAGTTTGGAGGGTACTATGGTGTTAAATGCTGAGCTGTAGTCGATGAACAGCATTCTCACACAGGTATTCCTCTTGTCCAGATGGGTTAGGGCAGTGTGCAGTGTGGTTAAGATTGCATCGTCTGTGGACCTATTTGGGCGGTAAGCAAATTGGAGTGGGTGTAGGGTGTCAGGTAGGGTGGAGGGGATATGGTCCTTGACTAGTCTCTCAAAGCACTTCATGATGACGGAAGTGAGTGCTACGGGGCGGTAGTCGTTTAGCTCAGTTACCTTAGCTTTCTTGGGAACAGGAACAATGGTGGCCCTCTTGAAGCATGTAGGAACAGCAGACTGGGATAAGAATTGATTGAATATGTCTGTAAACACACCAGCCAGCTGGTCTGTGCATGCTCTGAGGACACAGCTGGGGATGCCGTCTGGGCCTGCAGCCTTGCGAGGGTTTACACGTTCAAATGTTTTACTCACGTCAGCTGCAGTCAAGGAGAGTCCGCATGTTTTGGATGCGGGCCGTGTCAGTGGCACTGTATTGTCCTCAAAGCGGGCAAAAAAGTTATTTAGTCTGCCTGGGAGCAAGACATCCTGGTCCGTGATGGGGCTGGTTTTCTTTTTGTAATCCGTGATTGACTGTAGACCCTGCCACATACCTCTTGTGTCTGAGCCGTTGAATTGCGACTCTACTTTGTCTCTATACTGACAGTTAGCTTGTTTGATTGCCTTGCGGAGGGAATAGCTACAATGCTTGTATTCGGTCATGTTTCTGGTCACCTTGCCCTGGTTAAAAGCAGTGGTTCGCGCTTTCAGTTTCACGCGAATGCTGCCATCAATCCACGGTTTCTGGTTTGGGAATGTTTTAATCGTTGCTATGGGAACAACATCTTCAATGCACTTCCTAATGAACTCGCTCACCGAATCAGCGTATTCGTCAATGTTGTTGTTGGACGCAGTGCGGAACATATCCCAGTCCACGTGATGGAAGCAGTCTTGGAGCGTGGAATCAGATTGGTCGGACCAGCATTGAACAGACCTGAGCGCGGGAGCTTCTTGTTTTAGCTTCTGTCTATACGCAGGGAGCAACAAAATGGAGTCGTGGTCAGCTTTTCCGAAAGGAGGGCGGAAGTTAGAATAGCAATGATCCAAGGTTTTACCAGCCCCGATTGTGCAATCGATATGCTGATACAATTTAGGGAGTCTTGTTTTCAGATTAGCCTTGTTGAAATCCCCAGCTACAATGAATGCAGCCTCAGGATATGTGGTTTCCAGTTTGAACTGTTCTGCCTGCAGCTATGGAACCCTGACCTGTTCACCGGACGTGCTACCTGTTCCAGACCTGCTTTTTTCAACTCTCTAGAGACAGCAGGAGAGAGAGATACTCTTAATGATCGGCTATGAAAAGCCAACTGACATTTACTCCTGAGGTGCTGACTTGCTGCACCCTCAATAACTAATGTGATTATTATTATTTGACCATGCTGGTCATTTATGAACATTTGAACATCTTGGCCATGTTCTGTTATAATCTCCAACCGGCACAGCCAGAAGAGGACTGGCCACCCCTCATAGCCTGGTTCCTCTTTGGGTTTCTTCCTAGGTTTTGGCCTGTCTAGGGAGTTTTTCCTAGCCACCATGCTTCTACACCTGCATTGCTTGCTGTTTGGGGTTTTAGGCTGGGTTTCTGTACAGCACTGAAATATCAGCTGATGTAAGAGGGGCTACATAAATACATTTGATTAGATTTGATCATAAGCTGTAGACCACACTATCTACCAAGAGAGTTCTCAAATATATTATTCGTAGCCATCTATTTACCACCACAAACCGCACTCAACAAACTGTATAAGGTGTTGTGTCTTTGGCTATGCCGGATTAAGTGATATGACATGGGATTCTATAAAATAATTATTAATATTACCTGATTGAGCTAATCATGTAAATGTAATTAAGTAGAGAGTCGGGGCACCACAAAATAATATTTATTGAGCTGTTATCTTCTGAATAAACTCTTAAAGACCTAGTAATATTTTACATCAATAGCAGTCAATATTTATCGTCACCTTAATTCAGTCTCAACCAAGAATTTACAACTTTCAGATATCTTCACGATCCCTGGCTAACAAGTTGAATCAGCAATACAAAATTTTGTTTAATTATTTATTTACTAAATACCTAACTAATCACACAGAATTACACATACACATAATTAATCATAACTTGATTACAAATTACGTCATAAAGGAAAATGTCCCTAGTGGGTGGAACAGATATGACAGCTGGATACACAAAAGAGTGAAAGAGCGGGAAGACTGAGGACCAAAGGAAAAAGCTGTGCTATCGTAAATGCAGTATCTTATGCATTCTAAATTACCGCCCATTTGGAAAAGGAAAATGCAATAAATATTTACTCTGAGCTGAGCTTCAGTAGGTTGGTTTTAGATGGAAGGTCGTGTTGCCAAACCGAGTCCTTTGTCCTTTGAAGAATGTCTCTGCTGGTCAATTGGATACGTTGTAGTAACGTTGTTGTGTGATAGACGGGATACTCTGTCTGTTCCTTCCTAACCCTCGTTTGCAGCTGCTGTTGCTAACTCAATGGCTAGTAGGTATCACTTTTGTAGTGAATAAGAGTTCAAAGTTCATACTATTCGCAACCAAAGCTCACGCTGATGTTGGCTTCATTCTGTAGTTATTATCTGAACCATTCTGACATCGAACCGTTGTCCTCACATCTTCGGAAACAGGAGGTTATATTGTCGTCAAGGCTTTATATAGGAAGGGAGAGGAGGGCGTGTTTGAAAGGTTTTATAGCCCATGTCCCTTCAAAGGGGCAGGCCACTGATGAACAGAGCCCTAACCTTATGAAAACTCAATTCTCACATTTTAAAAGCTAAAATCACATCTCATCCCATCACAAATAATTTCATTTTAAAACATTTAAATTGAACAACAATTCCATGTGAGTCCGATAACTCTGATGTGTAGACTTTCCACTGTAGAGTTTATGTCATATGATTAGTATGTGTGGATAGAAAACACTCAGACGTTTATAAAACTGCTTAAATCATGGCTGTGACTATAACAGAACGTGCGTTTCATCGAAAAGTGCAGGAAAATCTGATCACTGAAAATGGAAAAATATATCCATGCGCGACTTCAACCGATTGATAAAGGTGAACCACAATAAATGCGGCCGAGGTTGCAGTACCTACAGCTTCCACACGATGTCAACAGTCTTGTCATTTGCCTAGTCTTTGTTTCTTGGTCAAACGAACAAGAGACAGGCTTTTTCTTCAGGTCTCCGACCGGATATTTTGGTTGAGATTTACCCGGACATTATTTCCAGACGTACCCCTATAGAATACACTTCGTCTCGTGATTAATTTGATCGCTTATTAACGTTTACTAATACCTAAAGTTGCATTACAAAAGTATTTTGAAGTATTTTATGAAAGTTTATCGTCAACTTTTTTAATTTTAAAAAATGACGTTACGTTATAAGACGCTATTTTTTTTGTTTATCACACAGTCTTCATAGATCGATATCTAGGCTATATATGGACCGATTTAATCGAAAAAAAGACCCAATAGTGATTATGGGACATCTAGGAATGCCAACAAAGAAGATGGTCAAAGGTAATGAATGTTTTATATTTTATTTGTGCGGTTTGTGTAGCGATGACTATGCTAATTATTTTGTTTACGTCCCCTGCAGGTCTTTTGGGGTGTTACATGATATCAGATAATAGCTTCTCATGCTTTCGCCGAAAAGCATTTTAAAAATCTGACTTGTTGCCTGGATTCACAACGAGTGTAGCTTTAATTCAATACCCTGCATGTGTATTTTAATGAACGTTTGAGTTTTAACTAGTACTATTAGCATTTAGCGTAGCGCATTTGCATTTACAGATGTCTAGATGGGACGCCTGCGTGTCAGGTAGGAGCAAGAGGTTAAGTACCACCGCATACGTTCAATTGGTCGAATTACCAGAATATAGTTAATTTCCCCCCACCTTCTGATGTTCCCAGAATCTCTATGTTAGCCAAGGGGTTTGCAAATGTAACATCAGTAGGGTAGAGAGAGGAAAAAGGGGGGAAGAGGTATTTATGACTGTCATAAACCTACCCCCAGGCCAACGTCATGCCAGTTTGGTTAAATCTTGCGATTAACCTGCATGTTGCAAACCAACATAAAAATTACCGTGGGTTGTCCAGGTTGTGGACCATCGTTGTGGTCCCCATCTGGTGGTCGACCCATTACCTCTGCGAATGAAGTCCGCTCCATGGCTGGACAGCAGATGTCCAGTTGGTGATCACTGTTGCAGTCGCCCCTCTGGTGTGGTCGACCCGGGTAAGGTGTCTGCAAATTAAAGAAGTCCGCTCCATGGCTGGGCAGCGGATGTCCGGATTTGGATCGCTGTTCCGGACCCAGACTGGAAGATCTGGGCAGCAACTTAGGCAGATGTTAATTAACCAAGCACACACCATCATGAAATATATCATTACATTTCCTCCCAAATGAGCGGCGTTGTGGCACTAACTGATGGTTGTATGGGGAAGTTGTTTATGGCTCTATCACTTTCTACGTGCTGAAGAAAATGACACAAAATGAATGAAAGCATAAACAAAACAAAATATAGTTCTGCCCCCTTAATCATCTAATTGCAGCAGGGTAGCCTAGTGGTTAGAGCGTTGGATTAGTAACCGGAAGGTTGCAAGTTAAAACCCCTGTCTTTCTGCCCCTGAACAGGCAGGTAACCCACTGTTCCTAGGCTGTCATTGAAAATAAGAATTTGTTCTTAACTGACTTGCCTGGTTAAAAAAATAATAATAATAATAATTGGACTGTATTCTATCTATGTCCATGGTCTTGGCAAAATGACCCTATCATGGCATTGTCTAATGTCATATCTAGGGCTTTCCTAATTTGTGAGGTGTTGCTTAGGGTACTATCCTAGGGTGATAACTACATGCTAAGGCACTAGTTTTGGGCAGTCTACAGGGATGGACTTCTGAGAAGAAAACTGGTGATTGCTGTAGCTGTAGAGTTAAAGGCCTCAAAATAAATGTTCAACTTTACTAAGGCTGGTATTTTGCTCGGATCCTAGCATAAATCCTAATTGGATGTTCCATTGTGCATGTGAGTTTATGCAAGCACACATGTCAAGGGAAGGAAACTAAGTATCCTGGCAGATTACAACTTGTTCAGAATGCGTCTGACGTAGTCAGGTAATTTTCATGTCAATGCCTGGAGGTCAGTCAGAATTGGTTTCGAGGGAGTCTGTAGTGGTTTTACTACCAGTCACTGTCTTCCACTATTGTAATCGCTGTAGGTATGAAGAAGTATACTTCATAGCTATGTTATCCACGGAGGAGGTAACCTCATGAAGGAAGTACTCTAAGTTTAGACCAGTCGTACGTGGTGTGATCATGGTTCATGACTTCGAATAACTTTTCTCCTGAACGGAGGGTTCTATTTATTAGTGCCGTGTGTAACCATTGGAAGAGTGCAATGGATATTCCCTTCCCCGAGTGACTCCTATGTAAAATTAGCTTGTGTGGTTACTAATCCTCTTACTGAGTGTTGCTGGACTGACTGTGGTATTGGTATTGATACTCAAGGGGTCCAGTTGTCCTACCGATTTATTCTGAAATGTTATCCTACAGGAATACATGATTGGAGCATTTTACTAGTTGTCTTGTAGTGACTACTAAACATGGCAAGGTATGATTATTGTTGCCATTTGTTTTGGAGGTGGACAATTCCACTGGACTTCCTTTACGACCAGTGTGGTACACCTCAGTACTATCTTGGGGCGGCAGCGTAGCCTAGTGGTTAGAGTGCTGGACTAGTAACCGAAAGGTTGTAAGTTCAAATCCCCCGACCTGACAAGGTACGAATCTGTTCTGCCCCTGAACAAGGCAGTTAACCCACTGTTCCTAGGCCATCATTGAAAATTAGAATTTGTTTTTAACTGTCTTGCCTAGTTAAATAAAGGTAAAAAAAATAATAATCTTAGATGTGTTCTGAGATAATCCCCGTCTAGGGGCCTTTCTGCTCCTCACTGTCCTCAAAGGGGAGTTTACAACTAGATTTGATTTATGCTCTGGCGGCCTCGTACGTTGATGTCCGTAGTCTCCAGGCCTCGATAAGGCTCATCATGGGTCTGGGCTACCCCCCCCCCCCCCCTTTGTGTCACGGGACCCCCCCCCCCCACTAGCGGGTGGTGTTGGTGTCAGTGGCGGCGTTATGATGAGAGTGGCTGTAACCTTTCAACCAAATCTCCTGGTGTTTGTGCTTCAACACCCTCAGTGGTTGTTGAGGTCTGTCAGTCACCACCGCGTCCCCGTGTGGCAACCTCTTCAGTACATGCGAACTGAGACGAGGATATCGGTCTGTGATATCGCAAAGTGTTTCACCAGTGGGAGTCATCGGGTCAGTTGCTGGACTGACGCCATTAGTGTCATTGTCAGGGGTGACAGTCCCCAACAAAGCGGAAGGTGTGTCATTGGAAGCATCAATGTTTTTCTTGCTGAGACGGCCGCAGTGCATGCGGAAGTGTCCGAAGGACAAGAGAAGTTCATCTCAACTACCCTATTGCATGACTGCAAGGAGGAGGGAAGTTGCCCATTCACAGAGTCAGCTGGCTCAAAATCATGAAAAGAATTGTGAATCAGATTGGCTGATGGAATGTGTTGGATTCTGCACCAAGTGTTTTCTAAACGTCTTTTTCCAAAGGGGTGCTTTCGACAGATACCCCTCGGGAATGACTGCATTGCAGCTAGCGTTAGGGGACGACAGTGTGGTCGGTGGAGAAGGCACTGTATTCTGTGAACATACCTGGTTGGTTTTCCAATCCATCAATGGGAGTAACCGTTCCATCAAGTCTGCTCCAAATAGCAGGGGTACAGTTTCGCGTTTGACCTTTTTCTTCGCAACCATTGTATCAGTCTATAGACAAAGCCAGTGGGCTTGTTTCTTGATCAAGCGGTCCCTGGATAGGGTTTGAAATTTAACGTCCTTGCTATGGGTGTTAATTCCTGCGGACCTGGTGTCCGGTAATTCCTCATCTAGTCCTTGTGACTTATCTTTTACTCCTTTCTCAAATGTTTCTCGCTTTAGTTCTTCACGTAGTGGAACTTTTGGAGAACATTGGTCTACGTTTTGATCATCCTTCAACCCTTTGTTACCCTTGTGCTCTGACACTTTGTGTGGGTTGCGTGCAGGAACGTAGTGAACAGGTCGATTCGAGTGGTAGTCGTTTTGATGGCGACGTACTTTACAGTTATTTTGACCGTGGAGGTTATTGGAATCATAGTTTCATGGTAGAAACTGTTGTTGTGCATCACCTCTTAATGCTCCGATACCTGATAATGCACCCTCTAACTGGAGTGAGTGCTCCAGGTCCAACTTCAAAACCGAGTGGTCGGGGCTCTTAGTGTTGCAAGTTTTTGATGCTTCAAAAGCTGTGCTTGCAAGCTCTCCGAGTTGCAAGATAGGCAAGCCAACAAGGGTGGCAGGGCCCAAGTAGGTAATGAAGGTAGGATACATGTTCGACAGGAACATTTGTTTAAATAGTAACAGGTCTTCCATGCCTGTTTCAGTGAGTAGACCAAAGTAAGCTGAACGAAGCCTATGATAGTAAGCTTGTGGGTGTTCGTTCCGAGATTGTTTGACCGTGTTAGCCTGTGAGCTATCGTGTTTTCGAGTTGCAGAACCACTGAATTCTAATTTCAAAGCTGTGGCAAGTTTAGCGTAGTAATTTAGCATGTGTTGCTGTAGTAGGCGAATTAACCTTGTCTCATGTCTATTCGACGTTCGCTTCAACAGGTAAACCCTGTCAGAACCCGTAGCATTCATGTACAGCGTGACCATTCTGGACTTCCTCCAGATGGTACCTAAGGGTGGTATTCTGCTGCATTGCAGAGTCCACTTGAGCACTTAGGGTTCTGATTTTGGACATGTGAGTGTAGCACTTGCTCCTTTCGGTCTCAAACTTATTTGTCATGGTTTTCAGATAGAGGTCTTGAGTACGGAGTGAGAGATTCAGTGATGAGATTTCTTCCGCTTACTTAGAAATCAAGATTTCCATCTTCATCACCCGAGTTCTCTCATCATTCATTTGGTCAGCGACTTCAATGAGTTCTGCTGATTTGTCATCCAACTTAGTCATTGTGTTCACTAATTAATTGTCTTTGGCCTGCAGAATTTTGATTAGAACCGTATGTTATCAAATTGCACGCTCCTGTTTGTAGATAACTCAACAGATTTATCTAGTTTGGAGAGGACTACATCGTATGTAGTTTTGGCTAAATTGAGTTGTTCCTGGAGACAACGATTTTGTTGAAGAGTTTGTGCTCGTTCATCGTCGTAAGTATTTGCAATTACTTTTAATTATTCCGATTTCAAACGCAGTTCCTCGACTAGCAGAATGTTTTCATTTCCTGCTTTTGCCAGTCGTTGCTCAGTTTTCTCCACCTGTCCCCTCATGTTAGCCATGTCTGGCACGTGCTTCAGCTGTGCACTGTGGAATTGGACCGATGCCACATTTGTATGGTGATACATCAGTACAAAAGTGGGGAGAACCGTCACAAATCCTGTGTTTGATGGTTGATTTTGGAGAGCGATTTCGGCAAATGGCATAATTAGGGTTGGTATCGCTGCTGAGGTCAAAGATCAATCCTTTTATGGGTGGAGGTTCACTAATTAGCGGAGGAGTGGTGACCACCTCCTTTGATAGCTTGCACATTATTAGAATAAATTTAGAGGAACATTTTTCCTATTTTCTTTCAAAGTTTGGGTTTGGAATTCATTGGAAGCTGCAAAGACAAGTTTAATCTATTTATAGATGTTGACAAACTATCAGTACTCTACCAGTAATGTGGAAGTTTGACGTGAATGAATTTGCAAAAGCAAATTAAATTTATTAATCAATGCTAATGATTAATCCTACCTGGGTAGGCTATCTGGGTTTTAAACTTTAATTAACCTGAGATGTTGCTTCATCCAGGTTAATATGAGAAGTTTCAAAGTGTCTCATTTGATTGGAAGAACATTAAGGTATGTTCAACAATTTAAATTATTAAATTGAATGAGACAATAATCCATACGATCTCCATTGATTGGATATCATAAGTGTAAACAGTAAATCAAATGGTTTTGCAAAAAAAACCATTTAACTGAGTGATCAATTTAATGATAAATCAGACCTGTATAGGCTATTTGGGAATTCAACTTAAATTAAACTGAGAAGTTGCTTCATCTAAGTTAGTTTGGAAAAAGTTTACAATGTCTTATTTAGAAAACTCATCAATTTGGATATTATTTCAAATATCTATTTCAGAATGTAAATTGCCAGATTTACAGGTATTAGTTCAACTGGATAAAACATTGATATCCATCTGGATATCATAAGTAATGACTTGAGTGTGACCTGAATAATTCTTCATGAACGAATATACCTGGCACACTTCAGCGGTCAATCATTTCACACACTGAAATCAAACGGAACTACCCGGGGCGGGACTTCCGTGCCACAAGGTGGAGGAATGTCAACGTAACACATAGGATTCCCTTGGCAAGGGAAAGGTTTTTTTTTTTACGATGTTTTAACCGGAACACGCGGCAAACAACGAAATGGACCGTGGTCTACTCGGGAGAGAGAGAGACAGAGATATATATATATATATCGCTGGTCAAGCTTATATCTCCTGAATTTCAATCGGCTGGCTCTTTGTCCTCGCTCGAGAAATTAATAATGACCGAGCCTACCCGCGTCTGAAACGCAGGATGCAGAAATAGCCCTGCGTTTGGCCAAACGCTCTATTTCTCAGAGTTCTATAATTAGCTTTCTCTGCCCTCCTACAGAAATGTATTCACTTACGTTATCCACTGACTACGTCAGAGAACAACACGGAGGTTGGGGAATCCTCAGCACACACACACCCAATAATGGTTGTCTCTATCACTCCAAAACTGTGTACAATAAACTTGGTATATTATGTAATCTGCTTTTCAATTTTATACTGGCTGAATCAAAATGAAAGCCTCATTCTATTTTAGATTCCACGCACGGGAGCACAAATAAATGTTGTGTCTTTGGCTATGCCGGATTAAGTGATATGACATGCTATTCTATAAAATAATTTCTCCGTAATTAATATTACCTGATTGAGCTAATCATATAAATGTAATTAACTAGAGAGTCGGGGCACCACAAAATAATATTTATAGAGCTATTGTCTTCCGAATAAACTCTCTTGAAGCTAGGGGACACTATTTTTATGTTTGGAAAAATAACGTTCCCAAAGTAAACAGCCTATTTCTCAGGACCCGATGCTAGAATATGCATATAATTGACAGATTAGGATAGAAAACACTCTAAAGTTTGCAGAACTGTCAAAATATTGTCTGTGAGTATAACAGAACTGATACTGCAGGCGAAACCCTGAGGAAAATCAAACCAGGAAGTGGCTTTTATTTTGAAAAATCCATGTTCCATAGCCTGCTTTTGCTCCATTTAAAGGGATATTAACCAGATTCCTTTTCCTATCGCTTCCTCAAGGTGTCAATAGTCTTCAGACATAGTTTCAGGCTTTTAATTTGAAAAAATGAGCGAGAAAGATAACATCGCATCAGGTGTTCGCATGAGTTTTGCTCGCGCAACAGAGTTTGGGCAGCCATTGCCTCTCCCTCTCCTACTGATAAAGACAGTTGCAGTTGATATATTATCGATTATTTACTTTAAAAACAATTGATTGATTATAAAAAACGCTTGACATGTTTCTGTGGACATTACATTGTCGTGACCGCTCTTTCTTGTGGATTTCTGAACATAACGCGCCAAACAAATAGAGGTATTTTGGATGGGTGAAAACATCCGAAGACTATCAAAGGTAAACGATTAATTTGATTGTTTTTCTGATTTTCGTGACCAAGCTACTTGATGCTAAGGGTGCATAATGTTTTGTCGAGTGATCGATAAACTTACACAAACGCTTGGATTGCTTTCGCTGTAAAGTATATTTTCAAAATCTGAGACGACAGGTGGATTAACAAAAGGCTAAGCTGTGTTTTGCAATATTGCACTT
Organism: Oncorhynchus gorbuscha; assembly: GCF_021184085.1. NCBI lineage: Eukaryota > Metazoa > Chordata > Actinopteri > Salmoniformes > Salmonidae > Oncorhynchus > Oncorhynchus gorbuscha. Next base: position 83,384,187 of record NC_060188.1, on the reverse strand, counting down.
ATTGTTTTGTAATATTATTTGAATGTAGCGCTATGCAATTCAGCGGTTGTTGATGACAATTATCCCGCTAAGGGATAATTAACCAACTGCATTGTTGGTTAAGGGATTGTCAGGGAGCATTTCACAGTAAGGAAAGCACCTGTTGTATTTGGCTCATGTGACAAAGAACATTTGATTTGATTTTTTTGTTTGATTTGTGACAAATAACATTTGATTTGATTTTCAGATAATTTGGCAGTGCGTCCTACCGGCCTCACAACCACAGACCACGTGTAACCACACCAGCCCAAGACCTCCACTTCTGGCATCTCCGCCTGCGGGATTGTCTGAGACCAAACACCCGGGCAGCTGATGAAACTCTGGGTTTGCACAACTGAAGACTTTCTGCTCAAACTGTCAGAAACTGTCTCAGGGTAGCTCATCTGCGTGCTCATCATCCTCACCAGGGTCTTGAGGGGTCTTGGCAAATGCTCAACTTCGATGGCCACTGGCACTCTGGAGAAGTGCGCTCTTCATGGCTGAATCCCGGTTTCAACTGTACTGGGCAGATGGCAAACAAGAGTTTATAGAGTTGTGGGCGAGCGGTTTGGCTGATGTCAACGTTGTGAACAGATTGCCCCATGGTGCCGGTGGGCTTATGGTATCGGCAGGCATAAGCTAAGGACAATGAACACAATTGCATTTTATCAATGGCAATTTGAATGCACAGACAGACTGATGAGATCCTGAGGCCCAATTGTCATGCCATTCATCCACCGCCATCACCTCATGTTTCAGCATGATAATGCTGGATCTGTACACAATTTCTGGAAGCTGAAAATGTCCCAGTTGTCTCATGGCCTGCATACTTTTAAATAACAGAAATACCTTATTTACATAAGTATTCAGACCCTTTGATAAGAAACTTGAAATGGAGCTCAAATGCATTCTGTTTCCATTGATCATCTTTCAGATGCTTCTACAACTTGATTGGAATCCAAATGTGGTAAATTACATTTATTGGACATGATTTGGAAAAGCACACGCCTGTCTATCTAAGGTCCCACAGTTGACAGTGCATGTCAGAGCAAAAACCAAGCCATGAGGTCGACTTAATTATCTGTAGAGCTCCTAGACAGAATTATGTCGAGGCACAGATCTGCGGAAGGGTTCCAAACAATGTATTCAGCATTAAAGGTCCCCAGGAACACTGTGGCCTCCATCATTCATAAATAGAAGAAGATCGGAACCACCAAGATTATTCCTAGAGCTGGCCGCCAAACTGAGCAATTGGGGGAGAAAGGCCTTGGTCAGGGAGGTGATCCAGAACCCAATGGTCACTCTGACAGAGCTCCAGAGTTCCTCTGTGGAGATGGAAGAACCCTCCAGAAGGACAACAAATTCTGCAGCACTCCAGCAATCAGGCCGTTATAGTGGAGTGGCCAGACAGAAGCCACACCTCAATAAAAGGCACATGACAGCCTGCTTGGAGTTGCCAAAAGACACCTGAAGAACTCTCAGACCATGAGAAACAAGATTCTCAGGTCTGATGAAAACAAAATTTAACTCTTTGGCCTGAATGCCAAGCGTCACATCTGGAGGAAACCTGGCATCATCCCTACGGGGAAGCATGGTGGTGGCAGCATCATGCTGTGGGATTGTTTTTCAGTGGCAGGGACTGGGAGACTTGTCAGGCTCGAGGGAAAGATGAAAGGAACAATGTACAGAGAGATCCTTGATGACAACTTGCTCCAGAGCCCTCAGGACCTCAGACTGGGGCAAAGGTTTATCTTCCAACAGGACAAAGACCCTAAGCACATAGCCAAAACAACGCAGTAGTAGTTTTGGGATAAGTCTCTGAATGTCCTTAAGTGGCGTAACCAGAGCCCAGACTTGAACCCGATCAAACATCTCTAGAGGCCTGAAAATAGCTGTGCAGCAACGCTCCCCTTCCAACCTGACAGAGCTTGAGAGGATCTGCAGAGAATAATGGGAGAAACTCCCCAAATATACAAGTGTGCCAGGCTAGTAACATCATACCCAAGAAGACTGTAATCTCTGCCAAAGGTGCTTCAACAAAGTACTGAGAAAAGGGTCTGAATACTTATGTAAATGTGATATATCCGTTTTTAATTTTTAATACATTTGCAAAAATGCCTTAAAAAAACATTTTGAATTGTCATTATGGGGTATTGTGGGTAAATTGATGAAGGGAAAAAAGAAGAGTTTAATCCATTTTAGAATAAGGATGTAACGTAACGAAATGTGGAAAAAGTCAAGGGGTCTGAATACTTTCCAACTGCACTGTGTCTCTCTGGCATATTACATTATTTATGCAGCAACAAACAATACATTTTTGGACTCACTTTGTTGTGCTGTGCTCACTTGAACAGGAAGGTGGTGTGCAGCTGTCCTTCTCGTGGGCAACTTTTGTCATCAAGCGTTGTCATCAAAGTCTGTCATTCTCTGGATTTATGGTGCTTTCAAGACAACTGGGAAACTCTAAAAAAAAACAAGGAAACTCATAGAATCATGACATCAGTGATCTTCTGGTTGGAGCTCTAGAAGAGGTCCGAATTCCCGACATGGAATACCGAGTTGGATGACCTTTGAAAACGCATTTTCCCAGTCGGAGCTCATTTACTTCATGGTTCCCAGTTGTCTTAAACTCACTGAAGTCTGAGATTTTCCAGTTCTGAGTTTCCAGTTGTTTTTAACGTGGCAGAAGTCATGCTGGATTGACACCATGGCCAATGTATTCAACCTTTTCTGGCCCATGGTGTTGAATGTGAATGTTTCTGCTTTCAAAGTTGGAAAAGAGACTCGTAAATCCAGACTTAAACCATACACGTTTCCACTGAATAGCAGGCTAGTGATTGCTTTGCAACGCTTGCAGTTAGCCACTGATTACTTCCAAACCACTCATTGTTGAATTTATGATTTCCAACTTGTGTAATGTTTATGTTCAATGGCTGATGAGCACCCACACATTTGATCTATCATTCCTCTTCGTATGATAAGGGTTGAAAAGGATTTGCCAGTAGATTGTTGACTTGATTCATGATGATGACTGCTTGTCTAGCTTGCTAGCTAAGATTTTGAAAGTATGATGTTGACATCAGTCAATCAATCAAAGCTATGGTAGATATAAAGTGATTTTACCTCCTTTTATCTGTGGCCAATAACCTTGAGCCTTTTTGGATGGGCACTTCTAATGTAAATCTGTGGTGGCACCGATTTAGCTGGAATTTTGGGCTCTCCCTGTAAATGTTGCGGTGATGTAGTGTCCCCATGAATGACAGAACACTGAGCTAATCGTAACTAGTGAACATTACCAACCCTTACGCTCTGTATTTTTCTTCTGGCTGCCCCAACACGACAGAAAGCACTGAGATAGGCTGAAACATCTGCATTTAGGAGCTGCATTATTCAAGAAAGCAAAAAAGAGACCATGTTTGTATGCGGCTTTTATTAGCGGAATTATTCATTTTTGACATTGTTTGCAAACTAATATGTGACATGAATTAATGCCAAAGTAACATGCAAAACATTACATTAAAAATTATAATTACATATATATATATATATATATATATATATATATGTGTCAGGATTTGGCCAGGGTTGTTCCGGTTTTTGGTCACTAGATGCCCCCATTGTGTCTTTTGACCTTTTCTTTTCCCTTGATCCCCATTATTATTTGCACCTGTGCCTCGTTTCCCCTGATTGTATTTAAACCCTTTGTTTTACTCAGTTCTTTGCTCTGTGTTTGTATGTTAGCACCCAGCCCTAGTACTCTGTGAACTCTTGTTGATCCCGGTGGACTCTCTTGTGGAATTCTGTTTTTTGTTCTTGTTTGTTTGTTTTTAAGTATCTTTTGAGGCTTTTTTGTGCTATACCTTCCACCTTGTGGATTTACCTTTTTTGTCTTGGAGGATTACCTTTGTTCTTGTGGAATTCCTTTTGAGGTTGTGGAGTTACATGTTTTCCTGAAGAACTTCACTTTTTACTTCATTAAATACACCGTCTCAAGTACTGCTGTGTCTGCCTCATCTTCTGGGTTCTGCTGACTATTCGTGGCTCAGTTGGTTTAGTGACTGTTTCTCACTCCGGAGACCCGGGTTCGTAACCGGGTCCTGACATATATGTATATGGGTTTTTCTTTATTTTACTATATTCTACATTTCAGAATAATAGTGAAGACATCAAAACAATGAAAAAACACATACGGAATCATGTAGTAGCAAAAAAAAACTGTTAAACAATTCAAAATATATTTGAGATTTGAGATTCTTCAAAGTACCCACCCTTTGCTTTGATGACAGCTTTTGCAAACTCTTGGCATTCTCTCAACCAGCTTCATGAGGAATGCTTTTCCAACAGTCTTGAAGGAGTTCCCAGATCATCCGTTCACCTACTTTGCGTCTCACAAAGACACAGCGGTTATAACCAAAAATCTCAAATTTGGACTCATCATACCAAAGGACAGATTTCCACCAGTCTAATGTCCATTGCTCGTGTTTCTTGGCCCAAGCAAATCTCATCTTATTATTGGTGTCATTTAGTCGTGGTTTCTTTACAGAAATTTGACCGTGAAGGACTGATTCATTCAGTCTCCTCTGAACAGTTGATCTTAAGATGTGTCTGATGCTTGAAGTTTGTGAAGCATTTATATGGGCTGCAATTTCCGAGGTGCAGTTAACTTTAATGAACTTATCCTCTGCAGCAGAGGGTCTTCCTTTCCTTTCCTGTGGTGGTCCTCATGAGTCAGTTTCATCATAGCGCCTGATTGTTTTTGTGACTCCACTTGAAGAAACGTTCAATGTTCTTGAAATTTTCCGCATTGACTGCCCTTCATGTCTTAAAGTGATGTATTGTAATGATGTATTGTTGTTTCTCTTTGCTTATTTGAGCTGTTCTTGCCATTATATGGATTTGGTCTTTTACCAAATAGGGCTATCTTCTGTATACCACCCATCTTCTGTATACCACCCGTATACCACCCATACCTTGTCACAACACAACTGATTGGCTCAAACACATTTAGAAGGAAATGAATTAGACAAATTAACTTTTAGCAGGGCACCTGTTAATTGAAATTAATTCATTCTAGGTGACTACCCCATAAAGCTGGTTGAGAGAATGCCAAGAGTGTGCAAAGCTGTCATCAAGGCGGCTAAGGTGGCTATATATAGGCTTCTATTTCTAGCTTATCAGATCAAATCACATTTTATTTGTCACATACAGTACAGCTGTTTAGCAGATGTTATTGCTTGTGTTCCTAGCTCTAACAGTGCAGTAATACCTAACAGTAATACCTAACAATTTCACAACAATACAAACAAATCTACAGTAAAGGAATGAAATAAGAAATATATAAACATTTGGGCAAGCAATGTCAGAGCGGCATAGACTAAGATACATTAGAATAGATAGGATAGAATACAGTATATACATATGAGATGAGTAATGCAAAATATGTAAACATTAATAAAGTGACTAGTGTTCCATTATTTTAGTGGCCAGTGATTCCAAGTCAATGTATATTGGGCAGCAGCCTCTAATGTGCTAGTGATGGCAAAAATAAATAACACATAAAAAAACAGAATAATGCTAAGTTTCCTAAGAGCTAGAAGCACGGCAGCCCTCTCTGTCGGCGCAATCTTACTCAAATGTATACATACTATATACACTTTATGGACACAGTATATTCTACACTAGTTATCTTTCATTTGTTTTTAGTCCCATCCCATCCTTCAACCCCTCACATCTATCTCTGAAGACCATACAGTTTTGATTTCTATTTGCCATTTATTTTTCAACTGTACTGTGATATTTCACAAAAGTTCTGAACCTATATACAGTTTACGGACACAGTATATTTTACATTAGTTATCTTGTTTTTATTTTATTTTTAGTCCCACCCTTCAGCTCCCCTCAACTCCTTCCATCTACAGTGTCTCTGAACAACATCCAGTCTTGATTTCTATTTGCCATATAATTTTCAACTGTGCTGTGACGTTTCACAAAAGTGATGAACCTTTCCAGTCTCATAGTTTACAGATTGTAAATTAAATATATATTTTTTGCTACGAGTATTATTATATTGATCAATTGACTATGACTTTTCAGATCACCCAGCACTGCTATTTGCAGAGGTAACTCCAGGTAAATGTTACAATTCTTCAGCCTTTCCTGAACTTGCTACCAAAAACAAGCTACATATGGACAGTACCAAAACAAATTATCTAATGATTTTGTCTCTTCGCAGCAAAATCTGCAGAGTTAAGGTGGTTGTATCCCCCATATTCATAACATTCTATTTGTATAATAATTTAAGTTTTGAATCCGGCGTCTTTTTGTTTATCAGTTCATAATCCATGTGCCATGGAATCGGTACCTCAACTGGTGTACTTCTTTATTTATCACAATTTTCTTTAACCATTTTTTGTCTTTAAAGCAGGGTCGACAGACAAGTTTCTTACTCTCTCCCCCTTTCATTTGCCTCTTCCATCTTCGCGATAATGCTGTCTTATGTAGCAACATTTGAAATGGTGTTTTTTTTACATCGGGTAAAAGTAGAGACTCAGAGCTAGAAAATGCTATATCATACACTACAGTTGAGGAACAATGGGAATGTCATTCTGCTTTGAAAGTTAATAAACTTGCAACCCCAGTTTTGAGAAAACACCCTTGAATATTTTGGTACACCTACTGGAGAGCTCTTCTTTGCCTACACCCATTCAGCATCGTTCCCACCTTCTTAATCATTAGCCCCACCCATCTCCTTAAGTATTCACATGTGTGCTAAAGAACCAACGAGTTCAAAATTAAAGGCTGGTTTATACTACGTCTATTGACATGTTTGTAGACAGTTGTCGCAGTGACATCATGAACATTCTACTGTTGTCCGACATCAAACTTGTCGTTATGAAGAAGTATAAACACAAAAACGACAGGCTGCATGACAGCAGCCTGGGGGTCCAAAATAACATAACTGGAGTAGTTTAACACCAATAAACCCATTTGGTTAAAAATGTATTTAGTATACTGTATATCAATCTAGCAAACCAGGCAACTAAAAACAACTTTCTAAACAATGTTCTGGTTAATTTCTAGCTTTTTTCGCTAGCTAGCTAAGGATAAGCTAGCTGGCTAAACAGTTCAAATATTGACCATATCACAGCTGACAACATGTTAACTTTAGCTAATTTGTATTAATTATTACAGGAAAATAAACTCACAACAAGATCATTACTTACAAGTTAATGGCGAGCTAATTATAGAAAATAGCTTACAGTTCTGAGTGTGATGAAATAAAAGCAGGACCATTTTAAAACTTGGACACACACTTGTTGGCTATATGTTATATCCTAATTTGACTTTGATGCAGGTCATGCTTTTCTTCACATGACAATCTCTGATAAACACACACTAAATCAAAGTTTAATTTTCACATACACATGATACAAAAGGTGTAAACAGTACAGTGAAAGTATTATTTTGGACAAGCTAGCTAGCAAAGCAAAACAATTACCCATAATCCCAACTCATAACTTTCCTACTATGCGTGTATCTGCTGGCAGCTAAAACTAACCAACTAGGTTCAATGTTAGCTATCTATCTAATGTTAGGCTATAACTAACTTAGCAGTGCAAATTACATTCTGATATATATATGAATAATATTATTACACAGATCATACAAGTAATGTTAGCTAGCAAGCTAGCTAACATTAGCTAGCTAGCTAAAAGTACACTTTAACTTGCAATGAAAACAACTTTCTGACTAAATTAGAAACATATAATATCTGAAAACATAGCTAGCTAGATTCTCTTACCCATATACATGAATGCTTCAACCCTGTCTGTCACGGATCCCATGGTTGCCCTTAGTTTAAAGATGTAATCCGGTGACAGGTGTTTTGTACAACAGCCTTCTGTGTGTTTTCTTTTCAACTCCATATGCATATTTGCAATCAAACGCCAGAATTTTCTCCATCTCCTTAGCTATTATACTGTGCTTCCACTGGGCATTCCACTGATTTCAAAACTTGGTCTTCCAGAAACTGGAGAGCATTAGCAACATTTTTGCAGTTCTTTGTGATATCATTTTAAAAAACTGCGTTAGAAAGGATTACTCATACTGAGCAGCTCATGTTATAGACAGAAGCATGCTATATGGAAAACCAATCCGAACTCATCTCTTGGCATGTCCAACACAGTTTCCTGAAACTAGTCACAATTTTGGATAAAACAGACATTTCCATATATTTCTGTTAGCTGCATTTGCGACATTACTCCACCAGTCCAATTTATTATATAATTTACAAAGTTTATAAAAACTCAAAATGTTTTGTTTCTCCTAAACTAATGTTTATCAATAAGTATATTTGAGTGTAACCACAATACTTGTTGTAATATTTGTTCTGTGTAACGAGTGCGCTGAGAGTCGCGAAGTAAGGTCAGGAAGTGAGTGTTTTAATAAAGAAACACAACTGAAAACAAAACAAAACAAAAACAACGCACAGACATGACACTGAAACAGAAACAATAATGCCTGAGAAAGGAACAAAAGGGAGTGACTACAGTTGAAGTCAGTAGTTTACATACACTTAGGTTGGAGTCATTAAAACTTGTTTTTCAACTACTCCACAAAACTACTATCCAGTTTGTGCATGACACAAGTAATTTTTCCAACAATTGTTTACAGACAGATTATTTCACGTATAATTCACTGTATCAAATCAAATCAAATGTATTTATATAGCCCTTCGTACATCAGCTGATATCTTAAAGTGCTGTACAGAAACCCAGCCTAAAACCCCAAACCGCAAGCAATGCAGGTGTAGAAGTCGTGCTATAAATTCACAAGACAACACAAAGATTCCTTGATGCCCTTCCAGACTCCCTCTGCCTACCCAAGGACGCCAGAGGACAAAAATCAGTTAACCACCTAACTGAGGATCTCGATTTAACCTTGCGCAATACCCTAGATGCAGCTGCACCCCTAAAAACTAAAAACATTTCTCATGAGAAACTAGCTCCCTGGTACACAGAAAATACCCGAGCTCTGAAGCAAGCTTCCAGAAAATTGGAACGGAAATGGCGCCACACCAAACTGGAAGTCTTCCGACTAGCTTGGAAAGACGGTACCGTGCAGTACCGAAGAGCCCTTACTGCTGCTCGATCATCATATTTTTCTAACTTAATTGAGGAAAATAAGAACAAACCGAAATTCCTTTTTGATACTGTCGCAAAGCTAACTAAAAAGCAGCATTCCCCAAGAGGATGACTTTCACTTTAGCAGTGATAAATTCATGAACTACTTTGAGGAAAAGATTATGATTATTAGAAAGCAAATTACGGACTCCTCTTTAAACCTGCGTATTCCTCCAAACCTCAGTTGTCCTGAGTCTGCACAAATCTGCCAGGACCTAGGATCAAGAGAGACGCTCAAGTGTTTTAGTACTATATCTCTTGACACAATGATGAAAATAATCATGGCCTCTAAACCTTCAAGCTGCATACTGGACCCTATTTCAACTAAACTACTGAAAGAGCTGCTTCCTGTGCTTGGCCCTCCTATGTTGAACATAATAAACGGCTCTCTATCCACAGGATGTGTACCAAACTCACTAAAAGTGGCAGTAATAAAGCCTCTCTTGAAAAAGCCAAACCTTGACCCAGAAAATATAAAAAACTATCGGCCTATATCGAATCTTCCATTCCTCTCAAAAATGTTAGAAAAGGCTGTTGCGCAGCAACTCACTGCCTTCCTGAAGAAAAACAATGTATACGAAATGCTTCAGTCTGGTTTTAGACCCCATCATAGCACTGAGACGGCACTTGTGGAGGTGGTAAATGACATTTTAATGGCATCGGACCGAGGCTCTGCATCTGTCCTCGTGCTCCTAGACCTTAGTGCTGCTTTTGATACCATCGATCACCACATTCTTTTGGAGAGATTGGAAACCCAAATTGGTCTACACGGACATGTTCTGGCCTGGTTTAGATCTTATCTGTCGGAACGATATCAGTTTGTCTCTGTGAATGGTTTGTCCTCTGACAAATCAACTGTAAATTTCAGTGTTCCTCAAGGTTCTGTTTTAGGACCACTATTGTTTTCACTATACATTTTACCTCTTGGGGATGTTATTCGAAAACATAATGTTAACTTTCACTGCTATGCGGATGACACACAGCTGTACATTTCAATGAAACATGGTGAATCCCCAAAATTGCCCTCGCTAGAAGCATGTGTTTCAGACATAAGGAAGTGGATGGCTGCAAACTTTCTAATATTAAACTCGGACAAAACAGAGATGCTTGTTCTAGGTCCCAAGAAACAAAGAGATCTTCTGTTGAATCTGACAATTAATCTTAATGGTTGTACAGTCGTCTCAAATAAAACTGTGAAGGACCTCGGCGTTACTCTGGACCCTGATCTCTCTTTTGAAGAACATATCAAGACCATTTCGAGGACAGCTTTTTTCCATCTACGTAATATTGCAAAAATCAGAAACTTTCTGTCCAAAAATGATGCAGAAAAATTTATCCATGCTTTTGTCACATCTAGGTTAGACTACTGCAATGCTCTACTTTCCGGCTACCCGGATAAAGCACTAAATAAACTTCAGTTAGTGCTAAATACGGCTGCTAGAATCCTGACTAGAACCAAAAGATTTGATCATATTACTCCAGTGCTAGCCTCTCTACACTGGCTTCCTGTCAAAGCAAGGGCTGATTTCAAGGTTTTACTGCTAACCTACAAAGCATTACATGGGCTTGCTCCTACCTATCTCTCTGATTTGGTCCTGCCGTACATACCTGCACGTACGCTATGGTCACAAGACGCAGGCCTCCTAATTGTCCCTAGAATTTCTAAGCAAACAGCTGGAGGCAGGGCTTTCTCCTATAGAGCTCCATTTTTACGGAACGGTCTGCCTACCCATGTCAGAGACGCAAACTCGGTCTCAACCTTTAAGTCTTTACTGAAGACTCATCTCTTCAGTGGGTCATATGATTGAGTGTAGTCTGGCCCAGGAGTGGGAAGGTGAACGGAAAGGCTCTGGAGCAACGAACCGCCCTTGCTGTCTCTGCCTGGCCGGTTCTCCTCTTTCCACTGGGATTCTCTGCCTCTAACCCTATTACAGGGGCTGAGTCACTGGCTTACTGGGGCTCTCTCAAGCCGTCCCTGCAGGGGGTGCGTCACCTGAGAGGGTGGATTCACTGTTGTGGTCCTCCTGTCTGGGTTAGCGCCCCCCCCCCCTTGGGTTGTGCCGTGGTAGAGATCTTTGTGGGCTATACTCAGCCTTGTCTCAGGATGGTAAGTTGGTGGTTGAAGATATCCCTCTAGTGGTGTGGGGGCTGTGCTTCGGCAAAGTGGGTGGGGTTATATCCTTCCTGTTTGGCCCTGTCCGGGGGTGTCCTCGGATGGGGCCACAGTGTCAACTGACCCCTCCTGTCTCAGCCTCCAGTATTTATGCTGCAGTAGTTTGTGTCGGGGGGCTAGGGTCAGTTTGTTATATCTGGAGTACTTCTCCTGTCCTATTCGGTGTCCTGTGTGAATCTAAGTGTGCGTTCTCTAATTCTCTCCTTCTCTCTTTCTTTCTCTCTCTCGGAGAACCTGAGCCCTAGGACCATGCCCCAGGACTACCTGACATGATGACTCCTTGCTGTCCCCAGTCCACCTGGCCGTGCTGCTGAGGGAGGAAAATTATGTGGATATATTGAAGCAACATCTGAAGACATCAGTCAGCAAGTTAAAGCTTGGTCACAAATGGGTCTTCCAAATGGGCAATGACCCAAACCATACTTCCAAAGTTCTGGAAAAATGGCTTAAGGACAACAAAGTCAAGGTATTGGAGTGGCCACCACAAAGCCTTGACCTCAATTCCATAGAAAATATGTGGGCAGAACTGAGAAAGTGTGTGCGAGTAAAGAGGCCTACAAACCTGACTCAGTTACACCAGCTCTGTTAGGAGGAATGGGCCAAAATTCACCCAACTTATTGTGGGAAGCTTGTGGAAGGCAACCCAAAACGTTTGACCTAAAGTTAAACAATTTTAGGGCAATGCTACCAAATATTAATTGAGTTTATGTAATGTATGTTGTACATGTATGTCATTCTCTCTACTATTATTCTGACAGTTCACATTCTTAAAATAAGTGGTGATCCTAACTGACCTAAGACAGGGAATTTTCACTTGGATTAAATGTGAGGAATTGTGAAAAATTGAGTTTAAATGTATTTGGCTAAGGTGTATGTAAACTTCCGACTTCAACCGTATATACTGTACTCTATACCATCTATTGCATTTTGCCAATGTTGTTTGGCCATCGCTCATCCATATATTTATATGTACATATTTGTATTCATTCTTTTACACTTGTGTGTATAAGGTAGTTGTGAAATTGTTAGATTTCTTGTTAGATATTACTTCACTGTCGGAACTAGAAGCACAAGCATTTCGCTACTCACATTAACATCTTCTAACCATGTGTATGTGACCAATAAAATGTTATTTGATTTGGAAAGGCACACCCTTGTCTATATAAGGTCCCACAATTGACAGTGCATGTTAGAGCAAAAACCAAGCCATGAGGTTGAAGGAATTGTCCGTAGAGCTCTGAGACAGAATTTTGCTGAGGCACAGATCTGGTGAAGGGTAGCAAAACATTTCGGCAGCATTGAAGGTCCCCAAGAACAGAGTGGCCTCCATCATTCTTAAATCAAAGTATTTTGGAACCACCAAGACTCTCCCAAACTGAGCAATCAGGGGAGAAGGGTCTTGGTCAGGGAGGTGACCAAGAACCCGATGGTCACTCTGACAGAGCTCCAGAGTTCCTAAAAGCTGAAATAAATAATTGTCTCTACTATTATTCTGACATTTCACATTCTTAAAATAAAATGGTGATCCTAACTGACCTAAGACATGGAATTTTTACTAGGATTAAATGTCAGGAATTGTGAAAAATTGAGTTTAAATGTATTTGGCTAAGGTGTATGTTAACTTCCGACTTCAACTGTATATAGGGAAGGTAATCAGGGAGGTGATGGAGTCCAGGTAAGTCTGATGATGCACAGGTGTGCGTAACGATGGTGACAGGTGTGCGCCATAACAGGCAGTCTGGTGACCTAGAGGCTGGAGAGGGAGTGCACATCACATTCTGTCTTTTCTGGTGGATTAAACTTAAGTTACAACCAACTTTCTATTGCTTTATTTAAAAATAGCAATATTTTGATTCCATTTTCAAATAACCAAAAGGGAGAGGTTGTAATCTAAAAAAATGGAAAAAGGCAATTCTTGAACGTGGGGTGAGACATTCTTACTAATTTGCTAGAGAACCAGTTCGGATTGAAGTATAATTTTTGTACGCCTTTATTGAGAGTTCTAATGCTTTAATATAAAATTATTTCTACCCTCCGAATTCATATTCAGTATATCAATAGGCCATGTTAATTTTGTCTGGCTTGCCGTTCCACGTAAAATGTTTTTTTTTCTCATATCATTTAAAAAAACAGGTTGCTAGTTGTAGGCAAGACCATAAGCAAATAGGGATAGTGGGATATGACATAATTAAGAGTTAATCAGGGTGATTTTTCGACAAATAGACAGGTATTTTCCTTTCCATGATAGCCATATCTATTTTTGCTAACTTTCTATACAATTTTATTGGCGTGAGATCATTTCATTCTTTTGGGACATGTATTCCGATTATGTCCACATCCCCGTCAGACCATTTTATTGGTAAACTACATGGTAATGTAAAAGTTATATTTTTTAGTGATCCAATTTGAAAAAATGATCTAGATCCTCTATCAGGCTGTGGAGGGATCTAAATTGTGGATTTAAAAGAAAACATTCATCATCAGCATACAATGACACCTTTGTTTTTAAGACCTGGGTTTCTAACCACTTCATAGTGTCACTGAGCTCTTCAGTAAGGCCATTCTACTGTCAATGTTTGTGTATGGGGATTGCATGGCTGTGTGCTCAATTTTAATTTGATACACCTGTCAGCAATGGGTGTGGCTGAAATAGCCAAATCCACTAATTTGAAGGGGTGTCCACATACTTTTGTAAATATAGTGTGTCATACAAAGTTCATCTCTGCCCCTCCCTGTCCTCTTTCTTGCTCTCTCTCGCTCTTCCCCTCTCTCCCCTCTCTCTCTCTTTCTTGCTCTCTCTTACATACACACTCACGCTCACAAGCAGTGGAACAGCCAGAGTCTTGATATGGTAGACCATTTTACCATCTGCCTACATTTGAATAATGATTCTGTTGAGCCAGTACCATGGCTTTCGATCATACATACTGTATCATACCCATCTCTCTCTCTTTTCCCTCTCCCTCTCTCCCCCTGTCTCTCTCCCCTCTAGCTCTCTCTCTCTGGGTCTCAATGCATCATTTTTCAGTGCTATAGATTGCAGGCTGATTTCCTGGGCTATAGAAGGTAATGATATCGGTGCAGTCTTGCTGCAGAGAGATGAAGCTCATCTGTTTTTTTCCCGGTGATGGATCCTGTGGGTTACGTGTTTGGATAGATATGGGCAGCAGAAGCAAGATGCAGGGAGAATACAGGAAGTGAAGGAAGCATGGCGGTCCAGGTGCAGCAGAGAGCAGAAGCCTGTGATAGGCTTGTACATGATAGGAAGAAACTGCAACCATCAGGATGCTCACTTGACTGCATGGATGATTTAATGGCAGTGGGAAAACTCAATCTGCAATCCAAACAAATTAATGGGATTTCCCTCAACAACCATCTATTATCAGTGCGGTGGTGTGTGTGCCACACTGTTTTCTCATTCTTAGCCGGAATACATTACTTTGTGTTGAAATGAGGAAAACTATTTCATACTGTACATGTCCATTTCTCAATCGATAATTTGGTCTTTGATTTTTAATGCTTTAAGCTGGTACCCATAGAGAGAACACACACACACATTTTTTTTGTCTCCCATGAGATCTTGCAGACGGACCACTTTTCTTGCCAAGATGAACGTGAACATTTGTATTTGTGTTTGTACAACAAAAGCATTTTGCAAGGAGTGCTGCATTCTATAAAAACACCAACATATATTTGAATTACAAACAATATGCATCCTTGGTGTAAACTCAGTCATTTTCATCATAAAGTAGGTTCACTCTCCATTTGTCTGCTGCTTAGTTTCAGGTGACAGATCACTTTAAAATTATTAAAATCTCACTGTTACAATAAATTGTGAACGCTGGCTGGTTGCTTCTTGACAGAACATGAAATATGGGGAACCTTCAATCATCTCTGATTGAAATTTCTGCTGCAGAGCATTTTAAACAGCACCATCATGTAGCTTTAGGAACCTTTACACATCACTCAAATGACTTCCTCTCATTTCCCCAGTATCTGGGAGAAAATAAGTGAACAAACCAACCTGTTCAACAAGGCCCTTTTAATATCTCAGCCAGGGGGTTCAAATTGGAGCCAATTTTCAAATAATATTGCAAAAAGACTTTTTAAGGCATTGCATAATATATATGTGAGAGAAGAAACACAAGATTCATCTGTATGATTCAGTGCCTTGAATCCTGAAGCAAGCAGCTTGATAAAATGCTGTATCATCCGGTAGGTGACATCGGGGTGGGCTGCATTTCATTCCAAGAATATGTTACCTCCCCTCTACCCTCCTCGAAGACAACGATGTAGGTCTAAGCAATAGCCACATCATGTTGCTTCCACATATCTGGTCCTATCAGCTCTCTGAAGAGGGCTGAACAAGGGCAGAGGGAAGGAATAAAAGGAACTTCTTCCTTGAAGGAAACGCAGCCCTGGAGTCAGTGGTGGGGTTCAAGTTGTTGGTCTCCTTAAGACTGTGACAGTTCCAAAAGGAACTCTCCTAATCTGTTTATGCCACCAGGGAAATTCATTACATAGAAACTCTCACCTGGACCATGAACAAACTGGAAGTGAGTGACAAGTGGCCTGGATCCATACAGTATGTGTGCAGGTACAGTATAATAATTCCCCTCTCAGCTCGAAGCAGTTTGGCAGAAACCTTGGAACAGATGCTGGGCTGTTTGTAATAGGCTTTGGTAGGCAATACACAGTTTTTATTTTCCCAGCTGGGGTATTAGGTTTCAGACTCAAACTGGCACCCATCCTGTTGCTGGCCGACCTCTTCAACCTTTAGCCTAGGCTACCTTCTGCCCCCTGGTTTTTCTGATGGATGATGTGTTGCATGTGTGTGAGCACTACTAGTGTCCGTAAAATACATTTTTCATCATATGCTGTGGGCAGTTGGACTTGCATTACCCTCCCCCCGCAGTCTGCTGTTTTTTTTTAACTACATTCTCAAAATGTCACTGAGGATTTTGTCCGGAGCGCTGTGTGCCAAGCACAAACACAGCAAATGTTCTTCTGAACATACTGCCGTTAATAAAGCATATTGCGGTGAATAGTACAGTGTAGAGACTGTAATCTCGTCCTCTAGCAGCTCACTCTTTGTTGAATATTTTTTTAATATTCACTACCATTTTGTACACTACCATTCAAAGGTTTGGGGTCACGTAGAAATGTCCTTTTTTTCAAAGAAAAGCTCATTTTTTGTCCATTAAAATAACATCAAGTTGGGCAGAAGTGCAGGCATTGTTAATGTTGTAAAATACTATTGTAGCTGGAAACAGCAGATTTTTTTATGGAATATCTACTTAGGCGTACAGAGGCCTTATTATCAGTACCAATCACTCCTGTGTTCCAATGGCACATTGTTAGCCTTTTAAAATGATAAACTTGTATTAGCTAAGTGATCATTAGAAAACCCTTTTGCAATTATGTTAGCACAGCTGGAAAATGCTGTTCTGATTAAAGAAGCAATAAAACTGGCATTCTTTAGACTAGTGGAACACATCCGTTCCTCCAAACATGGCCTCAGTCCTGTGGAACACATTCGCTCCTCCAGACATGACTTCAGTCCTGTGGAACACATCCATTCCTCAAAACATGGCTTCAGTCCTGTGGAAAACATTCACTCTTCCAAACTGAAGATTCACCTGCAGCATGAGTGGGACAGCAGGAGGCTCAGCCAGTATTGCCATGGTAGTGGGCCCTTCACAGGTATAGTAGAGAGGGAGGCAGGGGAGGTCTTTGGGCCAACAGTAGCAACATTTGGAATGCACAATGACACAGAGGAAGACTCGTCCTCTTCAGAAGAAGAGGATGAAGATGCATCTGACCATGAAGAGTTTGACGATGATTTTATTCCACTTCCACCAACAAAACGCCTCCGGCTCATTGTTGGTAAAGACTCTATAGATATTGATATCGCATCAAGGAGACGTGAAAATCATTCACGAACAGTCAATCAATGAGCTCTATGGGTCTTCATTTGTTAAGTCAATAAAAGTACAATCACATGGGGTTTCCGGAGACACCTGAAACCCCACCTCTAAGGAATACCTAGGATAGGATAAGTAATCCTTCTCACCCCCCCCCCTTTAAGATTTAGATGCACTATTGTAAAGTGACTGTTCCACTGGATGTCATAAGGTGAATGCACCAATTTGTAAGTCGCTCTGGATAAGAGCGTCTGCTAAATGACTTAAATGTAAATGTAAATGTAGTTGAGTATCTGGAGCATCAGCACTTGTGGGTTCAATTACAGGCTCATAATGGCCAGAAACAAAGGACTTTCTTCTGAAACATTTTAGTCTATTCTTGTTCTGAGAAATGAAGGCTATTCCATGTCAGAAATTGGCAAGAAACTGAAGATCTCGTACAACGCTGTGTACTACCCCCTTCACAGAACAGCGCAAACTGTCTCTAACCAGAATAGAAAGAGGAGTGGGAGGCCCCGGTGCACAACTGGGAAAGAGGACAAGCACATTAAAGTGTCTAGTTTGAGAAACAGACGCCTCACAAGTCCTCAATTATGGCCGGTAATATCAAAGTCTCTGCAATAGTGTGTGGTTTCATAGCGTAGAGGGCTTAACTATTTACTGTGGGAATGATTCAAGTGCAACGGTCAAGTGAGACCTTTTCCCACGATCTAAGGGAGCTCTCTAGTTACATTTTTACTTTTAGATCTGAATAAATTTCATTGAGATGTTTAAGGTTAAGCACATTACAATGATTTTAAGAGACAAAGACAAAGACGATATTAGAATATTATTATTATTATTTATTTGTGTGGAAATTCCCCCGCGACCCCATTTTCAGATCAGTCGCAACCTCTAGTTAGGGAACCGCTGGTCTATGGGTGACATCCTGAAGCTCTGACAGGGTATAACACACTGCGTGATATTAGTTGACAGTCTACAGCCTACTAAGGGGATATGATATCCGTCGTGACGCTCCACTGTAGCATGGTATTACATAGTAACATGAGAGGTCAGGGGTTGAAGGTGTGTGTGTGTGATGGACAGGTCTTGTGGGTGTTTGAGGAGGAAGACTAATGGTGATTAATCACTCAACATCCAACAGGATCAGGAGCTGCATGGGGCTAATTGTCTCCAATTACCCAGAGTTATTAGTGGTTTGTTATCAGGTTTTTGACCTCACTCTGTTTATTAGAAAAGGAATAAGAGCACAACGAATTGATTGTATCAGTATATCATATTGTTGCAATCCATTTATTATATTTGTTTAGCCAGGATAGTTCACTCAGTAACAACTGCCAATTTTCCATGAAGTCCTGACACATTTTTGGGGATCTTGCTTTCTCCTATCCTTTTTTTGAAATACCACTAGTATTCCTTTGTAGGGGGTGCTTATATTTTTCCTGTTAAACATACAAATAGCGGAAATGCAATTCTTGCATATTCCAACACCCCCTGAGACACCCACAGGGTGTGAGGCCAAGGCCAGGGTTGCCATTGTCCAGATTCCCTAGAGAATTTAGGATTAAGTGCCTTGCTCAAGTGGCTATTTTGTAAATTACATCGCCGAAGTCAAGGATCGGTAGGATAGTCAGTTTTACGAGGGTATGTTTGGCAGCATGAGCGAAGGAGGCTTTGTTGTGAAATCGGAAGCCAATTCTAGATATAATTTTGTATTGGAGATGCTTAATGTGAGTCTGGAAGGAGAGTTTACAGTCTAACCAGACACCTAGGTATTTGTAGTTGTCAACATATTCTAAGTCAGAACCGTCCAGAGTAGTGATGCTAGTTGGGCGGGCAGTGATGCTACATCTTGTGCTCATCTTTGTCTCATACGGTTTTACATAGGGTGCATTTTTCCAAATCCAGATTGTCTGGTATATATCCAAATGTAAATTATGAGTGTGATAGATGTCATGTCTCACCTTGTGACCTTAGTCACATGTTAATTTAATGCTCTAAACAAACAAAAAATACTGAGATTCTATTTTTTAAACTTTATCTGGGGTGCTTGAAACTAACCTGCAACCCTTGATAGCTGTCTTTTGGACTTGTTCTCCTTGGACCCCAAACATGCTGATGTTGTTGCTTTTACATCCTTATTAGCTGGACGTAGAATTCTTCTCCCGTGGAAGTCTGCTCAGTCCCCCTTTACTTCTCAATGGCTCAACGATGTTCAATTCTTTCTAAAGTTTGATCAAATTATTCTCTTAGGGGTTCCAATGATACATTTGTTAGAAAATGGCAACCATTATTATCATACTTTAATGGCTTGCATACTCTGATGAGATGCTTTAAGGTTTCCCAGTAGGTATTACCAGTAGTCATTACATAATAGGTACAGTCATCAATATAATGCTATCCAGTCCAAGCAAGATTGTCAAAGGTTTACTGATCATTTATTTATTTCTGTTTTTGTATTTTGAATCTGTATTGAGTTGTTTGTATGTAAAACAAAACAAAAAAATCCCCTGTATGCCTGATTGTTTATTTGTTGTGAAATCTCTGTCGAATTTTTGTTTTCTAGGACCCGAATTGAGGGAGGGAGTGGGATGGGTTGGCTACATGGGGTGATCACCGTGGGTGGTTGGGTGGTTGGGAACCGAGGTGGGTGGACTGACTTCGGTGGGGCGGAGAGGTAGGGAAGGTACTAGGGGGGGTTGGGTGGATGTGTTGTATGAAGGGAGGGTGGTTGGGATATGGTAAAATCTTTGTACTTACATTGATATACATTTTGTAAAAGTAGAATAAAAATATACAAAAATACAATCTAATTCTAATTTACACTGAACAAAAATGAAAATGCAACATGCAACAATTTCAATGATGTTACTGTTTTACAGTTCATATAAGGAAATCGGTCAATTGAAATAAATAAATTAGGCACTAATCTATGGATTTCACATGACTGGGCAGGGGCGCAGCCATGGGTGGGCCTGGCTCCCAAGCAAGTCGGCCTATGCCCACCCACTGGGAAGCCAGGCCCAGCCAATCAGAGATTTTCCCCACAAAGGGGCTTTATTACAGAAAGAAATACTCAGCTTCATCAGCTGTCCAGGAAGCTGGTCTCAGACGATCCAGGGAGTGAAGAAGCCGCATGTGGAGGTTGTGGGCTCACATGGTTACATGTTGTCTGCGGTTGTGAGGCCAGTTGGATGGACTGACAAATTCTCTAAAACGACATTGTATCATTGTGTTAATTGTATTGTATGAATGACATTGTACATTGGCTTATGGTAGAGAAATAAACATAAAATGATCTGCCAACAACTCTGGGGGACATTCCTGCAGTCACCATGCTAATTGCAAGCTCCCTCAACCATGACACATCTGTGGCATTGTGTTGTGCGGCAAAATCGCACATTTCAGAGTGTAATGACAATGCTGTTTAATCAGTTTATTGATATGCCACACCTGTCAGGTGGATGAATTATCTTGGCAAAGGATAAATGCTCACTAAGAGGATGTAAACAAATTTGGGCACGAAATAAGTTTTGTGCATTACACAAAAATGTCTGGAATCCTTTATTTCAGCTTATGAAACATGGGACCAACATTTTACATATTTATATTTGTGTTCAGTGTACATAGCTAGACAGCAATATACAGCGGTGCAACGTCATTATTGTTATCTGCTTGATCTCAGTCTTGCAGTGCAAACACTTGTCTGGAGAAATCGACCCTTAGCAACTAGCTAGCCTATGTTGAATTATTCAATACATTTGGGTTTTAGTAGTAAACACAAGATCCAAGAGAAAAACAATTAGCCAGCTAACAACTGTAGAGAAGTTTGCCAGCAAGTGCAAAAAAAGTGTTTTTGACTAGTTGGCTCCACCACCAGTTTGCACATTTAGCAATGCTTGAATGTATCGACAGCTCTTCGCTAGCAAGCTAAATTAGCTAGCTAGCTTGCTTACTACATAGACTTGCCTAGTTAAATAAAGGTTAAATAAATATAATAAATAAATAGTTTCACTTACCAGTAGACAGCTAGCTCTGGCATTCGTGATTATGATTGGCCCAGTCCACAGCAGCGTGATCCTGGCACTGAGTGAGTGAGGAATCCCTACCTTGCTGAATGAAAATTGCCCAACATTCCAGTTTCCAGTTTTATTCAGAAAATCAAGCTAGCATCATCAAAGCAACTTTGTTACAGACCCGATGTTTAAAAGAATCCTCTGTTAAGCATCATCGGCTGACAGACAGACTGACTTATTTTTCTGTGGATTTGATGGCGTACTACATCCCCAGAAGGACTGACAGCCAGGAGCCAATATATTAACCGTTACCACAAGCATTTGTCAGCTAAACATCCGTTTTTTTCTGTATCACTCAACTATTATTTATACTGAGTCTTGTTTATAATAGAGAGGGCTATTTGTATTGTTGATGTGTTGCTGTCGTCGTGGATGGATGGATCAGAGCAACAGATAGAACATGATAAAATGATCAATAAGCTTATGCATCATAATTACCTGGAGAAATTTGACTTGAAATATGTAAACAAAGCTGCAGTACCTATAACTTGTAAAAGCATGTTTTCTATCACTTTGAAATTATGCAAATGGGAAATTAAGTTTTCATCTATCCATTTCAAGCTATATTAAACAACAAAATAAAATGTGATTTTTTTTTGGGGGGGGGGTATACTGAGTCTGGCTTTAATCAGTTATAAATTACTTCTGAAATTGGCAATTGAATACAGTATAATAGCAGTGAAAGTGTATAAGGCTATACCACTCATTCATCTCTAAAAGTACAAATAAAGTGCTGACCTCTGCAGGACAGAAAGATGCCGAAGATGCCACAACAAGAATCTTTCTAAGCTGGTATATACAGTATAAATGCACCTGAGCTGTTTTGTCTGTGTGTCTATGTTTATATATTCCCACAACATGCCAAAGAGTGTATAATGGTACAAAACTGATACAACTCGCAAACACCACACAATTACCATCGTCAATAGCATTATTGTGACGATTAAAAATGATGTGACCTTTTGTGGATCCATTTAGCTGGAATGTATTGCCTGAGTTCCTAGAGTGCTATCTCCCTGCTAAAAAGCCCTACCTTGAAATAAAAAGCCCACAGCAACATGATATGAACATGATAAATACTTATTTAAAGCTACATTAAACTGCCTAATTTCATGGTGTCTGGCTTGAAGTTGACTATATAAATCCTAATGGAGTTATAATAAACCATGCATAATTCATAAATCCTTTCCCTTTCACATGCAGGATGCATTGTCAAAATAGTGGGCTAAGAAATCATTCAAAATGCTGCTGTATATATCTCAGACGTGGCTGCAGACCCTCGATTTCCCTCTCTGCACTGCTAACTGTGCAGACAATCCCTGACTGTCATATCACTTCATTCCTGATAGACCCTGTTCTGTTGGAGAGAGAACATTTTTGGGGGGCTGATGACAGCTAAACTTATAAGAATAATATGAGTGGGTTGATAAGGTCACAGAGGAGGCCAAGAACCAGACACACTCATCTCCATATAGCACTGCTATGTGGGAACTGTTTAGGAGGGAGGGAGAAGGGGGTAGAGGGAGGGAGTGAATGAAGGAGTGAGGGCAGGAAGGAGGTGAGAGAGTGGAGGAAGAGAGAGACTAATGCTCCATAGCCTTTAGTCTGTGACTTACGGAATTCCTTTGACCTATGAACACACTACCGTTAATGTGTTTGCATGGTACATTGTATTGTATGGTATTGCATGATGGCCTTGCACCAGTCTAGGTAAATCTGCAGAAATCGTGGGAATACATGGGAACTCATCTCACTGCCCACTGGTCCTGCTGTAACGGCTGTTGGAAGGAGAAGGTGTGGGCCAAAGCGCAGCGTGGTACGTGTCCATGATTTTAGTTGACTGAACACTAAAACACAAAACAACAACGTGAATAAACGAAACCGAAACAGTCCTGTAAGGTGCAGAAAACACTCAACAGAAAACAACTACCCACAAGACACAGGTGGGAAAAGGCTACCTAAGTATGGTTCTCAATCAGAGACAACGAAAGACAGCTGCCTCTGATTGAGAACCACACCTGGCCAAACACACAGAAATAGAAAACAAAAAACACAAAAACATTGAATGCCCACCCCAACTCACGCCCTGACCAAATCGAAATAGAGACATAAAAAGGATCTCTAAGGTCAGGGCATGACACCTGCTTAGATCTCTGGTTTTATGCACACTTGTCCACCTGTTCTCCTGCACACTCCACCGTGCTAGAAGGAAATAGCATAAAATTAAATAAATTTGCCATCGTGCTAGAAGGAAATAGCATAAAATTAAATAAATTTGCCATCTAAGGGTTTCAGTAGTAAACACAACATCCAAGAGGAAAACAATTAGCCAGCTAACAACTGTAGCGAAGTTTGCCAGAAAGTGCAAAAAAAGTGTTTTTGACTATTTGGCTCCACCACCAGTTTGCACATTTAGCAATGCTTGAATGTATCGACAGCTCTTTGCTAGCAAGCTAAATTAGCTAGCTAGCTTGCTTACTACATAGACTTGCCTAGTTAAATAAAGGTTAAATAAATAAATAGTTTCACTTACCAGTAGACAGCTAGCTCTGGCATTCGTGATTATGATTGGCCCAGTCCACAGCAGCGTGATCCTGGCACTGAGTGAGTGAGGAATCCCTACCTTGCTGAATGAAAATTGCCCAACATTCCAGTTTCCAGTTTTATTCAGAAAATCAAGCTAGCATCATCAAAGCAACTTTGTTACAGACCCGATGTTTAAAAAAATCCTCTGTTAAGCATCATCGGCTGACAGACAGACTAACTTCTTTTTAATTACTTTGACATATGAACACACTGCCTTTAATGTGTTTGCATGGTACATTGTATTGTATGGTATTCCATGATGGCCTTGCACCAGTCTAGGTAAATCTGCAGAGATCGTGGGAATACATGGGAACTCCTCTTACTGCCCACAGGTCCTGCTTAGATCTCTTTTTTTATGTTCACCTGTTCACCTGTTCACCTGTCCACTCCACCGTGCTAGAAGGAAATAGCAAACAAAACACCTTCATTCCCACTACTGTACATATTATTTAAGAATCAGAGAGGTGCTGGTATGCTTCGTAAAAGCCCAGACATATAAAAAACACTACACGGATTTAGTAATGTTCACTAGAAGATCATCGTTGATTAAATGACAAATACCCATTCCAAGAGAGTCTATTCTCTCTAATTAAGTCTTTGTCTATACTCATAGATTTTCCTTGCAATTACACATAATTAGTAGTCTGAGTGAAAAACATTTGAACAGATAAATATTTTATTCCCTTGTGGAGAGAATAATGACTGTTTGATTCCATGGATTTATACTTGAATAGAGCTTAATATGCTTGCCATTCCACAGACATCAAGTCCGTATTTTAATTAAAACCTTAATTACATTTCCTAGCTAGCTATTTATCTATATAACATTAGAAGATGATAATCTCTCTCAAGCGTAATTTCCAAAGTCCCCAACACATGTCATGCATTTATTTGGATAGAAATACTATAGATTTGCTGAATTAGTTTTTTCCCTCAGTGTTGTGGCTCTTTGTTGCAGAACCTCCAAAGAAATTGACATTATTTAAAATCCATTGAGCGGCTAGAGAGGTTTGAGACAGGGCAAGCATTAAATCTCAGTTTATTGCGGGGAAACAAAATGCTTATTGTTGGTGTATGACAAGCCTTTGTATTGAACAAACACAAAGAAATGTGCTCATAAAGCACTGTAAAGTACTTAACAAGACATTCAACTTCAATCAATGATGGCAGTAGAATAGCAAGAGGCTGCTACAGTACAGTTCAGTACAAGGAAATCGAGTTTGATGTTTCAGCTCAGGTTCAGCCAAACAGAAAACAGGGCCCTGGGGGGTGTGGTAGGCAATGCAGAGTGCCTGGATGCACAGTGTGTTAGAAAAGTATTTTGATAAGTTACAGCCTTACTCTAAAATTGATTAAATCGCTTTTGTTCCTCATCAATCTACACACAATACCACATAATGACAAAGCAAAAACACGTTTTTAGACATTTTTGTAAATGTATTAATAATAGAAAACTGAAATATTACATTTATATAAGATCATTTACTCAGTACTTTGTTGAAGCACCTTTGGCAGCGATTACAGCCTCGAGTCTTCTTGGGTATGACGCTACAAGCTTAGCACACCTGTATTTGGGGAGTTTCTCCCATTCTTCTCTTCAGAGCCTATCAAGCTCTGGCTGTGTGCCTAGGGTCATTGTCCTGCCGAAATGTGAACATTTCCCCCAGTCTGAGGTCCGGAGTGCTCTGGAGCAGGTTTTCATCAAGGAGCTCTCTGTACTTTGCTCAGTTCATCTTTCCCTCAAACCTGGATAGTCTCCCAGTCCCTACCACTGAAAAACAACCCCACAGCATGATGCTATCACCACCATGGTTCGCCGTAGGGATGGTATTGGCCAGGTGATGTGAGGTGCCTGGTTTCCCCCAGATTTGACGATTGGCATTCAGGCCAAAGAGTTCAATCTTGGTTTCATCAGACCAGAGAATGTTGGTTCCAAACTTCTTCCATTTAAGAATTATTGAGGCCACTGTGTTCTTAGGGACCTTCAATGCTGCAGAAATGTTTTGGTACCCTTCCCCAGATCTGTGCCTTGACACAATCCTGTCTCGGAGCTCTACGGACAATTCCTTTGACCTCATGGCTTGGTTTTTGCTCTGACGTGCACTGTCAACTGTGAGACCGAATCATGTCCAATCAATTGAATTTACCACAGGTGGACTCCAATCAAGTTGTAGGCACTTCTCAAGGATGATCGATGGAAATAGGAAACAAGATTTGAAATCTGTGAATGTATTGTAAAATTGTATTACTGCCTTAATTGGTTGCCTTGGTCGCAGCTAATGGGGATTCTTAATAAATACAAGTACACCTGAGCTAAATTTCGTGTCTCATAGCAAAGTGTCTGAATAATTAATAATACATAATAATACACAATTAATACATTTGCAAACGTTTCTAAAAACCTGTTTTCACTTTGTCATTATATGGTATTGTGTATAGACTAATGATATTTTTATTTTATTTCATCCATTCAGAATAAGGCTGTAACGTAACAAAATGTGGAAAAAGTAAAGGGGTCTGAATACTTTCCAAATGCACTGTATGTCTGATATTCAGTTTCAATGTCCCTCCTATCAAATTCACCATGACTTCAATGACCCCATTATGAAAAAAGTCAGCTCCTGCACACACAGTAATATTACCTCTATACACATGATAATACACACTATAATATTACCTCTATTCACATGATAATAACACACTATAATATTACCTCTATACACATGATAATACACACTATAATATTACCTCTATACACATGATAATACACACTATAATATTACCTCTATACACATGATAATAACACACTATAATATTACCTCTATACACATGATAATAACACACAGTAATATTACCTCTATACACATGATAATACACACTATAATATTACCTCTATACACATGATAATACACACTATAATATTACCTCTATACACATGATAATAACACACTATAATATTACCTCTATACACATGATAATAACACACTATAATATTACTATAATATTACCTAGTTTGACCAGCTGTTTTCAGCAAATGATATTTTTGAATTAGGTTGTCATATTGTAATGTTTGTAAGCAAAAAACTATTTAGCTAGCTTCTAGCCCAGTGTTTGATATGCAAAGCAATCTCCTCGTAATTAACAGTCAGTGTTGACGAGTGTCCTGATGAGAAGGCAAACTTTTCTAGCTATGCCAGGAAAAATCAGTCATTATCAGCTCATTGTTATGGATGCACCCAAAGGAATGTCAATAGAAAATAGCTACTTTGTTGTTATTCTGGCTGCAGAGGTCGTGACTGTGTAGCCGTAGCTAGTTGGGTAGCTAGCAGCATGCAAGGGATAATAAGGTTGCCAGCGAACATGGAACGGACCATAAAGAATGAACGACTCAGTTGTAAATATTCAACTAATTGAACGAACGACCAAAACATAACAATGATAATATTAACGAAATAAAAGTATTTGTAGTGGTAAAAATGTGCTTTCATATAGTTTTCTTTGGCAACTGTGGTATAAGCGTGATAAAATCCTCCGTTCACATTAACTTGAAAAAATTAACTTCAGCAAGGGACTCGCTTTTGTGACCATCAATCAATCAAATGCATTTTAAAGGCCCTTTTAACATCAGTGGTTGTCACAAACCAGCATACAACCCAACAAATATTATTGTAAAGTTTACACTAAACGGCAAGATACAATAAGAGTAGCTTCCTCAATAAAATTATGTCAAACTACAGATTAAAAGCCTACTGCTTTTAGCACATCTTGGCCTTAATGTAAATACAAAATAACTGCATATTTATATTTTTATATTTTTTTAAATATATTTTTTTAACGATTTCTGAGGTTTTTCTGGCGGCTGGTTGTGAGTTATGGACGTGTCACAGAGAGTCCAGTTGTCCTTGATATGCCCTTGTGATTCAGTGTAGAGTCCTGCAAGATAGGAAATGAGCACTAAAACACTGATAAACTATGGCTGTGGACACCAAGATTAAACACACATTTCCCAAAGAGAATCACACATGCATCAACCAACCACTGCTGCTATACTGAAAGGGTTGTCAAGACAACACCTATACGCATTCTGAACCCAGCCCCACTGCTACTCAGATACATTACTGATGGCATACAGAGCCATATGTGCAGTAAAGAGTGGGAAATATGCCCAAGAAGTAAGTGTTTTAAAACCGTATTATGCAAGCGTTCCTAAATATGATTTGCATAGTCATCTAAAGCCCTTATTTTGGTCCTCGACTGTACAAATCCCCCTGAGTTTGTGGTATAAACATTGGTCTCCAGGGTTCTGGAGAGTAGGCCTATTGTATATCAAAGAAGCTTCCTCACAGACACAGTGACTTCTGCGTCAAGCCACAACTGTATGGCATCTGTTCTGTTCAGGAAGTTTTGACTTTACTGAGTCATAAAGACTCTTGCCTGTGTTTCTAAACGTGCTGTCCTTCGGTGAAGTATGAGGTGTTATTCTGCTTGTTAGTGGAGGCGGGCGGAGCGGATGTGTGGGGCGGGCAAGTTGTTGACTGATTAGGGCAAGAGAGAAGTTGAACCCATAGACTGGGGATGGATGAAATCTCCTGGCTATAGAGAGAGACTGTCTGTCTGACCGCCAGCCAGCCAACTCTCTGTCTGGGCTGCAGTCCAGGTCTGTAGCTTCACAACTGCAATGAGATTAGACAGCTCTGTTAGGACATTATACCCTGACTGGAATGGACAGCACACTTAGAGCTGAAAACACTGATAAAATGAACCGCATCACAAACAGTACCTGTCAAAAGTTTGGACCCACATACTCATAGCAGGGTTTTTCTTTATTTTAACTATTTTATACATTGTAAAATAATAATGAAGACATCAAAACTATGAAATAGCACACATAGAATCATGTAGTAACCAGAAAAGTATTAAACAAATACAAGTATATTTTATATTTGAGATTCTTAACAGTAGCCACTCTTTGCCTTGATGTCAGCTTTGCACATTCTTGGCATTCTCTCAATCAGCTTCATGAGGTAGTCACCTGGAATGCATTGCAAATAACAGGTGTGCCTTGTTAAGTTAATTTGTGGAATTTCTTTCCTTTCCTTTCCTTCTCTTCTCCTCCTTCTTGTCTTGTGACAAGGTAGGTGTGGTATACAGAAGATTGCCCTATTTGGTAAAATACCAAGTACATATTATGGCAAGAACAGCTCAAATAGGCAAAGAGAAACGACAGTCCATCATTACTCTAAGACATGAAGGTCAGTCAATGCGGAAAATTTCAAGGTAGTTCAAGTGCAGTCGCAAAAACCATTAAGCGCTATGATGAAACTGTCTCTCATGGGGACGCCACAGGAAAGGAAGACCCAGAGTTACCTCTGCTACAGAGGATAAGTTCATTAGAGTTACCAGCCTCAGAAATTGCAGCCCAAATAAATGCTTCACAGAGTTCAAGTAACATACACATCTCAACATCAACTGTTCAGAGGAGAATCAGGCCTTCATGGTCGAATTGCAGCGAAGAAACCACGACTAAAGGACACCAATAATAAGAAGAGACTTGCTTGGGCTAAGAAACACGAGCAATGGACATTAGACTGGTGGAAATCTGTCCTTTGGTCTGAGTCTAAATTGAAATGTTTGGTTCCAACCGCTGTGTCTTGTGAGATGCAGAGTAGGTGAATGGGTGATCTCTGCATTTGTCGTTCCCACCGTGAAGCATGGAGGACGAGGTGTGATGGTGTGGGGGTGCTTTGCTGGTGACACTGTCAGTGATTTATTTAGAATTCAAGGTACACTTAACCAGCATGGCTACTACAGCATTCTGCAGCAATACGCCATTCCATCTGGCTTGCACTTAGTGGGACTGTCATTTGTTTTGAACAGGACACTGACGCAAAACACAACTTCAGGTTGTGTAAGGGCTATTTGACCAAGAAGGATAGTGACAGAGTGCTGCATCAGATGACTTGGCTTCCACAATCACCTGACCTCAACCAAATTGAGATGGTTTGGGATGAGTTGGACGGCAGAGTGAAGGAAAAGCAGCCAACAAGTGCTCAGCATATGTGGGAACTCTTTCAAGACTGTTGGAGAAGCATTCCATGTGAAGCTGGTTGAGAGAATGCCAAGAGTTTGCAAAGCTGCAATCAAGGCAAAGAGTGGTTATTTTGAAGAATCTACAATGTAAAATATATTTTGATTAGTTGAACACCATTTTTTGTTTACCACATGATTACATGTGCTATTTGATAATTTTGATGTATTAACTATTATTCTACAATGTAGCAAATAGTAAAAAATTAAGAAAAACCCATGAATGTGTAGGTGTGTCCAAACTTTTGACTGGTACTGTACATTTTACTTTCATTTTATTTCAAAAGGCAGAATAGATTCCACCCGACAGAATGGACTTTTGGATGTTGAAATAGAGTACTCTGCTGAATGGTTAGAATAGAATACATATTTAAGATTTTTGCCTCTGAGGTCAAGAGGGCAACAAATCAGGACACCTCCGCCATCTAGGACTGTAAACATGACACAATGCCCTTTCCACCTCGACATCCTCCCTTTTCACCTCAAACACTGCTATTGTTTGAAATCTCTCCTTTGTTAAACCCTAGAAAGCACTGTAGGTGCCATTCGAACTACCCAAACACCACATTTCCACCAACTGACAAAAGTGCAGACAGACCGTCCCTGAACGGACAACTGATTGTCTGACCATGATAGTCAAACAAATATCAACCAGAGTTTATCCTCAATAGTCTGATTTCACTCAGAGGAAGATGCCTGTCCTCTCTAGTCCTTGATTTGCTCAAAGGAGTTCAGGCCTAGTCCCTTTGAAGTGTACAAGAAAAAAGTATTTGCAAAGAGGGCTCTATACAAATAGAATGTGATTTGATTACATGACAAGAAGCAAAGTTTTATATTGGGAGTTTGAAAATAAAGCTTGATCTGACTGCTTCTTGACATCAGCCTTGAACAAAATGGGCGTCTTCAATCACAATTACAACTGTAAAAAGCCTTCGCTGTTCAGAGACACATTCAAATGAGACAAGAAAGAAAATAAATAAAGTCTCTCCACTCAGGAATATAATAATTAGGGCATGAGTTTGACGTTGTTGTCAGACGTACCTGTCTAATTATATTTCAGAACTCATTAGGATGTTTGAGTTTGCTGAGTCTGAAACACTGAATACTGTACCACCTCAGCTAAGAAACACCTCCACATCTGTGTTCTAACAATACATGTGTCTGTCTGATTGCTTGCCTAAACAATATGAAATGTGAAAATCTATATCCTCTAAGAAGTCAAACATTCCTGGAGAAAAAGAAAAAGCAAATTGAGCGGTGAAGAGTAGAGTAGTACCCCCCAAAGTGACTGTGCATACTTGACTGATCACAGTAACAAATGAAGAGCGACATACACCAACCCTGCAATCATCGACACAGTGAGAGCTCCAGTAATGGCCCCCAGGAATTGGAGACACTTTGATTTTCTTTGTGTTCCTGGAACATCAAGCGTCCGACTGAACCGATTCCCTGGACTGTCATTAGTGTGGCTGAGGAGGCTGTTTTTCCACCATCACCTGAGAGAGCAATTAGAGATGCCGCTTCCCAGGCCCCTCTGTGAGTCCGCCCCTCCGCCACACAACCGATCAGATCCAGTAACGCTTCGCAGCCCAAAATGATCCGAACCACACAAAATTACTGATACAAACATTACCCACCACTGAATCGGATGGAGAGAGAGCGAGAGTGTGTGAGAGAGTGCAATTGCAAGTGTTTGCTGTTTGGGGTTTTAGGCTGGGTTTCTGTACAGCACTTTGAGATATCAGCTGATGTACGAAGGGCTATATAAATAAATTTGATTTGATTTGAAATTTGATTTGAGTGCAAGAGAGAGTGTGAGAGAGTGAGAGAGAGAGAGAGAGAGAGAGAGAGAGAGAGAGAGAGAGAGAGAGAGAGAGAGAGAGAGAGAGAGAGAGAGAGAGAGAGAGAGAGAGAGAGAGAGAGAGAAAGTGAGAGAGAGTTAGAAGGATAGAGAAAGAGGTTAAATAAAGTGTTAAGAGGACAGAAGCGCTGTGGCGTTTCTACGTAAAGCTGGTGGGTAAGGGGATCATGCTACTGACGGTGACAGAGAGACAGAGCTCAAGACACTCACCTGCTGTATGTGCATACAATACTTCCACCCACTCTCTGAAAGGTAAACACAGATGGCTTTTAGAAACTGTCTCAGAGGGGTTTAGAAACACACGCACAAACAGGCTACTCAGACACACACACACCTCAGCCTAGCAAGGTGAAAGACACCCATGCACTCACACTGCTGAGAAAGCTACAATCAGTTCTGCAAAGGTCACCTATTACCCAAGACACTCTGTTTCTTCTCCGCTCTGATAAAAAGGTCAGCCCTGAATCACTCTTTACCACAAACATGAAACACTCAATGGAAAGCTGAGATCTTGGGCAACTAATTGCCCCTCGAATGCAGTGCCCTCTTGATGTTCAGTTTATTAATCCTGTCTAGTCCTATTATGAAATGCACTGAGTGAGTGAGTGAGTGAGTGAGTGAGTGAGTGAGTGAGTGAGTGAGTGAGTGAGTGAGTGAGTGAGTGAGGGAGGGAGGGAGGGAGGGAGGGAGGGAGGGAGGGATTTTGTAAGCAAGCAGAGACTTTTTCCAGAGAAGCAGTTGACCAGAAGAGATTAAAGTGGAGAGTAGAGCAGTGAAGAGGCATATTATTTCTTTGTATGTGATAAATGTTTCACGGAAAGTGAAAGAGACGTAGTGTTCATATTCCAGCCATAGACTTTATATTCCACCAAAAATCAGAAGAATCATAGAACAGAGTGATGGAGATGTAAAACGTTCTCCAGACAAGAAACCACTGGGTGGGAGTGTTCTAATGATGACAATGGTAGTAGAATAATGCTCTGCTAGGTTACATGCTGAGAGTGATGTGTTGGGGGTAAAACTTTTGATAATAAATGACTCAACTTGCTGCATAATTATCTGCTCTAAAAAGCTGACACCGTGCCTCCTACATTGAGAGAAAGAGAGCTCAAGGAAGAGAGAGAGAGACAGAGAGACAGAGAGAGAGAGAGAGAGAGAGAGAGAGAGAGAGAGAGAGAGAGAGAGAGAGAGAGAGAGAGGAGAGAAAGACTGACTGGTTTCAAAAGTCTTCCTCGATAAGAGGGGAACATACTCCTCTGTTCACCTACTAATGAATTGATGCTCTCCTCGATCACTTGACCGCTTATCAGTTTCCGGGTCACGGAGGAGAGGAAAAAGGAGGAGTTGAGGAGAGGACAGACTTTTCCCCAATTGAGACTCTCCCCCATGTATCATGCCCATAGAGAATGATAAAGGCCTATAGTGGCCAAAAGGCAGTATTAGCATGGGCACCGCCCATGCGGGCTTCCACCATTTTAATGTAGTCAACTGGGTGGGACTTCCAACTTTATTGGCTGATCCCTCCTGGTGATCCTGTTAGAGTCATGTCCAACCGTGTCAGCAGGAGGGATCAGCCAAACATGAAGAAGAAGAAAATGTACTACTTAAAAATAGAGATCGCCTCAATGGCGCTGCCCATGCTGTCACAGACGCCATAATGGTATGGATAAAATGATGAGGCCTCTTTCTATCTCTATGGTCAGGACTTCAAAAACACTCTGGACCAAGTAATTGTAGCCTTTCAAATTTACATTTACATTTACATTTAAGTCATTTAGCAGACGCTCTTATCCAGAGCGACTTACAAATTGGTGCATTCACCTTAAATTGCCTGTTGAGAACATACATTTACGATGCCTATACTCCCAGTTGTGAGTGCTGTAGGAGGGATAGACTCATTCTAGACAAAGTAGGTCTCATCCTAGACTACAAGATGGCGCAAACAGAGATAGTCGCCTCGCTTCAAGTCCTTAGGAAACTATAGGGTAATTATTTTTTTAATGTATTTTTCTTACGTTGTTAGTCCAGAAAATGTTAACTGTTATTACATACAGCCAGGAAGAACTATTGCATATAAGAGCGATGTTAACTTACCAACATTACGACCAGGAATATGACTTTCCCGAAGCGGATCCTTTGTTCGAGACTTCCACCCTGGATATTGGACCTAATCCCAGAGGCCGACCCACAACAACATCGTCACCGGAGAGGGAGATGGAGCGGCCCCCTGGTCAGACTTAGACGTTGAGCACACCATCCACCGCTTCCGTGCGTATTACTCGCCAATGTCCAGTCTCTAGACAACAAGGTCGACGAAATGAGTGCACTAGTTGCCTTCCAGAGAGACATCAGAGACTGTAACATTCTCTGTTTCACAGAAATATGGCTCACTCAGGAAATGTTGTCAGAGTTGGTACAGCCACCAGGTTTCTTCATGCGTCACGCCGACAGAAACAAACATCTCTCTGGTAGGAAGAAGGGAGGGGGTGTATGCCTCATGATTAATGACTCATGGTGTAATCATAACAACATATGGGAACTCAAGTCTTTTTGTTCACCTGACCTAGAACTCGTTACAATCAAATGCCGACAGCATTAGATGTGTATACCTCCGCCCCAATATATCCTGAGGCTGCATTTATTGTAGCTGGGGATTTTAACAAAGCTAATTTGAGAGCAAGCATGTCATGTTTTGTCTTAGATTGTCTTGTCATTTTGGCTTTTCCCTCTGTTCATTTTCCCCCTGCTGGTCTTTTTAGGTTCGTTCCCCTTTTTCTCTCTCCCTTCCTCTCTCTCTTCTCTCTATCGTTCCGTTCCTGCTCCCAGCTGTTCCTATTCCCCTAATCAATCATTTAGTCTTCCCACACCTGTTCCCTATTCTTTTCCCTGATTAGAGTCCCTATTTCTCTCCTTGTTTTCCGTTCCTGCCCTGTCGGATCCTTGTCTATTGTTCACCGTGCTGTGTCTGTGTATCGCCCTGTCGTGTCGTGTTTCCCTCAGATGCTGCGTGGAGAGCAGGTGTCTGAGTCTGCTAGGTTCAAGTGCCTTCCCGAGGCAACCTGCAGTTCTTGATCGAGTCTCCAGTCTGTTCTCGTCATTACGAGTGGAATTATGTCTTATGTTTGTAGAATTACTTTACTGGATTAAAGACTCTGTTTTCGCCAAGTCGCTTTTGGGTCCTCATTCACCTGCATGACAGAAGGATCCGACCAAAGAATGGACCCAGCGACTACAGACGTTCGTAACACTGCCGTCGAGATCCAAGGAGCCATGCTCGGCAGACACGAGCAGGAATTGTCTGCTGCTCGCCATGCCGTGGAGAACCTGGCCGCTCAGGTTTCCGACCTCTCTGGACAGTTCCAGAGTCTTCGTCTCGTGCCACCTGTTACTTCCTGGCCTGCCGAGCCTCCGGAACCTAGGGTTAATAACCCACCTTGCTACTCCGGGCAGCCCACGGAGTGCCGCTCCTTTCTCACTCAGTGTGATATTGTGTTCTCTCTCCAACCCAACACATACTCTAGCGAGAGAGCTAGGGTTGCTTACGTCATTTCACTCCTTACTGGCCGGGCTCGAGAGTGGGGCACAGCTATCTGGGAGGCAAGGGCTGATTGTTCAAACAATTACCAGAACTTTAAAGAGGAGATGATTCGGGTTTTTGACCGTTCAGTTTTTGGTAGGGAGGCTTCTAGGGCCCTGGCTTCCCTATGCCAAGGTGATCGATCCATAACGGATTACTCTATAGAGTTTCGCACTCTTGCTGCCTCTAGTGACTGGAACGAGCCGGCGCTGCTCGCTCGTTTTCTGGAGGGACTCCACGCAGTGGTCAAAGATGAGATTCTCTCTCGGGAGGTTCCTTCCAGTGTGGACTCTTTGATTGCTCTCGCCATCCGCATAGAACGACGGGTAGATCTTCGTCACCAAGCTCGTGGAAGAGAGCTCGCGTCAACGGTGTTTCCCTGCTCCGAATCGCAACCATCTCCCTCCTCTGGCTCAGAGACTGAGCCCATGCAGCTGGGAGGTATTCGCATCTCGACTAAGGAGAGGGAACGGAGGATCACCAACCGCCTGTGCCTCTATTGCGGATTTGATGGACATTTTGTCAATTCATGTCCAGTAAAAGGCCAGAGCTCATCAGTAAGCGGAGGGCTACTGGTGAGCGCTACTACTCAGGTCTCTTCATCTAGATCCTGTACTACTATGTCGGTCCATCTACGCTGGACCGGTTCGGGTGCTACATGCAGTGCCTTGATTGACTCGGGGCTGAGGGTTGTTTCATGGACGAAGCATGGGCTCGGAAACATGACATTCCTTTCAGACAGTTAGACAAGCCTACGCCCATGTTTGCCTTAGATGGTAGTCATCTTCCCAGTATCAGATTTGAGACACTACCTTTAACTCTCACAGTATCTGGTAACCACAGTGAGACTATTTCTTTTTTTGATTTTTCGTTCACCTTTTACACCTATTTTTTGGTTCATCCCTGGCTAGTATGTCATAATCCTTCTATTAATTGGTCTAGTAATTCTATCCTATCCTGGAACGTTTCTTGTCATGTGAAGTGTTTAATGTCTGCCATCCCTCCCATTTCTTCTGTCCCCACTTCTCAGGAGGAACCTGGCGATTTGACAGGAGTGCCGGAGGAATATCATGATCTGCGCACGGTCTTCAGTCGGTCCCGAGCCAACTCCCTTCCTCCTCACCGGTCGTATGATTGTAGTATTGATCTCCTTCCGGGGACCACTCCTCCTCGGGGTAGACTATACTCTCTGTCGGCTCCCGAACGTAAGGCTCTCGAGGATTATTTATCTGTGTCTCTTGACGCCGGTACCATAGTGCCTTCTTCCTCTCCGGCCGGGGCGGGGTTCTTTTTGTTAAGAAAAGGACGGTACTCTGCGCCCCTGCGTGGATTATCGAGGGCTGAATGACATAACGGTTAAGAATCGTTATCCGCTTCCCCTTATGTCATCAGCCTTCGAGATTCTGCAGGGAGCCAGGTGCTTTACTAAGTTGGACCTTCGTAACGCTTACCATCTCGTGCGCATCAGAGAGGGGGACGAGTGGAAAACGGCGTTTAACACTCCGTTAGGGCATTTTGAGTACCGGGTTCTGCCGTTTGGTCTCGCCAATGCGCCAGCTGTTTTTCAGGCATTAGTTAATGATGTTCTGAGAGACATGCGGAACATCTTTGTTTTTGTCTATCTTGACGATATCCTGATTTTTTCACCGTCACTCGAGATTCATGTTCAGCACGTTCGACGTGTTCTACAGCGCCTTTTAGAGAATTGTCTCTACGTGAAGGCTGAGAAGTGCTCTTTTCATGTCTCCTCCGTTACTTTTCTCGGTTCCGTTATTTCCGCTGAAGGCATTCAGATGGATTCCGCTAAGGTCCAAGCTGTCAGTGATTGGCCCGTTCCAAGGTCACGTGTCGAGTTGCAGCGCTTTTTAGGTTTCGCTAATTTCTATCGGCGTTTCATTCGTAATTTCGGTCAAGTTGCTGCCCCTCTCACAGCTCTTACTTCTGTCAAGACGTGTTTTAAGTGGTCCGGTTCCGCCCAGGGAGCTTTTGATCTTCTAAAAGAACGTTTTACGTCCGCTCCTATCCTCGTTACTCCTGACGTCACTAGACAATTCATTGTCGAGGTTGACGCTTCAGAGGTAGGCGTGGGAGCCATTCTATCCCAGCGCTTCCAGTCTGACGATAAGGTTCATCCTTGCGCTTATTTTTCTCATCGCCTGTCGCCATCTGAACGCAACTATGATGTGGGTAACCGCGAACTGCTCGCCATCCGCTTAGCCCTAGGCGAATGGCGACAGTGGTTGGAGGGGGCGACCGTTCCTTTTGTCGTTTGGACAGACCATAAGAACCTTGAGTACATCCGTTCTGCCAAACGACTTAATGCCCGTCAAGCTCGTTGGGCGTTGTTTTTCGCTCGTTTCGAGTTTGTGATTTCTTACCGTCCGGGTAGCAAAAACACCAAGCCTGATGCCTTATCCCGTCTGTTTAGTTCTTCTGTGGCTTCTACTGATCCCGAGGGATTCTTCCTTATGGGCGTGTTGTCGGGTTGACAGTCTGGGGAATTGAAAGACAGGTTAAGCAAGCACTCACGCACACTGCGTCGCCGCGCGCTTGTCCTAGTAACCTCCTTTTCGTTCCTGTTTCCACTCGTCTGGCTGTTCTTCAGTGGGCTCACTCTGCCAAGTTAGCTGGTCATCCCGGTGTTCGAGGCACTCTTGCGTCTATTCGCCAGCGCTTTTGGTGGCCGACTCAGGAGCGTGACACGCGCCGTTTCGTGGCTGCTTGTTCGGACTGCGCGCAGACTAAGTCGGGTAACTCTCCTCCTGCCGGTCGTCTCAGACCGCTCCCCATTCCTTCTCGACCATGGTCTCACATCGCCCTAGACTTCATTACCGGTCTGCCTTTGTCTGCGGGGAAGACTGTGATTCTTACGGTGGTCGATAGGTTCTCTAAGGCGGCACATTTCATTCCCCTCGCTAAACTTCCTTCCGCTAAGGAGACGGCACAAATCATCATCGAGAATGTGTTCAGAATTCATGGCCTCCCGTTAGACGCCGTTTCAGACAGAGGCCCGCAATTCACGTCACAGTTTTGGAGGGAGTTCTGTCGTTTGATTGGTGCGTCCGTCAGTCTCTCTTCCGGGTTTCATCCCCAGTCTAACGGTCAAGCAGAGAGGGCCAATCAGACGATTGGTCGCATACTACGCAGCCTTTCTTTCAGAAACCCTGCGTCTTGGGCAGAACAGCTCCCCTGGGCAGAATACGCTCACAACTCGCTTCCTTCGTCTGCTACCGGGTTATCTCCGTTTCAGAGTAGTTTGGGTTACCAGCCTCCTCTGTTCTCTTCCCAGCTTGCCGAGTCCAGCGTTCCCTCCGCTCAAGCGTTTGTCCAACGTTGTGAGCGCACCTGGAGGAGGGTGAGGTCTGCACTTTGCCGTTACAGGGCACAGACTGTGAGAGCCGCCAATAAACGCAGGATTAAGAGTCCAAGGTATTGTTGCGGCCAGAGAGTGTGGCTTTCCACTCGCAACCTTCCTCTTACGACAGCTTCTCGTAAGTTGACTCCGCGTTCATTGGTCCGTTCCGTGTCTCCCAGGTCGTCAATCCTGTCGCTGTCCGACTGCTTCTTCCGCGACATCTTCGTCGCGTCCATCCTGTCTTCCATGTCTCCTGTGTCAAGCCCTTTCTTCGCACCCCCGTTCGTCTTCCCTCCCCCCTCCCGTCCTTGTCGAGAGCGCACCTATTTACAAGGTACGTAGGATCATGGACATGCGTTCTCGGGGACGGGGTCACCAATACTTAGTGGATTGGGAGGGTTACGGTCCTGAGGAGAGGAGTTGGGTTCCGTCTCGGGACGTGCTGGACCGTTCACTCATTGATGATTTCCTCCGTTGCCGCCAGGATTCCTCCTCGAGTGCGCCAGGAGGCGCTCGGTGAGTGGGGGGTACTGTCATGTTTTGTCTTAGATTGTCTTGTCATTTTGGCTTTTCCCTCTGTTCATTTCCCCCTGCTGGTCTTTTTAGGTTCGTTCCCCTTTTTCTCTCTCCCTTCCTCTCTCTCTTCTCTCTATCGTTCCGTTCCTGCTCCCAGCTGTTCCTATTCCCCTAATCAATCATTTAGTCTTCCCACACCTGTTCCCTATTCTTTTCCCTGATTAGAGTCCCTATTTCTCTCCTTGTTTTCCGTTCCTGCCCTGTCGGATCCTTGTCTATTGTTCACCGTGCTGTGTCTGTGTATCGCCCTGTCGTGTCGTGTTTCCCTCAGATGCTGCGTGGAGAGCAGGTGTCTGAGTCTGCTAGGTTCAAGTGCCTTCCCGAGGCAACCTGCAGTTCTTGATCGAGTCTCCAGTCTGTTCTCGTCATTACGAGTGGAATTATGTCTTATGTTTGTAGAATTACTTTACTGGATTAAAGACTCTGTTTTCGCCAAGTCGCTTTTGGGTCCTCATTCACCTGCATGACAAAGCATATCTAAATTCTACCAGAACATTGACTGTAGTACCTGATTGAGGAAAACACCGGACCACTGCTACTCTAACTTCTGCGATGCATACGAGGCCCTCCCCTGCCCTCCCGTAGGGCAAATCTGACCATGACTCCATCTTGTTGCTCCGCTCCTATAGGCAGAAACTAAAACAGGAAGCGCCCATGCTTAGATCTATCCAATGCAGGTCTGACCAATCAGATTCCACGCTTCAAGATTGCTTCGATCACGTGGACTGGGATATGTTACAGGTAGCCTCAGACAATAACATCAACGTATACGCTCAGTTAATTAATTTATTAGGAAGTGCATTGTAGATGTTGTACCTATAGTGACTATTAAAACCTTCCCTAACCAGAAGCTGTGGATTGATGGCAGCATTCGTGCAAAACTGAAAGGCAAAACTACCGCATTTAATCATGGCAAGATGACTGGAAACATGACCAAATACACACAGTGTAGTTATTCCCTCTGCAAGGCAATCAGACAAGCAAAGCATCAGTATAGAGACAAAGAGAGTCGCAATTTAACGGCCCACCCAAAAGACGTATGTGACAGGGTCTACAGACAATCACGGATTACAAAAAGAAAACCAGCCCTGTCACGGACATCGACGTCTTGCTCCCAGAGAAATGTAACAACTTATTTGCGCGCTTTGAGGACAATACAGTGCCACCGACATGGCCCGCTACCAAAGACCATGGGCTCTCCTTCTCCGTGGCCAATATGAGTAAAACATTTAAATGTGTTAACCCTCGCAAGGCTGCCGGCCCAGATGACATCCCTAGCCAAGTCCTCAGAGCATGCGCAGACCAGCTGGCTGGTGTTTTTACAGACATATTCAATAAATTCCTATCCCAGTCTTCTGTCCCCACATGCTTCAAGATGGCCACCATTGTTCCTGTTCTCAAGTTGCTAAGGCAACTGAACTAAATGACTATCACCACGTAGCACTCACTTCTGTTATCATGAAGTGCTTTGAGAGATTAGTCAAGGATCATATCACCTCCACCCTACCTGATACCCTAGACCCACTCCAATTTGCTTACCATCCCAATCAGTCCACAGACGATGCAATCACCATCACACTGCACACTGCCCTATCCCATTTGGACAAGGGGAATACCTATGCAAGAATGCTGTTTATTGACTACATCTCAGCATTCAACACCATCGTACCCTCCAACTCATTATTAAGCTTCAGCCTCAATGGGGTCTCAACCCCACCCAGTGCAAATGGGTCCTGGACTTTCTGACGGGCCGAGTGTTACCCCAGCGGCAGTTTTCCAATCTTTAAGGATCTCGGACGATACGAAAGAGAGTTTGAACAGACTGGTAATAGGGGTTGCAACAATGGCGGCGGGTAATTTTCGAAAGAGAGGGTACAGATTGTCTAGCTCAGCTGATTTGTATGGGTCCAAGTTTTTGCAGCTCTGTCAGAACATCTGCTATCTGGATTTGGGTGAAGGAGAAGCTGAGGAGACTTGGGCAAGTAGCTGCAGGTGGTGCAGAGCTGTTGGCCGGGGTTGGGGTAGCCATGAGGAAAGCATGGCCAGTCGTAGAGAAATGTTTATTAAAATTCTCGATTATCGTGGATTTATCGGTGGTGACAGTGTTTCCTAGCCTCAGTGCAGTGGGCAGCTGGGAGGAGGTGCTCTTATTCTTCATGGACAGTGTCCAGATCCCATGCAGACCACCCTCCATTAAGCTTCCAGTGCCATTTGGTTTACCCCACGCAGGTGTCGCCCAGCCACACAAATTGCACCATCAAAGCAGAGAATGTCGGTGTCCGTGGCACGAGGTGGCGTGCATCTACTGGGTGTGCTCGAGGTGCCAGGGTGAAAGAGAAACCTTCTCAGCAGTTACCACAGTAACAAATTGATCTGACCTCTGGAGTGGAGACTCACAGCAAACACTTTGATGCATAAAAATCTATTCATGCACCATGCTTTAATCCATTCCCTTCTCTCTCTCCCTCTTTCCTGAGACACACACACTCACGCACGCAGGCATGCACACAGACCACACATACACACATATGCAAGCACAAAAAACACACACACTGACACACATTCACGGACACACAAAAACTCACAATTGCATGCACACACTCACAGCTGCGCATACACACACTCACAACTGCATACACATTCAGGCACGCGGGCAGGCAGTCAGGCAGGCACACAGACAGACACACCGTTATGCTAAACATTTCCCATTAATATGGACGAGTTAGGCAGAAAAATGTACACGACTGATAGAGAGCAGGAGTCTTCCCAGCAAACCTAAAATTGGTTCTGAACATCAGTTAGGTTGATGCAAATGTTCTCATAACACAAAAGCTGTCCAGTTGTAGATTATAAAATGTTTGTTTAAAACATTTGCCTGATGTTGCAAGAACGTTCCTAGAACACATTTACTCTGTTCTTTAAAGGTTCCCAGAATGTTTATTTAGGATGTGGCAACATTGTGGGGACATGACAACCGATATGTTCCCAAAACAAACATTTGCAGTTGTGCTAACATTCATATAATGTTTG
This sequence comes from Oncorhynchus gorbuscha, assembly GCF_021184085.1. NCBI lineage: Eukaryota > Metazoa > Chordata > Actinopteri > Salmoniformes > Salmonidae > Oncorhynchus > Oncorhynchus gorbuscha. The sequence continues at coordinate 83,341,742 of NC_060188.1, read as the reverse complement.
TTTCAGGGTGCTCAAAACATTGTTGTTGATGTTGGAAAGAATGTTGACAGAGCAGCCATTCTGAGTTCTTTAAAGGTTCCCGGAACATGTAATTAGGTTGTGGGACAAGAGATATGTTCTCAAAACAAAATATGCTCAGTTGTTATGACATTCATACAATGTTAGGCTCAGATATACTCTACTAAAAGAGGGGATGTCTTCATTTCGACCATATTTATAAATTTTGTCAAATGAAAAGTGTAATCAATAAAATATTGTGTTAAAATTGACTGTTCAACTTTAAAGAATCCACCCAAAATATTTCTTACTTGAAGACGCTTGATATGTTCCCCCTTAATATCTGAAAAGCAAAAGTGATCTTGGATCAGCACTCATAGTCTTGGATACCTTGTAAATATGGGTGTAGAAGTAGGCAGCATATAAAGAGGATGGGTGAAGTGATGGTGAATAACCCAATTACCAGAATTGTCCTTGGGTTAGTTCTGTCTAAAGCCCCATTTATACCTGGTGCTAACATGGGTCATTTTTCCTGAGCTTGTCTCAATTCTGATTGTGCCCACATTTCTGGACAGGTGTAGATGATTAAAAGACGCATTGTGATCTGATGATTGTTGTTATGTTCTGTTAATTACGGATGTCCCCTTTAAGGATGAAGCGCCCTTGGTCATGCGCAGTATTGTTCTATGTTACTCTGGTACTAACCTGTTTGAGTAAATGTGAAGCTACAGTTCAATTGTTTGTATTCAGGGTCTTTCTTATTACATAAAGAAGTACTAAGTGTTAAGACACTTCAATGGCGACGAGGATGATTACCTGCAGTGTGCATCACGAATACAGATGGAGTTCGTAGGAAGAGAGGAAGATTTTGACCCTTTAGCACAACAGCTAGCAAGCAGTGAGGACGAGGGGAGAGCTGACGAGAACGAGGCGGCAGATCAAAGACCCGTGGAGCCAGAGGTAAAGGGAATGGCTAGCATCGGGAAAATAGATGTGTTTGATGACACGCAAGAAAACTGGGCAACTTACATTGAACGACTGGAACAGTACTTCATTGCAAACGACATTGCTGATAACAAGAGAGTGCCAGCGTTGTTGAGTTTAATTGGCCCAAAAACATACAGTTTGCTAAGAGATCTGACTGCCCCTCTGAAGCCCTCAAATAAAACATTCACAGAGATTGTGGAGATATTGCAAAATCACCTATCACCTAAACCACTCCTCATCGCGGAACGTTTTCGTTTCCACAAGAGAGATCAGAATGAGGGGGAGGGTGTTCGCCCATATGTAGCAGTGTTGAAGAAACTGTCTGAACATTGCCAGTTGGGAGAGAACCTAAATGACACATTAAGGGATAGATTTGTTTGTGGACTGAAACATGAACACATTCAAAAACGTTTGCTCACAGAATCAGAGCTCACATTTGCAAAGGCTGTTGAAATTGCTGTGGCTATGGAAATCGCGACTAAAGATACTTTTGAGTTGCAAAGTAAAAGAAGTACCGACCTGTCACAAATTTCCCTGCACAAGTTTTCACGCAGTCGACAACGCCCCCGTGTGGCCGAAAAATGCAACAGGTGTGACAGAGATGGTCACAGAGCAGAGGACTGCCGTTTCAAAGACGAAATTTGTCACAAATGCAGTAGAAGGGGGCACATTCAAAGAGCATGCAAAGCCAAATTCAGTCACAACAGGAAAACTGAGAAAATGAAAGGGTCTGTGAATGCACTAGCAGGGAACAGTGGCAGTGATTCAGATGAACGATTAATTGGTACAATGGAGTTAAACACAGTGACTTCTCCCAGCAGTAGCATAATATGGGTGACACCAGATATCGAAGGCAAACCCCTCAAAATGGAGCTGGACACAGGATCTGCAGTGTCTATTATTTCCACTACTGTCTACAATGAGCACTTTAAGGCTATCAAGCTGAAGAACACAAATGTGTTGCTGAAGACATACTCAGGAGAGAGATTGAGCCCAATGGGGGCGTTGCAGGTCAGAGTGCATTATGGGGGGCAAACACAGCAGTTACAGCTGTATGTGGTGCCTGGAACTGGCCCCCATTATTTGGCAGGGAATGGCTTTCAAAAATAAAGCTGAATTGGTGTGACTTGAAAATGCTCCACACGTTCCAGTCCAAAGAGAAAGGCACAGACCAAACACTGGAACACTTGCGGAATAAATACAATACAGTTTTCAGTGATCAGATGGGAACAGTAAAAGGCTTCACAGCAAAACTTGTACTAAGAGATGATGCAACCCCAAAATTCTGCAAAGCCAGATCTGTTCCATACTCCCTGAGACCAAAGGTGGAAGCGGAAATCGATCGCTTGCAGGATACAGGGATCCTGACGAAAGTGGACAGAAGCGAATGGGCCACACCCATAGTTCCTATTGTGAAGAAAGACGGGTCTGTTAGAATGTGTGGGGACTTCAAGGTAACTGTGAATCCAATGTTGCATGTGGACCAATACCCCTACCACGCCTGGATGACATCTTTGCTGCACTAGCGGGTGGGAAACACTTCAGTAAAATCGATCTGAAACAGGCTTACCTGCAGCTACCGGTTGAAGAGAGTTCCAAACAGTACCTGACAATAAACACACACAAAGGGCTATACAGGTATAACCGCCTGGTGTTTGGCATTGCATCAGCCCCAGCCATTTGGCAACGAACTATTGACCAGATTTTGCAAGGAATCCCAGGAACCCAGTGTATCCTGGATGACATGATCATAACAGGACGCACCGACAAAGAGCACCTGGCTAACCTGGAAGAGGTCCTGAAAAGACTGAAAGAGTATGGTCTACAGGCAAACTTAAAGAAGTGTGAGTTCTTCAAAGACAAGATTGTCTTCTGTGGACATGAGATTGACTGTAATGGATTGCACAAAACACAGGACAAAATCGAGGCAGTGGTACAGGCACCACGACCACAAAATATCACAGAAGTGAGATCTTTCACGGGACTGATCAATTACTACAGAAGATTCCTCCCAAACCTTTCAGCAGTACTCCAGCCTCTAAATCAGCTCCTGGAAAAGAATAGGACATGGCGGTGGACAGAGCAATGTGAAAATGCATTTCTGGAGGCAAAACGGCTCATAACATCTGAACAGGTCCTGATGCATTACGACCCTGAAATGCCAGTGAAGTTGGCTTGTGATGCGTCCCCTTATGGATTAGGGGCAGTCCTTTCACACACACTGAAAGATGGGTCAGAGAGGCCAGTTGCATTTGCGTCACGAACATTGAATGATGCAGAGAAAAACTACTCACAAATCGACAAAGAAGCACTGGCACTAGTGTGGGGCGTCAAGAAATTCCACGCATACCTATATGGCAAGCGTTTCACACTGGTTACAGATCACCAGCCGTTGCTTTCCATTTTCAGTCCAAAGAAAGGCATTCCGGCAATGACAGCAGCCAGGTTACAGCGATATGCCCTGTTCCTTGCCAGTCATATGTATGACATTGAGTTTAAGCCGTCATCCCTCCACACAAATGCAGATGGATTATCCAGACTGCCATGTACAAGAGAAAGGCAAAGGAGGGTGGATGCAGTGGACATGTTCCATACCATTCAGCTCGAGGCACTACCGGTCACAAGCACAGTTATCAAACATGAGACAAGGAAAGATGTGACCTTGTCAAAAGTGTACACCTACACCATGTCAGGATGGCCAGCTACTGGCAGAAAGGAGCTGACTCCGTATTTCCAGCGGAGAAACGAAATTACAACGTACCAGGGATGTTTGATGTGGGGAATGAGAGTCATGATACCCCAGAAATGCCAACATCGAGTCTTACAGCAACTACATGAAGGTCATGTTGGAATTGTCAAAATGAAGCTGCTCGCAAGGAGCCACTTCTGGTGGCCAGGTCTGGACCAACAGATAGAAAATATGGCAAAGAACTGTAGTGGATGTTTGGAAACCCTTCACATGCCTGCTCCTGTCCCAGTCCACCCATGGGAATGGCCCGCAGAGCCATGGCAGAGAATTCATGTGGACTACGCTGGTCCTTTTGAAAAGCACATGTTTCTGGTTATAATATATAATAATAATATATGCCATTTAGCAGATGCTTTTATCCAAAGCGACTTACAGTCATGTGTGCATACATTCTACGTATGGGTGGTCCCGGGGATCGAACCCACTACCCTGGCGTTACAAGCGCCATGCTCTACCAACTGAGCTACAGAAGGACCATATTATATACTATATATTATAGTTGATGCCCATTCCAAATGGCCAGAGGTGTTTTGCACTGACTCCTCCACCTCAGCTCAGACGATAGAGTGTCTCAGAACAACGTTTGCACGCTTCGGTTTGCCACTGCAGCTGGTAAGTGACAACGCACAAGCTTTTGTAAGTGACGAGTTTACAAGATTCATGTCAGTAAATGGAATCAAACACTCAACTTCAGCTCCGTACCACCCTGCCACCAATGGGCTGGCAGAACACTTTGTGCAAACTCTAAAGCAAGGACTCCGTGCAGCAAAACGAGACGAAGGGACTTTGCAAACAAAACTGGCCAAGTTCCTGGCCTCCTACTGAAACACCCCACATGCCACAACAAATGAAAGCTCAGCCGCACTGATGTTCGGGAGGCCTCTCCGCACACAGCTGGACATCATGAAGCCAAACAGGCATAATGAAGTGCTGAACAAACAAGCCAAGATGCTCTCCGGTGGCCAGGAGCGCCATCTCCAAACAGGACAGGAAGTGATGGTGCGAGACTACAGAAGAGGAGGGAAATGGACAAGAGGGACCGTACACACACAAACGGGACCCAGAACTTACCAGGTTCAAGTGAGCCCAGACATAATGTGGCGGCGTCACATTAACCAAATGCATTCCACGGAAAACAGCACAACAATCGAGAGAGAACAGGCACAGAGAGCTCCCGAGAGTGACACACAAGGAACTGTAGAGGACGGTGGGGCAGTAGAGAGACCCCAGGCTGAAAGAAGGGAACGTGTTGATGAAGGTGCTGCTATAGCAGACGCTATAATGGAACAAGCACACACTGAGGATGTTCAGGAGCCTCCAGACAATCTGAGACAATCTGAGGCGCTACCCACAGACTAGACTTATAAACAAACAAACAAAAACTAACTGTTCAAGTTCAAATTAAAAGATGCAAAATAACTACAACAAGTTCTGGGAAATGTTTCAGTTGTGGTTTGGTAAAAGTAACTCTGATTGTATAAGAGAAGGAATGTTATGTTCTGTTAATTACGGATGTCCCCTTTAAGGATGAAGCGCCCTTGGTCATGCGCAGTATTGTTCTATGTTACTCTGGTACTAACCTGTTTGAGTAAATGTGAAGCTACAGTTCAATTGCTTGTATTCAGAGTCTTTCTTATTACATAAAGAAGTACTAAGTGTTAAGACACTACAATTGTGATCAAACCTTATAAGTGGAAACAGACAAGATTAGGTCAAGATCCGTACAAAATCAGGATGAAGGAGGCAGGTTAAAGGCAGGTAGAAACATGTTCTAAGAAGACAACAAAATGAAGCATAGGATAAAAGACCTGGCTTAGGAATCTAACATTGCATGTTCAAACCCCACACGTGCAGATTGTCAACAAATTAAGTGTAAAAAAAAAGAAGGTTATATGTGTATGTTCAAATGCTGTTGAAATTTCCTGTGAATAAAGTAATGTGCAGATTTAAATAAAAATGCAATTTGTCTCTGTATCACCTATAATACAGTCCTCAAATGTGAATTGCTATTAAATCTGGAGAGAAACATGAAATGGAAGTAAACTGATTTCTTATGCTTCAATTTGCATGCTGAGAATGTTGTGGTAATATTAGGTCAAACTTAAAAATAAAATGTTCAAAATATATTTGAAATGTTCTGAGGACTTCCAAGACAATGTCAAATGTATATTGCATGAACATCAATGAAATATTATGTTAAACTTAAAACAAATATGCTACGAACGTCTTAAAAACTGACTTCTTTCATTCTTACTACCTAACTTAAACATTGTATGAATGTCATCACAACTGAGCAAATGTTGTGTTTTGGGAACCTAACTCTTGTAGTTTTTTATTTTTTTTATTTCACCTTTATTTAACCAGGTAGGCTAGTTGAGAACAGGTTCTCATTTGCAACTGCGACCTGGCCAATGTACCCACACTGTTCTCACATGCTCCGGGAACCTTTAAATAACGAAGAAAGGCTGTTCTGTCAACATTCTTGCAACATGAAAGTCAGCAGATGGACAGTTTTTGTGTTTTGGGAACATATCTCTTGTCATATCCCGACAATGTTAGCACAAATGTATGAAACGTTCTGGGAATGTTCTTGTAACATCAGGTGAATGTTTCTTCCACCCTAAAATAAACATTGTACAACCATTCAAACAACTGGACAGTTTTTGTGTTTTAAGAACATATATTTTGTGTTGTCCCCACAATGTTCACCCAGACTGTTCCCACATCCTAATGAAACATTCTGGGAACCTTCAAATAAGAGTTTCAATGTTTTTAGGAACGTTCTTGCAACATTAGGCAAATGTTTTAAACATGTTATGAGAACATTTGTCGCTACCTACCAAATGATCTGGGAACGCTCATCGAACTCATTTTGGTTTGCTGAAAAAATATTACTGGTCCATTGAGTTATCAAATAAAATTGTATTTGTCACGTGCTTACTTACAAGCCAACAATGCAATTTTAAGAAGAAATAGAGTTCAGAAAAATATTTACAAAATAAACGAAAGTTTAAAAAATCGAAGTAACGAGGCTATATACAGGGGGTACCGGTACCAAGTCAATGTGCTGAGGTACAAGTTAGTCGATTACATATGGTTAGGTACAGGTTAGTTATTATATAAGGTTAGGTACAGGTTAGTTATTACATTAACAGGATACCTACTGTAATAAGATATTTTGGGGAATGTTCTGTGGTGGTTATTACAGGTGCACATTTCATTTAAAATCTCTTTTGAAAATTAAAATGTTCTTGGGGATGTTATCATCCTAATGTTAGATAAAACCCTAACTAGAACTTAATGAGAATCTAATGTTCTGGGAATGTTCCCATTTTGCATAGTTGCCTGTGTAAAGTTGAGTAAGTCAGGTCCGTTGGGGAAAATAATAACCACAGATAAAATACTAGCACCTCAAGCAATTTCATATGAATTCCAATATGAGAAGAACAAGACTCATGATGTGAATTTAATTTGTTATTGAGGGGAATAAAGTGGCACTCTTTCTATTGTAATGTTCCCAGGCTTATGAGGCTTATATCTATACATCACGATATAAAGAGGGACAATTTATTGAAGCCAATAACAAATTACAATCACAAAGATACATACATGAACAGTAGATAAGACATTTCTACACAAATATTAATCCAGTATTTTCATAATGAAGTACATGAACTTTAATTGATGTGGATGTGTGTTCCAGACCGTTAGACCACTCAGGTTTTACCAACCAGTAGCAACGCAGCTTGTGGAGGAACAATTTACATAAGGTCATTACAGTAATCAAACTAATTGGCAACGCCACCATAAAACTAATTGAGCGTGAATGCCAATCATGATTATACAATATTTCAATGTTTGGCAGGGGTGAATCAATCAGACCCCTCTTTGTACAATGTGAATCCACTGCAGACTGACTGACTAACTAACTGGGAGGATATTGATATTAACACACATGCACGCTTGCGCACGCACACAAGGCTACACACACACACACAAGGCTACACACACACACACACACACACACACACACACACACACACACACACACACACACACACACACACACACACACACACACACACACACACACACACACACACACTGCCCCTGACTGGGGCGATGTTGTTCATATTTACTCAGGTCAGGTGGAATGTTGTTGTTGTTTCCCAGCCCCTAAATGCCACTGCCTCCGTACATGTCATTTAGGAGGGACAGACATTTAACAGGCTGTTAGGTGGGCTGCTGTAACTGTAGATGTCATTTAGGAGGGACAGACATTTAACAGGCTGTTAGGTGGGCTTCTGTAACTGTACATGTCATTTAGGAGGGACAGACATTTAACAGGCTGTTAGGTGGGCTGCTGTAACTGTACATGTCGTTTAGGAGGGACAGACATTTAACAGGCTGTTAGGTGGGTTGCTGTAACTGTACATGTCGTTTAGGAGGGACAGACATTTAACAGGCTGTTAGGTGGGTTTCTGTAACTGTACATGTCATTTAGGAGGGACAGACATTTAACAGGCTGTTAGGTGGGCTGCTGTAACTGTACATGTCATTTAGGAGGGACAGACATTTAACAGGCTGTTAGGTGGGCTGCTGTAACTGTACATGTCATTTAGGAGGGACAGACATTTAACAGGCTGTTAGGTGGGCTGCTGTAACTGGAGCCTTCTGGTCAAGTTTTCCAGGCTGCTACACCTCAACCAGTGACAGCAGCATAGAGCATCACCCCTGTGGATAAAGGAGCAGTGGACAAGCGGATAGCAACTCCACAATGCCACCAAGAGGTGTGGCTGTGTCATGGTAGGGCCATATAGGTACTATGGCTGACACATGGATGCCTCGGGTCTGTGTGCCGTGGCGAACCAACGACCTAAAACATTTAACAATAACACCTGAAATATGTCTGAAATATGTCTTGAAATTGCTGCTGCTCTCTCTCTCCCTCTGTCTGCCCCCCCCTCTCTGAGCTGCCAGGTTTGCCTGTGATGACCGGTCTCTATGGCCAGGCTGTGCTCATTGAGGGCTTTGTAATGGTAGGAGTAGGGGTCACTTGTTTTTAATGATTACAACACTTTGTCAGGACCTGGTTACGAACCCGGGTCTCCGGAGTGAGAAACAGTCACTTAACCAACTGAGCCACGAATAGTCGGCAGAACCCAGAAGATGAGGCAGACACAGCAGTACTTGAGACGGTGTATTTAATGAAGTAAAAAGTGAAGTTCTTCAGGAAAACATGTAACTCCACAACCTCAAAAGGAATTCCACAAGAACAAAGGTAATCCTCCAAGACAAAAAAGGTAAATCCACAAGGTGGAAGGTAAAGCACAAAAAACCTCAAAAGATACTCAAAAACAAACACACAAGAACAAAAAACAGAATTCCACAAGAGAGTCCACCGGGATCAACAAGAGTTCACAGAGTACTAGGGCTGGGTGCTAACATACAAACACAGATCAAAGAACTGAGGAAAACAAAGGGTTTAAATACAATCAGGGGAAACGAGGCACAGGTGCAAATAATAATGGGGATCAAGGGAAAACAAAAGGTCAAAAGGCACAATGGGGGCATCTAGTGACCAAAAACCGGAACAACCCTGGCCAAATCCTGACACACTTGTTGGCTGTTTGTTGGATATTAAATCGGAAGAGGTAATTGGCCTGACTCTGCTCTGCATGAGATGTTTGGAGTTTTTCTCTGTACTCCGAGGATGCACTCTGAAATCCATCTATGCTGCACAAACCAACTAGTCAATAAGCCCCTTTGGACACACACACACACACACACACACACACACACACACACACACACACACACACACACACACACACACACACACACACACACACACACACACACACACACACACACACACACACACACACACACACACACACACCCTGGCCACCTGTGAATCAATATAGTTCAGTTATAATGAATACACTCACTCTCAAAGCCCATGGGTCACAGCATCCCAACCCCCTCCAGTTCACACACATCACTGTGCCTGATGGGTCCACTAACCCCCTTCCCTCCTTTCTGACCTGCAGCTCCGCCCCCATCCTTCACGGCCGTTAAGAAGAAAATGACACATTATGCTTATGAGAAAGCAGAGAAGTCAGGTTAGAGATTTGTTAATATCAAACTCTGTCTCTAGACACATGAACAGCAGTATACAGTCTCACTCAGTTAGTTAGCCTATTAGCCTACAGCCTTTGTGTGTAAAATGGTGTGAACCAGAGCCATAGATACATGACTGTGGTGTAAAAAGATATGTTGTACCTCTGTGTGTGTGTATAGTTCCTTGGCCCAGTGACATTATATTGCCTGCAACTGTCTACTGATGGTGTGGGACAAACCTCACAGGATAGTGCTCTTAAGTCAGTTGTACAAAGCTCGTGATGTATTCTGTACATGCAGGTAGGTAGACGATAACTGTATATCATTTTCAGCTTCCACTTCTTCTGGACCCCAACGTTTCATCACACACTGCCAGTAACACATTGATGTGAAGTCATTTGTCACAATACCAAGTGGCTTAACTCACATTCTCAAAAGCATCGCTAGCGTTCCATACAGTAGACAAATGGTCCAAGAGGAAAGGCACACTATCAAAAAGGATGTGAAAATGCACATTATGGTGACCAAGCTATCAATTCACTTCACTGTGCCAAGTGTTTGTCTAAAAATGGTCTATAATCGGTCATATCTATGAGAGATGAAGGTGCAGACAGACTGAGGCTCACAGTACTTGATGTATGATTCCTATGTGATGGTCACTGACTGCAAGGGAGAGATGGAGTTTAGGAGCATAAACTCCTTGGAAGTTGTGGGAACATATGTTTTTGGTATTCCATTGGTTCTGGGAATGAAGCCATACATATCCTGGGTGGTAAAACTGAACATTTTTTAAACGTTCTGAAAACGGAAGGGAAAATGTTGCTTGTTCTGTGAAATACATTTTTAGTTAACAGGGAGGTTCTGAGAATATTTTACTATAGTTCCTGAAAGTTTTCCTGGGAGGTTGTATTAACGTTCTGAGAACGGAAACAATAGGTTATTTGAAGGTAATTAAACAAAATTCTGAGAACATCTTTCAATAAGACTTTAAATAACACTGCTAGTTTAGTGTGGCTTAACTGTTTTAAACTCAGACAGGACACATGGAAAATAATTAGGCATTAATCATGCAAACACATTTATTTTTTATTGTGACACAGCGTCAGTGAAATGCAAACCTATGATCTTCTGTTCTCTCTTGTCATGACATTGGCCTGTGGGTAAGGTTAATGACCCCCCCATAAATACCTTTCTCTCCTCTCTCTCTTGACTCTACTTAAGGACTCTTGAATAGCCTTTGTTAAACATAGAGAGTCTGGGAACATCAAACGGTGAGGGGAAAGGAACCATATTTGGGTAATCCAACCAGTTGAAAATATGTGTTGGTACTTAATGAATATGATGTCAGTTCGGTTGTCATCTGAGACATTATGACTGATGACAGGATGACATAAACTGTATCTGGGAAAGTCTACACATTATAGTTATCAGAATCACATGGAACTGTTGTGCAATTTAAATGCAATTTAAATTAAACTGTTTGTGAAAAGATTAAATGTAATTTTATCTTCCAAATGAGAGATTTGTGAAGAGACTTGGGTTATAAACTATGAAACACACCCTTCTCTCCCTCCACTATATACGCCCTTGACGAAAATGTAACCTTCTGTTTCGAGGATGATAGGACGACGGTCCATACGTTGAAAAGGATGAACATGTCAACTACAGAACTAAGCCAACCTCAGCGTGAGCTTTGGTTGCGAATGGTATGAACTTTGAACTCTTATTCACTGCAGAAGTGATACCCCTAGCCGTTGAGTTAGCAGCGGCCACTGTAAACGTGGGCTAGGAAAGGACGGAGACACCACCAGAGACACTCTTCAAAGGACTCTCTACCACCAACCTATTGATGCGCAGCTCAGAGTAAATATTTATTGCATTTTCTTTTTCCAAATGTTCGGTAATTTAGAATACATAAGATTCTGTATTTACGATAGAGTAGCTGCCTACGGCCCGATAGTGTCACGCCCTGGTCAAAGTATTTTGTGTTTATCTTCATGTGGCATGGGGTTTTTGTATTGTGGTGTGATTTGTCTTGGGGTTTTGGTGTGTATGTATTGGGATTGTAGCTAGTGGGGTGATCTAGCAAAGTCTATGGCTGTCTGGAGTGGTTCTCAATCAGAGGCAGGTGTTTATTGTTGTCTCTGATTGGGAACCATATTTAGGCAGCCATATTCTTTGAGTTTGTCGTGGGTGATTGTCCTTAGTGTCCTTGTTCCTGTCTGTGTTAGTTTTCACAAGTATAGGCTGTTTCGGTTTTCGTTACGTTCTTTGTTTTGTAGTGTTTGTGTTTTAGATTCGTGTTACGTTTTTTGTTCATTAAACATGGATCGCAATCTACACGCTGCAGTTTGGTCCGACTCTCCTTCACCACACCTAGAAAACCGTTACAGATAGAGACATAGCTTCTCCCTTTGTTCCTCAAGTCTTCCCGCTCTTTCACTCAAACCCAACCTCCGTTCTTTGTGTAACCAGCTGTCATGTCTATTCCGTCCGCTAGGGACATTTTCCTTTATGACATAATTTGTAATCAATGTATGATTAATTCTGTGTACATGTCATTCTGTGTGATTAGTTTGGTATTTAGTAAATAAATCATTAAACCCAATTTTGTATTGCTGATTCAACTTGTTAGCCAAGGTTTGTGAAGATAACCAGAAAATCTACGATGTTCAGATGAGACTGAAATACGGTGACGATTAATATTGACTACTATTGATGTAAAATATTACTAGGTCTTTCAGAGTTTATTCGGAAGATAACAGCTCTATAAACACTCAAGTGGTGCACCGACTTTCTAGTTAATTACATTCACATGATTAGCTTAATCAGGCAATATTAATTATAGAGAAATTAATTACAGAGAAAGGATTTTATAGAATAGCATGTCATATAACTTAATCCGGCATAGCGAAAGACATAACACTCTCCATGGAATGAAGATGGAGCTAGCATGCCATGTTTTTTTTAAGTTGATAATTTTAGTCTATTTAAACAGACGCCATTTCAAAGGTAATAAGCACTCACCGAGATCAGGTGTGGCTAGTTAGTGGGCGCATCCAACACACCCAAACACAGTTAACAATATAGAGAATAGAGAGAGTTTTGCTGTTTTTAAATAACATTCTTAGAACGTTCTCTTAACAATACTAACGTTTTCTTGTGGTTTTTATGAACAATTTTAAAGCATGACTTTAAATAAAAGCATGAGGAAACCTGTAGGAAACCTTATGCTGAAGTACTGAAAGTCCCACAGAAGAACGTTGTTTCTTAACGTTCTGTTAACTATTTGAGAAAATTCCCAAAGTCAAACCGTTGGAGAACGTTCCTAGAACATTACTATAATCTAAATGAACTGTAACCATGTTTGAACTTTTAGGAAACGTTCTGTTAAAGTAATGACATACCAAGAAAATAACGTATTTTTGTCAAGTTCTTTAAATGTGCTGAGAATGTTCCAAAGCCAAGCAACTATCCTGCACCATTCTCAGAAAGTTGTGGGACGGTTGTATGCAAAATACCTATAGGACAACCACAGTCTCACCAAGCTCTAAGAAACATATGGTTCCTAGCACGTTATGTGCTAGCTGGGTCTGTAGCTGATGGCTTTACAAATCCGGTCAGCTCTAGACGTCACACTGAGGGGGGTAGCTGTCAGGTCTGGCACAACTCTAGTTGTTTTTGCCGCAATGAAACTTGAACACACAGTCACACGCATGCACGCATGCACACATGCACACACACACACACCGAAAAAGTAAAACATTATTAATCAGTAAGCTGCTATACTGTATGGCCTGAGCTCTGTCAGGATCTTCTACCAGGCTGTGCTGGTTAAATGATGAACATGTCTATAACGTATGGCGGCACTTACAGCCTAACGTTACATTTTCCCCTCTCCTCACAGAGCTCTGCTTCCCTTGAGATGGATGTGAGAGGGAGAGCAATGCTTTCCACGCTTGATTTTGAAGTATTCTAAGACGGTAGAGAAAGTGGCAGCTCTTTATAGTGAAATAACTTTATAGTTCATCAAAGCACAGAGCTGTCACCACAGGCGTAGCAGAAATGACAGCACAAAATGAAGGAATGTTACAGGGTGCCGAGATTAAACGTTTTCAGTGACTACAGAAGTCTCTGGTACACAAGGCAAGGGGGGCAGGTGTGGCACACAAAACACGAGAGTTAAGGAAAGAAGGGAACTTGGCTGGGAATGAGAAGAGGTTGACATTGACATGCAATCTAAGCTGATATCTGTCTTCACGGCATTATAAATAGATTCACTGTCATTTGATAGATGATTAATGGAAATGTAGAAAACTGTTTATTTCTCTTTATTTTAACCTGGTTTCTCAAAAACCTACCCTAGTTGTTCCACGCACCTGACTTCATCTGATCATCACAATTCTGTGTTGGGCACAGCATCAAGAAAAATCTCAATTGGAATTTTGGAACACACAGTCAGAATCAGATCACTGTGGACCAGGTGGCTGGTTTCTAAGGGCCACAGTGATGGGGAAGAAGCTGTTCAGGTGGCCGGTTGCTAAGGGCCACAGTGTGGATGAAGAAGCTGTTCAGGTGGTTATTTGGTGAGGACCACAGTGTGGGGGAAGAAGCTGTTCAGGTGGCCTGTTGGTGAGGGCCACAGTGTGGATGAATAAGCTGTTCAGGTGACAGGTTGGTGAGGGCCACAGTGTGGATGAAGAAGCTGTTCAGGTGGCCTGTTGGTGAGGGCCACAGTGTGGATGAAGAAGCTGTTCAGGTGGCCTGTTGGTGAGGGCCACAGTGTGGATGAAGAAGCTGTTCAGGTGGCCTGTTGGTGAGGGCCACAGTGTGGATGAAGAAGCACAGTGTGGATGAAGAAGCTGTTCAGGTGGCCTGTTGGTGAGGGCCACAGTGTGGGGGAAGAAGCTGTTCAGGTGGCCTGTTGGTGAGGGCCACAGTGTGGGTGAAGAAGCTGTTCAGGTGGCCTGTTGGTGAGGGCCACAGTGTGGATGAAGAAGCTGTTCAGGTGGCCTGTTGGTGAGGGCCACAGTGTGGATGAAGAAGCTGTTCAGGTGGCCTGTTGGTGAGGGCCACAGTGTGGATGAAGAAGCTGTTCAGGTGGCCTGTTGGTGAGGGCCACAGTGTGGGTGAAGAAACTGTTCAGGTGGCCTGTTGGTGAGGGCCACAGTGTGGATGAAGAAGCTGTTCAGGTGGCCTGTTGGTGAGGGCCACAGTGTGGATGAAGAATCTGTTCAGGTGGCCTGTTGTTGAGGGCCACAGTGTGGGGGAAGAAGCTGTTCAGGTGGCAGGTTGGTGAGGACCACAGTGTGGATGAAGAAGCTGTTCAGGTGGCCTGTTGGTGAGGGCCACAGTGTGGGGGAAGAAGCTGTTCAGGTGGCAGGTTGGTGAGGACCACAGTGTGGATGAAGAAGCTGTTCAGGTGGCCTGTTGGTGAGGGCCACAGTGTGGGGGAAGAAGCTGTTCAGGTGGCAGGTTGGTGAGGACCACAGTGTAGATGAAGAAGCTTTTCAGGTGGCCTGTTGGTGAGGGCCACAGTGTGGATGAAGAAGCTGTTCAGGGGGCCTGTTGGTGAGGGCCACAGTGTGGATGAAGAAGCTTTTCAGGTGGCCTGTTGGTGAGGGCCACAGTGTGGATGAAGAAGCTGTTCAGGGGGCCTGTTGGTGAGGGCCACAGTGTGGATGAAGAAGCTGTTCAGGTGGCCTGTGGGTGAGGGCCACAGTGTGGGGGAAGAAGCTGTTCAGGTGGCCTGTTGGTGAGGGCCACAGTGTGGATGAAGAAGCTGTTCAGGTGGCCTGTGGGTGAGGGCCACAGTGTGGATGAAGAACCTGTTCAGGTGGCAGGTTGGTGAGGACCACAGTGTAGATGAAGAAGCTTTTCAGGAGGTCTGTTGGTGAGGGCCACAGTGTGGATGAAGAAGCTGTTCAGGTGGCCTGTGGGTGAGGGCCACAGTGTGGGGGAAGAAGCTGTTCAGGTGGCCTGTTGGTGAGGGCCACAGTGTGGATGAAGAAGCTGTTCAGGTGGCCTGTGGGTGAGGGCCACAGTGTGGGGGAAGAAGCTGTTCAGGTGGCCTGTGGGTGAGGGCCACAGTGTGGGGAAGAAGCTGTTCAGGTGGCAGGTTGGTGAGGACCACAGTGTGGGGGAAGAAGCTGTTCACATGGCCAGTTGGCGAGGACCACAGTGTGGATGAAGAAGCTGTTCAGGTGGCCTGTGGGTGAGGACCACAGTGTGGATGAAGAAGCTGTTCACGTGGCCTGTTGGTGAGGACCACAGTGTGGATGAAGAAGCTGTTCAGGTGGCCAGTTGGCGAGGACCACAGTGTGGGGGAAGAAGCTGTTGAGGTGGCAGGTGGTTTTGATAATGACTGAAATCAAAAGTCCTAACCAAAATACACAAGTTAGCACAAGTATGAAAACAGGAAGTAGGAAACAGGCTGTTGAAGGAAGAAGATCTGACAGCTCAACATTGACCCCTTGTGGTGAGAGAACAACACTGTGGTATGGGAGGGAGCTTTGGGACTGGATGCCTGGGGCTAACAGGCCTAGGGAGAGGGACCATTTTGCACGACTGCAGATATTTAAATATTAGTGAGGAAAAATTGTTTTGTTAGCATTCCACAGATAGCAGTAATGGTTTCAGTAATTAGATGAAGCAATTTCAGTTATTATGATAATACATTTTGTAATTCCATTCAACAACTCAGTTGACTTTAATGATTTTAATGTAATGACAGCTCTCACAGCATTAAGCCTGGTGTGTGTGTGTGTGTGTGTGTGTGTGTGTGTGTGTGTGTGTGTGTGTGTGTGTGTGTGTGTGTGTGTGTGTGTGTGTGTGTGTGTGTGTGTGTGTGTGTGTGTGTGTGTGTGTGTGTGTGTGTGTGTGTGTGTGTGTGTGTGTGTGTGTGTGTGTGTGTGTGTGTTATAATAAAGTGGAGAAATCCAGAGTGGATGAATCCGTCTTGGCCCAAGCAGGAAGCCATCAGGACAGTCTGATTATAACTATTACCAGTCCCCAGCCTCCAGGCATCCTGCCCTGTCACTCTTACTACACGGGCCCTTTCACCCAGCAGACACACACACACAGCAGTAGTGTGGTGTGATGTAGTGTAGTGTAGTGTGGTATCGTGTAGTGTGCTGTGGTGTGATGTAGTGTGGTGTGGTGTAGTGTGGTGTGGTGTTGTGTAGTATAGTGTAGTGTGATATAGTGTAGTGTAGTGTGGTGTGGTGTGATGTAGTGTGGTGTAATGTGGTGTAGTGTAGTGTGATATGGTGTAGTGTGGTGTAGTGTAGTTTGGTGTAGTGTAGTGTGATATGGTGTAGTGTGGTATAGTGTAGTGTAATGTGATCTAGTGTAGTGTAGTGTAGTGTAGTGTAGTGTAGTGTAGTGTAGTGTAGTGTAGTGTAGTGTAGTGTAGTGTAGTGTAGTGTAGTGTAGTGTAGTGTAGTGTAGTGTAGTGTGCTATAGTGTGGTGTAGTATGGTGTGGTGTGATGCGGTGTAGTGTAGTGTGATGTAGTGTGGTGTGATGTGGTGTAGTGTAGTGTGGTGTGGTGTAGTGTGTTGTATTGTAGTGTGGTGTAGTGTAGTGTGATGTGGTGCGGTGTAGTATGCTGTCGTGTAGTGTGATATAGTGTGGTGTGTTGTGGTATAGTGTAGTGTGATGTGGTGTGGTGCAGTGTGATGTGGTCTGATGAGACAGAAAATAGAGCTTTTTGGTCTAAACTCCATTCGCCTTGTTTGGAGGAAGAAGAAGGATGAGTACAACCCCAAGAACACCATCCCAACCGTGAAGCATGGAGGTTGAAACATCATTCTTTGGGGATGCTTTTCTGCAAAGGGGACAGGACGACTGCACTGTATTGAGGGGAGGATGGATGGAGCCATGTATCGTGAGATCTTGGCCAACAACCTCCTTCCCACAGTAAGAGCATTAAAGATGAGTCGTGGCTGGGTCTTCCAGCATGACAATGACCCGAAACACACATTCAGGGCAACTAAGGAGTGGCTCCATAAGAAGCATCTCAAGGCCCTGGAGTGGCCTATCCAGTCTCCAGACCTGAACCCAATAGAAAATATTTAGAGGGAGCTGAAAGTCCGTATAGCCCAGCGACAGCCCCGAAACCTGAAGGATCTGGAGAAGGTCTGTATGGAGGAGTGGGCCAAAATCTCTGCTGCAGTGTGTGCAAACCTGGTCAAGAACTACAGGAAACATATAATCTCTGTAATTGTAAACAAAGGTTTCTGTACCAAATATTAAGTTCTGCTTTTCTGATGTATCAAATACTTACCGGTATGTCATGCAATAAAATGCAAATTAATTACTTAAAAATCATAAAATGTGATTTTTGGGATTTTTGTTTTAGATTCCGTCTCTCACAGTTGAAGTGTACCTATGATAAAAAATTACAGACCTCTACATGCTTTGTAAGTAGGAAAACCTGCAAAGTCGGCAGTGTATCAAATACTTGCTCTCCCCCTGTATATATATTTTCTCGCTCTGCTCAATGGGAATTTACATAAAGTCATCCACCTTTGTTTCCTGTCACAGAGCGTGACACACGACCCCACTCTCACCTCTGTGGCTCAACACAGGAGGGTTAATGGATAGATATTAGGGGTGTGTGTGAATTCTTTCTGGCATGTGTATGCACATGCATGCATGTGTGTGTGTGTGTGTGTGTATGTGTGTGTGTGTACACTATATTGTTTTAAAATAAAGTATTGGCAGAGCACCAAAAGAGTTGCCCTGCCAATTCATATGGGCAGGTCAGGTCTGGTCTGTCCCATCCCCATCTAGGGCAGCAATGAAATTCACACGGCCTGTAAACCCAGGGAAGTGGTCCCTGCCAGACCCTCAGCACCCTTAAGTGATCCGGCTGCACTTAAACACAACAGCCTCTCCTCTTTACAGCTCCTAGCTCCTGTCCTGCAGAAGAGAGATATCTGCATTCATGGCTGTACCGCAGGCATGGCCAAGGTGCCCGGGAATAACAAGGAAATTACTACCCTCTGGACTGGTGGAGAAGTGTGTCTGTGCGTGTGCATGAGTGTGTAAATCTTCACGTTAAAGAAACCCTCCAAAGAGTACATTTTCTTCACCTGTTCTCACTCAAGAAGTACTCCAGCCTCTGTCATCCTTAAGATGTGCTTGATTGAGCTGGCCTGGAACAGTGGAACCAATGGAATACCAACCATAGAAATATAATCTCATTGTGTTAATGGTTTAATCTGTCCTCTGGAAATGTAGAGCCAGAGAGACTGTTTAAAAACCCAGGTTACATTTATGACTCTATTTACGACTTAGACATACTCTGAATAACAGATATTATGAGGGAATATTTGGCTGCTTATCTATTGTTAAAGCAGAGTCTGAGACATCAACAACATGCATATATTCCTTACTTTATTTTCCAACGATGATAAATTCAAATGTAACCACAGTAACACAGCTCACAATCTGTGGATGCAAAATGCCTACTTATGACTCGGTAAAGACAAGGTCATCTTGATTCATATTGTATTTGTGGATATGACAACTGAGCACTAGAGTCGAAAGCTCTCACAAACTAGTGATTGGCAGTTTCAATTAAAACAATATGGCAAGTGTTGGGCACAATGTAGGTGTAACAGTACAATTTTAAACCATCCCCTCGCCCATACCCGGGCACGAACCAGGGGTCTTCTGCACACATCAACAACAGTCACCCTCGAAGCATCGTTACCCATCGCTCCACAAAAGCCGCGGCCCTTGCAGAGCAGGGGGAACTACTACTTCAAGGTCTCAGAGCATGTGACGTAACCGATTGAAACGCTATTTAGCGCACACCGCTAACTAAGCTAGCCGTTTCACATCTGTTACATAGGACTATACCTTTGTGTGGCTTCCACTGCAACCATTGCCCAGTGCCTCTTGAGGACAATGTCAAGAGAGCCCTTTCCCCGTGAGCCAGCCTGTACTGTATAAGGTGATAATGAGGGAGCAAGTTAATCCACTGTTTCTGCTCAGAAACCATTACATCTGGCTATATAATATTTTTCTGGTTAAAATATCTAACTATTCCCCAGGTATTGGCCCAGTGAAGGTGTGCAGGCTGGCTAAGCACCTGCTTGCAAACATTCCCCACCACTGGACTGGACACAGACAGAGAGCGCATCATACAACCTGCCACTGTGGTGCCTATTTGGACAGAGAGCGACTACTGTTTCAGACAGATAGCAGCACAGCAGTCCCTCATCATCAGACAGACACAGGGAGTGGATCCAACCTCGGCAATTAGTCTCCCCCCCTCTCTCTCTCTCTCTCTCTCTCTTCCTCTCTCTCTCTCTCTCTCTCTCTATGAGCTTTGATGTGCTTCTCTCTCAGGTGTCTCTCAACTCCCAGATATGTGTGTTTGTTTGTACATCATGTACTATTTTGTGAATATGTTGCTACACTCACCACGTGGGATCTTGTTGGTGGAATATCAAGAGACCCAGAAACACCATTAACAGAATCAATAGAGATCATACAATATTGGTTGAGACCCTGGAATGTTCTCCTGGCCTGAAATGACCTTCCTTTCTTTCTGGAAATGAGCTTGGCTGGGATCCAACACAAGTTAAAGAATTACAGCGAGAAGAAAATCGATATTCACAGTGAGATGACGGGGAGTGAGGAATCCAGAATGAAAAGCAGTGTTTTGTCAAAGTGAGTATATATTTTACAGTGAGATGAGGAATCCAGATCTAGTACTTTGTCAAAGTGAGTATATCTGTCAGGGGCCACACTGTCTTATCAAATACTGTATTACTGTTTTGGGCTGTAGAAAAATACATGTTTCTAACCTCAAAAAGAAAAGCATTTTCTTATGTCTTATTACAGTCTGCAGTATAGACGGTAATTACCAACGGAATCCTGTCTCCATACATGACCATAAGAGACTACTTTAAAAATGACTACAGTTCACAAGGACTTATTGGCAGGGGAGATAGAGCAGAGTGGAGCAGAGTTAAAATACATTGAGTAATTGGCTTTTCCCAAATGTTCAGTCTCCATCTCAATCTAATTTAACCCAAAATCAAATGTTTCTGTTGTTTCTGCTTCTTTTTAACCTGCAATACAGCCTATTGATAAGCCAAGTAGATTCTGTACAGGGAATAGTCTAATATCTGAACCAATCTCTTCATAATGAGCATATGGTCTTGATACACTGCTCAGAACCGAACCCCGGTAACCAAGACAACCCGCCATGAAACCTTGGAGCGTAAATTACAAGCAAATGAGTTCCAAACTATGGCAGGCTGAGGCGAGTAGGCTACAGAGCCTAGCTGCAGGCAGGCAGGCTGAGGCGGGTAGGCTACAGAGCCTAGCTGCAGGCAGGCAGGCTGAGGCGGGTAGGCTACAGAGCCTAGCTGCAGACAGGCAGGCTGAGGCGGGTAGGCTACAGAGCCTAGCTGCAGGCAGGCAGGCTGAGGCGGGTAGGCTACAGAGCCTAGCTGCAGACAGGCAGGCAGGCAGGCAAAGAACCAGGCAGGCAGTGTGCTGTGCCTCTGCAGTCAGATCAGTAGGGAGTAACCCATTCGGTGATACAAATGTACCCTAATCCATCCTCTTTGGTCCTGTGACTAATCAATGTGAGCAGAATGTGTTGCTTTTGGAACAGCTGGGTGGAGCTTACTAAAGCAGCCCTAACCCTCCAGTGTCTGTAACGACTATATGGATTGTTCCCACAGAATAAAACAAAGGGGCTTTAAAGGCTGATCAGCCCTGTATTAATATATGTACCTTCGTTACAAAATGGAATCATTTACTGTAAAGGCAAATGCTGAAGGGAGGGAAGGAGAAGGATGAATGAAAGCTGGAGAGGTCAGGAAGTTTATCTCGTAACTCCACTATCAGTATTAGGACTAATGCTGAGGCACTGATGTGTTGTATTCAGACCTGGGTTCAAATACTATTTGAAATCTCTCAAATACTTTGAGTGTTTGCCCTACCCTGCATGGAGTGGCAGGTGGGCAAGGGTTTGCAGTTTTACGAGCATTCTATTAGTGGTCCATTAAGCCAGGCAAGCTTAATCAAGCACAGATAAAGTACTTGAATGATTTCAAATAGTTTTTGAACCCTGGTCTGATCACTAGAGGTATGATCATAATTGTGTTAGTGGGTGATTGGTGGGTGATCGGGTGGTTGTGAGAGATGTGGTGTCCACGGCATGTGGCCAGCCGGGTGGCCTGACTACCAGGGATACTTTTAACGTTCACCTTGGTGGGTGTTGATGGACACATTGTAGGTGTGAATAGGATTGCATATTTATTTGAGTCACAGGGAGGCTAGCGGAGGTGAAACTATGTTAATAATTAGCAGTGGTGTAAATGACTTAAGTAAAAATAAGTCAAATAAGTAAAAAATACTTTAAAGTACTACTTAAGTAGTTTTTGGGGTATCTGTACTTTACTTTACTACAAAACTACAAGTTTTACTTCACTACATTCCTAAAGAAACATACTTTTTACTCCATACATTTTCCCTGACACCCAAAAGTACTCGTTACATTTTGAATGCTTAGCAGGACAGGAAAATTGTCTAATTCAAGCACTTATCCCTGGTCTCCCTGACTGCCTCTGATCTGGGGGACTCACTAAACACACATAGTTTGTAAATGATGTGTTGGAGGGTGCCTCTGGCTAGCCATAATTATTATTTTAATCAAATAAAATGGTGCCATCTGGTTTGGGAATTTGAAACTATTGATACTTTTACTTTTGATACTTAAGTATATTTTAGAAATTAAATTTACTTTTGATACTTAAGTATATTTAAAACCAAATACTTTTAGACTTTTACTGAAGAAGTATTTTACTGCGTCACTTTTACTTTAGTCATTTTCTATTCTATTACAATTGGGTAATTTTTCACCACTGATAATTAGTAAATCAATGAGTTAGTTAGTAATGTTGTCTCTGTCTTAAGGACCACTGCTGCAGGACATCAAAAAGGCTGATGAAAACACATTTTACTCTGAAAGAGATGTGTAAATATTAGACATGATGGTAAGAAATGCTTCATAGAGGCATGATACCTTTTGGTGTCAACTTCCGGCGCCGACAGAGATGGCCGCCTCTCTTCGCGTTCCTAGGAAACTATGCAGTTTTTTGTTTTTTTACGTGTTATTTCTTACATTAGTACCCCAGGTCATCTTAGGTTTCATTACATACAGTCGAGAAGAACTACTGAATATAAGATCAGCGTCAACTCACCATCAGTACGACCAAGAATATGTTTTCCGCGACGCGGACCCTGTGTTCTGCCTTACAAACAGGACAACGGAATGGATCGCATGCAGCGACCCAAAAAACGACTCCGAAAAAGAGGGAAACGTAGCGGTCTTCTGGTCAGACTCCGGACAAGGGCACATCGCGCACCACTCCCCAGCATTCTTCTTGCCAATGTCCAGTCTCTTGACAATAAGGTTGATGAAATCCGAGCAAGGGTAGCATTCCAGAGGGACATCAGAGACTGCAACGTTCTCTGCTTCACGGAAACATGGCTTACTGGGAAGACGCTATCCGATGCGGTGCAGCCAACGGGTTTCTCCACGCATCGCGCAGACAGAAACAAACATTTTTCTGGTAAGAAGAGTGGCGGGGGCGTATGCCTCATAAACTAACGAGACATGGTGTGATGAAAGAAACATACAGGAACTCAAATCCTTCTGTTCACCTGATTTAGAATTCCTCACAATCAAATGTAGACCGCATTATCTTCCAAGAGAATTCTCTTCGATTATAATCACAGCCGTATATATCCCCCCCAAGCAGACACATCGATGGCTCTGAACGAACTTTATTTAACTCTTTGCAAACTGGAAACCATTTATCCTGAGGCTGCATTCATTGTAGCTGGGGATTTTAACAAAGCTAATCTGAAAACAAGACTCCCTAAATTTTATCAGCATATCGATTGCGCAACCAGGGGTGGTAAAACCTTGGATCATTGTTACTCTAACTTCCGCGACGCATATAAGGCCCTGCCCCGCCCCCCTTTCGGAAAAGCTGACCACGACTCCATTTTGTTGATCCCTGCCTACAGGCAGAAACTTAAACAAGAGGCTCCCATGCTGAGGTCTGTCCAACGCTGGTCCGACCAAGCGGACTCCACACTCCAAGATGGCTTCCATCACGTGGACTGGGACATGTTTCGTATTGCGTCAGATAAAAATATTGACGAATACGCTGATTCGGTGTGCGAGTTCATTAGAACGTGCGTTGAAGATGTCGTTCCCATAGCAACGATAAAAACATTCCCTAACCAGAAACCGTGGATTGATGGCAGCATTCGTGTGAAACTGAAAGCGCGAACCACTGCTTTTAATCAGGGCAAGGTGTCTGGCAACATGACCGAATACAAACAGTGCAGCTATTCCCTCCGCAAGGCTATTAAACAAGCTAAGCGTCAGTACAGAGACAAAGTAGAATCTCAATTCAACGGCTCAGACACAAGAGGCATGTTGCAGGGTCTACAGTCAATCACGGACTACAAGAAGAAACCCAGCCCAGTCACGGACCAGGATGTCTTGCTCCCAGGCAGACTAAATAACTTTTTTGCCCGCTTTGAGGACAATACAGTGCCACTGACACGGCCTGCAACGAAAACATGCGGTCTCTCCTTCACTGCAGCCGAGGTGAGTAAGACATTTAAACGTGTTAACCCTCGCAAGGCTGCAGGCCCAGACGGCATCCCCAGCCGCGCCCTCAGAGCATGCGCGGACCAGCTGGCCGGTGTGTTTACGGACATATTCAATCAATCCCTATACCAGTCTGCTGTTCCCACATGCTTCAAGAGGGCCACCATTGTTCCTGTTCCCAAGAAAGCTAAGGTAACTAAGCTAAACGACTACCGCCCCGTAGCACTCACTTCCGTCATCATGAAGTGCTTTGAGAGACTAGTCAAGGACCATATCACCTCCACCCTACCTGACACCCTAGACCCACTCCAATTTGCTTTCTGCCCAAATAGGTCCACAGACGATGCAATCTCAACCACACTGCACACTGCCCTAACCCACCTGGACAAGAGCAATACCTATGTGAGAATGCTGTTCATCGACTACAGCTCGGCATTCAACACCATAGTACCCTCCAAGCTCGTCATCAAGCTCGAGACCCTGGGTCTCGACCACGCCCTGTGCAACTGGGTACTGGACTTCCTGACGGGACGCCCCCAGGTGGTGAGGGTAGGCAACAACATCTCCTCCCCGCTGATCCTCAACACGGGGGCCCCACAAGGGTGCGTTCTGAGCCCTCTCCTGTACTCCCTGTTCACCCACGACTGCGTGGCCACGCACGCCTCCAACTCAATCATCAAGTTTGCGGACGACACAACAGTGGTAGGCTTGATTACCAACAACGACGAGACGGCCTACAGGGAGGAGGTGAGGGCCCTCGGAGTGTGGTGTCAGGAAAATAACCTCACACTCAACGTCAACAAAACTAAGGAGATGATTGTGGACTTCAGGAAACAGCAGAGGGAACACCCCCCTATCCACATCGATGGAACAGTAGTGGAGAGGGTAGCAAGTTTTAAGTTCCTCGGCATACACATCACAGACAAACTGAATTGGTCCACTCACACTGACAGCGTCATGATGAAGGCGCAGCAGCGCCTCTTCAACCTCAGGAGGCTGAAGAAATTTGGCTTGTCACCAAAAGCACTCACAAACTTCTACAGATGCACAATCGAGAGCATCCTGGCGGGCTGTATCACCGCCTGGTATGGCAACTGCTCCGCCCTCAACCGTAAGGCTCTCCAGAGGGTGGTGAGGTCTGCACAACGCATCACCGGGGGCAAACTACCTGCCCTCCAGGACACCTACACCACCCGATGTTACAGGAAGGCCATAAAGATCATCAAGGACATCAACCACCCGAGCCACTGCCTGTTCACCCCGATATCATCCAGAAGGCGAGGTCAGTACAGGTGCATCAAAGCTGGGACCGAGAGACTGAAAAACAGCTTCTATCTCAAGGCCATCAGACTGTTAAACAGCCACCACTAACATTGAGTGGCTGCTGCCAACACACTGTCATTGACACTGACCCAACTCCAGCCACTCTAATAATGGGAATTGATGGGAAATGATGTAAATATATCACTAGCCACTTTAAACAATGCTACCTTATATAATGTTACTTACCCTACATTATTCATCTCATATGCATACGTATATACTGTACTCTACATCATCGACTGCATCCTTATGTAATACATGTATCACTAGCCACTTTAACTATGCCACTTTGTTTACTTTGTCTACATACTCATCTCATATGTATATACTGTACTCGATACCATCTACTGTATGCTGCTCTGTACCATCACTCATTCATATATCCTTATGTACATATTCTTTATCCCCTTACACTGTGTATAAGACAGTAGTTTTGGAATTGTTAGTTAGATTACTTGTTGGTTATCACTGCATTGTCGGAACTAGAAGCACAAGCATTTCGCTACACTCGCATTAACATCTGCTAACCATGTGTATGTGACAAATAAAATTTGATTTGATTTGATTTGATGTGTTCTACATACAGTGCCGCCAGAAAGTATTCATACCCCTTGACTTATTCCACATTTTTGTTGTGTGATAGGCTTAATTCAAAATGGATGATTTTTTCTTCTTCTCATCCATCTACAAATAATAGCCACAGTGACAAAGTAAAAACGTTTTTAGACATTTTTGCAAATGTAATGAATACTATATAAACTAAATCATATCTAATTTACATAAGTATCCACAATACATGTTAGAATCACCTTTGGCAGTGATTACAGCTGTGAGTCTTTCTGGGTAAGTCTCTAATAGTTTTGCACACCTGGATTGTTCAATATTTGCCCATTAATATTTAAAGCTATGTCAAATTGTTTGTTGATCATTACTAAACAATAATTTTCAAGTCTTGCCATAGATTTTCAAGCAGATTTAAGTTGAAACTGTAACTCAGCCTCTCATGAACATTCACAGTCTTCTTGGTATGCAACTACAGTGCAGATTTGGCCTTGTGTTTTAGGTTATTGTCCTGCTGAAATATGAATTCATCTCCCAGTGGCTGGTGGAAAGCAGACTGAACCAGGTTTTCCTTTGGGAATTTGTCTGTTAGCTCCATTCCATTTATTTTTTATCCTGAAAAACTCACCAGTCTTTAACGATTACAAGCATAACCATAACATGATGCAGCCACCACTATGCTTGAAAATATGAAAAGTGGTACTCAATAATGTGTTGAATTGGATTTGCCCCAAACATAACACCTGTTATTCAGGAAGTGAATTTTCAGTATTACTTTAGTGCCTTGTTGCAAACAAGATGCATTTTTTGTTTAATATTTTATTCTGTACAGGCTTCCTTCTTTTCAATCTGTCAAATAGGTAAGTGTTGTGGCGTAATTACAATGTTATTGATCCATCCTCAGTTTTCTCCTATCACAGCCACTAAACTCTGTAACTGTTTTAGCGTCATCATTGACCTCCCTGAAAATCCTTCCTCTCCGGAAACGTACCTACATCCCTGGAAAGAAAAACGTAAAAGCTGATGCTCTCTCCCGCCAGTTTGACCTTCCGACCAGTAACTCCGACCCAACACCATTCTTCCTTCCTTCTTGCATTATGGGACCTGTACAGTGGGAGGTTCACTCTGTCATACAAGAAGCCCTAGCATCAGACCCGTCTCCTCCTGAGACACCAGCTGGGAGGAGTTACGAACCAGCAGCTGTTAGACCCCAACTGATGCAATGATGTCATATGTCCTTGGGGTCAGGACATCTGGGCATTACACAAACCACCGAACTTCTAGACCACCATTTCTTTTGGTCCTCACTGGCATCGGATGTAAGGGATTACATACTCTCCTGTCCAGTCTGCGCTCAAATCAAAAGCCCTCGTCATCTCCCTTCCGGTAAGCTTCAACTTTTGCCAATCCCTCACAGACCCTGGTCCCACATAGCTGTTGACTTCATCACAGACCTTCCTAAATCCTCTAACACCACCACCCTTGTCATAGTAGACCGTTTTTCAAAAATGTGTCTGGTTCCTTTTCCTCATTTACCTAATGCCATGGAATTGGCCGCATGTGTTCCGTCTGTATGGGATTTGGAAGGACATTGTCTCTGACCGTGGGCCCCAGTTTGTCTCCCAGGTGTGGCGAGCATTCTGTGACCGACCGGGGGTCGCCCTCCATCTCTCCTCCAGGTACCATCCCCAGTCCAACGGGCAGACGGAACGCCTGTACCAAGAAATAGGGAAGTACCTGCACCAACAATGTTCTGCCTCTCCAAACGACTTGAGTTGGTATATGGCCTGGGCCGAATATGATCAGAATTCAGTCATGCATTCATCCCTCCGCCTTACTCCGTTTCAGTGTGTACTTGGTTACCAACCTCCCTCCCTGTTTCCCTGGGAGGTGGAGCCTGGTACTGTCCCATCTGTCGAGGACTGGTTTTGGCGTAGTGAGCGGGTATGGGAGACCACTCACCGGCATTTGCAGGACGCCTCTAATACCCAGAAACGCTTTGCCGACAGATGCCGCCGACCTACGCCACTCATTCACAGCATGTGTGGCTCTCTACCATAGACGTCTAGCTCTGCCTCCCCTGCAAAAAGTTCTGTCCTTGCTTCATTGGGCTCTTCAAGATAACCATGTCACGTACTGCCTCCAGTTACCCCATCAGTATAAAACCTCCTCGTCCTTCCATCATATCTCTGTTTAAAACCGTTCCTCTTCATCCTCCAGTCTCAACCCACAGTGCGCCCGCACCATTGGACATCGTAGGGGAACCTGCCTACGCCATTCAGGCCATCCTTGATTCCAAATGCCTGAGGTCGCATCCACTATCTAGGGGATTGGGAAGGTTATGGGCCTGAAGACTGGTCCTGGGTCGCCAGGACATCCTCAACCCAGAGATGATTAAGGCATTCCACCGTAACCGTCCCACTCCTCGGGATTGACCCCCGAATAAACTCATTGGACATCAGCCTCAATGCAGAACATTGGGTCAATCCACAATCTTGTCGAACCAGCCTGCCGGACCTCTGCTCCCCTGCCTGCTCCACCTTCCTGTGCCATTGTGTCGTCAGGAGCCTCCCTTGGGGGGAGGAGGGTACTGTAAGGTTCTGTATTGATTTTCTTAGTCAACCTTGTGTTCTGTTTTGTTGTGTTCTTGAACGTAGCCCTGTCTTTCATTTTTGTTCATTGATTTCACCTGTGTTAGTTACTCACCTGGTCTCAGCTCCTTATTTAGTTCAGTTTGTGCCTTTGTGCTATTGTTCATTTGGACTCTAAGCCTTTTCCTAGCTTATTTGTGAGAACCATTTATAGCCTTCAGTCCCAGTTTTGCTTCACCTGCCTGTTTGCCTGCCTGTGACCACGATTCCTGCCTTCTTCGAAGGGTAAATAAACACCTGCTGTGCTCTGCGTGTGAATTTACACTTTCTTTTTCTTCCTGAATATTCATTACAGTAACAGAGATGATGGTACAGTTTAACATTAGTGTAATGACTAGACAAACCACTACAGCATTGCACCCCAAATCCCCTTTGTGGGTGTCATGATGTCTTGACTATCATGTGTTTGACTGTAATTTTATAAAATAATTACATACCACATTCAATTATTAAATGAATCATAACAACTAAGTAATCTCGGGCACCGTGGAAAGAGTTTACGAGTTACTATCTCCCGACTAAAGATCTCTTGCATCAGTCAATTAATTCATTCCTATTTACCTTCAGTCTCATTCTGAATGTCGCAAAACTCTTGGATATCTGCATGAACGCTAGCATAAATGATCAATCGGCAATATACCAATTAGCTCATTTACAAAATTATCAAACAGAATTACATAAACGCACAAACAGGATAGCTTACACATGAATTACTACACTATGCAATGAAAAGTCCCCAGAGGACTAAACCAATATGATGGCTTGTTACACAAATGGCGGATTCAAAAGAGGGAAAGGGAGAGACAAAGGAATTCCACTAATGTACATACAGCTGATAACTATGCTCATGGAAATTTGACTACTTTGCACATGGATGGCCGCTCATTCGAAATAATTGTAATTTACGTGTGTATGTCTTTGTCTGACTCTAGGGGAGTAATTCAACAAAGTCTCTGGTTGTTCACCAGAGATCACCATGTCTTTTGTAGTTGTAGATTCTTGGTTGGGAGTGTCTGTGACGGATCTTCCAGAGGAAGTTCTCGTTAGAATGGATGTTTCAACGTACCGCCTGGTGGTTCTCGGTCGCGTTTATTAGACTAAAGTCTTAGAGAGTTTGAGTTTCTAACCATTTCATACTTTTCAGCTCACACTGTCAGTCCCGCTGTTCTTATGTAGAGCTAGAACCATTTTACACACCCGTAGCAACCCGGCAATGTAATGGTCTCAAGATTAACATTTCTTAACCATTTCAGTGTGTGGACTGCATCCTCACGCTCTCTGGGCTAATTTCAATTTCATTAGCTAGTCCTTTTTCTAAAAAGGGGCGTTCCATGACGCTGACATGTCTGTGCTCCCGTGGGTGTGGTCACTGACTGGTTAACTTTTATATGAAAAATAATTCTCATTTAGAAGGCTAACATCACATTTCATCTTCACACACAGTTTCATATTTAATCATATTAGTTCCACAACATTTAGATGTAAATCTGATAACTGGGAAATATACACATTGAGATAGTTATGTTGTTATTCTCTCCCAGTGTTCCCTCATTTATGAGCTGTAGCCTTCTTCATTCCCATCGGACCACTCAAGGATAGCGTACCTCATCATGCTGATGTCGGGGAGATCACTTGCCTGGGCTACGGCGGTGTAGGAGCTACAGTCCGCCTTCTGCCTCAGTCTGGAGGAGTTTGTGGTGGAAGTTCAGAAGGTGTTTGATTCTCTGTCTGAGAGAGAAGCTCCAGCTACGTCAAGACTCCCGTAGTTGGCAGACTGCTTAGACTCCCGTAGTGTGGCAGACCACTTCCATCAACCTACGAGTGTCAGGAAACTACAGTGAGGCAATCCAATTTATGCTGATTAAGTCTACTATTAGTAGCCATGTTTAACTTTTTCAGATTTGAGATCAGTTTGTAGAAGAGAGTGAAACGCTGCGTAACGTAAAATACTGTGCATCCTGTTTGCTTTCACCTGAGAATTAACACAGCTATGTACAGCTCGATGGCTGTTTGTCGTACAAAGGGCATTAACAACCTGCTGGAAAGCCCAGACACTGTCAATCAAGACTGACTTTCATGGGCTAATTGACATGTTGTGTAGCCAAAACGTCATGTAGAATGATGAATCAAATTTGGTTTCCTTCTAGAGTGTCTAAGGACTGCACATAAACCACATTTGCTGGGTTAAACAACGTTTAACCAAAGTTTAGAGTCCTGACACTTTGGCTTTGATGGCAAGTCGTAGAACTTTCTTTGCCCATATAGTTAAGGAACGTTGATGCTTGGTTTGCTTGTCTCCTCTTTGCCTGCCTGTTCGATGTGCTTGTTTGACTATGGGAACCCGTGTGAAGTTCTCCTGACCCAATAGTTGTGGTATTATCTTTCGAGGGATTCTTCCATTGTGGTTGTTCCACAGCATTTCATGGAAATTTACGAAACTAAGATTTGAATGGGGATTGAAGTCATCCATCCAGTTTAATCTTTCAGTGTAAGCCCTGCAATTATGTGTTTTTATTCAGCCACGGTTTTCTGGATTAAGCCGATTTTGGCCTCCTGCACGTGTTTGCCCAGTTCTGTCATATCAGTTTAGATTTTTTTGAGATTGGATATTTTCTTCATCTGCCTAGACAGTTTCTCATTGCCCATGCACATTTGTTAGTAGTGTCTCTATACACACTTTAGTTGAGTTGGCAGCTACTTGGTCCATGGTTATGTTTCATTGTGTTTGTTTGTTTGTACTTGCTACAACATGCAGTTGCCAACATAACGTTTCAGTTATTTCTTAACTTATTCCTTATACATCCAAGTTGGCATAGCAGTCAGACGTCTTTGTCCTCGTCTTGTCCAGTGTCCTGTGTATATATCTTTTACATGTTTTATTCGCATATATTTTTATATTTTTCCTGAACCTCAACTTCAATTTACTCACCCAATGTGGTATGGATCTGCTATTTTCTAAAGTATTTTTCTTTACTTTTGAACCAGAATCCTCCAACAGAGCTTGCCAGCTAACCAGCTACTAGCTAGTAGTCAGCTAACCACTGCTAGTGTTCATCAGCTAACCTCTAGCTCGGAAAATAACATTTGATTTGATTTGATTTGAAATCTCTCGCCAGTTTGTACAACGCAATTCAAACCAGAGCATACTGGACTTATTTTCTCTCCATATCCCCGGATTCCTACCACAAACTCTGAACCTTCTCACCTGGATCATTGCAGCTAGCTAGCTGCAATCCGAGTTGCTACTCCTGGCTAACATCTCTGTCCCAAAGCAAGCACCAATTAGCCTGGAGCTAGCCCATGCTAGGCCCATCTCCCTGCAAGCTGAAGAGGTCCATCAGCCACTCCTTGGGCTAAAATACATATTTTGGAACCCTTTTACTACACAAAGCCCTGCTAATCCATCACGACTGGACTACCGACGTAATCTGCGAGGGTTCTTTTTGCAACAGACCCTCGGCAGACCTTTTTGCGACATCCCCTGAATGTCCATCTGCTAGCCTGCTATCCGCGGCCCACTAGCTGTCTAGAACATATCGAACTGTTAGCTGAATAGGTCCATCGGCCAATTCCGTGGGCCACTACACCTATTTTGCCAATTGGACTGGCCACCTTTACTACACGGAACCCTACTAATTCATCACGGCTGGTCTGCTGATGGAACCGCACGAGGAGGCTCTGCATGAGGAGGCAACAACAGACTTCTTCCATCGCAACGTACCTGTAACGCCCTTCTGCTAGCTTGCGTGCCCAGGCCCGCTAGCTGTCTGAATCACCGTGTCTCCAGCCAGCTTAACTACTCACTGGACCCCTATGATCACTCGACTACACATGCCTTTCCCTAATGTCAATATGTCTTGTCCATTGCTGTTCTGGTTAGTGATTATTGTCTTATTTCACTATAGAGCCTCTAGCACTCAATATGCCTTAGCTAACCATTCAGTTCCACCTCCTACACATGCAGTGACATCACCTGGTTTAAATTGTGTTTCTAGAGACAATATCTCTCTCATCATCACTCTATGCCTAGGTTTACCTCCACTGTATCCACATCCTACCATACCTTTGTCTGTACATTATGCCTTGAATCTATTCTATCGCGCCCAGAAACCTGCTCCTTTTACTCTCTGTTCCGAATGTACTAGACAACCAGTTCTTATAGCCTTTAGCCATAACCTTATCCCACTCCTCCTCTGTTCCTCTGGTGACGCACAGCCACTCTCATTTGTTGACTTCTGTAACCGTAAAAGCCTTGGTTTCATGCATGTTAACATTAGAATTCTCCTCCCCAAGTTTGTTTTATTCAGTGCCTTAGCACACTTTACCAACCCAGATGTTCTAGCCATGTCTGAATCCTGGTTTAGGAAGACCACCAAAAACCCTGACATTTCCATCCCTAACTATAACATGATCCAACAAGATAGAGCTGCCAAAGGGGGCAGAGTGGTAATCTACTGCAGAGATAGCCTGCAAAGTTCTGTCATACTATCCAGGTCTGTGCCAAAACAATTCAAGCTTCTACTTCTAAAAATCCATCTCTCACTCTTGCTGCTTGCTATAGAACACCATCTGCCCCCAGCTGTGCCCTGGACACCATATGTGAATTGATTGTCCCCCCATCTATCTTCAGAGCTTGTGCTGCTAGGTGACCTAAACTGGGACATGCTTAACACCGGCCATCCTACAATCTAAGCTTGAGGCCCTCAATCTCACACAAATTATCAATGAACCTACCAGGTACAACCACAAATCCATAAACACGGGCACCCTCATAGATATCATCCCAACCAACTTGCCCTCTAAATACACTTCTGCTGTCTTCAACCAAGATCTCAGCGATCACTGCCTCATTGCCTGCATCCATAATGAGTCTGCGGTCAACAACCACCCCTCATCACTGTCAAATGCTCCCCAAAACACTTCAGCGAGCAGACCTTTCTAATCTACCTGGCCCGGGTATCCTGGAAAGATATTGACCTCATCCCGTCAGTAGATGATGCCTGGTTATTCTTTAAAAGTGCCTTTCTCACCATCTTAAATAAGTATGCCCAATTCAAAAAATGTAGAACCAGGAATAGATAGAGCCCTTGGTTCACTCCAGACCTGACTGCCCTTGACCAGCACAAAAACATCCTGTGGCAGACTGCATTAGCATCAATAGCCCCCGTGATGTGCAACTTTTCAGGGAAATTAGGAACCAATATACACAAGCAGTTAGGAAAGATAAGGCTAGCTTTTTCAAATAGAAATTTCCATCCTGTAGCACAAACTCAAAAAGGTTCTGGGACATTGTAAAGTCCATGGAGAATAACGGCACCTCCTCCCATCTACCACTGTACTGAGGGTAGGAAACACAGTCACCACCAATAAATCCACAATAATTGAGAATTTTAAGTAGCATTTTTCTACGGCTGGCAATGCTTTCCACCTGGCTACCCCTACCCCGGTCAACTGCACTGCACCCCCCACAGCAACTCGCTCAAGCCTCCCCATTTCTCCTCCACCCAAATCCAGATAGCTGATGTTCTGAAAGAGCTGCAAAATCTGAATCCCCAAAGATTGGAAAGCTTCCGCGGTCAGCCCCCTCTTCAAACGGGGAGACACTCTAGACCCAAACTGCTACAGACCTATATCTATCCTACCCTGCCTTTCTAAGGTCTTCGAATGCCAAGTTAACAAACAGATCACCGACCATTTCGAATCCTACCATACCTTCACTGCTATGCAATCTGGCTTCCGAGCTGGTCATGGGTGCACCTCAGCCACGCTCAAGGTCCTAAATGATATCATAACTGCCTAAATGATATCATAACTGTCTTCATCGACCTGGCCAAGAGGCTTTCGACTCTTGTGTCAATCACCACATTCTTATCGGCAGACTCAACAGCCTTGGTTTATCAAATGACAGCCTCGCCTGGTTCACCAACTACTTCTCAGATAGAGTTCAGTGTGTCAAATCGGAGGGCCTGTCTTCCAGACTTCTGGCAGTCTCTATGGGGGTGCCACAGGGTTCAATTCTCAGGGGCCAATTATTTTCTCTGTATACATCAATGACGTCATTCTTGCTGCTGTTGATTCTCTGATCCACCTCTACGCAGACGACACCATTCTGTATACTTCTGGCCCTTCTTTGGTCACAGTGCTAACTCACCTCCAGACGAGCTTCAATGCCATACAACTCTCCTTCAGTGGCCTCCAGCTGCTCTTAAATGCAAGTAAAACTAAATGCATGCGCTTCAACCGATCGCTGCCCGCACCTGTCCGCCTGTCCAGCATCACTACGTCCCAGACGTGCTCAATGGGATTGAGATCCGGGCTCTTCGCTGGCCATGGCAGAACACTGACATTCCTGTCTTGCAGGAAATCACACACAGAACGAGCAGTATGGCTGGTGGCATTGTCATGCTGGAGGGTCATGTCAGGATGAGCCTGCAGGAAGGGAACCACATGAGGGTGGAGGATGTCTTCCCTGTAATGCACAGTGTTGAGATTGCCTGCAATGACAACAAGCTCAGTCCGATTATGCTGTGACACAATGCCCCAGACCATGACGGACCCTCCACCTCCAAATCAATCCCGCTCCAGAGTACAGGCCTCGGTGTAATGCTCATTCCTTCAACGATAAAGGCGAATCTGACCATCACCCCTGGTGAGACAAAACCGCGATTCGTCAGTGAAGAGCACTTTTTGCCAGTCCTGTCTGGTCCAGCGATGGTGGGTTGCGACATAGGCGATGTTGTTGCCGGTGATGCCTGGTGAGAACCTGCCTTACAACAGGCCTACAAGCCCTTAGTCCAGCGTCTCTCAGCCTATTACAGACAGTCTGAGCACTGATGGAGGGATTGTGCTTTCCTGGTGTAACTCGGGTAGTTGTTGCCATCCTGTACCTGTCCCGCAGGTGTGATTTTCGGATGTACAGATCCTGTGCAAGTGTTGTTACACATGGTCTGCCACTGCGAGGATGATCAGCGGTCCGTCCTGTCTCCCTGTAGCGCTGTCTGAGGTGTCTAACAGTACGGATATTGCAATTTATTTCCCTGGTCACATCTGCAGTCCTCATGCCTCCTTGCAGCATGCCTAAGTGTTACGCACGCCTCTATGAAGAGGGAATGCAACACTCTGCTACAACTAAACTCTCCGTGAAGTGAAAAAGGTATGGACTGTAGGTGCAAGTAAGAATGACAACAGGCAGAATGTGGTACCGTTTACAAGAACTTTATTCCTTTACACGGTAATATGGGGAAAAGGGGCTGGACGGAACCAAAGCAAAGAAAGTAAATCTCAAAGCCCCCTCTCCCATCTTACCTGCCTAACCAATACTTACCTAATTTAGCACCACCTGGTGCCCTAACCAAAATACAGAGGGTGGTCCGCCCAGGTCTTACCTATTGTGCCTAGACAATGAATATACTACGGGTATATGTATGCCCGCGGGCCTCTTGCCTAAGCACTCCCTAGGTGCCTTCCCCTTCCCCCCTGGGAACAAATGAAACAGGAGAACAAATAATTTCTCAAACAAACTAAGAAACCAACGACATCAAATAAGCTCTATCTGAGCAACAAACTCACAAAACATACCAACTCTCAGCAATGAACTCCCAGCAAAATCAACCTCTATCAAAATCTCTGCAATGACCTCCCAGCAAATCTCTTCCCGTAGCAAAATCTCTGCAATGACTTCCCAGCAAAATCTCTAGCAAATCTACCTCCAGCAAAATCTCTCTCCTGAACAGAACACTTGCTTTTATATAGCTTCAGATTGAATGTGTAACTGGAGACAGCTGTGTCTTGATGAGGGGGCGGGGTCAGCTCTCCAATTAGCCATGGAGTCGACCAATCAGCTGCTTGAGGGATTTCAGGAAGCCATTTCCTGAAATAAACACATGCAAATACACAAACTACAACACATAAACTGGGGAACGTAACACTAAGGTACGTTCACGCAGTTGAGAAGGGACCCTGGGCATCTTTCTTTTGGTGTTTTTCAGAGTCAGTAGAAAGGCCTCTTTAGTGTCCTAAGTTTTCATAACTGTGACCTCATTTGCCTACCGTCTGTAAGCTATTAGTGTCTTAACAACCGTTCCACCGGTGCATGTTCATTCATTGTTTATGGTTTATTGAACAAGCATGGGAAACAGTGTTTAAAACCTTTATAATGAAGATCTGTGAAGTTATTTGGATTTTTACAAATTATCTTTGAAAGACAGGGTCCTGAAAAAGGGGCGTCTTTTTTTGGTGTGAGGTAGGTGACAGCATGACTAATATGGATCAAGAAATAAAAAGTATTGCAATTTGTGTCACAGCTCGACCGAAAGGGGTTGGAAATAAACTGACCCTATGCTAGGAATGGAAACTGGTCTAGGTGTTGAGAAATGCTAGACACAAAATATAACGCAAACAACTTCTCTAAATAAAGGTTTAATAGACAGGCATATGCACATGGGAACAGACATGTTCCTCTAAGAGGTTTGCAGCAAATCTCTCCCCCTCCAGAGGGGAGGTCTGACCTAAATACTCTTGACTTATCTGTTTGCTGTTTAATGCCAAAGCATTACATCAAGGCTGAGACCTTGGGGTTGAATAGACTATACATGTGAAATCGCTTAAGGACACCCATGGCCGATTTTATGCCTCAGGGGCCCAGATACCAGTTACTAAGGCCTGCTCTTCAGTGACCTCTGGCCTGAGAAAGGGTACCTAGATGCCAAATTCCAATAGGGACTAATCATTAGAAAATAGCATTATTAACACCTAATGCCAATAAGCTGGCTGTACTACCATAGGTTTATACCAACAGCATCGGGAGCTCGGAATTACATGTCTAACATGCACAGGTTATTTTAGTTTGGGGTTGAGTGGCAGAACATGGAAGGGTCAAAGCTAAGTAAAAAGATCAAAAGTAGTGGGAGGAGGTTACACAAAATAATGAAGAAAACAAATATCTGCCTGCACAAAAACAGGGACATGGCGAAGAAAGCCTTCGACATCCCCTTTAACTCAGGTCATTAAATCAACATGACACTTATCTTAGCAAAACAAAGGCTTCCAAAGGAGACCTGCTCGCCTGATCCACCATCCTGACTGCTGCGCTTTGGTTTAGTTTCACTTGAATCCATGTAGGGAAACAGAATGTTTCTGTTTTTTTTAAATCTTATTTTCAATGACTGCCTAGGAACATTGGGTTAACTGCCTATTCAGGGGCAGAACGACAGATTTGTACCTTGTCAGCTCGGGAATTTGGACTTGCAACCTTTCGGTTACTAGTCCAACGCTCTAACCACTAGGCTACCCTGCTGCCCCAATGTCACTAGGCTACCCTGCCGCCCCAATGTCCCCTGGGCGGTTGAACAAACAAAGGAAACTAGGGTTCAGAAGAGAAAGGGAGACAATCACATTTCTCAATCAATTAACAAGCTCTCAATTAGGAGCACAAGGCAGAAGCACACATTAATTAGAGGGTGAAAAATACGTCAGTGCCCCATTTTCTGGTCTTGAAGAAAGAGTAGAGAATACTGCAGAAAGAATCTCTAAGATCACAATTATCTTGTATTCTGTGTACAATTCAATTCCAAAGACAGTGGCAACACTGAGACAGAGGAACTTCCTGTGAAGAGACTGGCTGTTGACCCTCACATAAAAAGGGTTTAATCAAGTTTCTTCCCAAATGTGAGATTTATTTTTTAATAAATACATTGTTTTTAAAGGACCTTGAATAAAACGAACTATTGAGACCTACAATAAAACAAAAATGTTTGCTGGTTGTTCATTGATCACCTCTAACTACAAACTGGCATTCTGCTACAAATATATAAAGTGCAATTCCGCCACTTTTCAACCTCCTATTTATTATCTTCAGCACCAAACCAATGTTTACAAAAAAAAACAAATCTGTGGTTAAAAAGTAAAGAAATGTCCTAAAAAATATATTATCTGTGAAATCCCAGGGTAAGATTAAAAGTAATTATACCACAGCATTGTTGAACACTCGTTTCTCATTGGCTAGAAGGTTCCCGAACAGTTGGAAAATATATTGGGACACCTTGCAATCATGATGTACTGTAATATGCACCTGCACCAGTGGAGGCTTCTCAGAGTAGTAAGGGGAGGACCTTCCAAGTCAGTGAATTTTTTTTTAGATATATAGTGAAACATTATCCTTTTTAGATCAAACTGTGCTAAATATATTCACTTTGCCAAATAACTGATTAAAGGTCTACAGTAGCTTCAGCAGCACTCTCTGCGGTAGTACCATGGTGTAGCTAGCTAATTTAGCCTACTCAAACACCCGGCTCAAACAGGGAGGAATGCTATTTATGTTAGCTAAGGCTATCCAACACTGGAACTCATCCAAGTCAAGGCAAGCTTTCGATTGTATTAATTTATTGCCACCTTTGCCCGTCGGTGTAACTGCTAAACTGCTTGCTGTACACTGTACTACATGATTGTAGCGGGTTTACTAACGCATTTGTTCTGGTAGCTATGTTTACTATGACACCAATTTAATGTCGGCTGTGTGTAGCGGTTAGCCGTTATGGTATGAAGGTTTGGCTTAGAGTTTTTTTCACCTGGTCACAGACAGTTGTTGTGTTGTGCACTGAAATCCACAAGCCAAGGGAAAAGGTGAGAGGAGAAGAGCACATAGATGCAAGAAGGAATTATACAATGAGAAAAGTGATGATGCTGTTTGTATCTGGCTGTTATTAAAACCTCTTTCGGCTAGGGGGAGCAAGAAGCAAGGATATGCTTAGTATTAGTAGATTTGGATAGAAAACACTGAAGTTTCTAAAACTGTTTGAATAATGTCTGAGTATAACAGAACTGGTTTGGCAGGCAAAAACCGGAGCACAATCCATCCAGGGAAAAACAATTTTGAGCTAAATCTGTTTTCCATAAGATTTCTATGGCAATCTCTTTTTAATAGAAATATGCTTGCAGTTCCTATGGCATCCACATGTCCTTTAGAAATTGGTTTATGTTTTTCCTTTGAGAAATATAGAAATAGCCCTGTTATTTTCATGTGTCACTCCAGATACACTCTAATGTGTTGGTGCGTGCGACCTGGAACGTGCTTCACTTTGTTTTTGTCCCGTATTGAGCACAGTATTTCCCATCTTAAATTATAATTATTATTTATGTTTTAGGATAATGTTTGGACAAAGTTTACAGGTAACTTATTAGATACAGTGGGACAAAAAAGTACGTAGTAAGCCACCAATTGTGCAAGTTCTCCCACTTAAAAAGATGAGAGAGGCCTGTAATTTTCATCATAGGTACACTTCAACTATGACAGACAAAATGAATGTATTTGGAAATTATGGTGGAATATAAGTATTTGATCAATAACAAAAGTTTATCTCAATACTTTGTTATATACCTTTTGTTGGCAATGACAGAGGTCAAACGTTTTCTGTAAGTCTTCATAAGGTTTTCACACACTGTTGCTGGTATTTTGGCGCATTCCTCCATGCAGATCTCATTTACATTTACACTTAAGTCATTTAGCAGATGCTCTTATCCAGAGCGACTTACAAATTGGTGCATTCACCTTATGACATCCAGTTGAACAGCCACTTTACAATAGTGCATCTAAATCTTTTAAGGGGGGGGGGTGGTTAGAAGGATTACTTTAACCTATCCTAGGTATTCCTTAAAGAGGTGGGGTTTCAGGTGTCTCCGGAAGGTGGTGATTGATTCCGCTGTCCTGGTGTCGTGAGGGAGTTTGTTCCACCATTGGGGGGCCAGAGCAGCGAACAGTTTTGACTGGGCTGAGCGGGAACTGTACTTCCTCAGTGGTAGGGAGGCGAGCAGGCCAGAGGTGGATGAACGCAGTGCCCTTGTTTGGGTGTAGGGCCTGATCAGGGCCTGGAGGTACTGAGGTG
Organism: Oncorhynchus gorbuscha; assembly: GCF_021184085.1. NCBI lineage: Eukaryota > Metazoa > Chordata > Actinopteri > Salmoniformes > Salmonidae > Oncorhynchus > Oncorhynchus gorbuscha. Next base: position 83,300,811 of record NC_060188.1, on the reverse strand, counting down.
CCGTTCCCCTCACAGCTCCGTAGGCAAGCACCATGGTCTTGTAGCGGATGCGAGATTCAACTGGAAGCCAGTGGAGAGAGCGGAGGAGCGGGGTGACGTGAGAGAACTTGGGAAGGTTGAACACCAGACGGGCTGCGGCGTTCTGGATGAGTTGTAGGGGTTTAATGGCACAGGCAGGGAGCCCAGCCAACAGCGAGTTGCAGTAATCCAGACGGGAGATGACAAGTGCCTGGATTAGGACCTGCGCCGCTTCCTGTGTGAGGCAGGGTCGTACTCTGCGGATGTTGTAGAGCATGAACCTACAGGAACGGGCCACCGCCTTGATGTTAGTTGAGAACGACAGGGTGTTGTCCAGGATCACGCCAAGGTTCTTAGCGCTCTGAGAGGAGGACACAATGGAGTTGTCAACCGTGATGGCGAGATCATGGAACGGGCAGTCCTTCCCGGGAGGAAGAGCAGCTCCGTCTTGCCGAGGTTCAGCTTGAGGTGGTGATCCGTCATCCACACTGATATGTCTGCCAGACATGCAGAGATGCGATTCGCCACCTGGTCATCAGAAGCGGGAAAGGAGAAGATTAATTGTGTGTCGTCTGCATAGCAATGATAGGAGAGACCATGTGAGGTTATGACAGAGCCAAGTGACTTGGTGTATAGCGAGAATAGGAGAGGGCCTAGAACAGAGCCCTGGGGGACACCAGTGGTGAGAGCGCGTGGTGAGGAGACAGATTCTCGCCACGCCACCTGGTAGGAGCGACCTGTCAGGTAGGACGCAATCCATGCGTGGGCCGCGCTGGAGATGCCCAACTCGGAGAGGGTGGAGAGGAGGATCTGATGGTTCACAGTATCGAGGGCAGCCGATAGGTCTAGAAGGATGAGAGCAGAGGAGAGAGAGTTAGCTTTAGCAGTGCGGAGCGCCTCCGTGATACAGAGAAGAGCAGTCTCAGTTGAATGACTAGTCTTGAAACCTGACTGATTTGGATCAAGAAGGTCATTCTGAGAGAGATAGCGGGAGAGCTGGCCAAGGACGGCACGTTCAAGAGTTTTGGAGAGAAAAGAAAGAAGGGATACTGGTCTGTAGTTGTTGACATCGGAGGGATCGAGTGTAGGTTTTTTCAGAAGGGGTGCAACTCTTGCTCTCTTGAAGACGGAAGGGACGTAGCCAGCGGTCAGGGATGAGTTGATGAGCGAGGTGAGGTAAGGGAGAAGGTCTCCGGAAATGGTCTGGAGAAGAGAGGAGGGGATAGGGTCAAGCGGGCAGGTTGTTGGGCGGCCGGCCGTCACAAGACGCGAGATTTCATCTGGAGAGAGAGGGGAGAAAGAGGTCAGAGCACAGGGTAGGGCAGTGTGAGCAGAACCAGCGGTGTCGTTTGACTTAGCAAACGAGGATCGGATGTCGTCGACCTTCTTTTCAAAATGGTTGACGAAGTCATCTGCAGAGAGGGAGGAGGGGGGAGGGGGAGGAGGATTCAGGAGGGAGGAGAAGGTGGCAAAGAGCTTCCTAGGGTTAGAAGCAGATGCTTGGAATTTAGAGTGGTAGAAAGGGGCTTTAGCAGCAGAGACAGAGGAGGAAAATGTAGAGAGGAGGGAGTGAAAGGATGCCAGGTCCGCAGGGAGGCGAGTTTTCCTCCATTTCCGCTCGGCTGCCCGGAGCCCTGATGTTTTGGGGCTGTTGCTGGGCAACACGGACTTTCAACTCCCTCCAAAGATTTTCTATGGGGTTGAGATCTGGAGACTGGCTAGGCCACTCCAGGACCTTGAAATGCTTCTTAAGAAGCCACTCCTTGCTGATGGAAGGAGGTTTTCACTCAAAATGTCACGATACATGGCCCCATTCATTCTTTCCTTTACAAGGGTCAGTCGTCCTGGTCCCTTTGCAGAAAAACAGCCCCAAAGCATGATGTTTCCACCCCCATGCTTCACAGTAGGTATGGTGTTCTTTGGATGCAACTCAGCATTCTTTGTCCTCCAAACATGACAAGTTGAGTTTTTACCAAAAAGTTATATTTTGGTTTCATCTGACCATATGACATTCTCCCAATCTTCTTCTGGATCATCCAAATGCTCTCTGACAAACCTCAGACGGGCCTGGACATGTACTGGCTTAAGCAGGGGGAAACATCTGGCACTACAGGATTTGAGTCCCTGGCGGCGTAGTGTGTTACTTATGGTAGGCTTTGTTACTTTGGTCCCAGCTCTCTGCAGGTCATTCACTAGGTCCCCCCGTGTGGTTCTGGGATTTTTGCTCACCGTTCTTGTGATCATTTTGACCCCACGGGGTGAGATCTTGCGTGGAGCCCCAGATCAAGGGAGATTATCATTGCTCTTGTATGTCTTCCATTTCCTAATAATTGCTCCCACAATTGATTTCTTCAAACCAAGCTGCTTACCTATTGCAGATTCAGTCTTCCCAGCCTGGTGCAGGTGTACAATTTTGTTTCTGGTGTCCTTTGACAGCTCTTTGTTCTTGGCCATAGTGGAGTTTGGAGTGTGACTGTTTGAGGTTGTGGACAGGTATTTTATACTGATAACAAGTTCAAACAGGTGCCATTAATACAGGTAACGAGTCAAGAACAGAGGAGCCTCTTAAAGAAGAAGTTACAGGTCTGTGAGAGCCAGAAATCTTGCTTGTTTGTAGGTGACCAAATACTTATTTTCCACCATAATTTGCAAATAAATTCATTAAAAATCCTACAATGTGATTTTCTAGATTTTTTTTATCATTTTGTCTGTCATAGTTGAAGTGTACCTATGATGAAAATTACAGGCCTCTCTCATCTTTTTAAGTGGGAGAACTTGCACAATTTGTGGCTGACTAAATACTTCTTTGCCCCACTGTACTTTGTAGGCGAGTTGGGCAAGTTGGAACCGGTGTTTTTCTGAATCAAATGCACCTAATAAATTGACATTTTGGGGTTATAAAGAAGCAAATTATTGAACAAAAGTACCTTTTGTGATGTTTATGGGACATTTTGGAGTGCCAACAGAAGAAGATCTTCAAAGGTAAGGCATGAATTATATCGTTATTTCTGACTTTTGTGTAGCACCTGCCAGGTTGAAATCTGATTTTCATCTGTTGGTATGCTGGGCGCTGTCCTCAGATAATCGCATGGTCTGCTTTCGCCGTAAAGCGTTTTAGAAACCTGACACTGTGGCTGGATTAACAAGAAGTTAATCTTTAAACTGATGTATAACACTTGTATGCTTTTTGAATTCTTATGAGTATTTCTGTTTTTGAATTTGGTGCTGCAATTTTACTGGGTGTTGTCAAATCGATCCCGCTAAAGGGATTGGCGCGCGAAGGGGATCCATAAGAAGTTTAAAGTGAACTGTGTGTGCTGGTGATCAGGGGTGTATTCATTCTGCCCATTCTGTTGAAATAATATTCTTAAACGGAAGCAAACGGAACAGAACGGGGATTGAAATACCTACATTTTGTCCATTAAACTCTTGTTTTGGTTCCATAACGGAGAGGTGCTGGGTCTCCGCTAGAGACATCCTGGACCCAGGCCTCAACTCTGAGTTCCAGCGCCGGCACCCCGCTCAACCAGGTATGTGCCCAGGTAGGATGCCAGGTGGCGTCCCTAGAGGGGGTGGTACTGTCACGCCCTGATGTTTCATCTGTCCTTGTGCTTGTCTCCACCCCCCTCCAGGTGTCTCCCATCTTCCCCAATTTTCCCCTGGGTATTTATACCTGTGTTTTCTGTGCCAGTTCATCTTGTTTGTCAAGCTTACCAGCATTTGTCCTGTCAGCGCCTCTCTTTTCCCAGACTCTCTTTTTCTCATCCTCCTGGTTTTTGACCCTTGAATTCCCTGACCCTGTTCACTAATTGGTCTTTTGACCAATTAGATCTGATGTGATTGGTCAAATGTATCAGATTTGGGATGCCTGTGTAAACGCAGCCATAGTGTTTGATAATCAAATATTCTACATACATTCAATGAATGACAATAACAAGAGTAATTCAAAACAATTTGTGGCATTTACATACCTTAAGGGAACATTTCGGCAGTTGCTGTATGGTTAGTGAGAAAGTCCATATTGCAAATGTACGGTCCCTTACTAGACGTCCGAAAACGTTTGTAAAATTTGCGGACGGCGTCGGGCAGAGCGGCAGGGCCGGACCTACCGGGAAGTCATCAAATGAACTTTGTCGGACATTCGGTTTCCGTTTTACAAAAATAATAAGATTTTGGTCATTTTTCCGCTGTCCCGGAAAATCCCACAAGAGGGCATAAGCAATCATATTGCTATTGGACAAAACATCACGATTCACGACGGGGCCTTATCTCGAAAACTGAAAATATTTCAAAGCCGAAACTCGGTGAGCGTGGGTTTGGCATAATGGGCAGTTGGCCCCGAACAAGATGGCGTCTAGGCCTCAACGGTTTTTGAGTTATGGCCATTTATCTGGGATTAAAGGTCCAAAATGAAAATAGAGAAATTATTTTTCACCTTCACGTCAACGTCAAGGAGCCTCCGGTGTCAATAAAAAAAGAACCAGCCATTTATCTTTCGTCATTTAAGAGAAATCGTACAATGACAGATTGGTGATGTTCACAGATAGGTGTTTTTTTTTCAACGGTTACAGATCCAGTTGCAGGGTGTTCTTACGCATCTTTTTAAAGTGTGCTGCGGAGCTCTGCGAGATTTCTGTGATTTTCTATGATTTTCTGAAATAATACACACTCACTAAACCCTCCGTAAATAACTCAGTTCTTAACGTAAAGACTTAAAACTCAGGATTCTGTAAAGGCATACCCCAATGAGGATATGTGTTGACTTATAGCTTCCTGTGCAAACCGGAAGTGCCATAATTGGTGTCTCAGGGGCTGTTTCGAAGGGTTAAAAAAGTCAGATCTGTCCAAAACTTCACATGTGTGATTAGGCAACCCCCATGAACTGTAAATCAGTCATTTCTCCCATAAAATTTCAAAGGAAAACTAAATCACACAGACACACAACTTGTAAGGAGGGACGTATTGGGGTGCGTAGAGACTGACAGTGCCTGCAATAGTTAGCTTTGTTCGAGCTAAAAAAGAACCGTCCCCAACGTTTCTGTCCGATAGCTCATTCAAGGACCCCATAGCAAGCCATGGGAAAAAGTGGATTTTCAGCACCAATTAGGGTTTTACTCGGGCACCGAAGGACCTATCGAGCCAAAACTCGGGATTCGGGGTCGCCTCACATAGGCCTTCACATAATGGACCCGCATCTAGAACGTAACTATGTGTTTTACATTTGGTGTCTCTTGGGCTGTTTCGAGGGGTTAAAAAAGTCAGATCATTCCAAAACTTCATATATGTGATTAGGCAACCCCCATGAACTGTAAATCAGTCATTTTTCCCATAAAATTTCAAAGGAAAACTAAATCACACACACACACACAGCTTGGAAGTAGGGACCCATTGGGGTGCGTAGAGAAATACACTGCCCGCATTAGTTAACCTTGTTGGAACGTTTAAAGAACCGTCAGACCTAGAGTTCTGAAACTTTCGAAACCTGTTCTAGACCTCAGGTTCGATAGTGCATGGTGAGTTAGGTGGCTCTAGAAGGTTCTCGGACCGAGAAACAGCCTCGTACATTTGCAATGACTTCAATTCATTTTGACCATTACGAAAATGATGACATTTAGAAAAGTCTCAGAGACACAAGTCTAGGTGCATTGAAACCGGCTCGGCCCATAGAGACGGACCCCAACGTTTCTGTCCGATAGCTCATTTAAGGACCCCATAGCAAGGCATGGGAAAAACACAGGCATGGGAGTCAACGTGTTGCTGCCCCTCTCACAACCTTCTCCCTCCTCTGGCGTGTTTTAGTGGATTTTCAGCACCAATTAGGGTTTTACTCGGGCACCGAAGGACCTATCGAGCCGAAACTCGGGATTCGGGGGCGCCTCAGCTAGGCCTACACATAACATAAGAAATGGACCCGCAGCTAGAACGTAACTACGTGTTTTATGTTTTTTTATGGTTTGAACCGAAGGCGTTGTGAATTTTGGGCCAGCTCTGAAGTATGTGATAGTTGGCTACTAAACGAGTTGGAAAAAGTGGGTTTAGTGTCAGTTTGTATCAGTTTGGTGTCAGAATGATATCTAATTGACTGATGGACAGTGACTTGCTGGTGACTCTTGTCCATTTGCAATATGTTTAAACAGTGAGGTACCATCACCTAAGTGACATTCTGAAATCAACCCTAACGAGCGATTGAGATGAACCATAATCACTGCCCAGCCATCCCGAGTTCATCGGGCCAGTCAATTTCACATTCCTGCAGGATTTTTATAGCATGACAAATTCATGATGGTACCTGCCCATTGAATCATATTGCAAATGCACAGTGACTTTGCAAAAGTAAGAAAACATAAAAAAATGGACATAATGAAATCACCATATTTTTATTTTTGGGTTACCAGTTGCACAACAATGCACGTGCATTTGCAATATGATTCTATAGTGAAAAAACATCACCTAATGGACATTCTGAAGTCAACACAACGAGCGATGGAAAGGAGCAACTATCACTGCCAGGCCACCCCGAGTTTATCTGGCCAGTCAATTTTGCATTTCTGCAGGATTTTTGAGCATGTCAAATTTCATATGGTAAATGCCCATTGAACCATATTGCAAATGCACGTGCACTTGTAATATGATGCAACAGTTAAAAAAACATCACAAAATGGACATGATGAAGTCAACACAACGAGCGATGGAAATGAGCAACTATCACTGCCAGGCAATCCCGAGTTCATCTGGCCAGTCAATTTTGCATTTTTGAGCATGTCAAATTTCATATGGTAAATGCCCATTGAACCATATTGCAAATGCACGTGCACTTGCAATATGATTCAACAGTGAAAAAACATCACCAAATGGACATGATGAAATCAACACAACGAGTGATGGAAAGGAACAACTATCACTGCCCGGCCATCCTTTTCCCATAGCGAGCATTAATATCAGAATGACCGGTAAATGCATTTACAACCATATTTTTATTTTTGGGTTACCAGGTGCCTATTTTCAATCACCAGTTGCACAACAATGCGTATCCATCAGAATATTTTAAACAGTCCATAAAGCACTCAGGACGGCCCCCATAGATAGAGGGCCGTAGTAGGGTACTCCCATAGCGAGCATGGACAATAGGAGTCCCGGTAAATGCATTTACAACCATATTTTTATTTTTGGGTTACCAGTTGCACAACAATGCACGTGCATTTGCAATATGATTCTATAGTGAAAAAACATCACCAAATGGACATGATGAAATCAACACAACGAGTGATGGAAAGGAACAAATATCACTGCCAGGCCATCCTGTGTTCATCAGGCCAGTCAATTTTGCATTCTTGCAGGATTTTTATAGCATGACAAATTTGTGATGGTACATGCCCATTGAACCATATTGCAAATGCACAGTGACTTTCCAAAAGTGAGAAAACATACACAAGTGGACATGATGAAATCAACACAACGAGTGATGGAAAGGTACAACTATCACTGCTCGGCCATCCTGTGTTCATCAGGCCAGTCAATTTTGCATTTTTGAGCATGTCAAATTTCATATGGTAAATGCCCATTGAACCATATTGCAAATGCACGTGCATTTGCAATATGATTCTATAGTGAAAAAAACATCACCAAATGGACATGATGAAATCAACACAACGAGTGATGGAAAGGAACAACTATCACTGCCAGGCCATCTCGAGTTCATCAGGCCAGTCAATTTTGCATTTCTGCAGGATTTTCGAGCATGTCAAATTTCTTATGGCTTTTGGCCCCCAAAAAAGTGACTTTTGACTTTGACTTTTGACTTCCTATGAAATCATATTGCAAATGGACAAATCATATTCCTTATGCACAAGTTAAAAAAAATTATGATAATAAAATACGACTAAAGTATGTTGATACAGTTCTTATATGTGTGTAATTGACACAAAATTCGAAAGAATTTCGAAAAACGGTCCAGAAAGCACTTTTTTAATGGTGTGTGAAGTTTTTTACAAAATTTTGACATTTTTGACTTTTGACTTTAACTTCCTATGAAATCATATTGAAAATGGACAAAACATATTACTTATGCGCATGTAAAAATATATATATATATATATGATAATAAAATTGGACAAAAGTGTATTCATACAGTTCTTACACATGTGTAATTGACAAAAAAAATCGAAAGAATTTCGAGAAAGCACTTTTTTAAGGGGTGATAAGTTTTTGACAAAAAATTCATTTTTTCAAAATTTTGCTTTTGGATGTTAACTTGGGTTACATTTCCAATATGAAAAACCATGGTGGAGCGGATTCGCCACTGGTTGGATTTTTAAAGTGTTACAACTGGCAATTGCCATATGGCATTTGCAATACACTTTGCATGAATCAACGCCGAATTGGGTGGTATTGGACAATGTTATATGGTTTGTCCGATGCCAATGACATGTCATTCATTTTTGTCCAATACAGGGGGGTATTCCCTTACATTTTTCAGGGCCAAATAATTCAAAATTGATTGTGAAGCTTAAATAAATAAAACATATTTAACCTTTATTTAAGATTAATTACATTACCTTAAGAAGATTTGGACATGACGCACAGAAAATGCTAATATCTTGGATATTGACTTGAATTGTTTGGTGCCACAAACACTAAAAAGTTACAATTTGGAGATAGTGGACTGGTAAACAAGACCAAAGCATGGTGTGCTGTATTAGGAAACCAATATGTAATTTTGTAATTTGTGCGAACTATGCCTTTAACTTGTTCATGAAATAGTTGAAAATATATAAATTATATGGCTAGATGAAATGTTGGTAGAAAACAGGGCCCTTAAAACTTCTTAGGGATAGGGGGCAGTATTTTCACCTCCGGATGAAAAGCGTGCCCAAAGTAAACTGCCTGTTACTCAGGCCCAGAAGCTATGGTATGCATATAATTGGTAGATTTGGAGAGAAAACTGTGAGTATAACAGAACTGATTTGGCAGGCAAAACCCAGAGGACAAACCATCCAGAGGAATGAATTTGAGGTCATAGTATTTTCCAATGGTTTTCTATGGGAGGCCCTATTTAATAGGAACCTGGTTGCAGTTCCTATGGCTTCCACTAGATGTCAGCAGTCTTTAGAAATTATTTTGATGTTTTTCTTTTGAGAAATGAAGAAGTATGGCTGTTCTTTGTAAGTGTCACTCTGAAGGTCTCTAGTATTTTGGTGCGTGTGAACTGGAACACCCTTCACGTTGTTTTTATCCGATATTGGAAACAGTTTATCCCGTCTTAAATTTGATCGATTATTTACGTTTTAGAATACCTTAGGTTGCATTAGGAACGTTGTTTGAAATGTTTGGACCAACTTTACTTATTAGATACTTTGTAGTCATGTTGGGTGAGTTGGAACCGGTGTATTTCTGAATCAAACGCGCCAAATAAATTGACATTTTTGGGATATAAAGAAGGAATTTATCGAACAAAACGACCATTCATTGTGTCACTGAGACATTTGGGATTGCAAAAAGAAGATATTCAAAAGTAAGGCATTTATTATATCGTTATTTCTGACTTTTGTGTCGCCACCTGCCTGGTTGAAAATGATTTGCATGTGTTTGTATGCGGGGTGCTGTCCTCAGATAATTGCATGGTCTGCTTTCACCGTAAAGCATTTTTGATATCTGACACTGCGGCTGGATTAACAAGAAGTTAAGCTTTATTTCGATGAATTACACTTATATTTTAGTGAATCTTGAATATTGATATTTCTGTAGTTTGAATTTGGCGCACTGCAATTTCACTGGATGTTGTCAAATCGATTACGCTAAAGGGATTGGCACGCAAAGGGATCACTAACAGGTTTAAAATAAATATACACTCATCAATACACATTTAGCAAAACTTGATGCACTAACTGTAAGTCGCTCTGGATAAGAACGTCTGCTAAATGACAAAAATGTAAAGTGTAAATGTTCAGTATTTTAGTGATGAGGTGTTATTATCGTCACACTTCCATTCTGAGACCTATCAGAATGAAACCACTCATTTGATAAGGTTTCAGAGGTTTCTTGGAAAAGGTATCCATTTCAAACTGTTTGTTCCTTTTCCTGAGTTGAGCAGTGGTAGTCTAAGAGTGAATTGAGCTTTGTACTTACAGAATGTCACTGCATTTATGCGCATTGAGCGTGGAAAATGCGCTCTACAGAAATAATAATAATTATAATTATTGTTCAGCATGTCCTTTTTTTGCATTTGTGAGAATAAGAGACAAGAGAATTATGTTTGCTTTTTCGTTACTTGTTTGACGTTTAAAATAAGTGAATAGAACTAGAATTACTAGAGCAGACATTCCATTAAGTGCAGTGGTGTGAGGGGCTTTGTCCATTCTAGTTGTCCTATTTTTATGGCTCCTACATTGCTTAGAAGGAAAGTAACACAAGGTCTGTGTCTACACAGGCAGCCCATTTCTGATATTTTTTCCACTAATTGATCTTTTGCCCAATCAAATACTTTTTTTTTTTTCAAAATGTATTTTTCAGAGCTGATTTGATTGGTCAAAAGATCAATTAGTGGAAAAAATATCAGAATTGGTCTGCCTGTGTAAATGCAGTCATAGAGGCTAGAAGGGTACTTAATGGGGCAATCAGCAGTTGAAACAATTACAACGCGTACACCCCACCCCTGCTTCTGTAAAAATATAAACGGGTGGGGCTAGACCACTCTCAAATTCATAGACAGAGCTATGGATGCAAGGGTTGAACATTATTGATATCAACATTTTACTTTAACTAGGTTTTTAGGCTATTTGGTGTTTGTTTACAAACATTGGAGTAAAAATATGTTTATTTGGGGTTCTGTTGGGGTACAACAGTTGAACTTAGCTCATGAGGCATATGTTGTATTCTTCAAGAATCAATGAGTACACATCATTAATTTCTAAGTTCATAAATGGATGTAGCAAATGCTGATTGCTCCTTTAAGTTCAAATTTACATTTCCATTTCCAAGCAGGGATCAGATAATAGTTGACTCCTCTTATCCAAACAATACTCCAATCCACCCAATATGACAGTCATCACATACCAGGAGATAACTTTGAGGAAATGAAGCTGTCAGCGAGAGTGTTCAGATTTTCTGACATATAAATTAACTCAAGCTGTTGTTACAACACTTCAATGTTTATTCAGTTACACAGTGACTTCTCTATCATCATGAGATGAGTTTATCATATGGGGTTAGTGTGGTGTTTATCATTGCTCTATAGCACCACTATGTGGCTTTAGTGGAGAACATCTATGCCAACCAGCCAGTTGATCTTCAGACTGTTTATTTTTTTAAATGACAGATATTACAGTAAGCATGAGAGGAATGTGTAAGTGGTGGATGACTATAAAAATGTATTTTTTTTACTTGGAATGCCTTGATTAGAGTAATCTAGACACTGGCTCCCAGTTCCTTTTCTACACACCAATAATAAAGAATATACCGTTCCAGTCAAAGGTTTGGACACACCTACTCGTTCAAGGGTTTTTCTTTTTCTTTCTTTTTTACTATTTTCTACATTGTAGAATAATAGTGAAGACATCAAAACTATGAAATAACACATATGGAATCATGCAGTAACCAAAAAAGTGTTAAACAAATATATTTTATATTTGAGAGTCTTCAAAGTAGCCACCCTTTGCCTTGATGACAGCTTTGCACACTCTTAGCATTTTCTATAACTTAAGTATGCTGTTTTATGAATACGACCCAGGAGAGTTATCAGACATTTTGGACTCAAACATCAGTCACAGATGTGTGTGTTATGGCATCCTCATTGAAGACATTCTCAAATATTTTACGGAAAGAGACCCTGACCCTCTCCTTGAAGTCCTGGCCCATAAACACATACAGGACAGGGTTGAGGCAGCTGTTGACATAGGCCAGAGAGATGGCCAGGGGGTACCAATTCCAGGCTTCATCTGCCGAGGCAAACCTACCATACCCAATCACCATACCTATGGTGTGATACGGCAGCCAGCACACAAAGAATGCTGCCACCACAGCCAGAATGAGCCAGAAGGTCCTCTGAGACTTGAAGTGAGCGCTGCTCACCCTCCTGCCAATGAGCAGGTAGCAGACAGCGATGACCGTCAGAGGAACGAGGAAGCCGAGGACCAGCCTGGGAACATGGGTGGCTTTGATGGCAGAAAAGAAGCCCCTAATGTTGTTTTCGCCAAGGGGGTGTACAGAGGTGCACATAATAATTTCGTCATTGTCGATACTATCGATGGTCCCATTATGAATCATGGTGGGGAGGCTGAGGAGCAAGGCCAGGACCCAGGCCAGACCACACAGCAACCAGGCCAGGGTGATGCTCCGGTGGTTCTGGGCCAAGACGGGCAGGATGACCAGGACAAATCGGTCCAGGCTGATGAGAACCAGGGTGAAGACGCTGGCAAACATGTTGAGATACATGACAGAGGGGATAACCTTACACATAGCCTCTCCGAATGGCCAGTGTTGGTTCAATATGATTTCAACCAATGAGAAGGGTATGGAGATACAGCAGAGGAGGTCTGCTACAGCCAGGTTTACAAACCAGACAGTGTTGACTGTCCTCTTCATCTTCACTCCAGCTATCCAGATGACAAATGAGTTTCCTGGGATACCGAGGACACAGGTTATGCTGTAGATGACTATGGACAGCACCCGTATGGACTGAATTAGCTGCTCTGATTGATCAGTTTGAATGAACATGTCATAATAATCCTCCAAGTCCTCTGAGAAATTCATGTTGTCACTAGGGGAGGAATTGTTTGATACACAATGTCACTCATTGTAAAACACACCATTTTCTAAATGTATGTTTTAACTTAACTTAGCATTGCAGTAAGGGTTCTCAGTGAGGTCATTCTTATAACCAGTCATAATTAATGTCAATGGTCTTGCTGTTTATATACCATGTGGCTGCATTAATTAACATAATTGAAATTCAAACATTAGCACCTTCAATGTGGAAAATGTTGGTCCTTAGTTTCTATCGTCATGAAACAGAGGGGTGTCAAATCCTCTTCACAAAGTTAAACAAATATTAGAAAATAATACTATCAATTCTTTTTCCCAAGTTAATTATTGAAAAGGAGCTACGTAAGAGCACACCTAAAATTCAACTGAACATTTATATCAAACTCACCTCTTCCTTCAGGTCTCTGTTCTGATTTTGTCACTTATCTATAAGGTGTTTTGTTTTTCAGGGATAGAATGTGGCAGGGAGGGACTAAATTGATGGGATGGAAAGTGACAGAATGCCTATTAGAGTCAAAGAAAGAAGAAGTATTGAAAGTACCCACTGGACACACCACATCATTTCAACGTAGATAATTGGGTAATATTTGGTTGAGACATTGAGATGACAACCAACTCAAAAAGACAGGCAAAAGTTTGCTGAATGTTCAATGAGTTATTACTATGCATTCAACCATCTAAATGCACAACCAAATTCCAATAGAAAAACAATGTATACTTGTCTCAGAACTCAGGAAACACAAATGCTTTGTTTGTAAATCAGGTCAGAGTGTTTGAGTGTGCCCCTGGTTATCCGTAAATTAAAAATATTAGCTTAATGTAGGGAATGTGAAACTATTTATATTTTTACTTTTACTTTTGATAATTTGTATATTTTAGCAATTACATTTACTTTTGATACTAAAGTATATTTTAAACCAAATAGTTTTAGACTTTTACTCAAGATGTATTTTACTGGGTGACTTACTTGAGTTTTGTTATTAAGATATCTTTACTTTTTCCCAAGTATGACAATTGGGTACTTTTTATGTGACAAAACAAGCAAGTACAGTGTAGAAAATCATTGCAAACCATCTAAAACCACTCTGATTTATCTTTTCAATAACCCAAAATATTGTATTTTCAGCTGTTTGAAGCTGGCGTATAAAACCAAAAGTTAAAAAGAAGCAAAAACTTAATTTAAGAATGGGAACCATAGAAATGTCTAGGTGAATTTGATTGGGTCTCCCAAAAATATACATATGTCAGCTTTAAAAAAAAGTTGGAATTAATTTAGTCCTATTCTTTAAAAGGAGCTACGTAAGAGCACACCTAAAATTCAACTGAACATTTATATCAAACTCACCTCTTCCTTCAGCTCTCTGTTCTGATTTTGTCACTTATCTTTAAGGTGTTTTGTTTTTCAGGGATAGAAGGTGGCAGGGAGGGACTAAATCGATGGGACTTTTGGTGGAGATGAAGGCCTATGATTTCCTAATCCGGCCCTGGATACATCTCCTTCAATAGTTGATAGTTGGCTGCAATGACAACCAAACACAATCCAATATCACTAAATATCATTACATTTGAAATCAACCAGAGCTTGAAACCCGAGGCCTATTGTCTGTTTAGTTCAATTCTGGTTTGAATTGAAACAAGAGCTGTTGATGACTTTAAAAAAATCTATTAGCATAATTGATGAGATATGAGTGATAATGTATGGTCACATTTTATTTGCACTTTAAAACCCACCCTTAAGAATGACTTCGATAGAGTGAATCTCTTTAGGTGCTACGCAAGAGTTCACCTAAAATTCAACTGAATATTTGCATCAAACTCAACTCTTCTTTCAGGTCTCTGTTCTGATTTTGTCACTTATCTTACAGGTTTTTGTTTCAGTGGAAGAATGTGATAGGGAGGGGCAAAAATCTATGGGACATACGTGACAAAATGAGTAATAAAGTTCAAGAAAGAAGAAGTATTGAAAGTACCCACTGGACACACCACATCATTTCAACGCAGATAATTGGGTAATATTTGGTTGAGACATTGAGATGACAACCAACTCAAAAAGACAGGCAAAAGTTTGCTGAATGTTCAATGAGTTATTACTATGCATTCAACCATCTAAATGCACAACCAAATTCCAATAGAAAAACAATGTATACTTGTCTCAGGACTCAGGAAACACAAATGCTTTGTTTGTAAATCAGGTCAGAGTGTTTGAGTGTGCCCCTGGTTATCCGTAAATTAAAAATATTAGCTTAATGTAGGGAATGTGAAACAATTTATATTTTTACTTTTACTTTTGATAATTTGTATATTTTAGCAATTACATTTACTTTTGATACTAAAGTATATTTTAAACCAAATAGTTTTAGACTTTTACTCAAGATGTATTTTACTGGGTGACTTACTTGAGTTTTGTTATTAAGATATCTTTACTTTTTCCCAAGTATGACAATTGGGTACTTTTTATGTGACAAAACAAGCAAGTACAGTGTAGAAAATCATTGCAAACCATCTAAAACCACTCTGATTTATCTTTTCAATAACCCAAAATATTGTATTTTCAGCTGTTTGAAGCTGGCGTATAAAACCAAAAGTTAAAAGAAGCAAAAACTTAATTTAAGAATGGGAACCATAGAAATGTCTAGGTGAATTTGATTGGGTCTCCCAAAAATATACATATGTCAGCTTTAAAAAAAAGTTGGAATTAATTTAGTCCTATTCTTTAAAAGAAGCTACGTAAGAGCACACCTAAAATTCAACTGAACATTTATATCAAACTCACCTCTTCCTTCAGCTCTCTGTTCTGATTTTGTCACTTATCTTTAAGGTGTTTTGTTTTTCAGGGATAGAAGGTGGCAGGGAGGGACTAAATCGATGGGACTTTTGGTGGAGATGAAGGCCTATGATTTCCTAATCCGGCCCTGGATACATCTCCTTCAATAGTTGATAGTTGGCTGCAATGACAACCAAACACAATCCAATATCACTAAATATCATTACATTTGAAATCAACCAGAGCTTGAAACCCGAGGCCTATTGTCTGTTTAGTTCAATTCTGGTTTGAATTGAAACAAGAGCTGTTGATGACTTTAAAAAATCTATTAGCATAATTGATGAGATATGAGTGATAATGTATGGTCACATTTTATTTGCACTTTAAAACCCACCCTTAAGAATGACTTCGATAGAGTGAATCTCTTTAGGTGCTATGCAAGAGTTCACCTAAAATTCAACTGAATATTTGCATCAAACTCAACTCTTCTTTCAGGTCTCTGTTCTGATTTTGTCACTTATCTTACAGGTTTTTGTTTCAGTGGAAGAATGTGATAGGGAGGGGCAAAAATCTATGGGACATACGTGACAAAATGAGTAATAAAGTTCAAGAAAGAAGAAGTATTGAAAGTACCCAGTCGGCAAACCACAATTTCAACATGGATAATTAGCACATTTTAGGAAAGACCCAGATGCAGACAAAGTAAATAGTGAAGTAAGTAATAAGTAAGTAAGTAATACAAGTGTATTACTAGAACAGGGGGCAGGTAAAACGACAGGTCAAACAGGGGTCAGTAATCCAGATCAGAGTCCATAAGGTACACAACAACAGGCAGTCTCAGGGCAGGCAGAGGTCAATAATTCAGTGTGGTGGGACAAGGTACAGGACAGCAGGCAGAATGGTCAAAACTAGAAAACAGGAACTTTAGAAAAGCCAGGAGCAAGGGGGAAAACACTGGTAGGCTTTACGAACAAAACAAACTGGCAACAGACAAACAGAGAACCCAGTTATAAATACACAGGGGATAATGATTGGAGATGGGAGACACCCGATCAAATCAAATCAAATGTTATTTGTCACATACACATGGTTAGCAGATGTTAATGCGAGTGTAGCGAAATGCTTGTGCTTCTAGCTCCGACAATGCAGTAATAACCAACAAGTAATCTAACTAACAATTCCAAAACTAGGGGATAAAGAATATGTACATAAAGATATATGAATGAGTGATGGTACAGAGCAGCATAGGCAAGATACAGTAGATGGTATCGAGTACAGTATATACATATGAGATGAGTATGTAAACAAAGTGGCATAGTTAAAGTGGCTAGTGATACATGTATTACATAAGGATGCAGTAGATGATATAGAGTACAGTATATACGTATGCATATGAGATGAATAATGTAGGGTATGTAAACATTATATTAGGTAGCATTGTTTAAAGTGGCCAGTGATATATTTTACATAATTTCCCATCAATTCCCATTATTAAAGTGGCTGGAGTTGAGTCAGTGTCAGTGTGTTGGCAGCAGCCACTCAATGTTAGTGGTGGCTGTTTAACAGTCTGATGGCCTTGAGATAGAAGCTGTTTTTCAGTCTCTCGGTCCCAGCTTTGATGCACCTGTACTGACCTCGCCTTCTGGATGATAGCGGGGTGAACAGGCAGTGGCTCGGTGGTTGTTGTCCTTGATGATCTTTATGGACTTCCTGTAACATCGGGTGGTGTAGGTGTCCTGGAGGGCAGGTAGTTTGCCCCCGGTGATGCGTTGTGCAGACCTCACTACCCTCTGGAGAGCCTTACGGTTGTGGGCGGAGCAGTTGCCGTACCAGGTGGTGATACAGCCCGCCAGGATGCTCTCGATTGTGCATCTGTAGATGGGGGTGGAGACAAGCACAATGACAGGTGAAATAGATCAGGGTGTGACAGGCAATACTTGGTTGAGACATTGATTAATGAGATTACAAACTATACATGCCAACTCAAAAGGTTTACTGAATTTCCAATGTGTTATAATTATGATTTCAACCATCTAAATGCAAAACCAAATTCTAATGAAAAAACAATGTCTGTTTTGCGATTTAGTTGTCAGCCAAATGTCTATCACTGCACTTTCAACAATTTAAAAATTATCTTCACAGACCTGCCTTGACCTCTGAATGCTATCTTTTACATGCCCACTTTATAGGATTACATAAGAAGAAATGTATAGTTGTTTTGTTAACATTTCGACAAGTTATTAGGCTATTTATTGTAATCCAAAAGTGATACTGAATTTTGTCTACACAATCAAATATCAATATTTGAAGGAGATGTATTTTCTGCTTGGATAGTTCCATCTGTGCCACTGAATTAGTCTGGCTTTGATTCTAGTTTGTCTACAAATTAATCCTTTGATTAATCACTCTGGATGAGAGTGTTTACTAAAATGTAAGAAACTAACGTGTGTGGTTTGGCTGGAGCAAGAAGTTAAGGTATCCCTGAATATTATAGATAGATGAATACACATTTAGCTAAATTTAGGGAAATGTTTAGTCTTAGTGAGGATGTGTTCCCATCATCACAATTCCACTTCGAGGAATGTGAGAATAAAACCACTAATATTAATAAACAACAATGCATGTGAAAAGTTTCAGATGTGTCTGGGAAAATATAATATATAATATCATTTTTTCTAAAAAAGGAACTAACATTTTAGATGTCTATCACTTCTCCACTCAGAAAAAGGAACTAACATTTTAGAGGTCTATTACTTCTCCACTCAGAAGAAGGAACTAACATTTTAGATGTCTATCACTTCTCCACTCAGAAAAAGGAACTAACATTTTAGATGTCTATCACTTCTCCACTCAGAAAAAGGAACTAACATTTTAGAGGTCTATTACTTCTCCACTCAGAAGAAGGAACTAACATTTTAGATGTCTATCACTTCTCCACTCAGAAAAAGGAACTAACATTTTAGATGTCTATCACTTCTCCACTCAGAAAAAGGAACTAACATTTTAGAGGTCTATTACTTCTCCACTCAGAAAAAGGAACTAACATTTTCCAGGACACCTCAAACTTTTCACGTGCATTTCGATCTATTCAAATGAATGGTTTTATTCTCACAAGCCTCAGAGTGGAACACATCCTTACTAAGACTGAACATCTATCAAATCAAATCAAATGTAATTTGTCACATGCACCGAATACAACAGGTGTAGACCTTACAGTGAAATTCATAATTACAAGCCCTTAACTAGCAATGCAGTTAAGAAAATCTCCCCCAAAAAAGTTAGAGATAAGAATAACAAATAATTAAAGAGCAGCAGTAAATAACAATAGCGGGGCTATATACATGTGGTACAGAGTCAATGTCAATGTGCGGGGGCACCGGTGTCGAGGTAATTGAGGTAATATGTACATGTAGGTAGAGTTATTAAAGTGACTATGCATGGACAATAACAGAGAGTAGCAGCAGCGTTCCCGAGGGGGGGTGCAAATAGTCTGGGTAGCCATTCGATCAGCTGTTCATGAGTCTTATGGCTTGGGGTAGAAACTATTTAGGAGCCTCTTGGACCTAGACGTGGCGCTCCAGGACTGCTTGCCGTGCGGTGGCAGAGAGAACAGTTTTTTAGACCATTTTTAGGGCCTTCCTCTGACACCGATTGGTATAGAGGTCCTGGATGGCAAAAAGCTTGACCCCGGTGATGTACTGGACCTTACGCACTACCCTCTGTAGTGCCTTGCGGTCGAAGGCTGAGCAGTTGCCATACCAGGTAGTGATGCAAACCGTCAGGATGCTCTTGATTGTGCAGCTGTAAAACCTTTTGAAGATCTGAGGACCCATGCCACATCTTTTCAGTTTCCTGAGGGGGAATAGGTTTTGTCGTGCCCTCTTCACAACTGTCTTGGTGTGCTTGGACCATGTTAGATTGTTGGTGATGTGGATGCCAAGGAACTTGAAGCTCTCAACCTGCTTCACTACAGCCCTGTCGATGAGAATGGTAGCGTGCTCGGTCCTCCTTTTCCTGTAGTCCACAATCATCTCCTTTGTCTTGATCACGTTGAGGGAGAGGTTGTTGTCCTTGCACCACATGGTCAGGTCTCTGACATCCGCCCTATAAGCTGTCTCATCATTGTCAGTGATCAGGCCTACCACTGTTGTGTCATCAGCAAACTTAATGATAGTGTTGGAGTCGTGCCTGGCCATGCAGTCATGAGTGAACAGGGAGTACAGGAGGGGACTGAGCACCCACCCCTGAAGGGCCCCCGTGTTGAGGATCAGCGTGGCGGATGTGTTGTTACCTACCCTTACCACCTGGGGGCGGCCTGTCAGGAAGTCCAGGATCCAGTTGCAGAGGAAGGTGTTTAGTCCCAGGGTCTTTAGCTTAGTGATGAGCTTTGAGGTCACTATGGTGTTGAAGGCTGAGCTGTAGTCAATGAATAGCATTCCCACATAGGTGTTCCTTTTGTCCAGGTGTGAAAGGGCAGTGTGGAGTGCAATAGAGATTGCATCATCTGTGGATCTGTTGGTGCGTATGCAAATTGGAGTGGGTCTAGGGTTTCTGGGATAATGGTATTGATGTGAGCAATGACCAGCCTGTCAAAGCATTTCATGGCTACAGACGTGAGTGCTACGGGTCTGTAGTCAATTAGGCAAGTTACCTTAGTGTTCTTGGGCACAGGGACTATGGTGGTCTGCTTGAAACATGTTTGTATTACAGACCCAGACAGGGAGAGGTTGAAAATGTCAGTGAAGACACTTGCCAGTTGGTCAGAGTATGCTCGGAGTACACGTCCTTGTAATCTGTCTGGCCCTGCGGCCTTGTGAATGTTGACCTGTTTCAAGGTCTTACTCACTTACTCACTTCGGCTGCGGAGTGTGATCACACAGTCGTCTGGAACAGCTGATGCTCTCATGCATGTTGTAGTGTTACTTTCCTAGAAGCGAGCATAGAAGTTATTTAGCTCATCTTGTAGGCTTGTGTCACTGGGCAGCTCTCGGCTGTGCTTCCCTTTGTAATAGTTTGCAAGCCCTGCCACATCCGATGAGCGTCGGAGCCGATGTAGTACGATTCGATTTTAGTCCTGTATTGAGGCTTTACCTGTTTGATGGTTTGTCGGAGGGCATAGTGGGATTTCTTATCAACTTCCGGGTTAGAGTCCTGCTCCTTGAAAGCGGCAGCTCTACCCTTTAGCTCACTGTGAATGTTGCCTGTAATCCATGGCTTCTGGTTGGGGTATGTACGTACAGTCACTGTGGGGCCGACTTCCTCGATGCACTTATTGATAAAGCCAGTAACTGATGTGGTGTACTCAATGCCAGCAGAAGACTACCTGAACATATTCCAGTCTGTGCTAGCAAAACAGTCCTGCAGTTTAGCATCTGCTTCAACTGACTACTAAATACTTATTTTCCACCATAATTTGCAAATAAATTCATTAAAAATCCTACAATGTGATATTCTGGATTTCTTTTCTCATTTTGTCTATCATAGTTGAAGTGTACCTATGATGAAAATTTACAGGCCTCTCTCACCTTTTTAAGTGGGAGAACTTGCACAATTGGTGGCTGACTAAATACTTTTTTGCCCCACTGTAATCTCTGGTATACAGCATCCTCATGTGACTCTTTCTGAGTTGTAAAATCATACATTATCAATGACCAAGGACAGAAAGTAACAAAATGTGGGAAAGTCAAAGGGTCTGAATACTTTCCGAATGCACTGCATTATTGTTTAATTTTTTACAAATGTTCACATTTTTCTCCCACTTTGACAGTCAAGTCAATTTTGTGTAGATTGTTGACAAAAAAAATGACAATTAAATGCATTTTAATCCCACTTTGTAACATAACAAAATGTGTAAAACGTCAACAGGTGTGAATACTTTCTGAAGGCACTGTATACGTTGTGTACGCTTTATAGACGTTCCCCACCCCTTGGCAACAACCCTTCTAATTTACTGCACCCTGCACACACAACTCATGTGGAATTCCGGGTCTCTGGCAGAGTTTGGAACTGCCGTTCTGTGGTCAAGAACGCTAAGTTCATCTTAGCCTAAGCTGCACTTCAGTCCCTTGATCTTTTGACCCTGACTTTGACATGGATCACCCCAGAGAACACTGCAACTCCTGCTGCTCTCTCTTAATCTGACTGAGTTTTTTCTCATAGTCTAATAGCATGTGGTGGCACAGGGCTACTGATTACTCGTAACTGGAGATATTCTATTTTCTCCCTATCTCACCTGTCCATCTCTTCATTTGAATTCCATGCTGTCACTGTCACTTGTCCATTCAAGCTTAACATTGTTGTCATCTATTGCCCATCAGTTGCCCTTGGAGACTGATATCAATATGCTTGACACCTCGATAAGTTAATTTCCTGACGATGGCTCGCCACTCTTCATACTTGGTGACTTCAACCTCCTGTCACGAACCATCCTGTAGCCCGTAACAAAAAGGGAGACAACGTGGAGATAATAAATACATTTTTGTTATTCCTTTAACAAATTAAACTAGAAACAAGTGACAATGGTGCGTGTAGTCAGTAGTTAGTGAGTGGATGCGTGCATAGATGTAATAATGAGGGGTGTTGAGAGGTGCCAAAGCAAACAAACAAACAAACAGCCACAAAAATGCCACAACCAAAATCCAATGTGCCTGCGTGGAGAGAGTCTACTCAATGAATGGGGGAAAGATATATTATCCCCAGGACACACCCGAGCCCAACTGTGTACCATTTCCTTGACGACCCTCCCGGCTCCGCCCACAGACATTCTATTAAGGAAAACAAGAGCAAAGAGAAAGAATTCAGCAGACGGAGTGGGAGGGTCATCACGTCGCCATTGTTATTTGCGAGAGGTCCGGGGTTCAGATCCCTGATGAGCCCCCACTTGTCACGAACCGGCTCATAGCCCGTAACAAAAGAGACAATGTGGAGATCAAGGAATAACAAAAATATATTTATTAACTAAAGTAAACTATAAACAAGTAACAATGGTGTGTGTAGACAGTTGTCTGCCTTCAATTAATTTCTTTCCAACTCTCTCTTTCCCCTCCTTGCCTCATTTGACCTCACTTTTCGGAATCCCCTCCAGCTCACAAGGCAAGTAATACGCTTGGCCTCATCTTTACTAGAGGCTGTTCACCTACTAATCTCACTGCAACCCCCATCCAGTTCTCTGATCACTACTTTGTTTCCTTTTCTGTCTCCCTTTCCAACCCTAACCACTCAGCCCTAACTCAGGTGGTCATGCGACATCGCAATCTTCGCTCTCTCTCTCCCACT
Organism: Oncorhynchus gorbuscha; assembly: GCF_021184085.1. Taxonomy (NCBI): domain Eukaryota; kingdom Metazoa; phylum Chordata; class Actinopteri; order Salmoniformes; family Salmonidae; genus Oncorhynchus; species Oncorhynchus gorbuscha. The sequence goes on along the minus strand of NC_060188.1, from coordinate 83,277,995 downwards.
ATTCTCTCCTCTTCTATCCTATAATCTCGCTCTTTTTCTAAATCCTTCTGCATCCTGTCTCCTGATTCTGCCTATTCGACCCTACTCTCCTCCCTGTCTGCATCCTATGACTTGCACTGTCCCCTTTCCTCCCTGCGTACTCAGACCTCCCCTCCTGCTCCGTGGTTGAGTGACTCATTACGAGCTTACAGAACAGGGCTGCGGGCAGATAAGCAAAAATTCAGTAAAACTAAAGTTCTGGAGGACCTATTATCCTTTCACTCCCTCCTCTCTACCTTCTCTTCCTCTGTATCTGCTACTAAAGCCACTTTCCATCACTCTACATTTCAAGCTTCCTCCTCAACCCTAGGGAACTATTTTCTTTCTTCTCTTCCTCCTTAATCCTCCAGCCCCTCTCCCTCTCTCCTCCCTCTCTGCGGACGACTTTATCAACCACTTTGAAAAGAAGGTTGACAACATCCACTCCTCATTCACTCAGCCTATTTAGTACACTGATCCCACTCACACAGAACTACCCTACGCCTTGACCTCTTTCTCCCCTCTAACAAGATTATATTTCTCCCATCCTCAGAGAACTTCTCCCATTCCTCACTTGTCTCATGAACTCATCCCTGACCACTAGCTGAGTCCGCATTGACTTCAAAATGGCCCAAGTCAATCCCCTCCTCAAGAAACCAACACTCGACTCATCTGACGCCAAAAACGACAGACCTGCATCCCTACTTCCGTTTCCTTCCAAAACACTTGAGTGTGCTGTCTGTGATCAACTCTCTCATTATCTCTCTCAGAACAAATCACTTAAAAACGGGTCACTCAACCGAGTCTGCTCTTCTCTGTGTCACAGAGGCTCTCCACACTGCCAAAGCTGTCTCTCTCTTCTCTGTTCTCATCCTCCTAGATCTATCGCTGCCTTTGACACCGTGAACCACCAGATCCTCTTCTCTACCCTCTCAGGGCTGGGCGTTTCAGGGTTGGCACACTCTTGGATTATCTTCTACCTGACAGGCCGGTCGCACCAGGTGAAGTGGAGATGATCTCTGTCTGCACCTCATACTCTTACAACTGGTGTCCCAAGGGGCTCAGATTTAGGCCCTATCCTCTTCTTTCTATACACCAAGTAATTTGGCTCTGTCATATCCTCACATCGTCTCTCCTATCATTGCTATTCGGATGACATTCAACTACTGTTATCCTTCCCCCCTTCTGACACACAGGTTAGGACACACATCTCTGGGTGCCTGGCAGATATTTCAGCTTGGATGTAGGCCCACCACCTGCTCTTCCTCCCGGGGAAGGCAATTGAATACGGGCTTCACATAAAGCATTTACAGCCTATCTATCTATAGGTAACAGGTTTGACGCGTTATGCTCGACCTGCTCAGTTTTCCACCACAAAACTGCAAAAAGAGTAGTGCCAGCTCACCTGATTTTACACTATGGGCTCTATTTGAACAAATGCAATGGTAAATATTAGCGTGGGCGTATTTGAACTATTTTCACAGCAGGAATTATGAGCACAATAGATGGAGTTGGTGGGAAAGGGCTGGGTTTTGTTTTCCGCCTGTGGGCTGCCATTGTAGTCAATTCTAGACCACGCAGTCACACACGAGTAAGCTACAATGTAAACTCCACTTCTACAGCCTGAAAATGGAAGACCCTGGATAAAAATGTGTTTTAAGTGCTTATTTGGCAGCGAAGGACACAATCAACACGTCAAATTGTAAGTATTCTTTCAAGGGAAATTGGATATGCCTCTGTTGACTGGCAACTTTATTTGGTGAAATATTTTAGATTTGGTTGATTAAGGACACCAGGCTACAGAAGCTGTAAACAATGGCTCGTTGCGGAATGAAGCATACAAGGGTCTAAATACGAGGGTCGCCAGCATCATCTCATCTCTTTTAGAGATTATACAACAAATTTTGCTGTCTCTTATGTGGATGATGTTAAAAACATTTGTTGGTCTGATGTGATTAATAAGGAGCATCCAGACACTGCACTTGATGAATATATGAAATTGCTTCTTCCAATTATTGATAAACATGCACCTGTTAAGAAACTGGCTATTCGAACTGTTAATCATTCATGGATTTATAAAGAATTGAACAAATGTATGGTTGAAGGAGATGGGGCAAAAGGAGTGGCTAATGGGTCTGGCTGCACATCTGACTGGCTGACTGACTGCAAATTGAGAAATTATGTGATTAAACTCATCAAAAAGAAGAAACTGAATTATGAAACCAAGATCAATGATAAAAATGAATGATGGAAAAATGAAATTATGGGCAGAAAAACAAATTGAACTCCATCTTTATTCGAATCAGATGTATTATTCATCACAAAACCATTTAATGTTGCCAATTATTTTACCGATTTCTTCATTGGCAAAGTGGGAAAACTAAATGCAAGAAAAGACAATAACGAACAGTGAGCCATGTACTCATGCATACAGAAAACAAATAATGAAAGGAAAGCATTGTAAGTTTGAATTTTGTAAAGTTAGTGTGGGAGAGATGGAAAAATTGTTATCGATCTATAATGACAAACCTCCTGGCATTGACAGCTTTCCATTTAGGAAAGCTACTGAGGATGGTAGCTACTCTTACAGTATCTGTCATATCTTTAATCTGAGTTTAGAGGAAAGTCTTTGTCCTCAGGCCTGGAGGGAAGCCAAAGTCATTCCATTACCCAAGAGTGGTAAAGCGGTCTTTAATGGTTCTAACAGCAGACCTATCAGCATGCTGCCAGCTCTTTTAAAGGACACAATGAGAGAGAACGTTCCGTTAGAGGTAATTGCACGTTACGATGCTTTACTTACTGAACATATCGAACTTTCGACTATCTTTTCGGGATGTCAAAAAACAATTCAGAATGATTTGATAGCTTCCATCGTATTATCCATTAAAAGTTAGATTAAAGAGAGAGGTTGACAGCTAATTTTTTTGCATGCGCTCAGGTAGGCTTTCCACTTTCCTACGGTATTTATTTAGCAAAAGATGATAACACAATCACTTCAGACAGACACAAGCAAAAACTAATGACATGAATGTTGCAGCAGCCTAGGCTACACCTAACCATTAGAAATCTGACATTCTGTATCGGATGAAAACAAGAAGATTTTTCAGTCTGATCAACCAGTCTGCTTGCAGTCGTCAGTTACCATCAGGTATGTGGATGATCAGGCCTTTATTCAGGTACATTTGTTGGGATGCTTTAATTTGTCAAGTGTGCAAGATGTGCAGTCTGTGTTTGACTTTTGAGATGTCTGAGTTCAAGTTCATAGAGAAATTATTTGTCCAAACCTACGATGGCGCAGCTGTAATGGAATGTATCTGCTATTTGTATTTACAGGTAAGTCCCCTCCTATTCCCATGATTTAAGAGGCGATGACTACTCCACTCCACTACCATTGTCAACTTTCTCCTGACATGAACTGAAGCCACGTCTCAGGTGCCCCCTCATCGACTGGCACATTGAATGTTTCCCCTCCCAGCACTGTGAGGACCCCTATTCATTATCTCATTACTGTATGTAGAGTCAATCACAAACACAATCACATTATTACACATCAATACTTTTACTCCTTGCTTGGACTAACTCATTCTAAGCTCCTTTGTCTAACTCTGTAATGTGCTGTCTTATAGTTTGTCTTCCCAGTCAAATCCTGTCCTGCACTGGTCAAGCCTATGAGCACCTCAACTCGTGGCCCATACCCTCATTCAATCACTGCTGTGATCCATTTCCAACACGGTGTAAGTAGCCATCTCATTCCCATTCCTCTCTGATTAATGCCCTCCTTGCATAGTCTGAGTTTTGGTGGGCAGCCCTCTCTTGGCAGATGTGTTGTGGTGCCATATTCTTTACATTTTTTAATAATGGATTTCATTTTTTTTATAACCCAACGCTGATCTGTACTTCTCCACAACTTTGTCCCTGACCTGTTTGGAGAGCTCCTTGGTCTTCATAGTGACACTTGCTTGGTGGTGCCCCTTGCTTAACTGTGTTGTAGACTCTGGGGCCTTTCAGAACAGGTGTATATATACTGAGATCATGTGACAGATCATGTGACACTTAGATTGCACACAGGTGGACTTTATTTAACTAATTATGTGACTTCTGAAGGTAATTGGTTGCGCCAGATCCTATTTAGGGGCTAGCAAAGGGGGTGAATAGATATGCACCCACCACTTTTCAGTTTTTAATTTTCTTAAATGTTTAGCTATTTTGTGTATGTCCATTACATGAAATCCAAATAAAAATCCATTTAAATTACAGGTTGTAATGCAACAAAATAGGAAAAACACCAAGGGGGGTGAATACTTTTGCAAGGCACTGTATTTGCCTGTTTGTCGCCCGCCTATTAACTTTCACGATTCTTGCCATTCTCCTTCGACCTTTTCTCAACAAGCTATTATCAAAATGGGTGGTGCAACTCAATATTAGGTAGGCATTCCTAATGTTTGGTATACTCATTGTATATCAGGCAATATACCACAGGTATGACACAAAAATACTTCTTTACTATTTTATTTATGTTGGTAATCAGTTTACATTAGGAATAAGGCATCTTGGGGGTTTGTGGTATATGGCCAATTCACCACGACTAAAGGCTGTTCTTATGCACGACACAACGTGGAGTGCCTGGATTTAGCCCTTAGCCGTGGTATATTGGCCATATATCACAAACCCCAGAAGTGCCTTATTGCTATTATAAACTGGTTACCAACGTAATTAGAGCAGTAAAAATACATCTCTGTGTAGTCACCTTTGGCATATGATACGGAGTACAAGTAGTGGCTAAATAGACTGGTACTGCTATACACACTGAATGTGGTGTGTAACTTCGTCTACCCTGTATATATTCTGTCTGTATATGTTCTGCCAAATTACTGGTACATGTAAACGTAACTGGCAAATAAAGGTGATCCTGAAGTCCAGACAACTGGTTGCCCTTTCGGCAAGGTGTGAATGTTCTGGAAACCTAAAACTAACTCAACCAGTTTTAATCAATATTGGTGCCCACCACTAATAAATACACATTTAGGAAAACTTGGTGGAAATGTTCAAACTTAACAGTGAGGATTTATTTTCATCATCACTCTGTGCCAATGAAACCACTCATTTGAGTAGATAAAATGCATGTAAAATGTCAGAGGTGTCTGGGATAATATATCTACTTCAAACTGTTAATTCCCTTTTCTAAGTCGAGCAGAAGTTATGCTGGCTGACTCTGAAATCGTTTTTGACTACTACAAGTTCTTACACCTGGCAACCTTGTTAAGCAGTTCAGATATCTTGACGTAACAGATTAGGTTGTTGGGATGATGACAGTCAATGATGCGGGTTTGAGTCCTGGTCGGGGCCACTCCCTGAATTTTTCTACATTGGTGTTAAGTTGGATGGCGCTGGTGAGACGATCGGATGAGGGACAAATTAGTGAAAGGGTCCTATGTCACTGTGTATGTTTAGCAGACGTGAGTCGGGCTCACGGTCTTGTGATGAGGTAGCCCTGCGTGTGACCTCCAAATCTGTGTCACCCTCGGCCAAAGAGAGAATTTCCTTTTGGTCTAAAGGTCAAGACATAGGTTTCTCCCATGGGTTTTCAACACATTTAGGGAGTTTGTTTTTGCTTGCCCTTGCCCAGGGCCACATTCACTTGCCATACAATGTCATAAGTTGTTTATAGTAAGAACAAGAAATACCATTGTTGATACAAAATGGCTTCTGTTCATATTCTTTTTCATTTAGAAAGTATCTCTGGATAAACTTTATGGGCAAAAAAGAGCAAAACAATCCCCAGCCTTCTAATGTCCTATATGTTTGATGGTATTTCCCAGTTCGAAACAAGAATGCACTTAACTTGTATTTATGACTTCACAACTGGTAATTACCAACTTCCCACTTGGTAATGAATGCAGCATTAGTTCCACTCTGAGGCATGTGAGAATTAAACCAGTCATTTGAAAAAATAAAAATGCATGTGAAGTTTGAGGTGTCTGGGAAAATGTGTCCACTTCAAACTGTTAGTTCCTTTTTCTGGTCAAATAGTCATCCATTTTATGGTGTAGGCATGGTTTTGTAATAAGAAATATATGGTTTGTAATCTGAGACTTTTATTCTGGCATTGCCATAGATATAAATATTATAATGGAAGAATAATTTGGCATTACCCTTCCCAGACTCACCTGCATGTGAGGAGAGATTCACATATGAGATGAGTGACAGAATGAGAGTGATGGAGATGTAACCTGTTGTGCCATTAAAGTTGTTCTGCTGCTACTTGGATGGATTCAACTGTAAAAAGGAACTTAATTTTGACTCTTTATCATCAAACCCACAGGTCCTTCAGAGAAGGTTCAAGATAATTAAGTATATAAATTAGGACAATCACCCACTTTGTTGTGTAAATTCTTTATTATTATTTTTTCGTATTTCAAAATAAAAAAATCGAAAATTTTAACAAACAAAAAAGTGTTGACTCAGAATCTTCCATTTTCATTGTTCAATAGCTATTGACGAGAGAGAACTGAATATCCAATGTAAAAACACATTTTATCTAGGTGCCAAACAACCATAAAGCCAACCTACAGGCTCTAAAAAGTTGGGTAAACAATACTTTTCCTCTAGATATTTTGTCAAAAATTTCAAGCAGCTGAAGGATAACCCCACAGACAACGAGTAGAGTTTAAATGTAATTGTATTCAACATTCAGGCTTGTAAGAAACATTTACACAATTTTGCAGGCAACTATTGTGTATTACAGCCTGTTTAATCAAAATAGATGTCACGGTGATTCAGTATACTGCTCAATGGGGAGAGTTTGCACCGCAAGCCAGCAACTTAATTACACAGGGTCCTCCTTTCTAAACTGGGAGAGGCTATACAGACACGCCTGGTGCCCAAATTGATGATGTAAGTCACGCATCTGACATTCCAGTGGAGACAAATGGATTCAGTTCAGTTTGGGTTTTAGTGAAGTCCGCAAGGTGTTTTTGGCTCATTTAGTGCATTTCTAAACAATTTAAACACTTTAAAATGCTATTTGGAGAACATCAAAAACAAGCAAATATGTACCTCAGTGAATCTACAAACCCATTGCCTTTTAGTTATTCAATTGTACTGTTATACCCCTGAAAGGGGCAAAATATGAGACATGATTCTCACAGACACGTAGCATCAGGAGCTAAATGAAAACATATGATATTTCTGGAACTGTATTGTTTTAATGTAAGCATATATATAAGCCATGTGGATATCTTCATATTGAAAGATCATTTCTTTTTTTAAAGTTCCTAACTTGTTTGATTTTCTCAGGGGACCGCACATGGGGCCTCGACCCCAAGTTTGGGAACCACTGTACTGTACTACCTCTCTCTCTGCTTGCTTCTTCGCTCTGTCTGTCTCCTCTGCTTTGTCCTGCATGCATTGCAGCCTGCCTCATGCTTCGATCACACCCACAGTGTCATTGCATTTTGATACACCAAAATTACAGGCAGTTGTAATGTGTTCGTTGTGGTGCAGACGTGGGATTTATGGAATGTATGCTCAAACTGTATGCGTAGACAGCTGACAGAAATGGTAGCAGAAGTTTGAAGAATACTTTCAATATATCCAACATATGCACCACACTGAACGTACTGCAACTGCCTCTGCAAAGCAATGCTGCATTTCATTGGAAATGAATGGAATTCTGGTGTACCAAAATGCAATGACATTGTCGGTGTGTTGGAAGCTTTAGCCTCACCATCCACATCACTGTCTGTCTCAGTAGCTTACCTTACCGTCTCTCTGTAAAGCAAAGTTATGAGAACTTAATAGCGTATCTTTTGCTCCTGCTGAGGTAGGCTCCGTTTACTGTTAGCTTCTTACTTCATCCTTCTAGCTCGCTAAGTAATACTAGCCAGAGCCCTTCAAGATTACAATTGATGTCTCTGTCGGTGTGGTGAGAACTCGATCTGTTTGAATGAGGTGATATGAGCGCTTGTTTCATAGAGCGTGCTGTAAGCCACGCCCCAGTGGGCAGAGCTAGGCACGTTGGACTGAGACACGTTTTAATACAATAAAAAGGCTCTCATTTTACAATGGGTTCACCATGGTTCTGTGTAGCCTAGTTGTGCTGATATATTTCAGATCAGTGTATTGCAGTTAATTTCATCTTTGACATAATAAGAAAATATATTATGGTGTAGTAAACAAGGAAACAAGGAAACAACGAGTCAGACAATTTGCAAGAGAGCATACCAGAATCTGACCAAAGGGGGGCATCGTTTACTAGGCTACCTGAATAAATAGGATCATATGGTTACCACCAGTGTTTGGAAAACATTGAGTTTGTTGACAAAACAGACCATGGGACAGACATCTTTTCACACAATGTATTTGTCAAAAGTCCGCAGTGGGTCTGTGTAAACCATGTGATTATATAAAAATATTGGCCTGGCTGACATTAAAAATACATTAAGTGTAAAGGATCCACAGACACCAGAGGCTGATGATCAATCTGCACATCTCTTTAATTACAATGTTGTCTGTCATGTTTAACACAAATGCAGGATATTAAATGCTGTCTGAATTGACTCAGAAAAGTAACACAAGTAGGCCTATGGTATCACTGGCCGGTCAAACAGGTGTGTGTGTGTGTGTTAGTCAGATTATCCAGTGTCCACAACAACACTATTGATTATAACATTAACATTTGAGTCATTTAGCAGACGCTCTTATCCAGAGCGACTTACAAATTGGTGCATTCACCTTATGACATCCAGTGGAACAGTCACTTTACAATAGTGCATCTAAATCTTAAAGGTGGGGGGGTGAGAGGGATTACTTATCCTATCCTAGGTATTCCTTAAAGAGGTGGGGTTTCAGGTGTCTCCGGAAGGTGGTGATTGACTCTGCTGTCCTGGCGTCGTGAGGGAGTTTGTTCCACCATTGGGGGGCCAGAGCAGCGAACAGTTTTGACTGGGCTGAGCGGGAGCTGTACTTCCTCAGTGGTAGGGAGGCGAGCAGGCCAGAGGTGGATGAACGCAGTGCCCTTGTTTGGGTGTAGGGCCTGATCAGAGCCTGGAAGTACTGAGGTGCCGTTCCCCTCACAGCTCCGTAGGCAAGCACCATGGTCTTGTAGCGGATGCGAGCTTCAACTGGAAGCCAGTGGAGAGAACGGAGGAGCGGGGTGACGTGAGAGAACTTGGGAAGGTCGAACACCAGACGGGCTGCGGCGTTCTGGATGAGTTGAAGGGGTTTAATGGCACAGGCAGGGAGCCCAGCCAACAGCGAGTTGCAGTAATCCAGACGGGAGATGACAAGTGCCTGGATTAGGACCTGCGCCGCTTCCTTATTCTCTTCTCTACCCCCAGTAAATGCTTGAAACCCCCATCTTGTCTCTGTCTCCCTTTCCGGAGGACCTGAGGCTCTTGGACCGAGACGGAGTACTCCCTGGCCTGACACCTGGACGTACCTAGCCCAATCCCACCTTGCCACGCTCTACCTGCTACCTGCCTATTGCTGCCTTCACTGGTTCTTTCTCCTCAAACACTGAACCCCACACACCCAGAAACGTGTATTTCCATTACTTACCATGATGTCTGACTATAGGGTCTTGATTGTATGCTTTTATACGGTCTGTATCTCTGTATTAATGTAAGTCAAATAAATATTGTGGACTGAAAGTGTGACTTCTTTCCCCAATGATGTCCTTAGGCTGATGTATTTAGCCAGTTCTCAGTTATTCCATACCAAGGCTGGATGAGCCTGAATGGCAACAACACCACACACAACTGCAATACATCTAAATAATCTCATTGGTACATGACTGTTCAGTCTGTTGAATATTCCACCAATGAAAATATGGATTTCTTGTCTGAATTAAGGTTTTATTAAAAGGGACACACATACACAATAAAGGAAGTTTATAAAATAAAATAATTGACAGGAAAAAGGTAAGTACATCAATTATAGTCAGAGCCTCTCCCCTTTGTTTGCTTAGCTGGGAGAATGGAATGGAGAACTGGTTTACAATAGGCAGGGTGGGGTTCAACAGGCGGAATGCATCCAAAAAGATCTATGGGCCCTGGTCAAAATTTGTGCACTATGTATACGGAAAAGGGTGCCATTTGGGACACATATCTGTTGATGAAGCCACCTGAAATCAATTGCTGCATACCAATTGTCCATCCCTCTCCTCATGGATATCCAATAATTGGATAGGTGTAAGCATTGGTTTGAGCTACTTTCCGTCATTGTTAAATCCCTGAGATGAGAAGAACTGTGCAAGTCCACACTTTGGAAAAAAGACAATGGACATGCAGCCAATGTTAATGGTCACACACCTTGGAGTCATTAGTAAAAAAGGGTATTCTATAAAAGTGGAAATAATTAACTCAAGTTGTTGCAGTAGTAGGTAAGACAATGGATCCAGAGCTGTATAGGTTAATTATGGACTTTAAAAAGTAGACATTGAATTTCACTTTGAGCATGCTGAAGTTATTAATTACACTTTGAGCATGCTGAAGTTATTAATTACACTTTGAGCATGCTGAAGTTATTAATTACACTTTGAGCATGCTGAAGTTATTAATTACACTTTGAGCATGCTGAAGTTATTAATTACACTTTGAGCATGCTGAAGTTATTAATTACACTTTGAGCATGCTGAAGTTATTAATTACACTTTGAGCATGCTGAAGTTATTAATTACACTTTGAGCATGCTGAAGTTATTAATTACACTTTGAGCATGCTGAAGTTATTAATTACACTTTGAGCATGCTGAAGTTATTAATTACACTTTGAGCATGCTGAAGTTATTAATTTCACTTTGAGCATGCTGAAGTTATTAATTACACTTTGAGCATGCTGAAGTTATTAATTACACTTTGAGCATGCTGAAGTTATTAATTTCACTTTGAGCATGCTGAAGTTATTAATTACACGTTGATGGTATATCAATACACCCAGTCACTACAAAGAGGAAGGAGAGGAAGGAAACCGCTCAGGGATTTCACCATGAGTTTAATTGCTGTGATAGGAGAAAACTGAGGATGGATCAACAACATGGTAGTTACTCCACAATAGTAACATTAGTGAAAAGAAAGAAGCCTGTACAGAATACACATTTTCCAAAACATGCATAGTGTTTGCAATAAGGCACTAAAGTAACACTGAAAAAAATGTGGCAACGAAATGCACGTTACAGTGGCTTACGAAAGTATTCACACCCTTGGCATTTTTCCTTTTTTTTTTTTGCCTTACGACCTGGAATTAAAATATATTTTTGCGGGGAGATTGGTATAATTTGATTTACACAACATGCCTACCACTTTGAAGATGCAAAATATTTTTTATTGTGAAACAACAAGAAATAAGACACAAAAAAAAACTAAAAACTTGAGCGTGGCACATCTAGCTACTGGGATTTACCCAGAAAGACTCACATCTGAAATTCTAACATGTATTGACTCAAGGGGTGTGAATACTTATGTAAATGAGATATTCCTGATTTAATTTTCAATACATTTGTTACAAAATCACTTTGTCATTTTTGTAAGTAGATGGGTGAGGAAAAAAATATATTTAATCCATTTTGAATTCAGGCTGTAACACAACAAAATGTGGAATAAGTCAAGGGGTATGAATACTTTCTGAAGGCACTGTATATCCACACTCTAAAAATAAGGGTATGGTTTGGGTATAGTGTGGTTCCATGTGGTTCAAAAATGTCAAAGGTACAGATGAGGTATCTTTAGAGGTACATATAGAAACTCACATGGTACTGTGTTGTACCTTTAGGGTAGATGCGCAGATGATATAGTATAATGATAAATCTTCTACCCAATACTGCACTTTTAAATCTAGGTGGGGCAATGTACTGCTGGGGCTCATTAGCCTATGGGGCATGATCTAATGTATATGTATTTGCGCCAACCGCAGAGGAAGTGTTGTATCAGTTTAAGTAGTTATCTTCTTATGGCTTGAATCCCGCTAACGGGATCGATATGACAACAGCCAGTGAAAGTGCAGGGCGCCAAATTCAAAACAGAAATCTCATAATTAAAATTCCGCAAACATACAAGTATTTTACACCATTTGAAAGATAAACTTGTTGTGAATTACAACACAGTGTCCGATTTCAAAAAGGCTTTACGATGAAAGCACAACAAACGATTATGTTAGGTCTGCACCTAGTCACAGAAAAACACAGCAATTTTTCCAGCCTAAGAGAGGAGTCAAAAAAGCAGAAATAGAGATAAAATTCATCACTAACTTTTGATGATCTTCATCAGATGACACTCATAGGACTTCATGTTACACAATACATGTATGTTTTGTTAGATAAAGTTCACATTTATATACAAAAATCTGAGTTTACATTGGCGCGTTATGTTTAGTAGTTCCAAAACATCCGGTGATTTTGCAGAGAACCACATCAATTTACAGAAATACTCATAATAAACATTGATAAAAGATACTATTATGAACTATTATGAATGTAATTATAGGTACACTTCTCCTTAACCTCTTGAACCTCTGGGGGCAGTATTTCATTTTTGGATGAAAAACGTTCCCGTTTTAAACAAGATATTTTGTCACGAAAAGATGCTCGACTATGCATATAATTGACAGCTTTGGAAAGAAAACACTCTGACGTTTCCAAAACTGCATATTAGATATTATCTGTGAGTGCCCCAGAACTAATGCTACAGGCGAAACCAAGATGAAATTTCATACAGGAAATGGCCCAGATTTTGAATGCGCTGTGTTCCAATGTCTCCTTATATGGCTGTGAATGCGCCAGGAATGAGCCTACAATTTCCGTCGTTTCTCCAAGGTGTCTGGAGCATTGTGACGTATTTGTAGGCATATCATTGGAAGATTGACCATAAGAGACTACATTTACCAGGTGTCCGCCTGGGGTCCCCCGTCGAAATGATTGTGTAATCTCCAGCTGCATGCGCGTTTCCATTTGATTCAGAAGAGAAAGTCAGCTGCCACGAATGATTTATCATCGATAGATATGTGAAAAAAACCTTGAGGATTGATTCTAAACAACGTTTGACATGTTTCTGTCGATATTATGGAATTAATTTGGAAAAAGTTTGCGTTGTAATGACTGAATTTTTGGGAGTTTTTCTTAGCCAAACGTGATGAACAAAACGGAGCGATTTCTCCTACGCAAATAATCTTTTTGGAAAAACTGAACATTTGCTATCTAACTGAGAGTCTCCTCATTGAAAACATCTAAAGTTCTTCAAAGATAAATTATTTTATTTGAATGCTTTTGTTTTTGTGAAAATGTTGCCTGCTGAATTCTAGGCTTAATGCTAAGCTAGCTATCAATACTCTTACACAAATGCTTGTTTAGCTATGGTTCAAAAGCATATTTTGAAAATCTGAGATGACAGTGTTAACAAAAGGCTAAGCTTGAGAGCCAATATATTTATTTCATTTAATTTGCGATTTTCATGAATAGTTAACGTTGCGTTATGGTAATGAGCTTGAGGCTATAAATAGGATCCCGGATACAGGATTGCTCGTCGCAAGAGGTTAATGCTGTCTCAGATTTCAAAAAAGCTTTACGGAAAAAGCACACAATGCAATAATCTGAGTACAGCGCTCAGACAACAAATCAAGCCATACAGATATCCGCCATGTCAACAGAAGTCAGAAATAACATTATAAATATTCACTTACTTTTGATGATCTTCATCAGAAGATCGTTTACCTTGACGATATCCTGATTTTTTCACCGTCACTCCAGATTCATGTTCAGCACGTTCGACGTGTTCTCCAGCGCCTTTTAGAGAATTGTCTTTATGTGAAGGCTGAGAAGTGCGCTTTTCATGTCTCCTCCGTCACATTTCTCGGTTCTGTTATTTCCGCTGAAGGCATTCAGATGGATCCCGCTAAGGTCCATGCTGTCAGCGATTGGCCCGGCCCTAAGTCACGTGTCGAGCTGCAGCGCTTTCTCGGTTTCGAATTTCTATCGTCGTTTCATTCGTAATTTCGGTCAGGTGGCAGCTCCTCTCACAGCCCTTACTTCTGTCAAGACATGCTTTAAGTGGTCCGTTTCCGCCCAGGGAGCTTTTGATCTCCTCAAGAAATGCGTTTTACATCCGCTCCTATCCTTATTACACCTGACGTCTCTAGACAATTCATTGTCGAGGTTGACGCGTCAGAGGTGGGCGTGGGAGCCATTCTGTCCCAGCGCTCCCATTCAAACAATAAGGTCCACCCTTGCGCGTATTTTTCTCATCGCCTGTCGCCGTCGGAACGTAACTATGATGTGGGAAACCGCGAACTGCTCGCCATCCGCTTAGCCCTAGGCGAATGGCGCCAGTGGTTGGAGGGGGCGACCGTTCCTTTTGTCGTTTGGACTGACCATAAGAACCTTGAGTACATCCGTTCTGCCAAACGACTCAATGCGCGTCAGGCTCGTTGGGCGTTGTTTTTCGCTCGTTTCGAGTTCGTTATTTCTTATCGTCCGAGCTCTAAGAACACCAAGCCTGATGCTTTATCCCGTCTCTTCAGTTCTTCAGTAGCCTCTACCGACCCCGAGGGGATTCTCCCTGAGGGGCGTGTTGTCGGGTTGACTGTCTGGGGAATTGAGAGGCAGGTAAAGCAAGCACTCACTCACACTCCGTCGCCGCGCGCTTGTCCTAGGAACCTTCTTTTCGTTCCCGTTTCCACTCGTCTGGCCGTTCTTCAGTGGGCTCACTCTGCCAAGTTACCCGGCCACCCCGGCGTTCGGGGTACGCTTGCTTCTATTCGCCAGCGTTTTTGGTGGCCCACTCAGGAGCGTGACACGCGTCGTTTCGTGGCTGCTTGTTCGGACTGCGCGCAGACTAAGTCCGGTAACTCTCCTCCTGCCGGTCGTCTCAGACCGCTTTCCATTCCCTCTCGACCGTGGTCTCACATCGCCTTAGACTTTATTACTGGTCTGCCTTCGTCAGCGGGGAAGACTGTTATTCTAACGGTTGTCGATAGGTTCTCTAAGGCGGCTCATTTTATTCCCCTCGCTAAGCTTCCTTCCGCTAAAGAGACGGCACAAATCATCATTGAGAATGTGTTCAGAATTCATGGCCTTCCGTCAGACGCCGTTTCGGACGGGGGTCCGCAATTCACGTCTCAATTTTGGAGGGAGTTTTGTCGTTTGATTGGGGCTTCCGTCAGTCTCTCTTCCGGTTTTCATCCCCAGTCTAACGGTCAAGCAGAACGGGCCAAACAGACTATTGGTCGCATCTTACACAGTTTTTCCTTTCGAAACCCTGCGTCTTGGGCAGAACAGCTCCCCTGGGCAGAATACGCTCACAACTCGCTTCCTTCTTCTGCGACCGGGCTATCTCCTTTTCAGAGTAGCCTCGGGTACCAGCCTCCTCTGTTCTCGTCCCAGCTCGCCGAGTCCAGCGTTCCCTCCGCTCAGGCTTTTGTCCAACGTTGTGAGCGCACCTGGAAGAGGGTCAGGTCTGCACTTTGCCGTTATAGGGCGCAGACTGTGAGAGCCGCTAATAAGCGTAGGACTAAGAGTCCTAGGTATTGTCGCGGTCAGAGAGTATGGCTCTCCACTCGTAACCTTCCCCTTACGACAGCTTCTCGCAAATTGACCCCGCGGTTCATTGGTCCGTTCCGTATTTCTCAGGTCGTTAATCCTGTCGCAGTGCGACTTCTTCTTCCGCGACATCTTCGTCGCGTCCACCCGGTCTTCCATGTCTCCTGTGTCAAGCCTTTTCTTCGCGCTCCCGTTCGTCCCCCCCCCCCGTCCATGTCGAGGGCGCACCTATCTACAGGGTCCGGAAGATTATGGACATGCGTCCTCGGGGACGTGGTCATCAGTACCTAGTGGATTGGGAGGGGTACGGTCCTGAGGAAAGGAGTTGGATTCCATCTCGGGACGTGCTGGACCGTTCGCTGATCGATGATTTCCTCCGTTGCCGCCAGGTTTCCTCCTTGAGTGCGCCAGGAGGCGCTCGGTGAGTGGGGGGGTACTGTCATGTATTGTCATGTCTTGTCCCTGTGCTTTCTCTTCTCTTCGTTTCCCCCTGCTGGTCGTATTAGGTTTCTTTCTCTCTCTCTATCTCTCTCTCTCTCTATCGTTCCGTTCCTGCTCCCAGCTGTTCCTCATTCTCCTAACGACCTCGTTTACTCTCTCACACCTGTCCCCTCTTTTGCCCTCTGATTAGGTCTCTATTTCTCTCTCTGTTTCTGCTTCTGTCCTTGTCTGATTCTTGTTTGCTTTGCCCTTGTTCCGTCCTGTCGTGTTCTGCCTCTTCATCAGATGCTGCGTGTGAGCAGGTGTCTCTGTCCTCTCCGGCCCGCGCCTACCCGAAGGGACCTGCAGTCTGTTGCCGCTAGTCCTGCAATTCTCCTCTACAACTAGAGGATTTATGTTTTCCCTGTTTGGACATTAATAAACTCAGTTTATGTTAAGTCGCTTTTGGGTCCTCACTCACCTGTATAACACACTGACTCAATTCCCTCTCATTCCCCCCTCATTTACAGTAAAAGCCGCAAACAAGGTTCTAAAAACTGTTGACATCTAGTGGAAGCCGGAGGAAGTGCAATTTGACCCCATGTACACTGTATATTCGATAGGCAAAGAGTTGAAAAACTACAAACCTCAGATTTCCCACTTCCGGGTTGTATTTTTCTCAGGTTTTTGCCTGCCATATGAGTTCTGTTATACTCACAGATATCATTCAAACAGTTATAGGAACTTCTGAGTGTTTTCTATCCACATCTACTAATAATATTCATATATATATATGAATATATATATATGAATATATATGAATATATATATATATACACACAACTGGGCCTGAGTAGCAGGTAGTTTACTCTGGGCACCTTATTTATCCAAGCTACTCAATACTGCCCCCAGCCATAACAAGTTTTAATTACATAACGTTGAGCACCTCTTTTGACACTGTCAGTTCTGCAATCACTGTAAGAGCATGCGACACTAAAGAGCTGCATTGTAAAGAGATTACTGTCCATTTCCCAGTAACTTAATGGCAGTTAGTTCAAAGTAAATTGCTGTTAATTTTGCATTACCTAATTGTCAGTCAGCTGTCAGTAAGTTATTGTAAAATTCAAAGTAACTTACTTGCAACCATTTAGCCTCACGTGGCCAAAACGTCTTGGTTGGCCGTAAACTGACCTTCATACCACACCACCAGGTCAGTGAGCGTAACAGAGATCAGCCACAGTAAGTTACTGCAAAATGTACAATAACTCACTTGCAAGTAGCTGACAGTATGTTATCGAAAATTTGAAATGAACTTCTTGGCAACCATTAAGTTACTGTAAATTGCATAGTTAACAATATATTTGGAAGAAACACTTACCATTATACTAGATTATGCATACATGTATCCTTAAAGGTACAGACTAGGAATGTTCCCTCTAAACTACCGTGTGGGCGCCCCAGGACTGCTGCAGAAGAAATATCAGCCCACAGAGAGAAGCAGGAGATTGAACTTCACTCAACATTCTAGAACAGTGGTCACCAACCGGTGGATCGCGATCCAAAAGCATGACTATAGATAGACTGTCAACCAATGCAGCAAAGAACTGTTGTTTTTAAAAGTGAGTTCATGTTTAAATTCTTACTCCGCACTGTCAATACTTTGTAATCAACCCTTTTATAAGCCAGTTAACCCACCCTTCCCTGGGGACCGAAGACATGGATGTCGATTATGGCAGCCCCCCACACCTGTCTGATTCAGAGGGGTTGGGTTAAATGCGGAAGACACATTTATGTTGAATGCATTCAGTTATACAACTGTACAAATGTGTATTATTCCTGTTTCCACTCAGAGCTACAACAAGCACTGCAACAGCAATGAATGAGTAGGCATGTGTGGTGTATTATTAGCGACTTGGGTCTTGTTCAATATCAAGGAACATTTTACTTTCTCTATTTATAGGAGGAACAACATGAATTTGTGCATGAGGCAGAAATAATGCGATGCAACTCGAGTTTCACCATCAGCTGGAAGACAGTGTCCCTTTTTGGTCAGTGTCAGTGAAGGAAAGAGAGAGGGGAGGAATGTTGAGAGGCGGATACTCAGTCTGCTGCTCTCTCCCTCCACTGAGACTGACCATCAGACGCAGGCACCATCAGCTCAGTAAAATAAAAATAAAAAGCAAATAATGTAAATGTATGCTCACTCACCTGTGTCTCACAAGTAATATAATAACAGATCTATTACCTGTGTGATCTTATAGCCTACCTCAAATGTTGAGGATTTAGGTGTGTTGTAAATATGTAAGTCATATGATAGATAAAAGAACAGACAGAGAAACTGATACAAGAAAACAGATTATCTACCAGTCCATGAAACATCTCCAATATCCAGAGTAGCATGGAAAGCTCGGCCATACACTTTAAATATTTTAGGCCCTGTTACAAGATGTCGCCAAGGTAATAGATAGCGTTGCTATTATGTGTATCAGAGTGTGATGCTATATAGTACTAGCGAGCCAAGTTAGGCATTACTCACTATGCAATGAATGGAGCTGTATGCATGCTGCTGAGTGATGCTGAAGTAAATACTTTCTAATCAACATTACCTTGGTTTTGTATAGAACAAACAGCACACAAAACATGGTCAGAAGTCAGAACCAAATAGGTAAATCCTTGACTAATCAAACTGACACATGGATAAATGCAAAGTAGGAAGGGACATGCCAACTAGCTAACCAGCTACAAAAAATGATAATAATGACAACAATGTCTTACCCAGTAATTCCAGTACCAGACCCTATGGATATGAAGGGCAATACATACAACAACTGGACATTATTTCGAGCACAATGGGAAAACTATGAAATAGCTACCGGTCTGGACAAAAAGGAAGCAAAAGTCTGCATAGTAACTCGGCTAACCGTGATGGGAAAGGAATATAATCTCTTCATATGCCTGAAGCAGAGACAACTGATCAGGTAAAAATGATAGAGGCACTACAGAAACACTTTGAGCCATCCAGGAACATGATCTATGAGAGGTACATGTATAATGTTTGTCAAAAATATCAATGTGAAACAACAGATCAGTACAGGTGTGAATTTGGCACATTACGAGAGGAAACAGTCTGTGACAGGCTTGTGATAGGCACTAAACATGTTGCTGCACGTGCGCATGCTCAGAGAACCGAATCTCACACTGAACAAAGCTATTGACACGTGTTGTTCAAGTGAACAAGCACAAAGGCAAATCAGGAAAATTGATAGAGGTTAACCAGAGACTGTACATTATACATGAGCAACATTCAGAATCAAAATGCCAAACATAAACAGACAGAGTTTACAGGGGATAATAACAAACATAGAATGCCAAACGACGCACCATGGCATTACTGTGGTTCATGCCAAAGCCAAAGCCAAATGCTCAGCATAAGGTGTCACCTATAAAGCACGTGGCAAACCTAACCACTTTGCCAGAGTTTGTAAACAAACACAACACAAACCTCAACTCAATCTAGTAGAGGAAGATAATGAGTCAGATGACCAAACAACAGATGCAATGTGGTACATCTCACAGGTTAATTCTGTGGAAAGCAAGGATAAAAAAAGGGTTCATTAACCTTAAGCTAGTTCCACTCAGTGATGAGCCATTGACATATGACCTCAGCTATACAATTAAATGTCAGCTAGACACAGGATCAACAGTGAATGTCATAAGCTATGGGGACCTACATGGGGACCTACATTGCCGACTTGCAAGTCATGCATGACGGCAATCCAGTTCTCCTATCCAGCGAAGCTCCACTCAAGCTATATGATAGCACACTGATAAAGCCAACAGGAGAATGCAATCTCAAAGCAGATCATGATGGACAAATGTTTCATATCAAATTTCAGGTCATGGAGACATCCCAGCTTCCTCTGCTGTCAGCTGACACGTGAAAGACTCAGCCTACTACATGTGCACCACAGCCATGTGTTACATCACGTCGACACCTAAAGCACCACATCAACTGTGGGTGCAATTATTAGCACCAACACTTTACATGTTGCATTTATATTTTCAGTGGTCTTGTATGTCTTCCATTTCCTAATAATTGCTCCCACAGTTGATTTCTTCAAACCAAGCTACCTACCTATTGCAGATTCAGTCTTCCCAGCCTGGTGCAGGTCTATAATTTTGTTTCTGATGTCCTTTGACAGCTCTTTGGTCTTGGCCATAGTGGAGTTTGGAGTGTGACTGTTTGAGGTTGTGGACAAGTGTCTTTTATACTGATAACAAGTTCAAACATTAATACAGGTAACGAGTGGAGGACAGAGGAGCCTCTTAAAGAAGAAGTTACAGGTCTGTGAGAGCCAGAAATCTTGCCTGTTTGTAGGTGACCAAATACTTATTTTCCACCATAATTTGCAAATAAATTCATAAAAAATCCTACAATGTGATTTTCTGGATTTTTTTTCTCATTTTGTCTGTCATAGTTGAAGTGTAACTATGATGAAAATTACAGGCCTCTCTCATCTTTTTAAGTGGGAGAACTTGCACAATTGGTGGCTGACTAAATACTTTTTTGCCCCACTGTATGTGTATGACCCATAGCCTATGTTTGTGTGTGTATATATACATATTGTGGATTAGAGGGAGCATGGCCGAGATGCGTGTGTCTGCTGCTCCACCCCACCCCCACATGAAATAGCCTATTTGAGGCTGTTGAGGGGAGGGCAGGCCCACAACAATGGCCAAAGTGAAGTGGAGACAGTAGATACAGCTGGTCTGTTGTAATATAATAAAGACAGTAGATCTAGCTGGTCTGTCATAATATAAATGAGACAGTAGATCTAGCAGGTCTATAATAATATATTCAACCTTATGTTCCCTGTACTCTATATATACAGTATCTGTTTATTATACCTGTTGATACAGGGCTCATAGGTGAAACTATTCTAACTGAACATTTTCTTTCACAGTGACACTCACTCCGAATGGGAGCCCCCAGTGCCAAGGTGTCCATCCCCCACTGAAGCTGGTTCATCCAGCCGGACACAAGACTTTCTTCTATCATTTCATCGACATTGCTGTGGTGAATGCATTCATCCTACACAAGGAAATGGCTAAGAGCTGTGGAAAGCCCCCATCTCACAGCTAGCCTTCAGAAAGCTGCTTATCAAAGAACTTGCTGACGACAGCACCACTGCACCACATTCTGGCCCCTCTAACTCTGTCCCTTCTGCTCCTGCCACAAGTGGTGTTCATCTGCCCAAATGTATTTCTGCAGGCATGGATGTGCCCCAGGGCCAAAAGAGCACAGCATGGAGGCGTCGCTGTGTTCTTTGCAAAATGAAGTCCCCCATCACCTGCACCACATGTTTGGTGACCCTCTGCTTTACAGCAGAAAAAGACTGCTACGCCACCTGGCATCAGCAGCATAATATTGTGTAGAGGACTGAGGGTCTTCCAAATATTGAAAGCGTTATTTTGTAAATGTATATTTTTTTTCATGTTTTTTTTTGTGGGGGGGGGGTGTTAGAATACCATTATGGTATTTTGTATATAGTTATTCCATTCAAAATGTATAACTTCACCAATTTGGCCACTTGGGTACATTTGGGCTACATGTGTGGGACACCTGGGTGACTTCATGACAAATGTCATGTAGCACACTCATTTTGGAAGTTAACATTGTGAAACTTTGCACAAGTACTGTTGCCCTCTTATGTTTTTCACTGAAATTGTCTCCATCATCCTATCTGAATGTTTGTTTTATCTGAAACATATGTTTTTTTCATTGTACTATCTAAACCAGATATATTGTGTTATATTCTCCTACATTCAATTCATATTTTCACAAACGTCAGAGTGTTTTCTTTCAAAATAAATCAAGAATATATATATCTTTGGTTCTGGGCCTGAGCTACAGGCAGTTAGATTTGGGTATGTCTTCACGCGGAAATTGAAAAAAGTAGGGGGGTAGCTGTATGAAGTTAACCAATTTTAATTCTTCCCAAAGGTTCTATACAGCTGCAATTCAGACAACCCAACATTTCTCCCATCACAGATATATATATATCCCACTTAAGATACTCCTTCTCTCCAATCCTTACATCTTATGGTTCCACAGGAAGTGGGTAGTTAACCTTTATTACCCCACTCAGGGGATCTGACCTCACCTCCTGACCTCAACCCCTCCTTCACCTAGTCCACAGATGTCCATCTGCCTCCCCTATAGCAATCATTTGATCTCCTCCCATCCACCCAGCACATTCCAAAGCCACTGTCTTTCTACAGATCTCACTCCTTAAATATACTATGCGTCTGATCTATCATGTCTTCAATATGTCAATGTTCAAAATTTCAAATCCAACAGAGGGTACTATGGTGTTGTTGACCAGCTGGGCGGTACTATGGTGTTGTTGACCAGCTGGGGGGTACTATGGTGTTGTTGACCAGCTGGGCGGTACTATGGTGTTGTTGACCAGCTGGGGGGTACTATGGTGTTGTTGACCAGCTGGGGGGTACTATGGTGTTGTTGACCAGCTGGGGGGTACTATGATGTTGTTGACCAGCTGGGGGGTACTATGGTGTTGTTGACCAGCTGGGGGGTACTATGGTGTTGTTGACCAGCTGGGGGGTACTATGGTGTTGTTGACCAGCTGGGCGGTACTATGGTGTTGTTGACCAGCTGGGGGGTACTATGGTGTTGTTGACCAGCTGGGCGGTACTATGGTGTTGTTGACCAGCTGGGGGGTACTATGGTGTTGTTGACCAGCTGGGGGGTACTATGGTGTTGTTGACCAGCTGGGGGGTACTATGATGTTGTTGACCAGCTGGGGGGTACTATGGTGTTGTTGACCAGCTGGGGGGTACTATGGTGTTGTTGACCAGCTGGGGGGTACTATGGTGTTGTTGACCAGCTGGGGGGTACTATGGTGTTGTTGACCAGCTGGGGGTACTATGGTGTTGTTGACCAGCTGGGGGGTACTATGGTGTTGTTGACCAGCTGGGGGGTACTATGGTGTTGTTGACCAGCTGGGGGGTACTATGGTGTTGTTGACCAGCTGGGGGGTACTATGGTGTTGTTGACCAGCTGGTGATACAGTAGGACAGGCGAGAGAAGATCATTGCATGTAAATACATCTTGGCTGCCTGTGGAGAGAGTGAATTCAAAACATTTCAGAGAATATACACTATCTGATTCTGTGGAGATATTTTTTGTGTTTTTTTTTTATTTAAAGTATAGGATAATGCCCAGATTTTTTAAAACTCTTGTCTGCTTAGATTTTTTTTCTGTGGATGAGTATGTCTGGGTACACCTGTCCGTTTAGTTTTGTGGAGAAGTACATGCTTTTTTAATCAAAGCACTTGAGATGAAGATGGATAGCTTGGAAAGGATGTTGTGGCTAACAGTGGCAAAGGCTTTTCTGAGGTGGAGAACTGCACCTACAACACCTCGTTTGTCCAGCTTGGCCTTGATCATCTTTAGGAGATAGCAATGTACATTTTCTGTAGACTCTGTAGAGTGACCTAAACTGCATGGGGTGAAGGGGAAAACTACCCACATTCAAGTGGGCTGTTAACTGTTCCATAACCACTTTCTCTGCAACCTTGGAGATGACAGGGAGGATACTGATTGGTCTGTAGTTGCTCACGCCATATTGGTCTGGTGATTTATATATTGGTGTTACAATAGATGATTTCGATGCCGTAGGAAATGTGTTTTTCCGTATTGAAAGGTTCATTATTTGGGTGTATCAGGATTTCTTTGTACTGTTTTAGAAGTGTGCTTTGAGAGACCACAATGTCAATGGATTTAAGGTGTTTTTTCCTCCATTGACGTGCGAGGTATGCTATGTAAACCATTAATGCTGTTTTCTTCCTTTCAGTTAGATGTAATTAAAAAATGACTGAATAAGAATAAACATTATCTCTGGTATACAGCATGTGACTCTTTCTGAAGTATGACATCATACATTATCAATGACCAAGGACACAGCTACTGACCAAATAGAATTGATTTATTTGATAAAATATGCAACAGATGGATGGTATAACATTTAAGTGTAATTATTGTCCACATCAATACACTACAGCATTGGCCAATGATAGTCATACAGGACATAGAAGGCAGATTCCAAGTTTAAATACAGAAAGATAATTACTGGAACGGACATTCCCTTAAGTGTACTTTCACATTGTTGTGGTCTGAGGGGATTTGTTCATTCTCGTCATTCTATTTATATAGCTCCTACATCCATTAGGAGGAATGTAACACAGGGAAGATAAAAAGGGAACTCAGGGTGAAATATAAGTTTCAGTTTCCCAGCAGAGGATCATCTAATAGTTCACTTCCTCCTGTCCCAATTAAACTCCATCCCACCCAATGAAAGTCATCACATACACATAACAGGAGATAGCTCTGAGTAGGCCTGTCAGCAAAAGGGTATTCTGATTGTTCTGACACATGAAAATTTCGATATATTCAGTTCCACGGACAACTACACTGGCAGCATATGGGGTTAGTCAAGTTTAATTATGGTGCTTCTCGAAGCTCTTAACCACATTGTGGTGCATATCTAGAGACTTTTATTTAACCTTTAACTAGGTAAGTCAGTTAAGAACACATTCTTATTTACAATGACAGCCTACCCTGGCCAAACCCAGACGATGCTGGGCCAATTGTGCCCTATGAGACTTCCAATCACAGCCGGATGTGATACAGCCTAGATTCGAACCTTAGAGCCTTAGACCACTGCACCACTCGGGAGACCAACTACACCAACCAGCCCCAGTTGATATTTATTGGTTTGTTTTTTTAAATGATAGATGAAGGTGTAAGATGGGTGGGTGACTAAAACTTTTTTCATTTGGTATGTCTTCAGAGTAATCTACAGTGGTGGTACTTCCTTCCTCCACACCCCATTATAACTACACTGATAAGAAAAACACAAGTGTTTATGTTATAAATAGATGAGAGTTTATAGGACAAATTTCAAACAAAAACCCAACAGCTTTACACCAAACCATACATGTAACATTTCAAATCAGGCATGGATGGACTGAACTTTAAAACCTATTTTGTTACTGTCAAAGTCTAATTTCTTAATTGCTTATAAAATGTTTTATATATCAGATTACTCATTTTAGGTCTGAGACATTTCTGACTCAGACCTGAGCCTCAGACGAGTTGGTGGCCCGTGAGAGCTGTGACTGTCCCTTGGAGTACACAGAGGAACGCAGAGTCATATCCTCACTGAAGACCTTCTCAAATATTTTACGTAGAGAAACCCTGACCCTCTCCTTGAAGTCCTGACCCATGAACACATACAGGACAGGGTTGAGACAGCTGTTGACGTAAGCCAGAGAGATGGCCAGGGGGTCTAGAGCCCTGGCCATGACCTGGGAGGCTTCCTTGCCATACTCGATCACCAGTCCAATGACATGATAAGGCAGCCAACACACAAAGAATGCCGTCACCACAACCAAAATTATCTGGAAGGCTCTCTGGGATTTAAAGCGGCCGCTGCTCACCCTCCTACCGATCAGCAGGTAGCAGACAGCGATGACCAGTAGGGGGATGAGGAAGCCAAGTATAAGCCTGGTGATGTGGGTGGCTTTGATAGCTGACTGGTTGCCCTCAGTTTTGTCTTGTAGGTGGTTATAGATGCACAGTGTTATGTTCATATCATCATGGACTACAATTTCTCTGTAGATCATAGAGGGGAGGCTGAGGAGCAGGGCCAGGACCCAGACCAGACCACAGAGCAGCCAGGCCAGGGTGATGCTCCGGTGGTTCTGGGCCCAGACAGGCAGGATGACCAGGGCAAAGCGGTCCAGGCTGATGAGAACCAGTGTGAAAACACTGGCGAACATGTTGAGTACGACCATGGATGGAAGAATCTTACACATAGCCTCTCCATAAGGCCAGTGAGAGTTCAGTATGATGTCAGCTATGGAGAAGGGTATGGAGACACAGCAGAGAAGGTCTGCTGCAGCCAGGTTTACAAACCAGACAGTGTTGACTGTCCTCTTCATCTTCACTCCAGCTATCCAGATGACAAAGGCATTGCCTGGGATACCGAGGACACAGGCAATGCTGCAGAGAACTATGGACAGCACCCATATGGATCGATGCCCTTGTTCTGACAGAGAGGTTTCATGTAACGGGTCATAATACAAGTCCATCTCCCCATAAGCTTCTGTGACATAATTCTCTAAGAAATTCCCATAATGCTCTGAGAAATCCATGTTGTCCCTATGGAGAAATTGACACAGAATGTCACTCATATTCTGACTTAATCATTAAAACACAATCTATGTTCTAATGTAATGTTTCATGGCATTGAGGATTGTCATTGACGTCAAATAACCATTCATGATTGATGGAAACTTTCTATGTGGCATGTGTAACTACATCCTGGTATAAGAGCATTTCGTATTATTCTATAAGTAAATCTGAAAAATCCATTTTTGTTACAAATTAATTTATGGATGTCCAGCACCCATTTTATATGTTCCAACTACAATTTGCATTATATGTTACGAATTTGCAAAACATGTTATGTTACGAATTCTAGCTAGGTGGCTAACTTTAGCTGGCTCGCCAACGTTAGTTAGGGGTCAGGGTTAAGGTTATGACTTAGGTTAAAGGTTTAAGGTTAGGCTTAAGGGAAGGAATAGCTGAAACGGTTTTAACACATTTTTTGCCCGCTTTGAGGATAAAACCAGTGTTAGTGTGTTTACAGACATATTCAATCTCTCCCTATCCCAGTCTGTTGTCCCCACTTACTTCAAGATGTCCACCATTGTTCCTGTATGCAAGAAAGCAAAGGTAACTGAACTAAATTACTATCGCCCCATAGCACTCACATCTGTCATCATGAAGTGCTTTGAAAGGCTAGCTAAGGATCATATCACATCGCCTCTACCTTACCTGACACCCTAGAAGACCCACTTCAATTTTCTTACCGCCCCAATAGATCCACAGATGATACAGTCGCCATTACACTCCACACTGCCCTATCCCATCTGGACAAGAGGAATACCTACGTAATAATTGACTATAGCTCAGCCTTCAACACCATAGTACGCTTCAAACTCATCAAGCTTGGTGCCATGGGTCTGAATCCCATCCTGTGCAACTGGGTCCTGGACCTCCTGACAGGCCGCCCCCTCAGGTGGTGAAGGTAGAAAACAACACCTCCACATGAAGTGGTGTAAAGCTCACCACCATTGAACTGTGGAGCAGTGGAAACACGTTCTCTGGAGTGATGAATCACGCTTCACCATATGGCAGTCCGACGGACAAATCTGGCTTAGGCAGATGCCAGGAGAATGCTACCCTGCCCCAATGTATAGTGCCAACTGTAAAGTTGGGTGGTGAAGTAATAATGGTCTGGGGCTGTTTTTCATGGTTCAGGCTAGCCTCTTAGTTCCAGTGAAGTGAAATCTTAATGCTACAGCATACAATACCATTCTGGATGATTCTGGGCTTCCAACTGCATGGCAACAGTTTGGGCAAGGCCCTTTCCTGTTACAGCATGACAATGCCCCAGAGCACAAAGCAAAGTCCATACAGAAATGGTTTGTTGAGATCGGTGTGGAAGAACTTGACTGGCCTGCACAGAGCCCTAACCTCAACCACATCGAACACCTTTGGGACTAATTGGAACACTGACTGCGAGCCAGGCCTAATCACCCCAACATCAGTGCACAACCTCACTAATGCTCATGACAGAATGGAAGTAAGTCCCTGCAGCAACGTTCCAACATCTAGTGAATAGCCTTCCCAGAAAAGCAGAGGCTGTTATAGCAGCAAAAGGGTGGACCAAATCCAAATGAATGCCCATGATTTTGGAATGAGATGTTCGACGAGCAGGAGTCCACATACTTTTGGACATGTAGCAGTGATTCATATGTTAATGTAAAGAATATTTGCTGGTCTGTGGTGTGTGAATGTGGAGCAACCAGAAGCTGCACTTGACACATGAAATTGCTTATTCCAGTTGCTAATAAGAATGCACCCATTAAGAAAATGACTAAAAACTGGTAAATCCAGTTGAATCAGATGGCTCATTGATCAAAGCCGACTGATATTGCCAACTACTTTAATTACTTTTTCATTGGCAAGATAAGCAAACTTAGGGATGACATGCCAGCAACAAACGCTGACACTACACATCCAAAGTACATCGGACCAAACCAAGAATTGTACTTTTGAATTCCGTGAAGTCAGTGTGGAAGAGGTGAAAGAATTGTCGTCTATCAACAATGACAATTCACCAGGGTATGACAATCTGGATGGACAATTTCTGAGGATAATAGCAGACAATATTTCTACTCCTATTTGCCACATCTTCAATTCAGGCCTGGAGGGAAGCTAAAGTCATTCCGCTACCCAAGAGTCGTAAAGCCAACTTTACTGGCTCAAATAGCCGACCAATCAGCCTGTTATCAACCCTTAGTAAACTTCTGGAATAAAACTGTGTTTGACCAGATAATGCTATTTCACAGTAAACAGACTTTCAGCACGCTTATAGGGAAGGACACTCAACAAGCACAGCACCTACACAAATGACTGATGATTGGCTGAGAGAAATGATAAAATGATTGCGGGGGCTGTCTTGTTAGACTTCAGTGCAGCTTTTGACATTATCAATCATAGTCTGCTACTGGAAAAACGTATGTGTTATGGCTTTCCACCTCCTGCTATAATGTGGATAAAGAGATCCTTGTCTAACAGAACACAGAGGGTTCTTTAATGGAATCCTCTCAAACATAATCCAGGTAGAATCAGGATTTCCCCAGTTTAGCTGGGGAAACGACACGCCACTGACTGAGTAATGTCGGAGTGTCTATGTATGCGGGTGACGCAACACTATACACGTCAGCTGCAACAGCGACTGATTGACTGCAACACTTAAAGAGCTGCAGTTAGTTTCAGAGTTGGCGGCAAGGAATAAGTTAGCCCTAAATATTTCTAAAACTAAAAGCATTGTATTTGGGACAAAACATTTACTGAAACTCAACTAAATATAAATCACATGGAGATGACTAAATTACTTGGAGTAACCCTAGATTGTAAACGGTCATGTTCAAAACATATTGATACAGTAGTAGCTAAGATGGGGAGAAGACTGGTGCCACAAAAAAAGGACATAGGAAAATTGCAATTGGCTCAGAACATGTCAGCACGGCTGGCCATTGGATGTACACAGAGCTAATATTAATAATATGCATGTCAATATCAACTCGCTCAAAGTGGAGGAGGTATTGACATGTTGAATGAACCGAGCTGTGTTTTAAACATTTTATAAACTGCCTTAATTTTGCTGGACCCAAGGATTTACATACAGAATAATACGAAATGCTCAGAGCCTAGGCTGGTGACTAAATGGGGATACATAATAAATGCAAATGTAGTGTAGCAAGTAGTTGAAAAGTTGCTAACTAGCTAAAATTATCAAGATGTTCGTGTTTACGCCTGCCCATCAACCCTACTTTTGATTTTGCCTTAAGTAACCATCTGTCTTATGCAACCATACCAAACGTAACATATCATTCTAAATGAGGTGTCTCGGATTTATGTACAGAATAATACGAAATGTTCTGAGACTAGACTGGTGACTACAATGTAGTCAGAATGTTGTTTGTTAGTTTGCATAATTAGTAACTGAAGAGTACATTTCTTCTCACAATGCCACAAAGCTGCTGGTAAAGGCATTTACAATTTACTGCTAAGCTATGGTCTATCACAGTATCTTCCATCCACAAGTAAATAACTTAACAGGTACTACACAAAAGTTCACCTACAATTCTACTGAAAATACAAATCAAACTTACCCCATCTTTGAGCTTTCCTTTCTAAATGTTGTTTTCAGTTTTTAACCACAAGAGAGAACTGAGGCAAACCCACAGGAAACTACATCAGCAGCTGTTGATACCATCTATCCAACAACATCCGATATATACAGTAGGCAAATCCTTACTAAAGCAATTCCCCAATTTCCCAATTCTAACCACAGATACATCTCTTGCACATTATTGGAATAAACTCTGCTGTCATCAAATGAAAGCTGAAACGATGGCTATGCTTAGACTTATAGACCTACAGTACATCCAAAGCTTTTGACACGGTTGATCATTAAATATTACTTTCTAAATTGCATTAAGGTTTTCATGTTTACACATATAATTAGTTATATAGTTATGTTTATGATAGAGAGCAATTTGTTCATGCAGGGTCAAGATATCCTGTGGAGTGCCACAGGGTTTGGTAATTGGAATTTTGTTATTCCTAATCTATATCAAGGTCCGTGCTGCTGTGTTCCGTACTTCCCATTCTCTTTGCTGATGATACCAATTAGATTGTATTACACTAATTAATGAAGACAAATGTTCTGAATGGTTCCAGATAAACAAATTATTTTTAAAATGTTTAAAAAAAATCTAACTTTATTGTATTCACAAGTAAGAATAAGAAATATTGTTAAAAATATATATATAAAAAAAGTGCCAGAATCTTAAATCGGTGGGAATGAAATTAAACAAGTCACATCCACTTGATTCCCCTGAGTTCTAAATAATGAAAAGCTATCCTGGAAAGATCATATTCAATCATTTGTCTGTAGCAAAGTGAAGAAATGTTTTGGTATCATCAGAAAGATTACTGGTTTGGTTAATCAAGCTTGCTTGCTCTATACTATAGTTAATTTAGCCATATCTCAATTACTGTAACATTGTCTGGGCCAGTACATACGCCTCCTACCTACACAAATTACTCATCATACACTTGCAAGACTAGCCACCTTTATTTGCCCGGTTCCGTCTGCACCTTAGTTTAAGAAATGTAATATCTTGGCTATTTATGACATTAATGTATGCCAAATATGCATTTTTCATCTACAAATACTCATACTTCCCAGGTACATCCTCTTTCTATTGATCATCCTTGACATGTTTCTACAGCTTGGAGTACACCTGTGGTAAATTCAGTTGATTGGACATGATTTAGAAAGGCACACACCTGTCTATATAAGGTCCCACAGTTGACAGTGCATGTCAGAGCAAAACAAAGCCATGAGGTGGAAGGAATTGTCCTCAGAGCTCCGAGACAGGATTGTGTTGAGGCACAGATATGGGGAAGGGTACCAAAAAATGTCTTCAAAATTGAAGGTTCCTAAGAACACAGTGGCTTCCTTCATTCTTAAATGGAAGAGGTTTGGAACCACCAAGACACTTCTTAAAGCTGGCCGCCCGACCAAACTAAACAATCGAGGAAGAAGGGCTTTGGTCAGGGAGGTGAGCTCCAGAGTTCCTCTGTGGAGATGGTTGTCCTTCTGGAAGGTTCTCCCATCTCTGTAGCACTCCACCAATCAGGCCTTTATGGTAGTGGCAAAACGGAAGCCACTCCTCAATAAAAGGCACATGACAGCCCGCTTGGAGTTTTCCACTCAGACCAGAAACAAGATTCTCTGGTCTGATGAAACCAAGATTGAACTCCTTGGCCTGAATGCCAAGCGTCACATCTGGAAGAAACCTAGCACCATCACTACGGTGAAGCAGGGTGGTGGCAGCATCATGCTGTGGGGATGTTTTTCAGCGGCAGGGACTGGGAGACTAGTCAGGTTCGAGGCAAAGGTGAACGGAGAAAAATACAGAGAGATCCTTGATGAAAACCTGCTCCAGAGCGCTCAAGACCTCAAACTGGGGCGAAAGTTCACCTTCCAACAGGGCAACGACCCTAAGCACACAGCCAAAACATCACAGGAGTGGCTTCGGGAGAAGTCTCTGAATGTCCTTGAGTGGCACTGCCAGAGCCCGGACTTGAACCTGATCAAATATCTCTGGAGAGACCTGAAAATAGCTGTGCAGTGTAGTTCCCCATCCAACCTGAACGAGCCTGAGGGGATCTGCAGAGAAGATTGAGAAACTCCACAAATACACGTGTGCAAAGAAGACTCAGGGCTGTAATCACTGCCAAAGATGCTTCAACAAAGTACAGAGTAAAGGGTCTGAATACTTAGGTAAAAGTTGTACTTTAAAAAAATATATATGCATTTGCAAAAATGTCTAACAACCTGTTTTTGCATTGTCATTCAGGGGTATTGTGTGTTCATTGATGAGGGGATTTTTTTAAATAAGGCTGTAAAGTCAAGGGGTCTGAATACTTTCTGAATGCACCGTATCCCCAAAATATGTCTTTTTACAATTACATGTGACTGATGGCATAAACATCACATGTAGGCCTATACAAAATGACATCACATAAATTAATCTTCTTTCATTCTTTCTGCCACTGTACCAGTTCCTTGCGAAATACTTCCTTCCTTAGTACTGTTACTGTGCGAAACCAAGAAACAGCAACATGGGTGACTTTGTGTGGCTACTTCCTCTTTTTCTTTCTTTTCCTGCTGCCCTCCCCTTGCTGGGAGCCAGAGTCTGCCACCGATCCGGGTCTTCAGTTTGGGGATCATCTCAGCACAGTAGATCATCACGTATTTACCTTCGGGGACATTCAGACAGGATAATAAAGCTGTAGTACTAAAGTGTGTTTTACACAAATGTGTTGCATCCACAAACTGGAATGTGTAACATGTAGGAGGGCATTGTTAGAGAAGGACCGTAGTGCAGAACTTTCAAACATGGATCAGAGAGGAGAATCATTTTAAATAACAAAGCAGTTGATGGTAAAACTAACTGCATTGCTTCCCTTTTGACTAACTTCAGCCATAGGTCATTGCTTCTCCCCTTCACAAACAAGCACTCACGTGATGCAAACTTATCTGAGCAGAGAGTTCCATCCTCCTGCTTCAGCTGTACACGCACTTTTCCTCCGAAAGTCACATCCCTGTTCCACTCTCTAGAGTACATCTCGTTCTGTGATAGATAAGTAAAATAACAATGAGAGACTTATAAATTGGGCAACGCCATACCTTAACCTACTATGATTACATTTGGTCCCATGTAGCTCAGTGGGTAGAGCATGGCGCTTGCCAGGGTTGTGGGTTCGATTCCCACAGGGGACCAGTATGAAAATATATGCACTCACTTGTCATGTTTGTCATTTATTATCATGTCTTGTCCCTGTGCTCCCCATTCTATTCGTTTCCCTCTGCTGGTCTTATTAGGTTCTTTCCCTCTTTCTATCCCTCTCTCTCCCCCTCCCTCTCTCACTCTCTCGCTCTCTCTTCTCTCTATCGTTCCGTTCCTGCTCCCAGCTGTTCCTATTCCCCTAATCATCATTTAGTCTTCCCACACCTGTTCCCGATCCTTTCCCCTGATTAGAGTCCCTATTTCTTCCTTTGTGTTCCGTTCCTGTCCTGTCGGTTCCTTGTTTAGAATTCACCGTGCTGTGATTGTGTATCGCCCTGTCCTGTCGTGTTTTTGCCTTCATCAGATGCTGCGTGTGAGCAGGTGTCTCTGTCAGCTACGGCCTGCGCCTACCCGAAGCGACCTGCAGTCTGTGGCCGCTTCTCCTGTTATTCCCCTCTACAGACTAGAGGATTTCTGTTATTCCCTGTTTGGACATTTCCTGTTAAGGATTCAGGATTTGTCGTTTTCTGTTTGGACTTGAATAAACTCTGTTTCTGTTAAGTCGCTTTTGGGTCCTCTTTCACCTGCATGACAGAAGGAACCGACCAAGGAATGGACCCAGCGACTTCAGACGCTCGTTACACTGCCGTCGAGATCCAAGGAGCCATGCTCGGCAGACACGAGCAGGAATTGTCTGCTGCTCGCCATGCCGTGGAGAACCTGGCCGCTCAGGTTTCCGACCTCTCTGGACAGTTCCAGAGTCTACGTCTCGTGCCACCTGTTACTTCCTGGCCTGCCGAGCCTCCAGAACCTAGGGTTAATAACCCACCTTGCTACTCCGGGCAGCCCACTGAGTGCCGCTCCTTTCTCACGCAGTGTGAGATTGTGTTCTCTCTCCAACCCAACACATACTCTAGAGAGAGAGCTCGGGTTGCTTACGTCATTTCACTCCTTACTGGCCGGGCTCGAGAATGGGGCACAGCTATCTGGGAGGCAAGGGCTGATTGCTCTAACAAGTTCCAGAACTTTAAAGAGGAGATGATTCGGGTTTTTGACCGTTCTGTTTTTGGTGGGGAGGCTTCTAGGGCCCTGGCTTCCTTATGCCAAGGTGAACGGTCCATAACGGATTATTCTATTGAGTTTCGCACTCTTGCTGCCTCTAGTGAGTGGAACGAGCCGGCGCTGCTCGCTCGTTTTCTGGAGGGACTCCACGCAGTGGTTAAGGATGAGATTCTCTCCCGGGAGGTTCCTTCAGATGTGGACTCTTTGATTGCTCTCGCCATCCGCATAGAACGACGGGTAGATCTTCGTCACCGGGCTCGTGGAAGAGAGCTCGCATCAACGGTGTTTCCCTGCTCCGCATCGCAACCATCTCCCTCCTCTGGCTTTGAGACTGAGCCCATGCAGCTGGGAGGGATTCGCATCTCGACTAAGGAGAGGGAACGGAGGATCACCAACCGCCTGTGCCTCTATTGCGGAGTTGCTGGACATTTTGTTAATTCATGTCCAGTAAAAGCCAGAGCTCATCTGTAAGCGGAGGGCTACAGGTGAGCGCAACTACTCAAGTCTCTCCATCAAAATCCTGTACTACTTTGTCGGTCCATCTACGCTGGACCGGTTCGGGTGCTACATGTAGTGCCTTGATAGACTCTGGGGCTGAGGGTTGTTTCATGGACGAAGCATGGGTTCGGAAACATGACATTCCTTTCAGAGAGTTAGAGAAGCCTACGCCCATGTTCGCCTTAGATGGTAGTCATCTTCCCAGTATCAGATTTGAGACACTACCTTTAACCCTCACAGTATCTGGTAACCACAGTGAGACTATTTCTTTTTTGATTTTCCGTTCACCGTTTACACCTGTTGTTTTGGGTCATCCCTGGCTAGTATGTCATAATCCTTCTATTAATTGGTCTAGTAATTCTATCCTATCCTGGAACGTTTCTTGTCATGTGAAGTGTTTAATGTCTGCCATCCCTCCCGTTTCTTCTGTCCCTACTTCTCAGGAGGAACCTGGCGATTTGACAGGAGTGCCGGAGGAATATCATGATCTGCGCACGGTCTTCAGTCGGTCCCGAGCCAACTCCCTTCCTCCTCACCGGTCGTATGATTGTAGTATTGATCTCCTTCCGGGGACCACTCCTCCTCGAGGTAGACTATACTCTCTGTCGGCTCCCGAACGTAAGGCTCTCGAGGATTATTTGTCTGTGTCTCTTGACGCCGGTACCATAGTGCCTTCTTCCTCTCCGGCCGGGGCGGGGTTCTTTTTGTTAAGAAGAAGGACGGTACTCTGCGCCCCTGCGTGGATTATCGAGGGCTGAATGACATAACGGTTAAGAATCGTTATCCGCTTCCCCTTATGTCATCAGCCTTCGAGATTCTGCAGGGAGCCAGGTGCTTTACTAAGTTGGACCTTCGTAACGCTTACCATCTCGTGCGCATCAGAGAGGGGGACGAGTGGAAAACGGCGTTTAATACTCCGTTAGGGCATTTTGAGTACCGGGTTCTGCCGTTCGGTCTCGCCAATGCGCCAGCTGTTTTTCAGGCATTAGTTAATGATGTTCTGAGAGACATGCTGAACATCTTTGTTTTTGTCTATCTTGACGATATCCTGATTTTTTCTCCGTCACTCGAGATTCATGTTCAGCACGTTCGACGTGTTCTACAGCGCCTTTTAGAGAATTGTCTCTACGTAAAGGCTGAGAAGTGCTCTTTTCATGTCTCCTCCGTTACTTTTCTCGGTTCCGTTATTTCCGCTGAAGGCATTCAGATGGATTCCGCTAAGGTCCAAGCTGTCAGTGATTGGCCCGTTCCAAGGTCACGTGTCGAGTTGCAGCGCTTTTTAGGTTTCGCTAATTTCTATCGGCGTTTCATTCGTAATTTCGGTCAAGTTGCTGCCCCTCTCACAGCTCTTACTTCTGTCAAGACGTGTTTTAAGTGGTCCGGTTCCGCCCAGGGAGCTTTTGATCTTCTAAAAGAACGTTTTACGTCCGCTCCTATCCTCGTTACTCCTGACGTCACTAGACAATTCATTGTCGAGGTTGGCGCTTCAGAGGTAGGCGTGGGAGCCATTCTATCCCAGCGCTTCCAGTCTGACGATAAGGTTCATCCTTGCGCTTATTTTTCTCATCGCCTGTCGCCATCTGAGCGCAACTATGATGTGGGTAACCGTGAACTGCTCGCCATCCGCTTAGCCCTAGGCGAATGGCGACAGTGGTTGGAGGGGGGCGACCGTTCCTTTTGTCGTTTGGACAGACCATAAGAACCTTGAATACATCCGTTCTGCCAAACGACTTAATGCCCGTCAAGCTCGTTGGGCGTTGTTTTTCGCTCGTTTCGAGTTTGTGATTTCTTACCGTCCGGGTAGCAAGAACACCAAGCCTGATGCCTTATCCCGTCTGTTTAGTTCTTCTGTGGCTTCTACTGATCCCGAGGGATTCTTCCTTATGGGCGTGTTGTCGGGTTAACAGTCTGGGGAATTGAAAGACAGGTTAAGCAAGCACTCACGCACACTGCGTCGCCGCGCGCTTGTCCTAGTAACCTCCTTTTCGTTCCTGTTTCCACTCGTCTGGCTGTTCTTCAGTGGGCTCACTCTGCCAAGTTAGCTGGTCATCCCGGTGTTGGAGGCACTCTTGCGTCTATTCGCCAGCGCTTTTGGTGGCCGACTCAGGAGCGTGACACGCGCCGTTTCGTGGCTGCTTGTTCGGACTGCGCGCAGACTAAGTCGGGTAACTCTCCTCCTGCCGGTCGTCTCAGACCGCTCCCCATTCCTTCTCGACCATGGTCTCACATCGCCTTAGACTTCATTACCGGTCTGCCTTTGTCTGCGGGGAAGACTGTGATTCTTACGGTTGTCGATAGGTTCTCTAAGGCGGCACATTTCATTCCCCTCGCTAAACTTCCTTCCGCTAAGGAGACGGCACAAATCATTATTGAGAATGTATTCAGAATTCATGGCCTCCCGTTAGACGCCGTTTCAGACAGAGGCCCGCAATTCACGTCACAGTTTTGGAGGGAGTTCTGTCGTTTGATTGGTGCGTCCGTCAGTCTCTCTTCCGGGTTTCATCCCCAGTCTAACGGTCAAGCAGAGAGGGCCAATCAGACGATTGGTCGCATACTACGCAGCCTTTCTTTCAGAAACCCTGCGTCTTGGGCAGAACAGCTCCCCTGGGCAGAATACGCTCACAATTCGCTTCCTTCGTCTGCTACCGGGTTATCTCCGTTTCAGAGTAGTCTGGGTTACCAGCCTCCTCTGTTCTCATCCCAGCTTGCCGAGTCCAGCGTTCCCTCCGCTCAAGCGTTTGTCCAACGTTGTGAGCGCACCTGGAGGAGGGTGAGGTCTGCACTTTGCCGTTACAGGGCACAGACGGTGAGAGCCGCCAATAAACGCAGGATTAAGAGTCCAAGGTATTGTTGCGGCCAGAGAGTGTGGCTTTCCACTCGCAACCTTCCTCTTACGACAGCTTCTCGTAAGTTGACTCCGCGGTTCATTGGTCCGTTCCGTGTCTCCCAGGTCGTCAATCCTGTCGCTGTGCGACTGCTTCTTCCGCGACATCTTCGTCGCGTCCATCCTGTCTTCCATGTCTCCTGTGTTAAGCCCTTTCTTCGCACCCCCGTTCGTCTTCCCTCCCCCTCCCGTCCTTGTCGAGAGCGCACCTATTTACAAGGTACATAAGATCATGGACATGCGTTCTCGGGGACGGGGTCACCAATACTTAGTGGATTGGGAGGGTTACGGTCCTGAGGAGAGGAGTTGGGTTCCGTCTCGGGACGTGCTGGACCGTTCACTCATCGATGATTTCCTCCGTTGCCGCCAGGATTCCTCCTCGAGTGCGCCAGGAGGCGCTCGGTGAGTGGGGGGTACTGTCATGTTTGTCATTTATTATCATGTCTTGTCCCTGTGCTCCCCATTCTATTCGTTTCCCTCTGCTGGTCTTATTAGGTTCTTTCCCTCTTTCTATCCCTCTCTCTCCCCCTCCCTCTCTCACTCTCTCGCTCTCTCTTCTCTCTATCGTTCCGTTCCTGCTCCCAGCTGTTCCTATTCCCCTAATCATCATTTAGTCTTCCCACACCTGTTCCCGATCCTTTCCCCTGATTAGAGTCCCTATTTCTTCCTTTGTGTTCCGTTCCTGTCCTGTCGGTTCCTTGTTTAGAATTCACCGTGCTGTGATTGTGTATCGCCCTGTCCTGTCGTGTTTTTGCCTTCATCAGATGCTGCGTGTGAGCAGGTGTCTCTGTCAGCTACGGCCTGCGCCTACCCGAAGCGACCTGCAGTCTGTGGCCGCTTCTCCTGTTATTCCCCTCTACAGACTAGAGGATTTCTGTTATTCCCTGTTTGGACATTTCCTGTTAAGGATTCAGGATTTGTCGTTTTCTGTTTGGACTTGAATAAACTCTGTTTCTGTTAAGTCGCTTTTGGGTCCTCTTTCACCTGCATGACATCACTACTGTAAGTCGCTCTGGATAAGAGCGTCTGCTAAATAACTCAATGTTTGACAATGGAAAATGGCTGTTGTGGATTCACCTAGGTTGGAGCTACTGCTACACAATGGTACTGAATGAGGCAAGTTACCCTCTTCTTTAAAGCATGTAAAAGAACAAACGTATGCAATCCATTATCTCCATAAGAACATTTGCCCCCCCTACTGTCAACACATGACGGATCTCAGCACAAGTAGGGTTCTCCACTTCCTGGTTGGGGAGACAGAGATGAAAACCAACATGTCAGACATGTCCCTCAACACTCGTGTGACAAACTACACAAAAAAAGATATGTTTCAGAAAGAGTTTGTGGTAGACCAGTGGTAGGTGTGTGTACACATTCACCAGGATATATCTGCAAAAGCAAGTGGTCCACCATGTATTGAACCAAACAAATAAAAATAATCCTGCAGGTTTGGTTTACCTTTTCAGCGGGTGTCCGTCTCCCCTCCACAAGGGTCTTCTTTCTGTTTACATAGGAAGGGTATATGCAGATAAACCTGCAAAAGAAAGATGAGAAAATGATTACATTTCTCCTAGCAGCAGGATATTATGCTGGCAGCATGATAGCAGATTTATTTCCTCCAAAATAAGAGTCCTCCTGCAAAGACATGTTAACTTTGGGAATATCCATTTTTTGTTTTGCACGCTAGTGCAGTACAATGGTCTTTCACAGCATCGCAACCACCTCTGGAAGAAAAAAAAAAGATAGTTGTACGCATTTGATTTTTTACACCACCAATTATTTTGAAAGTTCATACAAATACTGGGATGTTGAAAGCTATTGTGTAAGCTATATTGATAGAAATATAATTTTAATAAAAATACAACTGTTATTGGAATTACTCAGTCTGCTAAACTTAAATGGGTCTCTTGTGCTGGGTAACGGGTTTAATACAGAGGACTGGTGACTCCTTAGTCCACCCAATCCTTTCACTGCAATGCAATACACATATATGGGACACTTATTGGATTGTAGAGAGAGAACTTTTCTACCGGTCTCAGCTAAAGCAGGGTGGGAAATACTCAGCAGGCTCTCCACTAACCAAATATGTGTAGTTTTGGAGGGGGACTGTGTTATAGACATGCATTTAGTCCTGCATGTTATAGTAATTCCCAAACAATAAATACATGTACTGTTGTGTTGAACGTCAGTTGTAAAGACAAAATAATGATATATTTTTTTGCTTACCCCATTTGCTTCTAGTGTGAAATAAAATATAAACAAAGACGAAGTAAACAATGATGGACTGGCATACCTGTTAACGACCTAGATTAAACTAATGGTGATGGTAATTGATGCACCGTTACACATTTAAAATCAGCCCAGGGCCAGCCCTGACGTGCCAAAAGAAACGCAGCAGGTAAATCGCTTGGCCTGACAAATAACATTGATATATTTTTTGTGACAAGATTTTTTTTTACAAGTGACTATTTGTCCATTGTCTTACTAGAAGGCCTAAGAAAGGACAATGAAATACACTTGATCAGTTTTATACTTTATAAAATAATGGTTGTTTTTACTTGTGCTCATTTCAACCTCCCTTCCAATGGCTGGGTAGCATTTCCTACAGAATGCTCTCATCCGATAGGCCAACAGGTAAAAAGGGAGTGGCGTCATATCCCCTCAACCAGAGAAATGAGCCAATGGACATTTACACACACACACACCTTGGTCAATCAAACTTCAACTTGATCCATTCAGAGACAATCCTCATTGCTTTATCCTACCTCTTCAATTATTGCATTGGAATATAATTTATATTCCTGAATTGATTGCATTCAATACAAACTGACCCCAAGCCTAAATCCAACACTCAAATGAGATGAGGATCCCACTGCATTCAATGGCTATCCAAGTCACTTAAATTTAGTGTTTTACTCCGTGTTCAAGTAAACAGTTATCAATAGTTTGTTTCTTTGTTATTTGACTATTCAAAGTGTATAGGCCTACATTTTGTAAAAAATACATACGAATCATGGTCCTGTTCTGTTCTAAACACAGCTAAAAAAATAAATGTCCCTTTTTCAGGACCCTGTCTTTCAAAGATAATTCGTAAAAATCCAAATAACTTTACAGATCTTCATTATAAAAGGGTTTAAACACTGTTTCCCATGCTTGTTCAATGAACCATAAACAATTAATGAACATGCACCTGTGGAACGGTCGTTAAGACACTAACAGCGGTAGGCAATTAAGGTCACAGTTAGGAAAACATGGGACACTAAAGAGGCCTTTCTACTGACTGAAAAACACCAAAAGAAAGATGTCCAGGGTCCCTGCTCATCTGCGTGAACGTGCCTTAGGCATGCTGCAAGGAGGCATGAGGACTGCAGCTGTGGCCAGGGCAATAAATTGCAATGTCCGTACTGTGAGATGCCTCAGACAGCGCTACAGGGAGACAGGATGGACAGCTGATCGTCCTCGCAGTGGCAGACCACGTGTAACACCTGCACAGGATCGGTACATCCGAACATCACACCTGCAGGACAGGTACAGGATGGCAACAACAACTGCCCGAGTTACACCAGGAACGCACAATCCCTCCATCAGTGCTCAGACTGTCCGCAATAGGATGAGAGAGGCTGGACTGAGGGCTTGTAGGCCTGTTGTAAGGCAGGTCCTCACCAGACATCACCGGCAACAAACCCACCGTCGCTGAACCAGACAGGACTGGCAAAATGTGCACTTCACTGATGAGTCGTGGTTTTGTCTCACCAAGGGTGATGGTTGGATTTGTGTTTATCGTCAGAGGAATGAGCATTAGACCGAGGCCTGTACTCTGGAGCGGGATAGATTTGGAGGTGGAAGGTCTGTCATGGTCTGGGGCAGGGTCTCACAGCATCATCGGACTGAGCTTGTTGTCATTGCAGGCCATCTCAACACTGTGCGTTACAGGGAAGACATCCTCCTCCCTCATGTGGTACCCTTCCGGCAGGCTCATCCTGACATGACTCTCCAGCATGACAATGCCACCATCCAGACTGCTCGTTCTGTGCGTGATTTCCTGCAAGACAGGAATGTCAGTGTTCTGCCTTGGCCAGCGAAGAGCCCGGATCGCAATCCCATTGAGCACAACTGGGACCTGTTGGATCGGAGGATGAGGGTTAGGACCATTCCCTCCAGAAATGTCCGGGAACTTGCAGGTGCCTTTGTGGAAGAGTGGGCTAACATCTCACAGCAAGAACTGGCAAATCTGGTACAGTCCATGAGGAGAAGATGCACTGCAGTACTTAATGCAGCTGGTGGCCACACCAGATACTGACTGTTACTTTTGATTTTGACCCCCAATTTGTTCAGGGACACATCCAATTTCTATTCGTCACATGTCTGTGGAACTTGTTCAGTTTGTCTCAGTAGTTGAATCTTATTGTCATACAAATATTGACACGTTAAGTTTGCTGAAAATAAACACAGTTGACACAGAGGACGTTCCTTTTCTTGCTGAGTTTAGTAAGGAATCCCCCTCACTAGTCACCTATCAAATCATATTAATGACATTTCATCTTTCAGTCATGCCAGACTTTCTGTACGTGTATGGTTCCCGTTACATTACTATCGACTGGCCCCAAGCGCCACAAAACCCGCTGGCTGAGACAGATCTCGGGTAAAGAGGTGAGGAGTGGGTAATTTGCATAACTGTATAAACACTAAAAATAACACATACTGAAATAAGGACGCTCTCTTCTGTATTGCATCTTCTCTGGTTTACAAGTTTAGTTTTTATTTCCCCTTATTATTCGTTTTACAGTAACACCTACACCTAGACTGGGCTGTCTTCATTTACCATGATCATTTTAGGATATGGATCATTTCCAAAACAAAACAAAAATGAATTAGTGTTACAAAAACACTTTCCTTAAGT
The DNA here is from genome assembly GCF_021184085.1 of Oncorhynchus gorbuscha. Taxonomy (NCBI): domain Eukaryota; kingdom Metazoa; phylum Chordata; class Actinopteri; order Salmoniformes; family Salmonidae; genus Oncorhynchus; species Oncorhynchus gorbuscha. The sequence goes on along the minus strand of NC_060188.1, from coordinate 83,235,663 downwards.
TTGTCCTGGTGGTGGATGATATTGTGCACATGCAAAACCGAGCTGGTCTCACAGGTCATGCTACCCTCCTTGGCTTCATGTCCACTCCTGGAGACAGATGTTTGTGAACTGTGTTACCACAAGGCCTTGTCCCGGACATTGTCTATTAGCTCCTAGTAACAACCTTATAGACCGTCCATCCATCGACCAGGCAGGAATAGAGTTTAAAGAACTACTCCGTGCTGCTCTGTTGAAGTGGACTCGAGTAATTACCATTACTAGTTCCACAAACACATAACATAAGTGAAACTCACAATTTCCAAGACAATGTTTTGCAAATTACTAAAACTCTGCAATGCTACTGGAAATTATTTCCAGATCTTTGTCCTCGAATTCCCAAGTGGCATAAATGGTAAAAATGGTTTGCAATACCAAGAGCAGCTAGAATTGGAGTATAAAAGCCAAGCATGGGAGCTTGGTGTGACTTAGAGAAGGGCTTCGTCCAATGCTTTCCCAACAGTGCTTCTGCTCCCACAATAAAGTACGCCGGAGTGATAATTACAGGAAGCCAATTTTGGTCATGCTTATCAAAAACACTTCGTTCGAGGGACTGAGGGGTACATGGGTGCAACTAGGCCTACTTCTGCTGTGATCCAAAGTGTGAGATATCTTATTTTTTAAATGTTAAATCGTGTCATTTATTCATACTTAGTTTCTCTGCATTTATGCGAAGTTCAGTCCACAAATAAGGTGTCTAATGCATCACAATGATTTCAGGATGGGGACAGAGGCAAGGTTGGCTAGACCAATGCCACCACTGATAAACTCCCAACAGCTGTGGCTTCTCCATCAGTAGCTAAGCTAAGACTTAAGGGCACCAGTTCAATTGGACCCCCAGCAAAACCCCTGCCTGCAGCTTCACCTGCTGACCCACCTGCTCCTACACCTTCTCCATCAGTTTAGCCATGTGGAGGCATGATGGTTTTTGTGCCACAGTGGTGTGCAAAGAAGTACTTTCAAATTATCTGGAGGGTATGCATGTTATTTACTGTTGTTCTTGGAAGAAATAGTATCCACATTTCTTTAAAAGCTGCAATATGTCAATTTTTGGGCGATCCAACCAAATTCACAGAAATGTGTTGTCGATCTATCATTCTAATTGATAGCAAGTCTAAGAAGGAGTAGATCTGTTCGGTCTGCTATTTCTATGCTATATTTCGCAGTGGTTTAGACGGTACAATGATTCTCTACACTTGCTTGTTTCGTCACGAACTGAACAAGAACAAACGCAGCATGCAACAATTGACGATTTTACAAAGTCACAGTTCATATAAAGAAATCAGTCAATTGAAATAAATAAATGAGGCGCTAATCTATGGATTTTACATGACTGGGCAGCGGCGCCACCATGGGTGGGCCTGGGGGGTGGCACAGGCCGAGCCAGGCCCAGCCACTGGTGGAGACTTTCTCCACAAAAGTGTACGGGTGGCTGGTCCCAGACGCTCCTGCAGATGAAGAATCCAGCTGTGGAGGTCCTGGGTGGTGTGGTTACATGTAGTCTGTGGTTGTGAGGCCGGCTGGACGTACTGCCAAATTCTCTAAAACAACGTTGGCGGTAGCTTATGGTAGAGAAATTAAGATTCAATTAACTGGCAACAGCTATGGTGGACACTCCTGAAGTCAGCATGCCAATTGCACACTCCCTCAAAACTGTGGCATCGTTGTGTGACAAAACCACACATTTACTAGTGGTCTTTTATTTTCCCCAACACAAGGTGCATGTGTGTAATGATCATGCTGTTTAAATCATCTTCTTGATATGCCACACTTTCAGGTGGATGGATTATCTTGTTTTAGAAGAAATGCTCACTAACAGGGATAAACAAATTTGAGTGCATTTGCTTTTTGTGCATATAGAACATTTCTGGGATCTTTTATTTCAGCTCATGAAACCTGGGACCTACACTTTACATGTTGCATTTATATTTTTGTTCAGTATATTAGAATTGTTGCAAACAGGAAATGGTGGAGTGATTTCTGCATAGCGCATGTGTTAGAAAGTATCATAATCACTGCAAAAGCGAAAATATCCATTCGATTACAGGGTAAAGTGAACGGTGGCGTCATCTGCAGCTCTAGAATACCAGAGGGTCAGCAAGACATGGAGGTGGACTTCCTGTGCTTCCAAGTCCTACATAGTACAGAGAGAACCTCTGCGAGAGACCACACCCAAGTGGAAGACCAGGAGGAGGAAGGCTACACACCAGAAATGTGTCGGGGAAGGGAGGTGCTCCAGAGGTCTGGTGGTGGTGGAGGGACAGGCAGCAGGGTAGGGTCAGGGAACAGTCAGGGGGAGAAGGGGGCAGGCAGCAGGGTAGGGTAAGGGAATGGTCCGACACTGAAAGAGGACACAGAGACCTCTGCACTACCCTGCTATTTCAATTGCAATTAATTCCATTATGCAGCACAAGGAAAAGATGGATGACACATTTGAAGAAAGTAGCCCAAATTCTGCAATGGTCAACTGCTACAGAAAACACAGAAAGGATTAGTGCCAATCGGCTTAAGTGGCTATAGAAAGACGAGACTGCTGATATAGGCCTAGGCGATCGTGTTATTCAGCTAAAGGAAGGAGTAGGCAGGGATGGTAAGGTGGTGAGGCTTGATCAATGTACAGGGATGGAATCTGTGCCGGACACTGGTGTTAATCAGGTGTTTGAATTAATTGAGTCACAGGAAGGAGTAGTAAAGGGTGGACCTAGTGCTTTAGTAGGAGTTGACCATACTGATAAATACAGTTGAAGTCGGAAGTTTACATACACCTTAGCCAAATACATTTACACTCAGTGTCACAATTCCTGATATTTAAATCCTAGTAAAAAATTCCCCGTCTTTACTTTATTTTAAGAATGTGAAATGTCAGAACAGTAGAGTGATTTATTTCAGCTTTTATTTATTTCATCACATTCCCAGTGGGTCAGAAGTTTACATCAACTCAATTAGGATTTTGGTAGCCCTGCTCAATATGCCTTAAGCAACCATGTTGTTTCACCTCCTACATATGCGATGACATCACCTGGTTTAAATGTCTCTAGAGACTATATCTCTCTCATTACTCAATGCCTAGGTTTACCTCCAATGTACTCTCATCCTACCTTACCTTTGTTTGTACATTATGCCTTGAATCTATGCTATCGTGGCCAGAAACATGCTGCTTTTACTCTGTTCCGAACATGCTCGACGACCAGTTCGTATAGCATTTAGCCGTACCCTTATCCTACTTCTCCTCTGGTGATGTAGAGGTTAATCCAGGACCTGCAGTGCCTAGCTCCACTCCCACTCCCCAGGTGATCTCATTTGTTGACTTCTGTAATCGTAAAAGCCTTGGTTTCATGCATGTTAACATTAGAAGCCTACTTCCTAAGTTTGCTTTACTCACTGCTTTAGCACACTCTGCCAACCCGGATGTCTTAGCCGTGTCTGAATCCTGGCTTAGGAAAACCACCAAAAACCCTGAAAACTCCATTGCAAACTACAACATTTTCTGCCAAGATAGAACTGCCAAAGGGGGCGGTGTTGCAATCTACTGCAAAGATAGCCTGCAGAGTTCTGTTCGCTTGCTATAGACCACCCTCTGCCCCCAGCTGTGCCCTCGATACCATATGTGAATTGATTGCCCCCCATCTGTCATCTGAGCTTGTGCTACTAGGTGACCTAAACTGGGACATGCTTAACACCCCGGCCAGCCTACAATCCAAGCTTGATACCTTCAAGCTCACACAAATTATCAATGAACCTACCAGGTACAACTCCAAATCCGTAAACACGGGCACCCTCATAGATGTCATCCTAACTAACTCGCCCTCCAAATACACCTCTGCTGTTTTCAATCAAGATCTCAGCGATCACTGCCTCATTGCCTGCATCCGTAATGTGTCTGTGACCAAACGACCACCCCTCATCGCTGTCAAACGCTCCCGAAAAACACTTCTGCGAGCAGCCCTTTCTAATCGACCTGGCCGGGGTATCATGGAATGACATTGATCGCATCATGTCAGTAGATGATGCCTGGCTATTCTTTCAAAAGTACCTTCCTCACCATCTTAAAAAGCATGCCCCATTCAAAAAATGTAGAACTAGGAATAGATATAGTCCTTGGTTCACTCCAGACCTGTCTGCCCTTGACCAGCACAAAAACATCCTGTGGCGTTCTGCATTAGCATCGAATAGCCCCCGTGATATACAACTTTTCAGGGAAGTTAGGAAAAAATATACACAGGCAGTTAAGAAAGCTAAGGCTAGCTTTTTCAAATACAAATTTCCATCCTGTAGTACTAACTCAAAAAGGTTCTTGGACACTAAAGTCCATGGAGAATAAGAGCACCTTCTCCCAGCTGCCCACTGCTCTGAGGCTAGGAAACACTGTCACCATCGATAAATCCACGATAATTGAGAATTTCAACAAGCATTTCTCTACGGCTGGCCATGCTTTCCACCTGGCTACACGTACTCCGGTCAACTGCCTGGCACCCTCCACAGAAACCCGCCAAAGCCACCCACCATTTCTCCTTTACCCAAATCCAGATAGCTGATGTTCTGAAAGAGCTGCAAAATCTGGACCCCTACAAATCAACCTGGCTCGACAATCTGGACTCTCTCTTTCTAAAATGATCTGCCCAAATTGTTGCAACCCCTATTAATAGCCTGTTCAACCTCTCTTTCCTATCGTCTGAGATTCTCAAAGATTGGAAAGCTGCCACGGTAATCCCCCTCTTCAAAGGGGGTGACACTCCAGACCCAAACTGCAACAGACTATCTATTCTACCCTGTCTTTCTAAAGTCTTCGAAAGCCAAGTTAACAAACAGATTACCAACCATTTCGAATCCCACCATCCCTTCTCCACTATGCAATCTGGTTTCAGAGCTGGTCATGGGTGTACCTCAGCCACACTCAAGGTCCTAAACGACATCATATCCGCAATGGATAAGAGACATTACTGTGCAGTTGTCTTCATCTACTTGGCCAAGGCTTTCGACTCTGTCAATCAGCACATTCCCGTTTTGATACCTGGGTAAATCTCACTAGGATAAGGTAACGTTTGTCAACATATTTTCCTAAATCCAAATGTTTGCTTATATTTAGCCAATATTGATCAGAGTTACCTTGTCCTATGGATATCTACACAGTTATAAAATTGGCAAGGTCGTGTAAGCCTACACGAAACACAGACTTTATTTTAAGTGAATCTAAAAATATCCTATGGAATAAATGAAGGAACAGCTTTTCAGAATTTGCTAGAAGGCGTCATGGGCATTATGACTTGTACTTTGGTAGTCAATTCTTACCATGCCCATTATTAAAATAGGATTTCCTGCATATAGAAATTACAGTTTGTTTTCAACATTCATCATAGTTCATTTAAACTCTATTTTTATTCAAACAGTTGAGAGTATGTCTCCTAAGCAGACTCTTCAGTATCATTGACACTTCAGAGCTGTGTGTGTGTTTGTGTGTTTTACAGATGGCAGAGAAAAGCAGAGCACCAGTGTGGGACTATTACATGGAATTGGCACCAGGGAAAGCAAGGTCTCTTATTTGTGATAAAGATGTAATCATGGGTTCAACAAAGGCTCAATAAAAAAAATACCAGCAACCTGTGTAATCACCTTAAGAACACCCATCCAAAAGCCCATAATATGTATTATATAAAGTTAAAATAAGTGTTCATTGTTCATTCAGTATTGTTGCAATTGTCATAATTACAAAAATGTGTGTGTGTGCGCATATATATATATATATTTATAAAAAATAAAAATCGGTATCTGCTTTTTTTTGTCCTTCATTAATCGGTATCGGTATCAGCGTTGAAAAATCATAAATTGGTCGACCTCTACTCTGGACGGCTCTGACAAAGAATGCGTGGACAACTACAAATACCTGGGTGTCTGGCTAGACTGTAAACTCTCCTTCCAGACTCACATTAAGCATCTCCAATCCAAAATTAAATCTAGAATTGGCTTCCTATATCACAACAAAGCATCCTTCACTTATGCTGCCAAACATACCCTTGTAAAAATGACCATCCTACCGATCCTCGACTTTGGTGATGTCATCTATAAAACAGCCTCCAACTCTCTACTCAACAAACTGGATGCAGTCGATCAGAGTGCCATCCGTTTTGTCACCAAAGCCCCATACACTACCCACCATTGCGACCTGTACGCTCTCGTTGGTTGGCCATACTCTTCACCAAACCCACTGGCTACAGGTTATCTAAAAAGGTAAAGCCCCACATTATGCTAGGTAAAACCCTGCCTCATCTCAGCTCACTGATCACCATAGCAGCACCCACGAATAGCACGCACTCCAGCAGGTATATCTCATTGGTCACCCCCAAAGCCAATTCCTCCTTTGGTCATCTTTCCTTCCAGTTCTCTGCTGCCAATGAATGGAAAGAACTGCAAAAATCTCTGAAGCTGGAGACTCATATCTATCTCCCTCACAAGCTAAGCACCAGCTGTCAGAGCAGCTCACAGATCACTGCACCTGTATATAGCCCATCTATCTCATCCCCATGCTGTATTTATTTATCTTGCTCCTTTGCACCCCAGTATCTCTACTTGCACATTCATCTTCTGCACATCTACCATTCCAGTGTTAAATTGCTATTTTGAAGTTACTTCGCCACCATGGCCTATTTATTGCCTTAACTCCCTTATCTTAACTCATTTGCACTCACTGTATACTTTGTTTTTTTTGTTCTACTGTATTATTGACTGTTTTGTTTATTCCATGTGTAACTGTGTTATGTGTGTCAAATTGCTATGCTTTATCTTGGCCAGGTCGCAGTTGCAAATGAGAACTTGTTCTCAACTAGCCTATCTGGTTAAATAAATGTGAAATATACACAAAAAAAACAACAGCAAAGGACCTTGTGAAGATGCTAGAGGAAACCTGTACAAAAGTAACTACATCCACAGTAAAACGAGCCCTATATCGACATAACCTGAAAGGCCGCTCAGCAAGGAAGAAGCCACTGCTCAAAAACCGCCATAAAAAAAGACTACGGTTTGCAACTGCACATGGGGACAAATATTGTACTTTTTGGAGAAATGTCCTCTGGTCTGATGGAAAACAAAAATAGAACTGTTTGGCCATAATGACTGTTCTGTTCTGTTAATTACTGATGTCCCCTTTAAGGATGGAGCACCCTTGGTCATGCGTATTGTTGTTCTATGTTATTCTGGCACTAACTAGTTTGAGTAAATGTGAAGCTCCAGTTCAATTGCTTGTATTCAGAGTCTTTCTTATTACATAAATAAGTACTAAGTGTTAAGACACTACAATGACCATTGTCATGTTGAGGAAAAAGGGTGAGGTCTTGCAAGCCAAAGAACACCACCACAACCATGAAGCACAGGGGTGGCAGCATCATGTTGTGGGGGTGCTTTGCTGCAGGAGGGACTGGTGCACTTCACAAAATAGATGACATCCTGAAGAAGGAAAATTATGTGGATATATTGAAGCAACATCTCAAGACATTAGTCAGGAAGTTAATGCTTGGTCGCAAATGGGTCTTTCAAATGGACATTGACCATACTTCCAAAGCTGTGGCAAAATGGCTTAAGGACAACATCATGGTATTAGAGTGGCCATTACAAAGCCCTGACCTCAATCCTATAGAAAATATGTGGGCAGAACTGAAAAAGTATGTGTGAGCAAGGCCTACAAACCTGACTCAGTTACACCAGCTCTGTCAAGAGGAATGGGCCAAAATTCACATCTTATTGTGGGAAGCTTGTGGAAGGCTACCCAAAACGTTTGACCAAAGTTTAAATTGTTAGTCACATATATTACCTACCTTTCTCTGATGGATTATCACTTAACGGAGACGTCTTCTGAAAATGCACCTGGAGACAACTACCTGTTTACCATGCGATTTAATTTGCTGATCTGTAGTTCTGTGATTGGTCAGCCCACCAGAAGTTAGTTTATTCTTGCTGTAATTGGACAATGTTTAAAGAGACAATGATGTATTTCAGATCTGGTAGTGGCCAAAGATTGCAATGTACAAAAATGATCAAACTAGTAATGCTCTTTCTAATAACAGGTTTTGTATGATAATCCTGCTAAACATAACCGAGGTCTCAAAAAGGTGCTTCCTTCTAGGTGACACCTTTTGTGGGTGATGCAGTGTCCTTCATCACAAACCACATCAATTCATAATGTCTGTCATTTTTGCAGGGAGACACTTCCCAAGTTCTCCCATGTCACCCTGCTCCTCCGTACACTCCACTGGCTTTCAGTCGAAGCGCACATCTACTACAAGAGCATGGTAGCCTACAGAAAAGCAAGGGGAACTGCCCCTCCCTACCTTCCGGCTATGTTCAAAGCCTACACCCTAAAATGAGCCTTCCGTTCAGCCACCTCTGGTCTCTTGGCCACCCTCAGCCTAGTCAAAGCTCCCCTCAAATGTGTTTGGTGAACACGCACTTGACTTTTCCTCCTTACTAGCTCAGACTTTGCTGATAGCAATTTTTTAGGAAACTGCTACTTATGACTGAGATATGTAGTTGTCCCACCTAGCTACCTAAAACGTAATATGTAATGCCTGGAGAACATGTAAAAAGAATTAACACCGATGGAAAGTGCTATGATGGATGCGAGTTGATTTACTGGGGATTCGCCAGTTTCTACATTTTATTCATGATATCCCATTGATTCTTGATGAATAGAACTTGTAAATGCCTCACCAGTTTAGTTCAACTGTCGTACACCATCAAATCCCAAAACAAGCTTTTTCTTCAATTTTTGTAAACGTACATGTAAATAAACTGTACAGCCTCAAAACATGGTCAAAACTATACATTTTCATATCATGGATGGTCAGACCGTGCATCCATAGTTCTATTAATTTAAGTGGTTACATTTCTCCAGCCCCATTCCCCAGCTTTCTACCAAAACAGTGGTGAGGAGACCACTTCATAATTTCAAATGCGGATTGCCCTTGTTATTGCACTCGTACAACAGAAGAAATGTGTATGTAGTTGTGTAATGAATTCATGCCTATAGCTATATCTCCTTGGTTTGTATATCAAAACATAGCTGCACTAAGGACACGAGTTCATCATTCACTTTAAGCAGATCTTAAGTTCCATTCACTACCAAAATATCTTCAAGACAGATGATAAACACTTCCACTGTTCAGTAACACTGGACACCAGTTTTTCACCCCAAAATTTTAACATGATTTATTATGCTGATTTACAATTTGGAATGTGACTTTTTTCCTTTGAATAACCGACCACAAATGTATTGCATGAGAAAAAAAGAGAGAAAAAAAGTATTTCAGACAGTGTAATTTTTGGGTAGAACAAAATAGTACATAAACTCCTCTGATCATGTGCTTTAGCATTACAGTGATTACAGGGAAACTAAAACTACCTTTAAAAAAAATAAAGATAAACCAACACCAAAACCCTATAGTAATATTTGTGTTCATTCAGTCCTTCAGAGTCTCTTAGTTAAAAAGCAACCAACTAACCTGATAACAATTAAAACAACAAACAGCAGAGCCATGTATCGGTCTACTCTCATATAATCTATTTTCCAATGGAAATATTTCTCAGGTTAACTTGCGGTTAATTCCTTTACTTTCAGAGCACACATGAAATAGTGTAAAACTTTACACTACAGCTACCAACATGTCATGTGACCACAAATGTTCATCTTTACCATCTGGGCAGTTTACATGCAAGGATGGGTAGCTTATAATACATTTGCATTAGTAAAAATTAGAATTACTTTTCTTTCTGACCTAAACACAGGCATATCATTTTTTCCCAATCGAACGGAGTAGTATTAAAGTCGATCTTTAAGTGTTTTAACATCCCAAATATGCAACTTTAAGTGATTATCTTTGTCAAGTCGGACAAGATTCAGGATCTTGACAGGGGTTTAAATTAAATACATAATTAAAATCTGTACAGTACAAATTCACATACATTATCCTTCAGAGGTCTCCCTCTCTCCCTCTGATAACCAGTGTCCCAGCCACATTCCTACCAGCAAAAAAACAGGGTCCATCAATTAGGTATCAACTACAATAACAGTCTAGTGACTCACTATTTACATGTTTATTTTTACACCAAAAATTGTGATGAATCTTTTCTTTGCTTTGATTGGATTTGTTGTAAGTAATTATTTACAACAGAGATCACTAGGTATGTTCAAGACATTTCCCCTAGATCATCTGTGTGTAGTCTAGCCTCAAGTGACTTAAACTGAGGTTACAATGTAGGACCCACTTTCACCAGCACTTTCTCCTTTAGTCTCTCTCTTTTTTGCACTGTTGGTTACACTGACAGGCGTGGGTATCTGTGAGGGTCGTGGTAGTGTGGCACTGTCAGCACTGCTCTTCCTGGAACTAGGGGTGTAGTTGAAAGGGCTGACCCTGGCCGCCACAGCCCCACTCGGTGAGCTGTGTTTGCTAGAGTTGGAGGAGCTAAAAGGGGTGCGTTCAGCAAGAGACAGTTCATGGGCCTCTGGGACAATGCTTGGGTTACTCTGAGCAGGCTTGAGGTCTGGCCCTTTCTTATCAATACTCTCACTGCTCCTAAACAAGTTTAAATTAGTCTCTGAACCAAGCCTAAGAGCATTTACACTTTCATTTGAGGAATGTTTTGGATGGGTTTCACTTGTCAAGAGATCAACAGAGGGCATTTTGAGTATAACACTGTCAATTACAGGAGGGATGTTTGCAGTTGGGGATTTTCCAGACCTCGGGTTGTTAATGGGACAGTCCTCAATCCTCACCCACACATCCTCAGTCTTGGAAACTGCAGGGCTCATTTGGTGCCCCATGGCCATGGTGTCCATGGACTCTATGGAGGAAGAATCACGGCCTTCTGACTGAGACATTTCACTATCCTTCATCTTCCTCCATGTTCCTTTTAAAGGGTTTCCATCTTTGCCGTGTGGGGACCTTTGGGCTGGACTCAGTGGCTGTCGTTCATCCTCACTCTTGCCCTTTTCACTTGACTCAGAGGAGGCAGAGAGGATGGAAGATGAGCTGCCGGTTCTCTTCCAGGTGCCAACCCTTGGGAGAGAGGAGGAGTGTTTGCTGTTCTCCCTCTTCCATGTACCTTTCCTGTTAAGATTAGGGAGCCTAGAGGGGCTTTCTGAATGAGACCTGGAGATGTCATGCTTCCCTCCTCTTTGAGGCTTCTCATCCCCATTTTCAGAGGAATTTGGATTCTGAGGAGACTTTTTCCAGTTGCTTCCTTGACAGGGCAAAGTTAACGACATATCTGGCAAAGACGGACTCGACACAGGCGTTTGAGACTGGCTGGTAGAGGAGGGGGACAGAGACTCAAAAGAAGCAGACTCTTCCAATTTCCTCTTCAGTGTTGGACTAGGGGCCTCTTTGATGAACGTTGACTGGCGAACTAGGGTAGGTTTCTCCGACCGGTCTGACTCACTTCCACTAGACTTTGTGGACGACATCCTGGACAAATCCTGCTTCTTAGAAGGGCCAGCAACTCCACACTGGTTCAGAGTCTTTGAGGCAGATTCACTCCTAGGGATTCCGCTAGTGCTTCTCGTCAAGCCAGTCTGCTTGGGTGGAGTTTGCTGACCCATAGGTCTCCCAGGGGAGGTGTAGGCCATCCTGACAGAACCAGAAGACTTAGTTGACAATGTGCTTGGAGAAGCAGTGCGAGGCACTTGGGATAATTTGTTTGAAGGGCCGAGACCATTTCTTCCAGGTGACACAGAGGAGCGACCGGGTGATTGCATGGGTCTGGTGGTCAAGGACTGCTGAGCTGGTCTGGATGGTGTGGAGTCTCTGGATCCAGATCGTGATGAAGCTTTACTTGATCCCGATTGAGATCCAGGCTGATCCTTGGCTGGACTAGGATCAGATTTAGCAGGTAGTTTAATGCTTCTGGGTGAGTTACTGGAATTCTGCCCTTGAGTGGGAGGAGTTTTTGAGACAGAGGCTGGACCACGGGGTGGAGGCTTCTTTTGGACTGGGCTTGTGCTTGGAGAACTGCTTCTAACGCCAGGGACCTGGATCATTGTCCTCCCACGAGAAATCATGGGAACACTAGGGGCAGTCGGCCTCTGCTGTAATGAGGCTGGGGTCTCAGCGCTGGCACGTGGTTTTCCTGTTATAAGACTTTTGTAGACTTTCTTGCCCCCTTTAAGAGCTTTTGCTGCCTCCTCTTCCTTTTCTTTTTTTTGAGCTTCTAAAGTGCTCTTTTCACCAGGCTTTAATATCCGTGGGCGTCCTTTGTCGGATGCAGATTTATTATCCTCTGAATTTAAGGGCAAGTGAAAAGGGGAGCCAAGGGATATTCCCAGATTTGAGGGAGAGGATTGAGTCAGAGTCAGATGAGCCTTGTCTAGAGAGGCTAGCAGCTGCCTGGTGCAAACTGCTGACGATGGAATTGGCACCCTCTTGGATAGCCTTCCAATCAAAAGATTCAGAGTCTGGAGATAAGGCTTGTTCAGAAACTGGACTATGTGTATCAGTGAGATCCAATGTGATATCAGGCTCCTCAGCTAAAATTCTATCCATACTTTTCTCCTCAGTGGCATCTCCTTGGTCATTCCCCCCCTTATTTCTGGCTGTCTGTTTCTTTGGCATGGCTGAACTGATGCACTCTTGTAGAAGGTCATCTTCTGAATCAATGCTTAGTGAGCTGAGTGAACTGTTTCTTGAGAAACACACAGGGGTGTCTTCTACATGAAAGGCTTTTGGTGCGTAACCAGAGGCTTGGGGTTTAGAAGTAGCTTCTACCTGAGTTACATCCTCCACTTCTTTTGGCTGGAGGTCTTTGTTGTTGTTCTCTTGGTCAATGTCACTTAACGAGCTGAGAGATGAGTTTCTAGAGAAACACATTGGTGTGTCTTCAATGGAAAACTTCTGCTTCTCATCTGGCACTGGCCCCACGTTTTCTTTGGATGGTTGTGGAAAGACTGCCTGCTTCTGCTGCAGAGGTGTTGTTGGAGCAGTCAGTGGTGCATTTGCCCTGTTTGTTCTTGCGGATGGCTCTCCACGGTTTTTCGTTGACACTTTTCTCTGGTCTTTGTCTTTTCTAAGTTGTGCCTTTTCCTTTGAGAGATCAGGTTCATCATCCTCGAAATCCAAGGAACTCAGGGAGTCATTGCGTGAAAAGCAATAGGGTGTACCCTCTATTGGTGTGTAATTCTGTGGCGAGTCAAAAGCAAATCCTGGCCGTGGCCTCTCATCTGCATTTGGTGGTTTATCTGGGAAATTTCTGGAGGCCATTTTTGGCTCAAGCATTTTGGTTTCTTTGTTTTTATCAGGGTATGAAACAAAGTTGAAAGGTGGCTGGGGTTTTTTAATCATCCTAGCTCTGTACTCACTACTCTGTGGCATTGGTTTAACAGGGGATGTGGGCTTCTTCTTTTCAACCTCTTGTTTGACTAGACTAACAGGAGAAGCTGATGAAGGGTGCTGTAGTTGATCATTCATTTTCTGTACTCTAAAGGGCTTATGGATTTTACCTTTTGGCATGGCTGAACTGATACACTCTGCTAAGATGTCATCCCCTTCATTTTCTACAGCGGCAGCTTGTGTGAAGGATAAAGTAACACCTCCATCTTTTTCATCTGTACTTTCCCCTTCTGGAATAGTATCCCTTATTTGACTGGAGAATACTTCTGCACAAGGAGGAGCACAGCGTTCAGTGTTGGCCAGCTCATTTGGGGGTGAATCAATGGTGAGGTCGCTGAGAGATGTGGCTGTTGAAAAATTTATAGGGGTTCCCTCTATGCAGTAAATCCTAGGCATGTCCTCTCCATGGGTGAAGCCAACAGTCTTCTGTTGTCCTCGGGTTTGTGAAGGGAGTAACTTGTACACAGGAAGTTGGCTTGGTTTATGGGCAGTAGGTGGTGGTATTCTAGAAGTAGTGTTGGAAGGCGATTGCTTTTTGGGTTTTCTCGATGACTTTGTTGGCATGGCTGAGTTTATGCAAGCCTCCAGTATTTCTATATCGTCATCATCTGAATCATCCAAAATGTCTTTTTCCACCTCACCAGGTGAATGCTTCTCTTGGCTTGGGGATTCTGTAGTGTCATCATGCTCATGCTCAGCCTCATTTCCCTGGTTGTCTTCGTGAACAGGAGACATGATCTTGAGCTCATTATCTTTTTGAATGTAAGGTTCATCTAAGCTTAAAGCACTGAGGCTGGATGCACAAGAGAATCCATCTGGGGTACTCTCTGTCGCAAAGTGTAGGAGGGTGTCGTTATCCGGAAGCACCTGGACTCTCTGGACAGCAGAGTGTACAGCAGCATGCCTTGGAGCCAAATCCGCCCTTGGCGGCGGCGGCGGCGGCACCTTTTTGTGTTTCATTGGTGGTGGATGTTGAGGGGGTGGTGGCGTTTTGCTTCGGCTCGGAGGCATGGTCTGACCAGGGCTGTCGGGCAGATCACTTGGGCTGATGATTCCACTGGGCATCCCACTGCACAATTCACTCTGTATAGAGCTAGCAATGGAATTGCTCTCAAAACTGTCCAGAGAGCTTACAGATGTGCATCTGCTGAACATGAGGGGCGTCTCCTGCACATAGTGTTCTGGGGGGCTTTTGGGAGTCTGGGCACCACTTTTAGATGGTGATTTAGCTCCTGATGAAAACTCAACGGCTTTGTGATGTCTGGATCCGTCTCCATGAACTTGACTAGTCCTTGGAGGCTTTATTCGGACATACTGCACAGACTGGCCCTCGGTTGTGCCTTGTTCTTGGGCGTGACTGCCAGTGGACTCTTTCTCAGAGATGGGAAGAGTTGGGTAGTTGCTAGCAGCATTCACATTCCTCTTGCAGCCTTCCATTTCATCCTCATCTGAGGACAAGGATGACAGAGAGCTACCCCTTGAGAAACAGATGGGTGTGTCCTCAACACAGTACGTCTGTAGGGTCTCTTGATTGACGGTAGGAGGTTTGCATGTTGTGTTCTTCTGGCCTGGTCGAGTTGGCCCTGACCTCGTTTGAGCAGAGGATGGATGTAGCTGCATTTGTCTCCCTACATTCTTTTTGGATGTCATGGATGATGTTGAACCATCTTGGCTTAGATGGTCTTTCACTGAGCTCTGAGTGGAGGATGACTTTGAATGACTAAAAATGGATTTTTGGGAGGAGGTGTCGGAGTACTTCAGACTGTAATCAATTGGTTGTTCCGTATGAGGCCCCTTGTTGTATTTCATACTGTAATTGGTCGGCTGGTCATCCTGTTGTTCTTCCTCTGAGTATCGCTCACTGTAATTGGTTGGTTTGTCATCATCGTAATCATCCACAGACTGGCACATAGTCTGGTTGTTCATCTTTTTGTTCATTCCTTGAGTGGGACCAGTATTGCTTTGATCTTGTTGGTGTTGGTTGGTGTTCCTTGATCTGAATCCTTGTTGCATTTCTGTTTGCACAAACCTGGGCTTGTACTTCAATTTCTCCTCCCCTTCACTGTTGCCCTCCGTGTACATGGGGTAACCTGGGCTTTGAGATCGCACAGACCTCTGATCTGTCTGTTTCATCTCCTCCATGTGCTTAGGCCTCGCCCATCTCTCATTTTGGCTTGGACTTTGCCGACCAGAGTTCAGCTGCTCGTCAGAATACTTTAGGCTGTAGTTGATAGGTGTGTCAACTTCTCCGTCATCATCTTCCATGTGGTTGGCATTGTGGATCTTATGAGCAAGGTCTGCAGGATATTTTCTATAGACGCAACACTTCCCCTCATCATCCTCAGAGTATGAGTCCACAGATGGCTTCATCTGTCCTCTTTTGCCATAGCCGTCAGTGCTGTTTACGCTGTTGAGACTGTCGTTGGATGCCTTGTATTCCAACTTGGGCATTGGACATGGTCTGCCCGAGTGATCGGGTTTAGTGTAGGGATATACATTTGAATGACCATGTACTGCAGTTGTACAGTGAGGGTCTTGATTTGGAGTCTCTGGTGACCGGTCATCCAGGCCAGTCAGTAAGTGAATGCTGTTCACTTCCTCCATCACCATGGCAATCTGAGCAGCTGTTGTGGCGGGCATTTGCATTCTCTTAGAGTCATGATCTGGGTGGAAACCACTGGGTGCACCCCTCTGTCTGTCTCTGTCCTGGCCCCGATCCCTCTCGGCCCTAACACTGTCTATGTTCCCCCTTGGGTTGTCTCTGGGTGATGGGCTCGACAGAACTGGTGTGTTCACATAAGGGGGGCGCACAGGCACACTGTTGGGGCTAAACCCGTCTGATCTAGAGACACCATCGTAATCACTGTAGACATTCTGCTTGTGCCTGCTTGGTTTACCCCTGTGGGACGCCTTGGGGCTTAAATTGTCAATATTGTCGAACGTCTCCGAGAGGTGCTGAGAGTCCAGTTCCTCGATCAGGGCTTTCTGTTTCCTGACATGAAGAGAGGGCAGGCTCGATCCAGGTGACATGATGTTGGCATCTTTGTATTTGGCGGGCCTGTTGGCCATGAGGTTCCTCAGTGCTGCGGCACTGCCCATAGCGATCATCTTGTGCTTGGAGTGGATAAGGTTCTTCAGCATGCTCACAGCACCCATTTCCCACAAGGCCTCCTGGTCCTTTGCATTGCGGGCCGAGAGGTTCCACAGCGTGCCGCAAGCGTTGCTCACAATAGTCAAGCTGTGAGACTTCAGGTGCTGCAGGAGTGTCTGAAGACAGCTGTTCTCTCTCAGGATTTGTCTACAGAGAGAGAGAAAAAAGCAACACAGGGTCTTGTAAGCTTTCAAGTGTAAGAACATTAAACATTATTACAGAGGAGTCCGTATAATAATATCAAATATTTAACAGCACAACACTATAATGAATAGTGATGCGCCGATGTCATTTTTGGCCAATATTTTCCTTGCCAAAAAACCCCCGATACGGATAGCAATATTTAATTTTAGAGGCCTGTTAACTATTTAACTGTACTAGAATGCTTAACACACACATGGACATAGCGGTCTAAGGCACTGCATCTCAGTGCAAGAGGCATCATTACAGTCCCTGGTTCGAATCCAGGCTGTATCACATCCGGCCGTGATTGGGAGTCCCATAGGGCGGCGCACAATTAGCCCAGCAGCGTCCGGGCCGTCATTGTAAGTTAGAATTTGTTCTTAACTGACTTGCCTAGTTAAATAAAGGTCATACACAGACTAAAAAGTTATTTTGTTGGCATTTACGTATGTCCCCATTATACCAGTAAAACAATCCAAAACCTATTTCTTTGACTAACTTGCTGTGCTGTTCAATTATTTCATTCTCAACCAGGATTACTATGGTAAGAATCCATGAATTCCATTATCTTGGCTTTAATGGATTTCGCCTTTGAGTTGTCTCTCTGAAATGTTCTTACTCTTTCAAATGCCTACTCGACTTGTTGACTGCTAGATCCACACAGCAGACATTGTGGGCTAGGTCAGGAATGCTGTGTTGCACGTGTAGCGCAACATTTTATGCGTCGTCATTACGTCCTGTACCTACATTATATAGGTATGCACAGCAGCTTTGACATCGGTTTTTAACATTGGCGTTAAACTAGCCATCGGGCCGATAGTTGGCATTTTTAGCTAATATCGGCCGATTCCGACATATTTACAGATATATCGTGCATCCCTAATAATGAATGATTTAAAAGAAATTGAATAGACATACCTGTGATCTTCATTTGTAGCGATGAGACTAGACACATTGCGCAAGATGCCTCCTCCACTTTCAATGATGGCGAGAGTGTTAGTTTGGCTTCGGTACATCAAAGTGCTAACCAGGAAGGCCAAAGCCCCCTCTACAGCACAGATATCAGCTTTGTTTTCAGTGCAGTGAGCTGACAGGTTCCACAGGGCACTGAGGACACTCTTCAGAGTAGACTCCTGTGAAAAGAGGATCAGCCAGTGAATACATATTTAGGCAAATCTTTATCGAATTTATCGAATTCCTATTGTACATTTCATTCACATATTTATACATGATGTACTCCTTATGTATTTGTATCAAAGTGAGAGTGGTGGATGTCTCACCTTCTGTACCTCCAAGGCACATTCCATCAGAGCCCTGACACTGCCCACCTCACGGAGGGTCTTCTTACTGTTCACATCCGCACGCCAGGACAGGTTCCTCAACACACTGGCAATCACCTGCTGTAGATCCTCACTCTCAGACTTCAGCTGAGCCACCATGGCCCTCATGCATCCCTTCATGGAACATAGAGTGGCCTGAGGATGGAAGATACAGAAAGATGCTTACTATTAATTTGAAGCCATACTTTATGAACAAGCACAGAGATTGATTGTCCTCGAAGACACTATTGCCTTTACTTTCAAGTGCGTTTACACATATTGGCTGGTTTCCCAGATCCAGCCTTCTCCTGGACTACAAAGCGTGCTTAATTGAGATTGAAAGAGCTTTTAAACACAGGAATAGGCTTAATTTGAGTCTGGGAAACCAACCCTAAGGCAGAACATTTGCAAGATATTAGGTCAGAATTGCACACACAACTACGGTTAAATCATCCGGAACCAGAAGCTCACCTTATTGGCCACGTCCCCGAAGGTGAGGTTGGTAAGGGCCATGCCAGCGTATCTCCTCAGAGTGACGCTGTAGTGGTCGCTGGTGAGGCCGTATATTTCACAGTCCACTTGGAGGAGCTCCCCTATAGCCTGCAGCCCCCCTGGGAACACACAGCACAGCAGGAGAAATGTCAATCAATCATTGAATGAGTCTGCCCCATGAATGTTCTACTATATGATGTCCTATGAAAGACATTGCATGAGAGCCTACATCTTTACAGGGATGAACACATACATTAACCTACCTCTTTTCTGTTTTGGTTTCTTGGGTAATGAAACATTAAACCAATCAAATAAAGATTGTTTCATAATTTCTCTTTTTTTAAGATAACTGCCTGAAAAGCAGTGGCAAGTGTCACCAGGTGGACTATACTGGTTAAATAGCCTAAATAAAAAATTGCATTTGGTCAGAACAACAGTTTTGAAGTGGATGCTTACCGAGCTCATTCATAGCGTGCCTGTGCTCTTCATCAAAGGACAGCTTCATTAGAACACACACCGCTGGGCAGATCTGATGCTCCACGGGAGAGGGCACTGGGACAAACACAATCCATTCTAATAAAAACAGATGACCCATCCAAATATCCATACCCTAACTAAAACAGTTCATCCACCTGAAATAAGTAGGCCTGTATTACCCTACCAATTATCCATTTAAAACATCTGTAGCTCAGTTGGTAGAGCATGGCGCTTGTAACGCCAGGGTAGTGGGTTCGATCCCCGGGACCACCCATACGTAGAATGTATGCACACATGACTGTAAGTCGCTTTGGATAAAAGCGTCTGCTAAATGGCATATATTATTATTATTATAAATCAAGTACAAGTGATCTGAGCAGGAGGTACTGGTGGTTTTCCCCTCCAAATACACAATGAAAAACAAAACCAACACAATTCATTACAACTGTCGCTTTAGTCCTTACTGGGTTTTTGTCCTACATTACTCATCCAAATAACCATACCCTAACCAAAGCATGCAATACATCTGAGCAGGCCTTACTGGGGTTTTTATCCTGGTCCACTCCCCTCTCATGGTTCTCCTGCCACTCCCAGCAGGTCTCGCAGTAAACCCTGATCTGTTCCAGGAGGTGCAGCACTCTGATCTCTCTGCGCCCTCTCTTATCGTCAGGCTGGGAGTGGATAATGTTATGGAGGGCGGCGCTGGCTCTCGCCCGGGCCTCCTTGCTGCCTCGGGAGTTCCCCAGCAGCACTGAGTCCTTGTATGGAATATAATTTTTTTAAACTGTTTCACTTGAAAGTAGTCATAAAAACACACCTTTCCAAAGTGGTCCTTGACAGAATAAATAACACCTAGCCTAATGATCAAATCAAAGTTTGTCACGTACTCCGAATACAGCAAGTGTAGACCTTACAGTGAAATGCTTACTCACGGGCCCTAACCAACAGTACGATTAAGTAAAAAAATAATGGTATTAGGTGAACAATAAATAAATAAATCAAACCGTATAAAGAGTGAAAAATAACAGTAGCGAGGCTATATACAGGCACAGGTTAGTCAGGCTAATTTAGGTAGTATGCACAAGGTATGGTTAAAGTGACAACGCATATGATAAACAGAGTAGCAGTAGCGTAAAAGAGGGGTTTGGCAGGTGGTGGGAAACAATGAGAATGGGGTTGTGCTCGGTCCTCCTTTTCCTGTAGTCCACAATCATCTCCTTTGTCTTGATTATGTTGAGGGATAGGTTGTTACTCTGGCACCACCCGGCCAGGTCTCTGACCTCCTCCCTATAGGTGGTCTCGTTGTTGTCGGTGATCAGGCACTGTTGTGTCGACTGCAAACTTAACGGTGTTGGAGTCGTGCCTGGCCACGCAGTCATGGGTGAACAGGGAGTACAGGAGGGGACTGAGCACACACCCCTGAGGGGCTCCAGTGTTGAGGATCAGCGAGGCAGATGTGTTGCTACCTAACCTCACCACCTGTGGACGGCCCATCAGGAAGACCAGGATCCAATTGCAGAGGGAGGTGTTTAGTCCCAGGATCCTTAGTAATGAGCTTTGAGGGTACTACGGTGTTGAACGCTGAGCTGTAGTCAATGAAAAGCATTCTCGTGTAGGTGTTCCTTTTGTCCAGGTGGGAAAGGGCAGTGTGGAGTGCAATAGAGATGGCATCATCTGTGGATCTGTTTGGGAGGTATTAAATTGGAGTGGGTCTAGGGTTTCTGGGATAATGGTGTTAATGTGAGCCATTACCAGCCTTTCAAAGCACTTCATGGCTACGGACGTGAGTGCTACGGGTCTGTAGTCATTTAGGCAGGTTACCTTAGTGCTCTTGGGTACAGGGACTATGGTGGTCTGCTTGAAACATGTTTGTATTACAGACTCAGACAAATGTCATTGAAGACACCTGCCAGTTGGTCAGCACATGCCCGGAGCACACGTCCTGGTAATCAGTCTCGCCCCAGTAATCAGTCTCGCCCCGCGGCCTAGTGAATGTTGACCTGATTAAATTGTCTTACTCACATCGGCTACGGAGAGCATTAATCAATAATCAAATGCATTGCCTGTTAATGTGTCATCGAATCACAGCCTACTTTGCCAAATGTGGGTTTTAACAAAAGCGCATTCCCGGAAAAAAAAAATCACAATCGTTGCACGAATGTACCTAACAATAAACATCAACGCCTTTCTTAACCTCTTGAAGCACTATTTTTATGTTTGTAAAAATAACATTACCAAAGTAAACGGCCTATTTCTCAGGACCAGATGCTAGAATATGCATATAATTGACAGATTAGAAAACACTAAAGTTTCCAAAACTGTGAAAATATTGTCTGCGTGTATAACAGAACTGATATTGCAAGCGAAACCCTGAGGAAAATCAAACCAGGAAGTGGCTTCTATTTTGAAAACTCCATGTTCCATAGCCTGCCTTTGCTCCATTTAAAGGGATATCAACCAGATTCCTTTTCCTATCGCTTCCTCAAGGTGTCAGTCTTTAGACATCGTTTCAGGCTTTTATTTTGAAAAATGAGCGAGAAAGACGTCATCGCGTCATTGTATGGCTGGGTGCCAGCAGCGTTTTGCTTGACGCAACAGAGTTTGGGCAGCCATTGCCTTTCCCTCTCCTACTCATAAAGACAGTTGCGGTTGATATATTATCAATTATATATTTTAAAAACAACCTGAGGATTGATTCTAAGAAACATTTGACATGTTTCTCTAGACATTACGGATACTATTGGAATTTGTCTGCATTGTCGTGACCGCTCTTTCCTGTGGATTTCTGAACATAACGCCCCAAACAAACTGAGGTATTTTGGATATAAAAATTATCTTTATGGAACAAAAGGAACATTTGTGTAACAGTCTCGTGAGTGAAACATCCGAAGAGCAAAGGTGAACAATTAATTTGATTGCTTTTCTGATTTTCGTGACCAAGCTACTTGATGCTAGATGTACATAATGTTTTGTCGAGCGATCGATAAACTTAAACGCTTGGATTGCTTTCGCTGTAAAACATATTTTCAAAATCTGACACAACAGGTGGATTAACAGAAGGCCAAACTGTGTTTTTCTATATTGCACTTATGTGGCGCTATGCAATTCAGCAGTTGTTGATGACAATTATCCCGCTAAAGGGATGGGTAGCGTCAAGTTAAAATCAATACACCGAAGTATATTTTTTTAAACCTGTATGTTTAGTTAAGAAATTCATGTTTGCAGGCAATATTAACTAGGGAAATTGTGTCACTTCTCTTGCGTTCATTGCACACAGAGTCAGGGTATATGCAATAGTTTGGGCGCCTGGCTAGTTTAATTTGCCAGAATTTTACATAATTACAACAACATTGAAGAGTATACAATGTAACAGGAAAATTTAGACTCAGGGTTTCCGCCCGTTCGATAAAATATGGAATGGTTCCGTATTTCACTGAAAGAATGAACGTTTCGTTTTCTAAATGACAGTTTCCGGATTTGACCATATTAATGGCCAATGGCTCAAATTTCTGTGTTTATTATAATTAAGTCTATGATTTGATAGAGCAGTCTGACTGTGTGGTGGTAGGCGGCAGCAGGCTCGTAAGCATTCATAAAAACGTTACTGCATTTGCCAGCAGCTCTTAGCAATGCTTGCTTCACAGCACTGTTTATGACTTCAAGCCTATCAACTCCTGAGATTAGGCTGGCAATACTAAAGTGCCTATTAGAACATCCAATAGTCAAAGGTATATGAAATACAAACGGTAAAGAGAGAAATAGTCGACGTGTGAAAATTCCTATAATAACTACAACTGAAAACTTCTTAACTGGGAATATTGAACCACCAGCTTTCATATGTTCTTATGTTCAGAATAAGGAACATAAACGTTCACATTTTTACATGACACATATTGCACTTTTACTTTCTTCTCCAACACTGTTTTTGCATTACTTAAACCAAATTGAACAGATTTCATTATTTATTTGATACTAAATAGATTTAATTTATGTATTAAGTTCAAATAAAGTGTTCATTGTCCATTCAGTATTGTTGTAATTGTAATTTTTACAAAAAATATGAATATTTAAAAAATAAAATTTTTAAAATAAAATGTATAAAAATACATTAAAAACGGACGATTATTCGGTATCGGCTTTTTTTGGTCCTCCAATAATCGTATCGGCGTTGAAAAATCATAATCGATCGACCTCTAGTATGTACGTACAGTCAATGTTGGGACGATGTCCTAGAAGCACTTATTGATGAAGCCAGTAACAGATGTGCTGTACTCCTCAATGCCATTGGAAGGATCCCGGTACATGTTCCAGTCTGTGCTAGCAAAACAGTCCTGTAGTTTAGCATCTGCTTCTTCTGACCACTTTTTTTATAGACAGAGTCACTGTTGCTTCCTGCTTTAATCTTTGCTTGTAAGCAGGAATCAGGAGGATAGAATTGTAGTCAGATTTAACAAATGGGGGGCGAGCTTTGTATGTGTCTCTGTGTGGAGTACAGGTGATCTAGAATTTTTTCCCCCTGGTTGCACATTTAACATGTTGATAGAAATGATGTAAAACTGATTTGTTTCCCTGCATTAAAATCCCCAGCCACTAGGAGCGCAGCCTCTGGGTGAGCAGTTTCCTGTTTGCTTACTTCCTAATACAGCTGACCGAGTGCAGTCTTAGGGCCAGCATCTGTCTGTGGTGATAACTAAACAGCCAAGAAACAGCCATGAAAAGCAAATAGTGAGTTCCACAGTTTATCATTAGATACTCTACTTCAGACTAGCAAAATCTAGAGACTTCCTTATATTTCGTGCACAAGCTTTTGTTTACAAATATGCAGACCCCCTCGTCTTATCGAGGAGTGTGCTGTTCTATCTTGCCGGTGTAGCGTATATCCCGCTAGCTAAATATCCATGTCATCATTCAGCCACGATTCCGGGAAACATAAGCTGTTACAGTTTTTGATGTCCCATTGGAAGGATATTCGTGATCGTACCTCGCCTAATTTATTGTCCAATGATTGCACATTGGCAAGTAATTTTGACGTAACTGCAGCTTTCCCACTCGCCGTCTATGGATCCTTACGAGGCACCCCGCGCTGTGTCCTCTGTACCTGCGTATCTTTCTCTTGCCAATGATGGGGATGTTGGCCCTTGTCAGGTGTTCGAAGTACATCCTGTGCATCCTGCTTGTTGAAGAAAAAAATCTTTGTCTAATTCGAGGGGAGTGATCGCTGTCCTGATATCCAGAAGCTCTTTTTTTGCAGTAAGATAGTGGCAGAAACATTATGTAAAAACTAAGTTACAAATAACCCAAAAGTTGATCACTTGAAAGTATTAATTAAAACACTCCTTTCCAAAGTGGTTCTCGACTAAATAAATACCTAGCTCAATGACAAAGAATAAGACAAAGTTAACAAAAACATTACAAACCTTGTCGTTGCCATGGAGGAGTTGGATGAGTAAGGGAAGACAGCCTGACTGGCGCATGGCGATGCAGCTGTCCTGGGAGCTGGACATGGCCAGCAGAGTGCGAGACATGTCATCTTTATCATGGGTCCCCAGCATGGAAAGGAGGGAGTAAACCATCTCCACCTATAGGGTTAGAGGGCCGACCGTGAGAACAACTACTTTGAAGACACGCCCTGATGATACATAGGTCAATTATTCATATCGAAATGTATTAAACTGTCCCACTTAGGATGCAATCTATTTTGTGAGCTACCCTCGGTTTAAAAAAGCAAATCTCTATTACATTTTTAAACTAGATAACACTTCACATTTTTTGTTTGGGCATACAGACAGAGCTCATGTGGTTTATTATTAGGGGGGGGGGTTGTTTGATGAGAACAGCCATACTACATCAACCTGAGTGGTAGTAGAATCTCTGGATACCTTGGTGCCCAAGTGACTGGTCAGTCTGCGGGGCACAGAGTAACTACCCCCACCCAAACTCATTTCACTGGCAGAGTCCTGATCCAGGCGAGAGCTGGAACCCTAGATGAGAAACATTTATTTTGTTCAACTTTTTAAAAGCTTTTTTAAAATGAAAATGTATTCATATTGCTTGCTAGCAATTTCCTACAGTATAACATCTTCGCCTTTTTCATAAAAGCCATTAGTGTGTCACAGTGTGACAGTTTTCTTCCATAGAACAATCCCAGCAAACACATTCATTCTGCTAAGAATCAAGGGAATTCCGACTACATTACATTTTAAAAGTCATTAAAATATGAATCCAACAGTTTAATCGCAAGTCTCAGGGATAAAACCTACAATGGAGTAAGACATGAATCATTAGCATTAAATGGAAAGTCAAGGCACTAAGCACGGCAAAAAAGGCAGCTCAGCTAAACTCTCCTAACCAACATTTCCAGTCAGTCCAATGGCGGAAAATATTTTCTAGAGCATTATAGGACCAAAGGAAGGAAATGAATCCGTCAAATCTCTGGGGGTGCAAGCATTGTGTTCGTTTGAGATGGACTACATTGCAGTCAAACTATGCTAAATCACATTGCATTCCAATATCCGACTCAATGATATAATAATGATCCCTTCAAACATGCCGATTGTCTTGGATCAGGTATGGAAGGCGAGTCGTACCTGAGAACACCCAGCGCTAGGCCCACCACTGTCCCCTGAAGCCTGGCCTCCCTCATCCTGGGCAGCTGGGTCATGCTTGCTCTGCATGAGGGAAAGAAAGAGGTAAAGAAGGGTCAGACCTCCAAAAGGAGCAAAGCATTCATGTAGCAGGCTAAATGAGAGTAACGAGTCAGAACGCAGAACCAGTCACCTGAAAGAGAAGAAGCAGAATCCGTTCAAAAAGAGGAAAGAGAAAACAGCAGGATGCGAGACTGGAAGGAAGGAAAGGGAGTGAGAGAATGCAAGACAGAATGAGGACGAGAGAGTGGGCGAGGGAGACAGGGGAGTGATGGCAATAGAGAGATCGAGAGTGGGCGTGAAACTCAAAGAAACCAAGCAATGGTGACTACGGTTGCAAAGGGTCGGAAGCTTTCTGGTAAATTTTATGATACGTTTTTATTACAATACTGGGTGGGGTTGAATAGATTTTATATGACACAAACAAAAAATGTAAACTAGTAAATAGCCTACAGCAAAGTGTTTAATTTGTTAACCATTTCTGCTACCATGTTTCTATTGCATGAGCCTGTTAAGAGTGTTAATTCACCTGTTTCCATACATGTTTCATTTTAAAACATGTATCTTACAAAGGATTGTTTAATCTAACTGCTTAACTATTTATCTGTACACGATATGTAATTGAGATTTTTTTTCTCATCTTTACAGGAAAATGCCACGGGCACTATCTGATGTGGGGAGACATTTCACTGCAGCGAATGTAGAAGGAAAAACTGTGTACATTTGCTAATACTGTACAAAATCATACGCGAAGAATCCAACAAAGATGCAGAATCTTCTGGCCAAGTGGATAAAGTTCCCTCAGCACTCACAACAAGCGACCTCTGACAAAAATCCCCCTACTTCCATTTGTGGTGAAAGTGATGAATCAGACAAAGCTCATGGTCCTCCTGGAATCAGGTTTTTTTTGACTCAATGGAGGAACGTAGAGAACTGCTGATGAACATCTTGCTCAAGCTCTGTATGCAGCTGCTTCACCTTTGATACTCACAGGCAATGTGTATTGGAAGAGATTTCTGAATGTTCTTCACCCAGCATACACCCCTCCCACCAGATATGCTATATCTACTCATTTGCTGGCTGCATCACTACAGTGTCTCGCCACCTTGGCCTGGATGAGGGCAAGGTTCTAGGCAGTCCCAAGCAATGGCTTTGAGATGGAGATGCAATATGGCAGTCGTGCTAACATCGCATCAGCCACCTGGTAGAAGGGACTTTGTGGATCTGAGGCGGTTTCCCCTGTTACCTTGAAAACCCACCAACAATCAGTATCTCACTGATCATCCCCAAAGCTAACACCTCATTTGGCCGCCTTTCCTTCCAGTTCTCAACTGCCTATGACTGGAACGAATTGCAAAAATCGTTTGTTGTTGGAGACTTATCTCCCTCACCAACATTAAACATCTGCTATGTGAGCAGCTAACCGATCGCTGCAGCTGTACATAGACCATCGGTAAATAGCCCACCCAAATTACCCCCCCACCCCTACCTACCTCCCCATACGGTTTTTATTTATTTATTTTGCACACCAGTATCTCTAACTGCACATTACCATCTGATCATTTATCACTGCTAAATTGTAATTATTCCCCTACCTCCTCATGCCTTTTGCACACAATGTATATTGACTTTTTTATACTGGTTATTAACTTGTTTATTGTTTACTCCATGTGTAACTGTGTTGCTGTCTGTTCACACCGCTATGCTTCATCTTGGCCAGGTTGCAGTTATAAATGAGAACTTGTTCTCAACTAGCCTTAAATAAAGGTGAAAAAAAACTGGTCCTTGTCTGGGAACACACACACACACGAGGCTGACCAATATAAGGGTTAAAAAAATTGGTGGCCATCTGGGCAAATGAGGCTTTTTGAGCCTGACAACTAGCCATCCTCAACCAGGTTGGAAAGTGATACATACATATATACATACACACACTTTTGGGGAGATGCGATCATTCCATATTCCGTTTGTTCATCGAAATCATCCCATGTGAAGAGTCAACTAATTTAATTAAAGTTCTATTCATAACTAAATTGTTTTTTGTTATTTCTATTAGGATTTAATCATTTGCAACCATGTCTACTTATGATAAGGCTAAAGGTTTTTGTTTGTCTCCATATGATATGGTAATATATCCAATGCAAAAAAACATTTACATTTAAATGGAATTAATATTAATTTGCATATATTTCTGTTAATTCCCACAGAAAGTTTCCACCTCTGAATATTCCCCAAAATGTGAAACCCTGATGGATAGAGCATTCAGTCACTAGGCTAGCTAGGGCAGCTGCAGGAGCATCAGGCTTCCTCATCCCTGACCTACATAAGCTGTAGCTCAGCTTGCAGGACAGTCGAAGAGGGGGGAATTAAATGTGTCCAATGATTTATCCACTCATGTAGAGGGGGAAAAGCATGTAAGCCAGCACACATGCAGGGCACGAGACAAGTAGTGTACACACAATTACCAACAGACAAAAACACACGAGCACGAATACTGTATGGGCCACCAAACAAACATCTCACATGATGCAGGCATGAGTGCACTGGCTTGAATACAGTATTCATGCACACTGACGCATGAACACACATACCAAGGCCTTATGGCTTCTCGGCTGTGCATCCAACAGGAGCAGAAGGTAGGTCACTGGTTGACTGACTGCACACATGCTCAGTCATCAGGTCAGCTAATGTGTGTGCTGCAGTCGAACAGGTCCCCCTTCATTCAATTAAAATTGGATGGAAAATAAGACTAGTATATAGATTGTGTGCAGGTCTGTCACACACTCTCTTCTCTTTGTGCCAGACTGTGTTCAAATGCCTTCTGTACATGTATGTATGAATGCACAGTGCCATTCAAAAGTATTAATCCCCCTTGGCATTTTGCCTAATTTGTTGCGTTACAACCTGTAATTTAAATATTTTTATTTGGATTTCATATAAAATGGACAAAATAGTTCAAATTGGTGAAGTGAAATGAAAAAGTACTTGCTTCAAAAAACAGAAAAGTGGTGCGTGCCTATGTATTCACCCACTTTGCTATGGAGCCCCTAAATAAGATCTGGGGCAACCAATTACCTTCAAAAGTCACAAAGTCCACCTGTGTGCAATCTAAGTTTCACATGATCTCAGTATACAGTTGAAGTCAGAAGTTCACATACACCTAAGCCAAAAACATTAACTCAAAGTTGAACAATTCATGGCATTTAATCCTAGTAAAAAGTACCCGTTTTAGGTCAGTTAGTTTCACAACTTTATTTTAAGAAAGTGAAATGTCAGAATAATAGTAGAGAGAAGGATTTCTTTCATCACATTCCCATTGTCGTGTTCCTCCAAACATGACAATGGTCATTATGGCCAAACAGTTCTATTTGTGTTTCATCAGACCAAAACAACATTTCTCCAAAAAGTACGATCTTTGTCCCCGTGTTCAGTTGCAAACCGTAGACTGGCTTTTTTATGCCGGATTTGCAGATTCAGTCTTCCCAGCCTGGTGCAGGTCTACAATTTTGTTTCTGGTGTCCTTTGACAACTCTTTGGTCTTCGCCATAGTGGAGTTTGGAGTGTGACTGTTTGAGGTTGTGGACAGGTGTCTTTTATACTGATAACAAGTTCAAACCAGTACCATTAATACAGGTAACGGCTGGAGGACAGAGGAGCCTCTTAAAGAAGAAGTTACAGGTCTGTGAGAGCCAGAAATCTTCCTTGTTTGAAGGTGACCAAATACTTATTTTCCACCATAATTTGCAAATAAATTCATTAAAAATCCTACAATGTGATTTTCTGGATTTCTTTTCCCCTCATTTTGTCTGTCATAGTTGAAGTGTACCTATGATGAAAATTACAGGCCTCTCATCTTGTTAAGTGTGAGAACTTGCACAATTGGTGGCTGACTAAATACTTTTTGCCCCACTGTATATACATATAAATAAATAAATAAATACAATTAAAACTCATCGGATTAAGATTTATCGGTAACGGCTTTTTTGGTCCTTCAATAATCAGCATCGGCATTGAAAAATCATAATTAATCGACCTCTAATACCCGCCATGTTGTGGAGTCAACAGAAGTCAGAACTGCATTACAAATATTCACTTACTTTTGATGATCATCAGAATGCACCCTCAGAAATCACAGTTCCACAATAAATGTTTGTTTTGTTCGATAAAGTCCATAATTTATGTCCAAATACCTCCTTTTTGTTCGCACGTTCAGTTCACAAATCCAAATTCATGAGTTGTATAGAATCAATCTTTAGGATGTTAACATAAACCTTCAATAATATTCCAACCAGAGCTCATGGCATTCTGCCAGACACCTGACTCAAACAGCTCTTATTCTCTCCCCCTTCACAGTAGAAGCCTGAAACAAGGTCCTAAAGACTTGACATCTAGTGGAAGCCTTAGGAAGTGCAATCAGACCACATTTCCACTGTATATTGTATAGGCAGACTTGAAAACATACAAACCTCAGATTTCCCACTTCCTGGTTGGATTTTTTCTCAGGTTTTTGCCTGCCATATGAGTTCTGTTATACTCACTGAATGATGTCTAACAGTTTTAGAAACGTTGAAGTTTTTCTATCCAAATCTACTTAACTTGGATAATATGAATATCTTCGCTTCTGGGCCTGAGTAGCAGGCAGTTTACTACTTATTCATCCAAGCTACTCAATACTGCCCCCCATCCATAAGAAGTTAGCGCCCCTATAGGTTGAAGAGGTTATGTCATTATTGGATTTTTAAAAAACGTGCCCGTTTTAAGCGCAATATTTTGTCACGAAAAGATGCTTGACTATGCATATAATTGGCAGCTTTGGAAAGAAAACTGACGTTTCCAAAACTGAAAAGATATTATCAGTGAGTGCCCCAGAACTGATGCAACAGGCGAAACCAAGATGAAACTTCAAACAGGAAATGAGCACTAGGCAGCGTAGCCTAATGGTTAGAGCGTTGGACTAGTAACCGGAAGGTTGCGAGTACAAACCCCCGAGCTGACAAGGTACAAATCTGTCGTTCTGCCCCTGAACAGGCAGTTAACCCACTGTTCCCAGGCCGTCATTGAAAATAAGAATGTGTTCTTAACTGACCTGCCTGGTTAAATAAAGGTAAAATTAAATTTAAAAAAATAAATACAAAAAAATTGTCTCCTTATATGGCTGTGAAAGCGCCACGAATTAGCCTGCCCTTTCTATCGTTTCTCCAAGTTGTCTGCAGCATTGTGAAGTATTTGTAGGCATATCATTGGAAGATTGGCCATAAGAGACTACATTTACCAGGGGTCCGCCCGGAGTCCTTTGTTGAAATTGCTGCGTAATCTCCAAGCTGCTCGCATTCATCCATGTTATTGAGACAGAGGAGACTTCCAGGAATGATATATCATGAAGAGATATGTGAAAAACACCTTGAGGATTGATTCTAAACAACGTTTACCATGTTTCAGTCGATATTATGGAGTTAATGTGGAAGAAAGTTTGGCGTTTGGATGAATGAATTTTCGTTTTTTTTTTTTTTGGTAGCCAAACATGACGCAGAAAACGGACTGATTTCTCCTGCACAAATAATCTTTCAGGAAAACTGAACATTTGCTATCTAACTGAGATTCTCCTCATTGAAAACATCTGAAGTTCTTCAAAGGTAAATGATTTATTGAATGTTTTTGCTGGTTTTTGTGAAAATGTTGCCTGCTAATGCTAAATGCTAGTTTGCTATGGTTGAGAAGCATATTTTTGAAAATCTGAGATGACAGTGTTGTTAACAAAAGGCTAAGCTTGAGAGCTAGCATATTGATTTCATTTAATTTGCGATTTTCATGAAGTTACCGTTGCCTTATGTTAATGGGCTTGAAGCTGTAGTCATGATCCCGGATCGGCTCGACGCAAGAAGTTAACTTCTTTGGGACTGGGGGCAGTATTGAGTAGCTTGGATGAAGCTTCAGTGGTAGGCATAGTGTGTAATTCTAAGGATACAAACCCCCAGAATATTAATTTGAATTCCCGTTTGTAAGGCAACAAAATAGGAAAGATGCCAAGGGGGGGTGAATACTTTCACAAGCCACCATGTATACATGCACACACTATCGTTCAAAAGTTTGGGGTCACAGACATTTTACTTGTTTAAAAGAAAATCACATTTTCTGTCCATTAAAATATCAAATTGATCCGTGTAGACATTGTCAATGTTGTAAATGACTATTGTAGCTGGAAAAATGTTATATCTACATAGGCGTACAGAGGCCCATTATCAGCAACCATTACTCCTGTGTTCCAATAGCATGTTGTGTGTTAGCTAATCCAAGTTAATCATTTTAAAAAGGCTAATTGATCATTAGAAAACTATTTTGCAATTATGTTAGCAGAGCTGAAAACTGTTATTCTGATTTAAGAAGCAATAAAAAAAATGAATTCTTTAGACCAGTTGAGTATCTGGAGCATCAGTATTTGTGGGTTCAATTACAGGCTCTGGTCAAAAGTTTTGAGAATGACAAATGTTAGTGGAAATGAAGTTTGCTGCTTCAGTGTCTTTAGATATTTTTGTCAGATGTTACTATGGAATACTTAAGTATAATTACAAGCATTTCATAAGTGTCAAAGGCTTATTTTGACAATTACATGAAGTTAGTTGATTGATGCAAAGAGTTGCAGTGTTGACCCTTTTTCAAGACCTCTGCAATCCGCCCTGACATGCTGTCAATTAACTTCTGGGCCACTTCCTGACTGATGGCAGCCCATTATTGCATAATCAATGCTTGGAGTTTGTCCGAATTTGTAGGGTTTTCGTCCACCCGCCTCTTGAGGATTGACCACAAGTTCTCAATGGGATTAAGGTCTGGGGAGTTTCCTGGCCATGGACCCAAAATATCAATGTTTTGTTCCCCGAGCAACTTAGTTATCACTTTGGCCTTATGGCAAGGTGGAAAAGGCATTGTTCATCACCAAACTGTTCCTGGATGGTTGGGAGAAGTTGCTCTAGGAGGATGTGTTAGTACCATTCTTTATTCATGGCTGTGTTCTTGGGCAAAATTGTGAGTGAGCCCACTCCCTTGGCTGAGAAGCAACCACACACATGAATGGTCTCAGGATGCTTTACTGTTGGCATGACACAGGACTGATGGTAGCGCTCACCTAGTCTTCTCCGGACAAGCTTTTTTCCGAAGGCCCCAAACAATCGGAAAGGGGATTCAAAGAAAATGACTTTACCCCAGTCCTCAGCAGTCCAATCCCTGTACCTTTTAATAATATCAGTCTGTTCCTGATGTTTTTCCTGAAGTGGTTTCTTTACTGCCCTTCTTGACACCAGGACATTCTCCAAAAGTCTTCGCCTCACTGTGCGTGCAGATGCACTCACAACTGCCTGCTGAAAATCCCGAACAAGCTCTGTACTGGGGGTGCCCCGATCCTGCTGCTGAATCAACTTTAGGAGACAGTCCTGGCGCTTGCTGGACTTTCTTGGGCACCCTAAAGCCTTCACAACAATTAAACCACGCTCCTTGAAGTTCTTGATGATCCGATAAATGGTTGATTTAGGTGCAGCAATATCCTTATCCTTGCCTGTGAAGCCCTATTTGTGCAAAGCAATGATGGCAAGCGTTTCCTTGCAGGTAACCATCGTTGAGAGAGGAAGAACAATGATTCCAAGCACCAGCCTCCTTTTGAAGCTTCCAGTCTGTTATTCAAACTCAAGCAGCATGACAGAGTGATCTCCAGCCTTGCCGTCAACACTCACACCCGTGTTAACCTCTCACGGATACGTTGGACGGTAGCGTCCCAAATGGCCAACATCCGGTGAAATTGCAGAGCGCCAAATAAAAGATTCCGAAATTCAAATATTTAACATTCTTCAAAATATGTGTTATACATCAAAATAAAGCTCAACTTCTTGTTAATCCAGCCAATGTGTCAGATTTCAAAAAGGCTCTACAGCAAAAGCAAACCATGCGATTATCTGAGGACAGCGCCCCGCATTCAAATGCATGACAAATCATATTTCAACCAGTCAGTTGAAACACGAAAGTCAGAAATAGTGATATATATGCCTTACCTTTGAAGATCTTCTGTTGACACTCCAAAAGGTCTTTTGACGATAATTTCCTTTCACCCTGCATACCACTGCTGGTTTGCTTCTGAAGCTAAGCAGGGTTGGTCCTGGTCAGTCCCTGGATGGGAGACCAGATTCTGCTGGAAGTGGTGTTGGAGGGCCAGTAGGAGGCACTCTTTCCTCTGGTCTAAAAAAATAAATATCCCAATGTCCCAGGGCAGTGATTGGGGACACTGCCCTGTGTAGGGTGCCATCTTTCGGATGGGACGTTAAACAGGTGTCCTGACTCTGAGGTCATTAACCTGTTAGTCCTACCCCCTACTTTTTCGAACATTCTGTTAAAAATCGCGCAACATTTCAGCGCCCTGCTACTCATGCCAGGAATATAGTATATGCATATGATTCGTATGTGTGGATAGAAAAACAGATGTTTATAAAACTGGTTAAATCACGGCTGTGACTATAACAGAACGTGTGTTTCATCGAAAAGTGCAGGAAAATCTGATCACTGAAAATGGGAAAATATATCCATGCGCCACTTCAACCCATTGTTAAACGTGAACCACATTAAATGGGGCCGAGGTTGCAATACCTACAGCTTCCACACGATGTCAACAGTCTTGTCATTTGCCTACGATTTGTTTCTTGGTCAAACAGACACAAGGCAGCGCAGTTCTTCCGGTCTCCGACCGGATATTTTGGTTGAGATTTACCTGGACATTATTTCCAGACGTACAGCTATAGAATATACATCGCCTCGTGATCAATTTGATCACTTATTAACGTTTACTAATACCTAAAGTTGCATTACAAAAGTATTTCGAAGTGTTTTATGAAAGTTTATCGTCAACTTTTTTTTATTTAAAAAAATGACGTTACGTTATAAAACGCTATTTTTTTCCTTGATCACAGTCTTCATAGATCGATATCTAGGCTATATATGGACCGATTTAATCGGAAAAAAAGACCCAATAGTGATGTTTATGGGACATCTAAGAGTGCCAACAAAGAAGATGGTCAAAGGTAATGAATGTTTTATATTTTATTTGTGCGGTTTGTGTAGCGATGACTATGCTAATTATTTTGTTTACGTCCCCTGCGGGTCTTTTGGGGTGTTACATGCTATCTGATAATAGCTTCTCATGCTTTCGCCGAAAAACATTTTAAAAATCTGACTTGTTGCCTGGATTCACAACGAGTGTAGCTTTAATTCAGTACCCTGCATGTGTATTTTAATGAACGTTTGAGTTTTAACGAGAGCTATTAGCATTTAGCGTAGCGCATTTGCATTTCCAGATGTCTAGATGGGACGCCTGCGTGTCGTGTAGGAGCAAGAGGTTAAAGAGCCTATGGCATTTATTGTAAGAGTAGGGGTGTTTAACCCCGGTGTCCTGGCTAAATTCCCAAACTGGCCCTCGAACCATCACGGTCACCTAATAATCCCCAGTTTACAGTTGGCTCATTCATTCCCCTCTCCCCTGTAACTATTCCCCAGGTCATAGCTGCAAATAAGAAGTGTTCTCAATCAACTTACCTGGTAAAAATAGATAAATTAGCTGGCGCACTTCAGTCAATAATCCACCCAGCTTCCCTCCTTCAAAATGCATACAAAATGAATCCCAAACATTACCAACAAACTTATCCAAACAAGTCAATCAACGTTTATAATCAAACCTTAGGTACCCTAATACAGGAAATAAAGTATAAAATTTAAGACTGAGAATCGTTATTGTCTTTACCGGAGATAAATAACAAAGAAGCTTTTCTCCACACGCTAGGAAAAACTACAGCTAAAATGGGAGCCGCCTAGAAAAATTACAACTTCTCTCATTTTCCCAAAAACCAGCATGAAACTCTTTCTAAAGACTGTTGACATCTTGTGGAAGCCCTAGGAACTGCAATCGGGGAGGATTTCGCCCTATAATAAAAGTGCCAGCCATTGAAATCAGTGAAGAAATTTGGCTTGTCACCAAAAGCACTCACAAACTTCTACAGATGCACAATCGAGAGCATCCCGGCGGGCTGTATCACCGCCTGGTACGGCAACTGCTCCGCCCTCAACCGTAAGGCTCTCCAGAGGGTAGTGAGGACTGCACAACGCATCACCGGGGGCAAACTACCTGCCCTCCAGGACACCTACACCACCCGTTGTTACAGGAAGGCCATAAAGATCATAAAGGACATCAACCACCCGAACCACTGCCTGTTCACCCCGCTATCATCCAGAAGGCGAGGTCAGTACAGGTGCATCAAAGCTGGGACCGAGAGACTGAAAAACAGCTTCTATCTCAAGGCCATCAGACTGTTAAACAGCCACCACTAACACTGAGTGGCTGCTGCCAACACACTGTCATTGACACTGACCCAACTCCAGCCATTTTAATAATGGGAATTGATGGGAAATGTAAATATATCACTAGCCACTTTAAACAATGCTACCTTATATAATGTTACTTACCCTACATTATTCATCCCATATGCATATGTATATACTGTACTCTACATCATCGACTGCATCCTTATGTAACACATGTATCACTAGCCACTTTAACTATGCCACTTTGTTTACTTTGTCTACACACTCATCTCATATGTATATACTGTACTCGATACCATCTACTGTATGCTGCTCTGTACCATCACTCATTCATATATCCTTATGTACATGTTCCTTATCCCCTTACACTGTGTATAAGACAGTAGTTTTGGAATTGTTAGTTAGATTACTTGTTGGTTATCACTGCATTGTCGGAACTAGAAGCACAAGCATTTCGCTACACTCGCATTAACATCTGCTAACCATGTGTATGTGACAAATAAAATTTGATTTGATTTGATATGCTGAAATTGTGTTTTTTGGGGGGGGTTGTCCTCAGGGTTTCACCTGCCATTTCAGTTCTGTTATATTCACAGACATTATTTTAACCGTTTTAGACATTTAGTGTTTTCTATCCAAATCTACCAATTACATGCATATCCTAGCTTCTGGGCCTGAGTAGCAGGCAGTTTACTTTAGGCAAGCTTTTCATCCAGACGTCAAAATACCGCCCCCTAGGCCAGAGGTTTAAGAGAGAATCACTGACATGATTTCAGCTGGTCCTTTTGTGGCAGGGCTGAAATGCAGTGGATGTTTTTGGGGGATTCAGTTCATTTGCATGGCAAAGAGGGACGTTGCAATTCATCTGATCACTCTTCCTAACATTCTGGAGTATATACAAATTGCCATCATACAAACTGAGGCAGCAGACTTTGTGAAAATTAATATTTGTGTCATTCTAAAAACTTGGCCACGACTGTATGTATGCATGTATATGTTTACTGCTCCAGGGATATAATTAGTTTTGATTATATTATTTACTATTATGTATTGATATATTCCCCCCCCCCTCTTTATGCAAAGCACTGCAGAGAACACCGGAAGAAGAATTATCACTAAATTATCAGTGAACTATTGTAATGTGTGTCAATTAATCCCATACAGGATGGGTTTCCAACTGGCGATTTTACAAAAAAAAAAAGTAATTTGTCATTCATTCAATAGCTCTCTTTTTCATATTTAACACAAGGAGAGAGGACAGGAGAACGCCTATGGTTGATTTCACCCCCCAGAATCAGGGTCAGAAGTTATAAACCTGGAAGGAACAAGAGTTGCTTCCAGCATTGTAGTGTTCTTAGGAGCCGCTGTAAATAAATGACGCTCTTGTTTAGAGGAGCAGAACACTGCAAAATGATTGGATGAGAGAGGACAGTGTGTTCAGTTCAGATAAATCACCATATCGGATCAGTAACAAAGCATTATTGTACACTTGTCCATGTGACATCTCTGTAACGCAGGGATGGAGGCTAAGCATCAATCCCCATTGCATAGAAATGCGCACCCAGTACAACGAGAATTCAATGGATATCAGCAAATGGGATGGCTGACTGACATGGCACGACACTCCGATGTAAGCAGCTTTTGGTTCTTTACATGACTCAAAGCCAACAGACTGTTCCCACAGAATGCCTGTTGAAATGGAGATGTCCACACAGGCCAGGCATTAGCCAGAATACAGAAAAAGTATTGCCAGAATTCACTGTAAATACATTTAGGGCTGGTTTCCCAGATACAGATTATGCTTAGTCCCAGACAAATCAAAGGACATTAGTCATTTTAAATAGGAATAATGTGTCCGGGAAACCAGCCCTAAATATATTTACAGTGCGAAATTCGGTACCACTATTGTTTCCGGCAATACTTTCTTTGTATTCTAGCTAGAACAAGGCCTAGAGGTACATTCTAGTGTATTACACCTGAGGCTGGGGTGAGTATCACATACCTCTGGTTCTGCAGGTGAAGACTGGACATGCTGTTGGATCTTCAGTATGTCCTTCTCTATCTGCTGAATACGAGTCACCCTCACCTGAAACACAGCAGGACATTTACAGGAAGCAATCACTCAGAGGATGATAACCGGATATTACAATTACCAAATCAAATTTTATTAGTCACATGTGCCGAATACAACAGGTGTAGGTAGACCTTACAGTGAAATTCCTACTTACGAGCCCCCAACCAACAACGCAGTTTTAAAAAATACGGACAAGAGATGAAAGTAACAAGTAGTTAAATAACAGCAGTAAAACAACAATAGCGAGACTATATACAGGGGGCACCGGTAGAGTCAATGTGTAGGGTCGCCAGTTAGAATTACAAAATTCTAACAACTAAGTCAATTTACTAAATGTTCTACCTCAACTGCCTACATATCCATCCTACTTTAATATCCTTACTGGCCATTCTGTTCTTACTGTATGCATGTTTCCTAATCAATGACTCATCCTATACATGTAATTCTCTACCTGCTCTCCCTTTCATTTCACTGTATGCATTCATCATTTTAACCTTTATTTAACTAGGCAAGTCAGTTAAGAAAAATATATTATTTACAATGACGGCCTACCGGGGAACACTGGGCTAACTGCCTTATTATACAGGGGCAGAACGACATATTTTTACCTTGTCGGCTCAGGGATTCGATACAGCAACCTTTCTGTTACTGGCCCAACACTCTAACCACTAGGCTACTTGCCGCCCCAAATTCCTCTCATCCCTGACCTGTGCCCTCTTCTCCATATCCTGGCAGGTTCCCAGCTGTTTCTCCATGGCAGCTCTGATCTGCCTCGCCTCGTACTCCAGTTGCCTACGGGTCATATCCGTCTGCAGGGAGAACTGCTGCAACCGCAAACAGGATCAACAGACATCAGGCATGGCGAAATGTTTAATAATGCAGAGAGGATATCTGCATAGTCAGTTATGATATTTTGGGAGTATCTATAAGTCACTATACTCCATCCCAACGCCCTGCATAATGCTGAACGACAAATAAACACTTACATTCTCAGTCAGTGGTAGGCTGTCGATCCTCTTGGTGAGGTTCTGCAGCTGTGCGTAATACTGATCCTTCTTCTTCTCCTCTTTCTCCAGCTCCGCCATCAATAAGGACCTGACAAGACAGACACAACCGCACCAATCAGAGACAAAGGTTTTTTTTTTATATAATTCAAAACTGACCGAAGTCAGACCAAGTAAACTGATCAAAGACCCTAGACAAAAACACATATACAGCATACCAGAATAAAACAGGGTAGGTGTCCTGAATATGAGCGCCTAATGCATCCTGTCTGTGACTAATGCCAGGAATACACTTTGCAACCTAACAATGTTAGCATGATGTACTGTGTGATTGAAGCCCTCACACTGCACCATTGCACTCAATGTGATTTGGCCGGGAGAGAGGCAAACCACTCATCAATTAATATTGCAGCAGTAAATCACAGTGAATGCCCCCCACATGGTACCCTATTTGCTATATAGCCTGAAAAGGGCTCTGGTACTGCACTATGTAGTGAATAGGGTGTCCTTTGGGATGGAGACTAAGTATAACCTGCATTACTCAAAGACAAACTAATGTGAAAATACAAAGTAATGCAAGCAGGAGCTCACTTCTCCTTCTCCAGCTCCTCCAGGTAGCCAGCGCTGTCTCTGCCCCCATTGGACAGCCCTCTCTTGGGGAGGGAGCCCAAGGAACCCATGGGGCTGGGGCTGCTGTCCCCTGAACGCCCAGAGCCTGAACCCTGCATGGAAGACGGCTGAGATCTCAGCTTCACCCCTGGGTAAGTGTTAGGATCCAGGCTAATTTCTACCGGAGGAAGGAATATCAGAATTTAGGTTATTTAATAGAACACATTTCAACCAGCTAATTCTGTCACCCCATGTGTGATGCGTACCTTTCAGTCTTTCTAGGAGATCGATTTGTCCGGATGAATCGGTAGAGTCTTCTTCAATGCTTCCCTGTATGTGTTTCAGCACCTCCTGAAATACAGGAAAAACAATCGGTTATAATATATTGTTTGTAAACACACAACCGCAAATAAGAGCACTGAACAATATCTAGGTGCACACACACACTTCCAAAGGAAAGAACAGCAATGTTCTTTTAGTTTAAAAACAAAAACATTTAAGCCACAAAAACAAAGTTAAAGTCCATTCACACCTGTAAAAAAAGTCTAGCCAAACCTACTGGCCCACTGCAGTGCAAAATAGAACGTTTGCCCCAACCCCCCCACCACTATCCCATCCCAGAGACAAGGAACCGGTGGTTGGTCATGCTGCCTGATGGACAGGGTAGAACAGTGAGAGGAAAAACATCCAACCACTGGCTTTGATGTAACATCAAAAAACGATCAAATTTAATTTGTCACATGAGCCGAATACAACTGGTTCAGACTTTACCGTGAAATGCTTGCTTATGAGCCTTTCACAATGATGCGGTTTATAAACCATAATAAAAAATGGTAACGCAAGAGGAATAAAATACACAAGAATGGAGCTATAGGCCTCCGAGTGGCGCAGTAGTCTAAGGCACATCACAGTGCTAGCTGAGCCACTAGAAATCCCGGTTCGAATCCAGGCTCTCTCGCAGCCGGCCGCGACCGGGAGACCCATGGGGTGGAGCACAATTGGCCCTGCGTCGTCCGGGTTAGGGAAGGGTTTGGCTGGCCGGGATGTACTTGTCCCATCGCGCTCTCGCGACTCCTTGTGGCGGGCCGGGCGCATGTATGGTGACACGGTTGCCAGGTGTACAATGTTTTCTGACACATTGGTGAGGCTGGCTTCCGGATTAAGCGGGCATTGTGTCAAGAAGCAGTGCAGCTTGGCTGAGTCGTGTTTCGGAGGACGCACGGCTCTCGGCCTTCACCTCTCCCGAGTCTGTACGGGAGTTGCCGCAATGGGACAAACTAACGACCAAATGGATACCACGAAATTGGGGAGAAATTAAATCCAGTACTGTATTGTAGGTTGGACCCTAAGTTTCTCTGTTCCTAATGAGCATGCCACTAATGGCTTTCTAAGAACTGGCCCCTTGAGGGCATCAGTGACTTTACCTTGAAGGGAGAGACCCTTTTCTTTAGACTTGATATTGTTCTCAGTGAACTCTACTCTTCAGTCAACCAATGACATTGCTATCCTTGAGCACTTTTTCTCCTCCTATGGACATCTTATCCCATCCTTTCAGTGAAGGTCTCTGCATAGTCGTATATGCATCTTAATCTGTAGCCTTTTCACAGACAACCAACCCAAAGACATACAGTAGCAATACATTGTTAGCTGTAGGCCTACATCCACAAATGCAAAAAGTCTGGTCACTTTAATGGTGTAATGTCCTATCTCCAAATAGAACTCTGAACCTACTTGAAATAATATACAACACATTATGAAGAACTTAGATCTTGATCCCTCTAAGGGTTTGTTTAACTACGTGTCCCGTCCATAATCAGTTAACCGCTCAGCTCTACAAAACATGACTGGAAAAAGATCATGAACTTGATTAGCCTATTGAAACTGGCTTGCTGCAGGAGGACTAATACTTACCATAATGAACCTACAACGGTGACAGAGTGAATGGTGGAAAGGCATACTTCCAGAGGAGAATAATAAATCCAGCGTTAAAACTAGGCCTATAATCAGAAGGATACAGCATAGCGAACGATAGGCTGGATACGATCATGTCCATATAGCTCAGGAATCCTAGAGTACAGTACTACAGCTGTAGCAGCAGTGGTAGTCTCCACAGCAGGCAGAATCCTTCAACCAATCTGGACTTTATATTAACTGTGGGTCATTAAATCAAAAGTTAGATAAAAAGTATTTCCAGGTTGAACAGTTCGTTAACTTATTTTATTTTTCAAGTGGAATAGAAAGAGTATTCTCCTGTCCTCCAGTGAGTCCGAGAGGAGAGCAAAGCATCAAAGCGATGTCCGGCGACAACACGGCTCCAGCTCAGAAAACAGAACAGGGTTTTCCTTCCACCCTGCCTGTCCCGTCTCAGTCAGTCAGAGACCAGGGGCCATCAAGAGGCTATGTCCATACAGCTGCTTCC
Organism: Oncorhynchus gorbuscha; assembly: GCF_021184085.1. Lineage (NCBI taxonomy): Eukaryota > Metazoa > Chordata > Actinopteri > Salmoniformes > Salmonidae > Oncorhynchus > Oncorhynchus gorbuscha. Next base: position 83,193,538 of record NC_060188.1, on the reverse strand, counting down.
CCTTAGATTGAAGGGTAACTCACAACGTAACCAACGCATGACCCGGACGGTCACAGTGTCCGCCAACCTCTACCCTGTGACCTCTGACCCTGGCCCATGCATCGATGAGCAGGCTGAAAGGGGGTCAGACGGAAGGGCTGGACGGCAGGAAACAAAAACACACAGCCCTGACTGTGCGATGCGCTCCCTCTCTCCCTTGCTCTGTAAAGCATGTGTGACGTCTAGACACACCACACAACGGCTGCATTATCAGGCTGGGATCATATGATAAAGAGCCCCTCATTCTATTCACAGAAGTTCCTAGCAGAACCACTCCTCTATTCAACCATTGGGGGTGACGGACATGTTGATGCTAATGTGAATAGAATACAGCTCATTTATAACGTAGACTACTAGCTGACCGTAAATTCAAGACCAAGAGGAGAATCCATATAGATTGATCTGGCCTATAAAAAGACCTATAAAAAACAAATAACCATGGGGCCATTGAGAGTAAATTAAATTGAGGACATGCAATCAAGTCTGAACTTACTTCAATTAGTTGGATAACCAAATAAAAAAGGAAACTTTGAAGCTGCCACATCCATACCAAGTCAAGTTGTCAACTCTCGTTAAATTATATTTTTAGTCAACTGCTGTCCAAGTCTCAGAATTCTGGATGCGTTTGCCCAATCTGAAATGGGAAAATGGACACACTCTTCCCTAATAAACAAATCCAACAGAGAGACGGGCTAGAAAACCTGTGCAACCCTGCAGTGTTTGAGTGTCCTGCATACCTTACACACACACACAGGCTTTAAAATAGTCATCCAATAGTCCTAGTAACTCAAATCAATGCTGTAAAAGTACCCATCTGCAGAGCCAAAACCCACCCAGCCAGTCTCTCATTCTCATTAGGCTCTGGTTTCATCTGAGCTGGGCTCCCATGAGGCCCTGAACCATGCTATGTCCGGCTTTTGTATTGCACTCTTACTGGAAAAAGGTAGACTGTCCTTGAGAATGCAATATTGTTGTTGTTAAGCATGTGGTGTGTAATAAGGAAAAAACAAGCATTGATGTCAAGGGAAGGCAGGCCTGGAGGGTTTAAATTAGAACACTAATGTGTGAAGTAACCTTACTAACTAGGCTGTACTTAACGAGAGACCCAGACCACCACAGATTCCTGTTGGGTAGTTTTAGGATGATAATCCACCAGAAAGACTTCTCAAAATAGAAAAAAAGCATGGTAAAAAATATAGGAAAGGGGGGTGTTTTGTTTTGTTCAAAAGCTATTCATTGATTGGAAACCCTAATTTCCATGTCTGAAACTCCTTGATTAAACTTTTCTGCTAAACAAAGTGGATTCCTAAAAAACCTAGGAGATTCAGGGCCCCAAATATTTTACACTTATGCAAGTAGCCAGGTCTGAACTTTTCACAATAAAAGTACCAAGATGTGCGTAAAGTAGAAAGCTTAAATCATAACCTGTCTGTTCTGAGAACTAAGAATGTTTCAACTAACCCAGTGGCACTATTACACTATTATGTTGTGGAATGAGCCACTAGTATTGATCCCACAAAAGGACATTTCAATTTCACTAGTAACTTATGAAGAAACTTTCTGCCAGAAACATGAGATATCAAATGCAAAATGTCACTTTATAGCATCCCTTTCCACATACAGGATGGAATGACTGAGGATTTATAGAGGTTTAGTGCTCATCTAAAGCTGTATGGTTTATGTTAGAACTGGGTTACATAAGATGCAAGTACAATTCGATGTGTCTGTGCGTGTGTGAGTGCGCGTGCTCGTAAACATAATTATTGAACTGAAATTGAGCTCTTGTTGTGCTGTGTGTAATTGGCTTGGTGTGTAGGAGAGAGGAAGCATGCTCAGTGCTCATTGATGGAGAGGCCGTTGTTCATGCTCTCCTCTGGTCTCCCTGCAGCTGTGAGCCTGTGACAGCCTGTTTGTGTCCCAAATGGCACCCCATTCCCTATATAGTGCACCCTATGGGTCATAGTCAAAAGTAGTGCACTATAAAAGGGAAACATTGTGCAATTTGGGACACAGACCCTGAGCCCCGAGGAGAGAGGAAATGTCTGGATGTCGGAACTGAGAGAGGCGCATTCATCAGATACAATGAGAGGAAGGGAGAGGAAGGGAGAGAGACGCTAAAAAAAGACAGCTTTCCCCAAAGTGCAGAGGGAATGGAGCGTCTGAGAGCAGAGCGAGCGAGAGCGAGCGAGAGGGAGCGAGAGCGAGCGAGAGGAGCGAGAGCGAGCGAGAGGGAGCGAGAGGGAGCGAGAGGGAGCGAGAGGGAGCGAGAGGGAGCGAGAGGGAGCGAGAGGGAGCGAGAGGGAGCGAGAGGGAGCGAGAGGGAGCAAGCAGCCGACATCGATCTCAAAGTGCCAGAGGGAGATAGGGTTTCTGATGAATATGAAAATGATTAGCACAAAGGGAAAAGGCAGACTGTCTTTAAATTTCATCCATTAGTCATAAATATCATTATTTACCCCCTAAATAATCTCATTATTTATGATTAATCTTTTATGATCTCAACAGGGGTTCTCCCCTGTAAGGAATACTAACAGACCATTTTCCCACAAGATAGGCCTAATAATTCTCACTTGGTTGCAAATGATAGCCCTTCCCCCTATTTAGACTATATAGAAACATTGCATTACAGTACTTTAGAGTTTATTCTTACTTAGGCTACCATTAACCAACAAAACAGCCCACTTACAATAAGCATTAAGCTAAACTCTATTAAGTAAGCATTGCAGGATGCAGGAACCTAACTTCCAACACTATAGTTCACAGTCCAGGAAGGATTTCTCAACAATACAGGTCAACACAATGGATGGCGTCGTTGCTGCAAAGGCAGAAATGATATTCATTTTTTTTTATATATCTATTTTTTAAAATCATTCTCACCCCGTTGCTCTCCTTAAGCTAGTGCCAGATAAATCCCTAAGCTAAACCCAGGCTGGTTCTGTATCTGCAGCAGCACAAAGGGGTGTGCAACAGCCACCTCCCTCCAACATGAAATATCAGACTGCAGAGTAGCAGGTAGCCTAGCCCGTGGCTTACTAAACTGAATGAGTTGGCAGGTTTTCAATTTGAGCCAGAGCGGATGCAGAGGCAGAGCGGAGCTGATGGGGTGCATTGTTAATAGATAGCTTAGCAGCAGTGCTGAATGTGCCAGTCTAAGAGTAGAGCAGTCAGACGCCCCCAAAAGTGAGAATCAGGCTAACCTCAAACCCAGCTCCAAACATACTGAGATAAAGGATGCATAATCAGTGTTAGGCTATTCACAGAGTAGGACTCTCCTCAGACAAGGGCAGAGCAGAACCCCTCATTTGAAATGCCCAAAAGTGGGAGAGAAACCTCAACCAGCTCCAATGCTACTGGAAAGTCAGTACAGTCTCACATAAAGTATGTGTCAGTGTTGCTCACATTAAGATGCTTCCCAGAAATTACTAATAACTAATACTGACTAAGCCTGCACCAAACATATACCTCACCCAGTCCCAACACGCTGTGAGTCCTTCCACGGTGACACTCATTCCCTCATTACCAGGAAACACTCTACAAAAGCAACTAGGCCTTTTAATAGATCAGTGTATTAACCCCTAGCCCATACACCCTAGGTATTTTAAAAGATCAGAGTATCAACCCCTAGGGTTGAATTGTGATTGAGGGAAGGATTTGCAGTCTCTTGTCCTTAGTTTGTGGTCTAATGAGTAGTCCACTACATTCACTGCCACTCGTACATTTAAGAAAGTAGTGCTCCCTAATGTGAGGTGGCACCACTCACTACACAAGGGTGCATTGCGGGGTAGAAGACATTGACAGAGATAGTTGAGAACCCAAATGTTCCTGTGAGAATAGAAAAGCCTGAGGAGTTTAAATCACCTCCTGAAGCCTCAGCCTGCCAGGTCACATCATCCAATTAAAGCAACGGCACCTAGCAGGCTGGTACATTCAACGAGAGTGTGTGTGTGTGTGTGTGTGTGTGTGTGTGTGTGTGTGTGTGTGTGTGTGTGTGTGTGTGTGTGTGTGTGTGTGTGTGTGTGTGTGTGTGTGTGTGTGTGTGTGTGTGTGTGAGAAAGGGAGATTCAGCAGCCTAGCCCAGGATGACAGCTCTTCTCGTGAACAGAGTCCTGGTGTCTGAAAATGTTACTAACCGCCAAATCACTCCTTCCTCAGTCCTCGTTTCCTCAATTCCGATGAAAATGTATTGGCGGAGAGGATCCAAGGGGCCTCCCTCAACCCCCCCATTTTCCAATAGGCTTAGAGAGGAATTGAGGGAAAGAGGATGACAGCCAAATAACGTTTTCAGAGACAGACCGACTCTGGGATGCAGATAGGGAGGTTGAAGCAGAAGGGCTAATTTGAGTGGCAATACAGGGGAATGTGTCGGGAGAGCGAGAGGCCTGTGAAGGGGTTTTGAGAGAATGTTGACAGGATGAGGAGGATACATTTATTTCTGTCTTGGATACTAGCTAACATTTCTATACATGATACATCATGGTGTCTTCCTCGATAGCTAGGCCTATATTGAGAGTGAGCGGATTAGAGAGTCTAAATGACTTCCTAAAATTCAGCGGAGCACTCAACCCTAACACCTTACTTCAGGCACATTGGTTGTTCAAAGCTGGAAGACAGACTATGTTCTAAGATTTTGCCTAGGGAAATATCCCACTGTTGTGATTGATGTAGCCTACTGAGTGAAGCAATAACTGGGACAAACACAGTAACGACTGTTGCGTGAAGAAAGCTTAATGTACAAGTACACCCCATGGACAGGACGCCTTACCCCAGATCTCTCTCCTTAATGTGGAATGCCCATTTTTATAGTATTTGGTAGGACTCAGCCAGGGATTGAAATCACACCCTTCCAATCTCAGGGTGGACACTAGAGGTTGACTGATTAATTAGGGCCGATTAAGTTGTCATAACAATCAGTATTTTTGGACACCGATTTGGCAATTTTTTTTATGCCTTTATTTAACTAGGCAAGTCAGTTAAGATAACATTCTTATTTTCAATGACGGCCTAGGAACAGTGGGTTAACTGCCTTGTTCAGGGGCAGAATGACAGATTTGTACCTTGTCAGCTCGGCGATTCAATCTCTCAACCTTACAGTTAACTAGTCCAATACTCTAACCACCTGATTACATTGCTCTCCGCGAGGAGACTGCCTGTTACACAAATTGTAAACATAAATGCAGTAAGAAGTCACGGTAAGTTGCTAGCTAGCATTAAACTTCTTATAAAAAACAATCAATCATAATCACTAGTTAAACTAGTAATATCATCAACCATGTGTAGTTATCTAGTGTGTCCTGCGTTGCATATAATCGATGCGGTGGGTATTGGGGAAACAGGACTGTCGTTGCTCCAATGTGTACCTAACCATAAACATCAATGCATTTCTTAAAATCAATACACAGAATTATATATTTTTAAACTTGCATATTTAGCTAAAAGAAATCCAGGTTAGCAGGCAATATTAACCAAGCAAAATTGTGTCACTTTAATTTTACCTTTATTTTACTAGGCAAGTCAGTTAAGAACAAATTCTTATTTTCAATGACGGCCTAGGAACAGTGGGTTAACTGCCTGTTCAGGGGCAGAACGACAGATTTGTACCTTGTCAGCTCGGGGATTTGAACTTGCAACCTTTCGGTTACTAGTCCAACACTAACCACTAGGCTACCCTGCCGCCCCATTGCACGCAGAGTCAGTATATATGCAACAGTTTGGGCTGCCCAATTTGCCAGAATTTTACGTAATTATGACAAAACATTGAAAGTTGTGCAATGTAAGAGGAATATTTAGACTTAGGGATGCCACCCGTTAGATAAAATACGGAACGGTTCCGTATTTCACTGAAAGAATAAACGTCTTGTTTTTGAGATGATAGGTCATTAATATGGTAGAATCCGGAAACTAAGGCTCGTATTTCTGTGTGTTACTATGTTATAATTAAGTCTCTGATTTGATAGAGCAGTCTGACTTGAGCGGTGGGAAGTACCAGCAGGCTCGTAAGCATTCTTTCAAACAGCACTTCGTGCATTTTGCCAGCAGCTCTTCGCTGTGCTTCAAGCATTGAGCTGTTTATGACTTCAAGCCTATCAAATCCCAAGATTAGGCTGGTGTAACCGATGTGAAATGGCTAGCTAGTTAGCGGGGTGCGCGCTAATAGCGTTTCAAACGTCACTCGCTCTGAGACTTGGAGTGGTTGTTCCCCTTGCTCTGCATGGGTGACGCTGCTTTGAGGGTGGCTGTTGTCGATGTGTTCCTGGTTCGAGCCCAGGTAGGGGTGAGGAGAGGGACGGAAGCTATACTGTTACACTAGCAATACTAAAGTGCCTATAAGAACATCCAATAGTCAAAGGTATGTGAATTACAAATCGTACAGAGAGAGAAATAGTCCTATAATTCCTATAACTACAAACTAAAACTTCTTACCTGGGAAAATTGAAGACTCATGTTAAAAGGAACCACCAACTTTCATATGTTCTCATGTTCTGAGCAAGGAACTTAAACATTAGCTTTTTTACATTGCACATATTGCACTTTTACTTTCTTCTCCATCACTTTGTTCTTGCATTATTTAAACCAAATTGAACATGTATCATTTATTTGAGGCTAAATTTATTTAATTGAGGTATTATATTAAGTTAAAATAAGTGTTCATTCAGTATTGTTGTAATTGTAATTATTACAAATACTTTTCCCCCCTTCTTTAAAAAAAATTATCGGCATCGGCTTTTTTGGTCCTCCAATAATTGGTATCCGTATCGGCGTTGAAAAATCATAATCAGTCGACCTATAGTGGACACTAAGGTCACTGAGTTGGTACAAGCATTTGAGTGAAGAGGAAAAGCTGGCTTGTGTTCAGTAGACATGAATCAGAAATGCTTTGTCTGTACCTCTCAAATAAGAAAAGTCAGTTTACATAGCTAAATGTTTTGCTACATGTGCCATAATTAACGACCTTCGACCAAATGCGACATATTGAACACGACCTTCGACACAGGGTTCTTAGTGTACCATAGAAGAGGTCTGATTACCTTCATATTTGAGGCTTCAGTCTCCAGTTTGTTCAAGTGGTTGGAGTTGTCCTCAAGCTCTTGTCGAAGGTTGGAGTTCTCCATCTTCAGTGCCTCCACTTGCTTCAGCAGCTGATCATAAGACGCTGCAGCCATCTTGGACTACCTCTTGACCTAAGGAAAACAACACATTAACAATGGTTAATAAGGTTGAATCAACTCCTACTTGCACTGGAAAATTGCCCATAAAAACAGACATACCGCCTCAATCACAATTAATCTGGAAGCCTACATTTGATTGATGGATATAATTAAGCTAGGCTACATTATGGTCAGTTAATATCCAGCTCTTCATAGAAAGAGTCTGTAATACAGTGCATTCGGAAGGTATACATACCCTTTGACTAAAATGGGCATTAAAAAGCCTTGATACATTTATAGCATCATATTCTCGACCATTACATTGGAAAATTACAGTTCAGCAAAGGTTCTAAGAATTAAAACCTTTTTCAATCAGAGCGGCAGGACTTAAGACGAGGCCAGTTGCGAGGGCCAAAGCAAGTCACATTAAAACAAAAAGCAGTACACAAGATTTTATGAAAAACAGTTGAGAATAAGATCTGGAGAATAAGAGTTGCAAATGCCTTACATGGCTTTGGGTTAAGAGCAATTCAAAAAGGTTTTAAAAACATTAGGCTTGTTAATTCATGCCTGGGCAGATTTTACAAGCCGTGTCAGTGGTTGGACTAGCTTAACTGCATTTAATTTTTTAACAAGGATTTTTATCAGACAAACGGTTGATGGAAGAAGTGATCATCATAATTACGATAACCGTTCAATAATAGCGTAGTTATTAGCCTACATTTTAGCAAAAAATATTGAGAAACATTCATTTTGTTTAGATGCAAGAACAAAGACAAAAAAAGAGGATTAAATGCAAGGTCCAATTTTTCCAAGTCTCCAGCTGACAGACATCCAGTCCACCACTGTGAAGCTACAGCCAGAGAACAACAGTGCCATACCATCTCTTGCCATACCACCTGTCAAATGGTTCATGGCCAACTACCACTGATATCCATCCACTGAAATCTCAATGCACATGGCATTGTCTAAACACCACAAAGTCCAATAGATTAGAATTATATTTTCAATATTAACCTCATCCTCCAACACTGATAATCCATATCACACATGTTCACTGACCACATCTGTACAATTTAAGCCTAGGCCAAAATGAGCACGGTTTACACTATACTCCTTGTTAATGCAACTAAAAATCTCTGCCATCTACTGCAACCAACAACGTTTGCAAGGACCATACCACAGAGACTGTGCATTGCATCTACTATGAGTAGGGCAGGCTGTGGTTTACTAATGTGTTAACTTGGGTTTCTCTGAGAGCAGCTGAGAAGAGAGGATCTAGAGGACCGAAGATGTAGTCGGCCAGCTAAGGGAACACCATTACTCACGCCCCACAGAGCCCCCTACAGCCCTATGAAGACAACTCTACATGACAGAGGGGGGAGACTCGTTTGTCTTGCTGAGGAAAAGTTTTTATTTTTAGATCATCCATCATGTAGAGGGTAGGAGGCAAGCAAGCGGGGGATGAGTAGTAACTGGATCATTGAGGTGGAAAATGTATAAAAAATGCTTTGGATACCAAATGATCAGTGAGTGACATGTTAAATATCAGCAAAGGCCTTGGCATGAACGCTTACTCTTTGGAACTCTTTAGCAATGCTACCACTAGAACAGACTCCGGCAGAAGCATTCAGCCCTAACTAACTAACCTTAACAGTGGCTTATATCCCCTGGTCGACATTGACTAAACAATCAACTTCACAGTGCAATATTAGTAATTCAGAACCATGATATTGGTTTGTTTGACACAATGTCCTGGTTCCCTAGACTAGAGCAACATTTGTTTGCCAAAGATTCAATGAGGCGCCAATCGAATTCAGTGAGTCAACTAGGCTGGGTTGATTGGGCAGCGAGTCTGTCCCAAAATGTCAATAATGCCCTCACTAGGCTGTATCCTATACACAGGACGGGTAGAGAAAAACACAAGACAGCGTTCCAGAATCACCCTGTGAGTTCTGTCAATGCACTGGCTAATGAACACATATCAGGGTTCTATATCTATTGATGCAAAGGGGTAACCGAAATTGGTTCGGGGATGTGTATTTAAAAAAAAAAGTTTGTATGGATACCCTGCCACTTCATGCATTTACAATACAGTGGAGAACTGCAGAAGGTGAGCCAAAAGACAAGCCCCTGTTGGCAGATGCAGACTGAAGTAGTTCAATTGGCAGCCATTTTGGAGATTCAATTCTAGCCTACGCCATAAAAGAGAGCTTATCATCACCATCATTTAACAGCCAGCGTCTACAACTGCTGACTATGAGGAAGGATGGGATACAGAATGAGGTTGCAATGCTACAATGATCATTGTACTGTGCCATAGTGTACTATCAACAAATACTCTAGTATTATAGTGAATATGGCTGTTATAGATATCTGGCAGGAAGGTAGGCTACAATTACACAAATTGTATTAAAAATTACACAACTCCATAGGCTTATATCAGTTTCATAATTGCATTATCAATTGCGTCAACATCCACATCAGTTCAGAATCATATCAGTTAGACCCATCTGCATGAGCTCCCTGTCATCACCACACCATTTCCGTATTAGGCTACTTCTCCTGCCCCTTACTGTACAGTTTTAACCTATATTTCACAAAATGTATTTCCTCCAGATATTAGACTAATGCGCTGTTATTTTAATTAGGCTAGTAGACAACATTGATCACTCTTCCTCGGTCATTCGCTAGTGTGCAGTAAACGTAGGCTAGGTCATGGATGAAATCAAAACATTTTTTTTAGTACAATTAAATTCAACGGATACAATGTGTATGCTGTAACAGTACAATACACACAAAGCTTGCAAGTTTAAAAAAATTAAAATAATCTAGAATCTTACCATGTCCTCTCCCTCTGCATCATGTAGCTATACACCCACAGAACTCAGCCCACTAAAAATCAGTCAGTAATATCTCTAGATAGAGAAAACAAAGCAACACAACATTGAACAAAGCAAACCGCTACTGGCACCATATATGCTAAACCTGTCAAATTTTGCCTACAAAAGGGTTTGAAGGGGGCGCGAGCGAGAAGAAACACGAAGGGGGGAATGAACAAATGATTGAAAAGAACAGAGCAGGGGCTGAGAAAGAAGGGGACTGCATCCTCTTTCTACCTCATGAATATTGCATCAATGTTCTCAAAATACATCCTCCCCTTAAATTGGCTAATTCTGGGTATCCATTTTGCAGGTTGATGCTTCCTGGTGCATTAAAATGTATAATGAAAATGACAAATCCTCCTCGTGTCCAATTCTCTAAATTAACATCTTCCTCTATCGAAAATGAGGATTCCATCGTGACACGATAAAACAACCAGGCAGGCGCTCACATTTACCTTTCGTCTAACACTGGCAGTGAACGTAGCACTGCACTGGATGGATGAGGATTTTTGTGAATCTGTGAAAGGGTGTGTGTCTGTGAGAGAGAGAAACACACTATGGATGGAGACCCCCCCCCCCCCCTCAGCAGATAGCTAAACCAGAAAAACCCCAGCAGTCAGCTGCTGAGCGACAAATGCCCTTCCCTTGACACCACAAAGAAAAAGTAGGCAGACAGTGGTGTGAGCTCACACACACAACCCAACTAACCCAGCCCTTCACAGCACAATACAACCAGGGATTAACCAATGACGACGTCAACACAGACAAAGACGACACAGCCACTGTCAGACTGACCCCATAGCAACCCTACAGCGTCCAAAGAAAGACAGCATCGCACAGTCACAATGACACGTCTGCTTTGTTGGAGCATAACCGGTAGCTAGGCTAAGCAGAAGTCTCTCCCTCCAAAAGGCTTAGCGGCTACGCCTCGCTATTCACACAAACACACCATTATTCCCCCAGGAGCTCCCTGCCTGCCCCTAATCCCCATTGACAGAATTTTTAAAAACGTCTCAATTTTTGTCCGTTGTAGAAAGGAGAAGTGGGGGTATATTCAATAATTGAAAAAGCAAAACCTTACCCCATTTCGATAGCAGTGACAGTGTCCATCCCATCTCCTTCTCAACTGTGTCCGATGCTGAAAGCACATCCAGCCAGCACCCGGTCACATGACCACTCGGTACAGCCAATCGCCTGGCAGCGAGGATCAGGCAGGGACAGCCCTGTTCTGCTGTTTCCGTGGCTGGTTCTGCAGTGACCGGTGCTGGCTGGCTTCCAGCTCTGTGGCACAGCTGCTTCTCCCAGCCGACTCAATTCAGGCACTTAAAGCGGTGAGGAGTCCACCGTGTCCAGAGGGGAATTCACAATTTTCTGGCTTCAGGTTCACACAAATACAATTTTAAGCTTAGTTTTACTGTTGAAAATTACATCTGATTTCAGGGTTGTTTGTGAAGTTGCTCTCCTTAATATAAGTCATCCATTTGTTTCTGAATTGTTTAAATCAAATGTTTCCCCTTCAGTCTCCTGAATTAGCCTAGTGCGCATACGTGCGCCCAGCTGTTGCACATGTGCACCAGGCCCAAACTCTTTTTCCCTGGCTAAACTAGCTGAACTATGCTAGTTTTCGTATTAATTACCAAACTTCATAAATACTGAACCCTCAGCTTCAAAACTCCTTTACTGGTTTTACAATAAATGTGTAACTTAGAAATTTGCTGGTAAGAAACTTAATGTATTAATTTATTGTTTGGTTGAATAGTTTGACTGGTTTGAGATATGTTGTAAGATAAGTGGCAAAGGATGTCATTGCTATTTAACTAGGGCTTTCCTCCCTGCTGCAGTGGCCACCACAGAACATCAAGTGTTCATCGCTCTGTCCGTGTTGCTGAAGCTGTAACATAATTACAGCCATTTCTGACTGAAAAGTTCTGTTATCGAAATCCCTAATTTGTTCAGGAGAAAAACATTCCCTATTCCCTCAAAACTTGCTCTCTTTACGCGGCATGTGTATGCATCACAATCCATGCACGTGACCAATGGGGCCTGACTTAGTCTATCACATCAAATTGTTTATGACAAACTCAGAACACTAACAGCATATTAGATGCAGAGGACGTGACAAATAAACTTGAAACAGGGGAATGTTTACTGGTTGCTCAGGACAGAAAGGGGAATAAATTGTGTAAAAAATGTGATTAGTTGTGGAACCTACTGGCGATCAAAGAATGTAAACAATGAATGCAAAAACCAAATAAATGATAAGCATACCAGTGTTATAACATTGTTTTTTGTAAAGCCTTTATTACAGCAAAGACTAAAACCAGTTGAATGCATTTGTTAATGCAATTGCTGACATGGAACACTATTTATTGTTTAGGCTAATTATTCTAGGGTCGCTTTGTTATGTTAAAACTACAAATGCAACATGCAAAGCTCATGAAACTGAAATAAAACGCAGACATTTTCCACACACAAAGCTTAATTCTCTAAAAATGTTGTGCACAAATGTGTTTACATCCCTGTCAATGAGCAATTTTTTCATTTACCAAGATAATCAATCCACAGGTGGCATATCAAGAAGCTGATAAAACAGCAGTCATTACATAGGTGCACCTTGTGCTGGAGACAATAACAGGCCACTTTAAAATGTGCAGTTGTGTCACAAAACACAATGCCACAGATGTTGAGGGAGTGTGTAATTGGCATGCTGACTGCAATAATGTCCACCAGAGTAGTTGCCATAAAATGTAATTAATTTATCTTCCATAAACTGCCTGCAACTTAATTTTTAGAGAATTTGGCAGTACGTCCAACCGGCCTCAACCACAGAACGTGTAACCACGCCAGCCCAGGAATTAAACATCCGGCTTCACCTGCGGGATCGTCTGGGGAAGGGGAGGGGTGTTGCTGAGGAGTATCTCAGTCTCTAATATTGCCCTTTTATGGGGAAAAACGAATTCTGATTGCCTGGGCCTGTCCATGGGATGTGTAGTGATTCTGCCAACACAGACAGATATGGACGCCGTCGTGTACCGTTAACTGTATCATATTTGTTGATTAAAGTCGGACTATTACTATAATGAGTAATCCAGGAATGTCATGAGAAAACTCAAGAAAATATAAGAGCCCTGAAGGTCACACCATTGACCGGGTTGCAGGGGGCACCACACATCTGAAAGCAACACAAAAATAACACCCAGAGAATCAATAGTGACAAACAAATATGTGGCAAAAACCCAGGACCAAAACCAAACACTGATTTAACCTGCACAATTGGGTTAACCCGCCCTTATTAAAAAAACCTTTTTTTTAAATCACCTTTATTTAAACAGGTAGGCCAGTTGAGAACAACTGCGACCTTAAGCAAATAGGCGATTTGAGGATTAGCTTAGACAGCCTGTTAGACAAAGGATCTCATCATAAACATGAAATAAACCGTTTAAACAAATTAGCTTAGTGTTCCACGGAAATAAAGAGACAAATAAAAACATGCAAATTTGAATCGTACAGAACAGCCTAACTAAAAGAACACACAATTATAGATACCGTAATTGCTGGACTATTAAGCGCACCTGAATATAAACCGCACCCACTGAATTATTAAACAAATATGTATTTTGTACATAAATAAGCTGCACGTGTCAATAAGCCGCAGGTGCCTACCGGTACATTGAAACAAATGAACTTTACACAACCTTTAAACGAAACACGGCTTGTAACACAAATTAAAACAGTAGCCTACCAAGAAAGTCATTGGTCACTATCTTCCTCCTCCTGTGCACTGAAACCACTGAAGTCATCTCCTGCGGTGTCGGAGTTGAATAGCCTCAGAATTGCTTCATCCGATGTTGGATCGTTTTCATTGTCGCTCTCGTCACTTTCATCCGGAGGCAAATAACCTGCTGAGCTCATGCTGCCCCTTCAACAAGCAGCAGTCCAGCCTTTCAAAACCCGTTGATGATAGTGGATTTTTTGACAATGCTCCACGCTGTCAGGACCCACTGGCAGACATGACCATAAGATGCTCTTCGCCTGCGGCCCGTTTTAGTGAGGGATTTCTCCCCACTTGTCATCCAAGCCTCCCACTGAACAAGGAGCGCCACCTTAAATGCACGATTTACACTGATGTCGAGTGGCTGCAAATACTTTGGGCCATCTGCTTTTCTTCCCTCTGAAAACTTTTGTTGTCTTTCTGCACTGAGTCAGTTCCTCACGCTGCTGTTTCCAACGTCTTATCGACTCATTAAGGCCAAGCTCCCATGCAGCAGCTCTATTTCCTTTTCCAACAGCCAGATCGATCGCCTTCAACTTGAAAGCTGCATCATATGCATTTCTCCGTGTCTTTGCCATGATGAGGGTGACAAAATTACTACCGTAATCAGAATGATGGGAAGTTTGAGCATGCTCAATTTACATCACATTATGTGACAGTGCTCAGTTTTTTGGTGGCATGAATCTTGTGAAAGCAGGAAAAATCCATAAATTAGCCGCGTCATTGTATAAACCACAAGGTTCAAAGTGTGGGAATAAAGTAGCGGCTTATAGTCCGGAAATTACGGTAATCGACATCCACGTCGATAAGACAAAGAGGGGTTCAGAGGGGGGTTAAATGTGGAAGACATTTCAGTTGAATGCATAACTGACTAGGTATCCCCCTTTCCCTTATTGACCACCTAACTTTCCCCCCCAAAATGTAAGCTAACTAAGTTAGCCATGTTATGAATAACACTCATCTGCTGTTGAAATCAGGATACAATGAGAACACTAGTTAGCTCCAAAAGTGTTTGTCGGCTGCATGCCGACAGTTATTAGACATTCAGGTGCTAGCTACACTACAAGGATTTAACCATGTTCCCTTAAAGCAATTGTAATGACAGTCCACCACAACATACCCAAGAGTCTCCTGATTAGCAACAGGTAGTCCGTTTAATTATATTGTGTATTAACAACAGTTTGAGATCATTGTGAGGGGAATTTTGCCAGTAGTTGAATGGGGAATGAGGCTTCCAGGGAAAATGTTGTCTGAGGTAACCAAGGGGGGTGGGACTTAGCAAAGTGTCAATTGACACCTGAGTAAATACACAAGTATATAGAATACACAAGTATATATTTTTAACTTCTTGGTGACAGGGGGCAGTATTTTCAAGTCCAGATGAAATGCATGCCCAAATTCAACTGCCTGCTACTCATCCTCAGAAGATAAGATATGCATATTATTAGTATATTTGGATAGAAAACACTGAAATTTCTAAAACTGTTTGAATCATGTCTGTGAGCATAATAGAACTTATTTTGCAGGCGAAACAGAGGACAAACCATTCAGATTTTTCAATGGGATTTATTGGGAATCCACTGGATGTCAAGTCTTTAGAAATTGTTTGAGGTTATTCCTTTGTGTAATGAAGTGCAGCCATCTTGAACGAGGGTCACTTGAAGTGGACTGTTAGATAGAGGCGCGTGACCAGAAAGCTAGCTTCAGTTCGTTTTCCTCCAGTATTGAACAGATCATCCCATCTTCAATTTTATCGATTATTTACATTTAAAAAATATGTTCTCTTTGTTTACGGAGGTGCTATCCTCAGATAATATCATTGTTTACTTTCACCGGAAAGCCTTATTGAAATCTGACATGTTGGCTGGATTCACAAGTGTAGATTTAATTTGCTGTCTTGCATGTGTGATTTTATGAAAGTTAGATTTTTATAGTAATTTATTTGAATTTGGCGCTCTGCATTTTCCCTGGCTTTTGGCCAGGTGGGACGCTAGCATCCCTCATATCCCAGAGAGGTTAAACATGCACATTTTGTTAAAATATAGCCTAACATGACTCGTTGAGAACTGTGAAGACTATTTCTTCCAAACAAAGACATCCAACTTTGACAAACGGGGGCTGATTTAACAAAAGGGCATTTGCGGAAAAAGCACAATCGTTGCACGACTGTACCTAACCATAAACATCAATGCATTTCTTAAAATCAATACACAGAAATATATTTTTTAAGCCTGCATATTTAGCTAAAAGAAACCCAGGTTAGCAAGCTAAATATTAACCAGATGAAATTGTGTCACTTCTCTTGCGTTCATTGCACACAGTGTCAGTGTATATGCAACAGTTTGGGCTGCCCAATTTGCCAGAATTTTACATAATTATGACATAACATTGAATGTTGTGCAATGTAACAGGAATATTTAGACTTAGGGATGCCACCCGTTAGATAAAATACGGAACGGTTCCGTATTTCACTTGAAAGAATAAACGTCTTGTTTTCGAGATGATAGCTTCCGGATTCTACAATTTGACCTAAGGCTCGTATTTCTGTGTGTTATTATGTTATAATTAAGTCTGATTTGATAGAGCAGTCTGACTGAGCGGTGATAGGCACCAGCATGCTCGTAAGCATTCTTTCAAACAGCACTTTCGTTCATTTTGCCAGCAGCTCATCGCTGTGCTTCAAGCATTGAGCTGTTTATGACTTCAAGCCTATCAAATCCCGAATTAGGCTGGTGTAACCGATGTGAAATGGCTAGCTAGTTAGTGGGGTGCGCGCTAATAGCATTTCAAACGTCACTCGCTCTGAGACTTGGAGTGGTTGGTTGTTCCCCTTGCTCTGCGTGGGTAAAGCTGCTTTGAGGGTGGCTGTTGTCGATGTGTTCCTGGTTCACGCCCAGTGAGGGGCGAGGAGAGGGACGGAAGCTATACTGTTACACTGGAAATACTAAAGGGCCTATAAGAACATCCAATAGTCAAAGGTACGTGACATACAAATCGTACAGAGAGAAATAGTCCTATAATTCCTATAACAACTACAAACTAAAACTTCTTACCTGGGAATATTGAAGACTCATGTTAAAAGGAACCACCAGCTTTCATATGTTCTCATGTTCTGAGCAAGGAACTTTAACATTAGCTTTTTTACATGGCACATATTGCACTTTTACTTTCTTCTCCATCACTTTGTTCTTGCATTGTTTAAACCAAATTGAACATGTATCACTATTTATTTGCTGCTAAATTGATTTTATTGATGTATTATATTAAGTTAAAATACGTTTTCATTCAGTATTGTTATTGTCATTATTACATATATATATATATATATATATATTATTATTACAAATATATATATATTATTATTTATTTTTTTAATCGGCCGATTAATCGGTATCCGCATTTTTTTTGGTCCTCCAATAATAGGTATCGGCATTGAAAAAGCATAATCGGTCGACCTCTACAATAGATACCCATCATGTAAGTGGAGGAGCACAGAGAGAATTCTGGTTGTCCTGGCCTTCACAGCGGGACCTAGGTTCAGGAGTCTTTTCCTGCCAGGAGGAGCTCATATTCCAACCAAGCAGAAAATACTACTAGTGTTTAGGCTATAGACTGATGCTGTTATAGGATTGGGGCTATAGCCAGATGTACAGGGCTCTACAGTGCAACCATTCTTCTTGCATATGCGCCTAAATATTTAGCTGTGTGACCTGACATGTTAATTTTCCAACACCCGTGTGCCTACAAAAATTAAGGATTCTAGCTTTAATACAATATTTTTTTCCATTGTATGGCTACATTTTTCAACTTACAAGATCTTCAATTTCTTGGCAATTTCTGGAATGGAATAGCCTTCATTTCTCAGAAGAAGAATAGACTGTCGAGTTTCAGAAGAAAGAACTTTGTTTCTGACCATTTTGAGCCTGTAATCGAACCCACAAATACTGATGCTCCAGATACTCAACTAGTCCAAAGGCGGCCAGTTTAAATGCTTCATCAAATTAGCGTAACAGTTTTCAGCCATGCTAACATAATTGCAAAATGGTTTATAATGATCAATTAGCATTTTAAAATGATCAACTTGGATTAGCTAACAACATGCCATTGGAACACAGGAGTGGTGGTTGCTGATGACGGGCCTCTGTACACCTATGTAGATATTCCATTTTTAGAAAAAAATCAACAACAAATCAGCCGTTTACAGCTACAATAGTCATTTACAACATTAACAATGTCTACACTGTATTTCTGATTAATTTGATGTTATTTTAAGACCAAGAATTTGCTTTTCTTTCAAAAACAAGGACATTTCTAAGTGACTAAACTTTTGAACAATACTGTAATTGTCTACACCATCTTCGATTCACAGCGCCACAGTACCATTGACTATATTTGCCTACTCAATTATAAACCTGACAAATAAGACATCTGAATGAACTTCTTGTTAGTGTTAAATCATACTCATCTCTCTCCCTCTCAATGGTTGCCCTGTATCACCACGCAACAGAGAATGACGGGAAAATGAAAACATATTTCTAAATGCAGGTTTTTCATACAAATTAAGACTGAAAGAGCAAGAGGAAGCCAGACGTTGGCAGCCAAGGACCCTTGGACCACATCCCAAATGGCACCCTAGTTCCTATATAGTGCATTACTTTCGACCAGAGACAATGCCCCTGTAAGGAATATAGTGCCATTTGGGACACAGCCTTGTTGGCAGGCCTGGTCCCCTCTCATTGTTGGTGTTGTCCTTAGTATAGTTCTCACACATTCATTCACCTATGTTTGTGAAACATTTTTCATCAACTTATTTCAATTCAAGGCAACAAGCTAACGATATATCATAGAGAGCAAACACTGACAGTCCTCCAACCCAGTCAACGCATTAGTGGGGCAACCAATGGGAATAACAGTCATTTCAATAATGGGGCCACTTGACAAGATAATAGGCCTATGGCTTGACACTGCTAACACTGTTAGGGTTTCCACAAGCGTCAATGTAATACATCAAACACCTGTCATGGTGATATACAGGAGTTTTCTATCAACATGGAAAAAGCAATGCAATAAAAACACTATCCCAGAGTAACTTGTGGGTGTTTGTGGTCACCAAAAAAGGAGAGACTTTCCTGTGAGATGAGAACGCGGGGCAGCAGGTGGCTACCTGTAGTGGTTAGATCATTGGACTAGTAATGAAAGGTTGCTAGATCGAATCCCCGAGCTGACAAGGTAAAAATCTGTCGTTCTGCCCCTGAACAAGGCAGATTAACCCACTATTCTTAGGCCATCGTTGTAAATAATAATGTTATTTTTTTATTTCACCTTTATTTAACCAGGTTGGTCAGTTGAGAACAAGTTCTAATTTACAACTGTGACCTGGCCAAGATAAAGCAAAGCAGTGCGACAAACACAGTTACACATGGGATAAACAAACGTAGTCAATACCACAATAGAAACCTTCTTACTTCATTTGCACACACTGTATACAGAGTTAAGGCAATAAATAGGCCAACCATGGCGAAGTAATTACAATTTAGCAATTAACACTGGAATGATAGGTGTGCAGATGAGGATGTGCAAGTAGAAATAATTGTGTGCAAAAGAGTAGAAAAACAATCAAATATGGGATGAGGTAGGTAGTTGGGCTATTTACATATGGGCTGTGTACAGCTGCAGCGATCGGTAAACTGCTGACAGCTGATGCTTAAAGTTAGTGAGGGAGATATAAGTCTACAACTTCAGTGATTTTTGTAATTCGTTCCAATCATTGGCTCAGCAAAGAACTGGAAGGAAAGGCAGCCAAATGAGGTGTTGGATTTGAGGATGACCAGTGAAATATACCTGCTGGAGCGCATGCTACGGGTGGGTGTTGCTATGGTGACCAGTGAGCTGAGATAAGGCGGCACTTTAAAAAACTAAAGATGACCTGGAGCCAGTGGGTTTGGCGTCAAATATGTAGCGAGGACCAGCCAACGAGAGCGTACAGGTCGCAGTGGTAGGTAGTATATGGGGCTTTGGTGACAAAAACCAATGGCACTGTGATAGACAGCATCCAATTTGCTGAGTAGAGTGTTTGAGGCTATTTTGTAAATGACATCACCGAAGTCAAGGATCGGTAGGAGTCAGTTTTACGAGGGTGTGTTCGGTAGCATGAGAGAAGGAGGCTTTATTGCGAAATAGGAAGATTATTCTAGATTTCATTTTGGATTGGAGATGCTTAATATGAGTCTGGAAGGAGAGTTCAGTCTAGCCAGACACCTAGGTATTATAGTTGTCCACATATTCTAAGTCAGAACCGTCCAGAGTAGTGATGCTAGACGGGCAGGCGGGTGCGGGCAGCGATCGGTTGAAGAGTATGCATTTCATTTTACGAGCATTTAAGAGCAGTTAAGAGTCCACGGAAGGAGTGTGGCATTGAAGCTCGTCTGGAGGTTTGTTAAAACAGTGTCCAAAGGGCCAGTTTTCAGAATGGTGTCATCTACGTAGAGGTGGGATCAGAGAATCACCCGCAGCAAGAGTGACATCATTGATATATACAGACAAAAGAGTTGGCCCGAGAATTGAACCCTGTGGCACCCCCATAGAGACTGCCAGAGGTCTGGACAACAGGCCCTCCGATTTGACACACTTAACTCTGAGAAGTAGTTAGTGAACCAGGCGAGGCAGTCATTAGAGAAACCAAGGCTGTTAATTCTGCCGATAAGAATACGGTGATACAGAGTCGAAAGCCTTGGCCAGGTCGATAAAGACGGCTGCACAGTACTGTCTTTTATCGATGGCGGTTATGATATCGTTTAGGACCTTGAGTGTAGCTGAGGTGCACCCGTGCCCAGCTCTGAAAACCAGATTGCATAGCAGAGAAGGTATGGTAGGATTCGAAATGGTCGGTGAGCTGTTTGTTCACTTGGTTTTCGAAGACATTAGAAAGGCAGGGCAGGATGGATATAGGTCTAACAATTAACACTTAACTGACTTGCCTGGTTAAATAAAAATTTAATTAAATACTGCCACATTTTTTAGGTAACCACAAAGGTTACCAGATGGTGCAAAGAAGTGCAACATTGGAGGGACCGATAGAATATAATGCTGTTTCACATTAATGAAACAAAAATACTTTCACAACATCCTAGCGCCTGATCAATAACAGTGTACGTGGCTAATCTGTCACACAAAGTGTTTGTTTAAGCAATGCAATACAACCTAATGGATACAAAGTAGCAAGCCAAACTTAATGGAACGTAAAGTAGCTGTGGCGATTGTAATATTTTAGTTAGCAAGTTCTTCGCACATTACTAAACCTGGTAACAAACTCGAGATAGATTAAAACGTTCAATTACCTTACTGCACGGGACGCTATTTTAAAACAACTTTGACGTCCATAATTTTTTATGTGTAAGAAACTAACTAACATAACGTTTCTTCAAAGTGCTGGCAGCCCCCCCCCAAAAAAAGTGTCGTCCTCTTCTTTATTACATTTCCGATAGCTAGCAGTAGCCTGGGATAGTTGTAGGCTACCTATCAGATACTAGCACGCAAGCTAAATTAAGTTCATGCCAGCTCATTTCCATAGCCATGCTCAAAATAGTTGACATGAGTTCGTGTCCTACTCAGTTGAAAAGGTCTACCGAAGGTACTTGCATTGCCAGATAAATGTGTAGTTTTCTTCCAGTCAAAACAGGCTGCTTTGTAGCTAAAGTGTAGCAGATTGCTCGCTAAAAAGCTAACGTTAGCTAGCTCGCGAGCTAACATTTAGCCAAAGTAAATGATCTTACCTGTAACGTTATCAACATTCGCTCCAATTTGCACCAAGTAGTTTATAGTGTATTCCAGGGTGAAAAATCACTATAGAAACCTCGAATCTAACTTTAGACGTGGGTCCATTCCTATACTTTGAAATGTTACAGTCTTCAAGACTCGAACTAAACTTTTTTCTATTGTGTCTCCCTCCGCTTTTTTTCTTTGTACTCTTGCTTCCTTCGTTACGCCATGTTGTCTCTACTGTCAGCTTGCGCGCATGCTTGATGATGATGCGCAAAGGATATCCGCCCTCAGGCCGTGAGAAATAAATTGTTCCGCTATCCGGGGTCCTTGGGATGTCCTTAACATTTTTTATATTTTTTATTAAACTAGGTAAGTCAGTTAAGAACAAATTCTTATATACAATGACGGCCCACACTGGGCCAATTGTGTGCCGCCTCCCTATGGGACTCCCTATGGGACTCCCTATCCCGGCCGAAATCGAACCAGGGTCTGTAGTGACGCCTCTAGCACTGAGATGCAGTGCTTTAAACCACTGCGCCACTCGGGAGCCCCATTCTAACCCTAACCCATCGTTTAGCAAACTCGGTCCTCGTGACGTTTTTTTTTCCCCTAGCACTACGTAGCTGATTCAAATGATCAAAGGTTGATGATTACTTTATTATTTAAATCGGATGTGTAGTGCTAGGGCAAAAACCAAAACATGCACCCCTTAATGTGCAGGGCCGAATTTAGGAGAAACTGCCTTAACCCCCTACCAAAGTAGAGGGTGGTGCCTCTGGAATTTAAACACTTATGAGTGAGCAGATTGTACTCCTATTAGAGAGATTGTGAGAGAGATAGTTCCTCAATTCAGGGTTCTCTAATGTTGATTAGAGATTAACAATGTTTGCAATTCTGTGCCATGTCACTCAGCTGTGATTAAACAATTAACTGTCCATTTACCATAAACAATGTAAATGTGGTCTGGAAGTAATAAACATTAATACAATGGCATCAATACTAAAATAAGGCACATTCATTTAGCAATAACAAAACATGATATCCAAATCCAATGTTAAATCTAGAATTGGCTTCCTATTTCGCAACAAAGCATCCTTCACTCATGCTGCCAAACATACCCTCATAAAACTGACTATCCTAACGATCCTCGACGATGTCATTTACAAAAAAGCTTTCAATACCCTACTCAACAAATTGGATGCAGTCTATCACAGTGCAATCCGTTTTGTCACCAAGGCCCCATATACTACCCACCATTGCGACCTGTATGCTCTCGTTGGCTGGCCCTCGCTTCATACTCGTCGCCAAACCCACTGGCTCCATGTCATCTACAAGACCTTGCTAGGTAAAGTCCCCCCTTATCTCAGCTCGCTGGTCACCATAGCATCTCCCACCTGTAGCACACGCTCCAGCAGGTATATCTCTCTAGTCACCCCCAAAACCAATTCTTCCAACTCTCCTTCCAGTTCTCTGCTGCCAATGACTGGAACAAACTACAAAACTCTCTGAAACTGGAAACACTTATCTCCCTCACTAGCTTTAAGCACCAACTGTCAGAGCAGCTCACAGATTACTGCACCTGTACATAGCCCACCTATAATTTAGCCCAAACAACTACCTCTTTCCCTACTGTATTTATTTTGCTCCTTTGCACCCCATTATTTTTATTTCTACCCTGCACATTCTTCCACTCCAAATCTACCATTCCAGTATTTTACTTGCTATATTGTATTTACTTTGCCACCATGGCCTTTTTTT
This sequence comes from Oncorhynchus gorbuscha, assembly GCF_021184085.1. Classification (NCBI taxonomy): domain Eukaryota; kingdom Metazoa; phylum Chordata; class Actinopteri; order Salmoniformes; family Salmonidae; genus Oncorhynchus; species Oncorhynchus gorbuscha. Next base: position 83,170,178 of record NC_060188.1, on the reverse strand, counting down.
GCCTTTACCTCCCTTATCTCACCTCATTTGCTCATTTGCTCACAAACAATAGACTTGTTTATACTGTATTATTGACTGTTTGTTTTACTCCATGTGTAACTCTGTGTCGTTGTAAGTGTCGAACTGCTTTGCTTTATCTTGGCCAGGTCGCAATTGTAAATGAGAACTTGTTCTCAACTTGCCTACCTGGTTAAATAAAGGTGAAATAAAAATAAATAAATATACAGCTCTCATCTATAATAATTCAATAACTGAAACGAAAATACAAGTAGCTAGCAACATCAAACTAGCCAGCTAACAATGTTAGATAGCTAGCATAAAAAACGAGATACATAATGCTGTAATAATTACAAAAATATTCTTAAACAATTGACAACTTCATCAGTAAAACATGGGGAAAACAAATACCATACTTACAGTTCTGGTATTTACACAAAGTGATTAATACATTGGTTAGAAAGGAATAATGTCACAAAACTGAGATTTGTGTTCACAGCAGTAGGTGGCGAGCTGCACTTGGTAATGAACCTAACACTCCGCAAGCTTGTGATAGCTGTGACATCATCCCTGAGTTCTTAAAGGGACAGGCTTTCATAAGCAGCCTCCCCGAATGTCTGCTAAGACATTCTAACCAGAAGGAAAGTCTGTTATGGGTAGCAGGTACTTCTACGTCCTCATCAAGGATGGCTGGGAGCTGCACCAGCCAGGCTACTGGTTGTAGGTAAGTCCAACCCTTGACTTGAATAGCAGCAGTCCTAATGCGTCCATTAGCTCCAGGGTAAGTATGAGTCACCTTCCCAACAGGCCAGAGAGCTTGTGAGACCTGAGGGTCCACGATGAGAACCACTTGATCCACAATAAGTTCCTTTCCACCCATCCTCCACTTCTGTCTTTCCTGTAGACTTGGCAGGTAGTGACGGACAAGCTGGGACTAAAAGTGATGGGCAAATACTTGACTATGCCTCCAGCGCCGTTTTCCTAGGATTTTACTGGAGTCATACAAAGCCTGGGGAAGAGATGCGTTGTAGTGTCCAATGAGTAGGAAGTTTGGTGTGACGGGATCTGGGTCCACGACATCAGAGGAGATGTACCCGAGGGGTTTTGTGTTCAAGAGTCCCTCCACTTTCGTAAGTGTGGAGAGTGTGGACAGTGTGGAGCATAGTTTCAGCGACGGTCTGTTAGTTAAATATGACCTTGAGAGCAGTCTTCACTGCTCTGTCAGGCGCGTTTGGCGGGTTGAACCCGGAATGTTATCCTCTGTTTGGCCAACTGTTCCTTCAGGTGGGGAGGCCATGGCTTTGAAGGCCTATCGCGGTTATCGTTCTCCAACTATTGTCCAAAAGGAGCTTGAAAGGCTTCCCTCGACGCACAAAGAAGCATCTTAGAGACATCAGGAAGGCATCGGCATCCAGACTCTCCAGGAGGTCCAGGTGGATGCAGCGGCTGGTCTTGCATTTGTAGACTACTCCCCATCTCTTTTTGTTGCGATGTCCGATTTTTATGTTGAATGATCTGAAACAATCCACTACGGTAGAGTAGAAGGGTGGTTTGTACAGTCACAGAAGAGCAGGAAGAAAGTCTGCCATCTTAGGAACTTCAGGTTTGGCTCAACATGTTTGGCATTGAAAACAGGTGTGCTGAAAATTCCAGATGGCCTCCCTTCCACGCAGAATCCAGTATCTACGATGCAGTTCTGACAGAACCCTCACTGGACCGGGATGAAGGAGAGTCTCGTCGAAATCTTGAATGAGCAGCTTGGTCAGCGGATGATGTGGAAGGTGCATAGCAAGGTGCACAGCATCCATCTCCAGGTGCTCTGCTCTGCACAGTCTACTGCCAACTATGAGGAGTCCTGAATCGTACTCAGGAAACAAGGGACCCAGAAGACTGTTAGAAGGTATAGACCTAAGGGCACTGACCTCTTCAGGAAACAATTCCATCTGAGCTTGCTTCAGGATGAGATTCTCTGCGGCTATGTATTCTGCTGCTTCACTGGGGGAAATAGAGAGTGGATCGGCCACCCCATATTTAATTTTACCTTTATTTATATAGGGATCTAGTTGTTCTAGTTGGGATCTAGAGTGAGTTCTGCTTGGAGGAAGCTGGCCAGCTGAGCTCTCGTGAGTGTGGCACACCGCTTCAAGCGTGGCATCGACAGCTGCTTCTTTGGCACAATGCAAGACCCGGCCAGAACGAAGGAGATGTGTACCTGCTTCTGGTCATCCACAGTCCGCATGTAGGCAACAGAGCCATATGCTCTCTCTGACCCATCACAGAATATGTAGAGGTCTCTGGTCGACTTTTGTGTGTCAGCATATTGTGGTGCATAACTTCTGGGGAGTTCCATCTGCATCAGGTCAGGAATCTCTTGTTCCCAGCCAAGCCATCTGTCCAGCAGACTCTAAGGCTGAATGGGGTTGTCCCAACCTATCTCTTCTTTCCACAGGTCATGGACTAGTACCTTTGCTCGGGCTGCGAAAGGCACAATGTAGCCTAGCAGGTCGTATTGACAGGTGAGCACACTGTAGATATTCCTCATTGTAGGTTCGGAGAGCTCAACAGTGCAGTGCTTGTAGCCCAAGGAGTACGGTGCTTGCTGGTCTTGTTTGGATAGTCACCAGCTTCTCACTCACATAAGAAAAGGTGTCGATCAGCCAAAGTTGCTCCAACTTTATGAAGAGCTTGGCGGAAGGAGAAATGTTAGTAGTGAGCAGGCACTGTTGTACAGCTGGTGCTGTGTGACAAAGGAATTTCACGACCTTCATTAATTTCGCCAATCGGTTAGGTCTGTTCAGGTACACCTTGGCCGACGGGGCACTCACCATCCATGCCAGGTGTCGGAGAAGGTCTTGGTTGGTGCCATCTGTCCCAGATATGGTGATGCTGGATTGGGATAGGGTATGCCTAAGCCTGGATGGAAGCCTGGTGCTGCTGGAGTTGGATAAAGCATGCGTTGTCCAGGTGGTAAGTAGGGTTCACCTGGAAAAGGGTACGGTGTAAATCCTGGAACAGGAGTTGCTGATGCTGGTCTGGGGTATGGAACTGCAGGTACTGGTCCAGGGCAGGTGCTGGTCCAGGGTATGGAAGTATGGGCGCTGGAGCAGGGCGTGGAACCGTGGACGCTGGAGCAGGGTGTGGAACTACGTGAGCTGGGTGATGAGTACCTCAGGTAAGCAGGGAGAAGAGGATTTGAGTCTTCATAGGCTCTGCCTCTTTCTCCTAGGTTGTGGTGGTGTGGCTGTGTCGGTAGGACAGACACAAAGCTGTCACATAATTCATCAGACAGTGCTGGTGAAAGGCACCTCTGCTCTGGCTGAGTCATCTGGGTTCTGGCTGCATCAACACCTTCATCTTTTACTTTAAGACAGCATGTGATAAGCTTTGCTAGCTCTAGATCATTAGCTACCTTCTGTAGATGCCGCTGCCTGTTCAGTTGTGTAGGTATTGCTTCTTGGGCCTGGTGAGCTTCCTCCTGTCGACGGTGAGCTTCTTCCTGTTGCTGCTGAGCCTCTCTGACTTCAATTAGGCGTTGACACTCTGTTGACATTGTGATCTTGCTCTAGCTGATGTTGTAGGTCATTGAACTCTGTGAGCTTCATTCTTTCCTCCAACATCACCGCTTGGAAGTCTGATAGATCTGGGAAGCGGCTCATCGATGAGTGGGCACTACATCTGTAGCTGGTAGCTCTCCTCTGATCGGATGTCTGCTCGACTTCTCCTTCGTCCTAATGAGGGGGTGCTTGAGTTGCGGCTAGGCATTGTTCCTGGTGAGGGAGATATTAAACAGCAAAATCACCCAGGTGAGCTGTGGGGATGTCTCTCTCTGTGAATGGGGCCTTGTGGATGGGTCAGGTGTGTCTGTATGTGTTGGATCCATATCTTCGGGTTGTTTACTCAATCCGACTGTGAAGGATCATGAAGTGGAGGGCGGTGCCTCTGGAATTTAAACACTGATTGAGTAGGTGAAGTTATGGAGATTGAACTCCTATTAGAGAGATGGTGAGAGAGACAGTTCCTCAGTTCAGGGTTCTTTAATGTTGATTGGAAATTAATAATGTTTGCAAATCTGTGCCATTTCACTAAGCTTTGATTATCCAATTAACTGTCAATTTATCATTGCAAGATGTGGTCTGGAAATAATTAACATGAATACAATGGCGTTAATACTAAGATAAGGCGCATCTTTTTCCCAACGCAGTTAAGCCAAAACCTCACCCCGTTATTCAGAGGGGCGTTCTATTACGGTCCCATTGGCTAGCTAGCTTTGTCTCACTCACAGGCGATCAGTTCAGAGACAGTGACCCCCCAAGGTAAGGATAGAGAGTGCAATTTAACAATTAGTTGCCTACCGTAAAGCAGGCCTATTATTGTCATGTTTGATAACATTTGCCCGTATATTTATTTTCAGAGTTTTAATGAGTTGTAAAAATGTCTCAGAACTCTGTTGAATTCCCTCAATTGAAGGTCAGCTAAGTTAACCTAGGCTACTTAACGTTACTAGCTCAGTATTTGAAGTTGTTATATTATCATTACTAGTATATTATCAGGTAAAAGCATATGCTTATTATTCATAATTTCTCAAATATGTATTAGCTAATCATTCAGTCGAATATGCCATGCTACAGCCATTGAATCTGTCTTTGAGCGTTAAGGGACGTTAATGGTTAGCTCGGTCCACGGCATTATGTCATTATATTTTTCAATCTTGAAATTCATGGGAAAGTGTTATTAATCAGTGACTGAAATTTTGCGCTACGTGGCATTCACTTCCGGACTTGGAGAGCACTCAAAGCGTTGTAGAACCGCCTCTCTGAATAATTTGGCTTAACTGTGTTGAGAAAAAGAAAGACGCAGATAAGGCACATATTAATTTAGCAATAACAAAACATGATATACAGAGCTCATCTATTATAATAATCCAATAACTGAAATTAAAATACAAGTAGCTAGCAACATCAAACTAGCCAGCTAACAATGACAGGCTGAAATGTAGCTAACAATGTTAGATAGCTAGCATAAAAAACGAGATACATAATACTGTAATGACATAAATATTCTTTAAACTTTTGACAACTTCGTCAGTAAAACATGGGGAAAACAAGTACCTTACTTAGTATTTACGCACAGTGATTCATAAATTGGTTAGAAAGGAATAGTGTCCAAAAACTGAGATTTGTGTTTCAGATGGTAGGTGTTTTTTGTACTTTTTATTTTATTTTAATTTTTGTATTATTCATAATACAAAAATCAACTTACATTGCTACATCAAACATGTCTAACAAAACAAAACAAGAAAATACGCAAACATACAAAAAATATAAATAAAACAATTTTTTAAAATTACAAATATTTTTTTGTGCAATTGAATTCACTCTGAGAAAATACAATTATAATGATTCAGGAAGATGTTATCCTTGTTGTTATTTACTAGGGATAATGTCTTAACAAGATAATTAAATTCAATCAAAAATATGTGTAATATTGGTATAGAATTTTTGAATTTTTGTTTGTGTATAAAGTATTTGGCAACAACAATTTAAAAAATCACAATAATTTCAATGGTCTTGTTATCATTGCAATAGTAACATATTTGTAACGGCGTTCGTCAGTTGAAGGAGAAGCGGACCAAAATGCAGCGTGGTGGTTCTTTAATAAAGAATCGACGATACATGAAATAACTATAAATAGTACAAAACAACAAACGGAACGCGAAAACCTATTACAGCCTATCTGGTGAACACTACATAGAGACAGGAACAATCACCCACAAAATACACAGTGAAACCCAGGCTACCTAAATATGTTTCCCAATCAGAGACAACGAGAATCACCTGACTCTGATTGAGAACCGCCTCAGGCAGCCAAGCCTATGCTAGACACACCCCTAATCAGCCACAATCCCAATGCCTACAAAAAAAACAATATGACAACACAATAAACCCATGTCACACCCTGGCCTGAACAAATAATTAAAGAAAACACAAAATACTAAGACCAAGGCGTGACAGAACCCCCCCCTAAGGTGCGGACTCCCGGACGCACCTCAAAACCATAGGGAGGGTCTGGGTGGGCGTCTGTCCATGGTGGCGGCTCCGGCTCGGGACGTGGATCCCACTCCATTAATGTCATAGTTCTTCCCCTTCGCGTCCTGGGATAGTCCACCCTCACCGCCGACCATGGCCTAGTAGTCCTCACCCAGAACCCCACTGGAATGAGGGGCAGCTCGTGACTGAGGGGCAGCTCGGGACTGAGGGGCAGCTCGGGACTGAGTCAGCTTGGGACTGAGGGGTAGCTCGGGACTGAGGGGAAGCTCGGGGCTGAGGGGAAGCTCGGGGCTGAGGGGAAGCTCAGCACTGAGGGGCAGCTCAGCACTGAGGGGAAGCCCAGCACTGTGGGAAAGCCCAGCAATGAGGGAAAGCCTAGCAATGAGGGAAAGCCCAGCACTGAGAGAAAGCTCAGCACTGAGAGGAAGCTCAGGCAGTTAGTTGGCTCCGGCAGATCCTAGCTGGCTGGCGGATCTGGAAGAATCTGGTTGACTGGCAGATCTGGAAGATCATGGCTGACTGGCGGATCTTGCTGCTCCGGCTGCTCCATGCAGATTGGCAGCTCCATGCAGATTGGCAGCTCTGGCAGCTCCATGCAGGCTGACAGCTCTGGCTGCTCCATGCAGGCTTGACAGCTCTGGCTGCTCCATGCAGGCTGACAGCTCTGGCTGCTCCATGCAGGCTGACAGCTCTGGCTGCTCCATGCAGGCTGACAGCTCTGGCTGCTCCATGCAGACTGACAGCTCTGGCTGCTCCATGCAGGCTGACAGCTCTGGCTGCTCCATGCAGACTGACAGCTCTGGCTGCTCCATGCAGACTGGCAGCTCTGGCTGCTCCATGCAGACTGGCAGCTCAGGCTGCGCTGAACAGGCAGGAGGCTCCGGCAGCGCTGTAGAGGAGGAAGACTCTGGAAGCGCTGAACAGGCGGGAGACTCCGACAGCGCAGGAGAGGAGGAAAACGCTGGCTGCGCTGAACAGGCGGGAGGCTCCGACAGCGCTAGAGAGAAGGATGGCTCTGGCTGTGCTGAACAGGCGAGGTGCACTGAAGGCCTGGTGCGTGGTGCTGGAATTGGTGGTACTGGATCGAGGACACGCACAGGAAGCCTGGTGCGGGGAGCTGCCACCGGAGGACTGGTGTGTGAAGGTGGCACAGGATGACCGGACCGTGAAGGTGTACTGGAGAGCCTGAGAGCAGGGCTGGCACAGGACGTGCGAGGCTAGATAGGTACACAGGAGGCCTAGTGCGTGAGGCTGGCACAATTTTCACCAGCCGACTAACACGCACCTCAGGACGAGTATGGAGCGCTGACCCAGGTGCCATTAAATCCCCGACATGCTCCGTCGGACAAATATCGTACCGATAGCACCATACTAGCAACTCCCTCATTACTCTCTCCTCCACTTTCCCCATTAACTCCTTCACAGTCTCTGCTTTGCTCACCTCTAACACCGGCTCTGGTTCTGTAAGTTGGTTTTATGAATGAAGAATTTGTCTTATATATTTATTACAACAAGATTTCTCAAGTAAGCCCACGCCTTCCAATCTGAGTTCTGGATAAATGTTGTAATCATTACCAAAGCTAAGATGAATTTTCATTAGTGTAGTTAGACCACTGAGAACGGCTTTGATCACAGAAATAAACTCTCTGAAAAGTATTGGAAACTCTTCCAATGGTATAAATTGTTCATATGTGAGACTATTACCCTTGTTGTTGAAGACATCAAGAACAAAGTCAATATTCATTTCATGCCAGCTGGGGTAGAACAATTACTTATTCCTTACAGTTATTTCTGAATTATTCCACAAAAAAGCTTTATGTGGGGAAATTTATGTAGGGAACATATTTTCCAGGCCATTAAAGCTTGTTGGTGAAACCTAGCCAATGTATCAGGTAATCTTTCAGGAATATACTTACATTTCAGTAAAAATTGAAGACCTCCCAACTTATTAAATACATTATTTGGAATGAAATACCATATTGAATCAGTATTGATCAAACATCTTTTCAACCAGTTGATCTTGAAAATGTTATTTATGTCAACAAAATACAACACTTCTAGACCGCCTTTGGCTCTTATATTAGAAAGGACTGACTTTTTTAGTTTGTGAGACTTCATTTTCCAGATGAAGTCAAGAAAGTACTTATTGATCTCTTTACAAGTATCAGGATTTACACATAAAGATAATGAGGGGCACACAAAACGAGACAGTCCCTCTGCCTTGGACAGAAGTACTCTCCCAAGTATAGAAAGATCTCTTTGTAGCCAATTATTATATACACTGCTCAAAAAAATAAAGGGAACACTTAAACAACACAATGTAACTCCAAGTCAATCACACTTCTGTGAAATCAAACTGTCCACTTATGAAGCAACACTGATTGACAATACATTTCACATGCTGTTGTGCAAATGGAATAGACAACAGGTGGAAATTATAGGCAATTAGCAAGACACCCCAAATAAAGGAGTGGTTCTGCAGGTGGTGACCACAGACCACTTCTCAGTTCCTATGCTTCCTGGCTGATGTTTTGGTCACTTTTGAATGCTGGCGGTGCTTTCACTCCAGTGGTAGCATAAGACGGAGTCTACAACCCACACAAGTGGCTCAGGTAGTGCAGCTCATCCAGGATGGACCATCAATGCGAGCTGATGCAAGACGATTTGCTGTGTCTGTCAGCGTAGTGTCCAGAGCATGGAGGCACTACCAGAAGACAGGCCGGTACATCAGGAGACGTGGAGGAGGCCGTGGGAGGGCAACAACCCAGCAGCAGGACCGCTACCTCCGCCTTTGTGCAAGGAGGAGCAGGAGGAGCACTGCCAGAGCCCTGCAAAATGACCTCCAGCAGGCCACAAATGTGCATGTGTCTGCTCAAACAGTCAGAAACAGACTCCATGAGGGTGGTGGGAGGGCCTGACGTCCACAGGTGGGGTTTGTGCTTACAGCCCAACACCGTGCAGGACGTTTGGCATTTGCCAGAGAACACTAAGATTGGCAAATTCGTCACTGGCGCCCTGTGCTCTTCACAGATGAAAGCAGGTTCACACTGAGCACATGACAGACTTGACAGAGTCTGGAGACGCCGTGGAGAACGTTCTGCTGCCTGCAACATTCTCCAGAATGACCGGTTAGGCGGTGGGTCATTCAGAATGTAGGGCGGCATTTCTTTGGGGGGCCGCACAGCCCTCCATGTTCTCGACAGAGGTAGCCTGAATGCCATTAGGTATCGAGATGAGATCCTCAGACCCCTTGTGAGACCATATGCTGGTGCGGTTGGCCCTGGGTTCCTCCTAATGCAAGAGAATGCTAGACCTCATGTGCCTGGAATGTGTCAGCAGTTCCTGCAAGAGGAAGGCATTGATGCTATGGACTGGCCCGCCCATTCCTCAGACCTGAATCCAATTGAGCACATCTGGAACATCATGTCTCGCTCCATCCACCACGTAGCACCACAGACTGTCCAGGAGTTGGCGGATACTTTAGTCCAGGTCTGGGAGGAGATCTGGGCATGCTGGGCATGCTGGGCATGCTCCTGCCACCTCATCAGGAGCATGCCCAGGCGTTGTAGGGAGGTCATACAGTCACGTGGAGGCCACACACACTACTGAGCCTCATTTTGACTTGTTTTAAGGACATTACATCAAGGTTGGATCAGCCTGTGGTGTGGTTTTCCACTTTAATTTTGAGTGTGACTCCAAATCCAGACCTCCATGGGTTGATAAATTTGATTTCCATTGATAATTTTTGTGTGATTTTGTTGTCAACACATTCAACTATGTAAAGAAAAAAGTATTTAATAAGAATATTTCATTCATTCAGATCTAGGATGTGTTATTTTAGTGTTCCCTTTATTTTTTTGAGCAGTGTATATTTTTGGTTTTCTTAATTTTAGAAGAGAGATTCAAATGTTGTCTGACTGAGTGTTTTTTTGACACAAGTATTCCTAAATATTTAACACAGTCGTTTACAGGAATATTTTCTATTTCATCAGAGTCAAATAAACATAAGATTTCACATTTAGAAACATTCAGTTTTAAACCTGATGCAATAGAAAATGCAGTTATGGAATTAAGGGCATGGGCGATCTTCATCACATGACACTCATAGGACTTCATAAAGTTCATATACAAAAATCTCAGCATACATTGACGCGTTATGTTCAGTAGTTACAAAAACATCTGGTGATTTTGCAGAGAGCCACATCAATTTACAGAAATACTCATTATAATTGTTGATGAAAATACAAGTGTTATACATGGAACTTTAGATACACTTCTCCTTAATGCAACCGCTGTGTCAGATTTCAAAAAAGCTTTACGGAAAAAGCAAACCATGCAATAATCTGAGTACGGCGCTCAGAGACCAAAAAAGCGAAAAATATAGCCACCATATTTTGCAGTCAACAGAAGTCAGAAATAGCATTATAAGTATTCACTTACCTTTGATGATATTCATCAGAATGCACTCGACAGGAATCCCAGTTCCACAATAAATGTTTGTTTTGCTCGATAATGTCCATCATTTATGTCCAAATAGCTACTTTTGTTTGCGCAATTTGTAAACACTCCAAACTCACGAAGCGTGTTCACTGGAGCAGACAAAATGTTAAGAAGTTCCATTACAGTCCGTAGAAACATGTCAAACGATGTATAGAATCAATCTTAAAGATGTTTTTAACATAAATCTTCAATAATATTCCAACCGGAGAATTCCTTTGTCTGTAGAATTGCGATGGAACAGAGCTCGCGCTCACGTGAACGAGCGTCACGAGCTCAAGGCATTCTGGCAGACCTCTGACTCATTTCCCTCTCATTCGGCCTCACTTCTCAGTAGAAGCATCAAACAAGGTTCTAAAGACTGTTGATATCTAGTGCAAGCCTTAGGAAGTGCAATATGATCAACATCCCACTGTATTTCCAATAGGGAATGAGTTGAAAAACGACCATCCTCAGATTTCCCACTTCCTGGTTGGATTATTTCTCAGGTTTTTGCCTGCCATATGAGTTCTGTTATACTTACAGACATAATTCAAACAGTTTTAGAAACTTCAGAGTGTTTTCTATACAAATATGCTAATAATATGCATATATTAGCAACTGGGACTGAGTAGCAGGCAGTTTACTCTGGGAACCTTATTCATCCAAGGTACTCAATACTGCCCCCAGCCATAAGAAGTTTTAAGAAAAGAGTAGTATCATCAGCCTGTTGGGAAATGTTGATTTCTTTGTTAAATATGGTTAAGCGACACAAATTTGCATTATTCAGAATATCTAGAATTAAAAGTTCCACAACCAAGATTAATAAAAATGGCAAAATTGGGCATCCCTGTCTAACACTTCTGTTGATACGGATTATTTTGGATCTATTAAGGTTTAGTAACACAGAACTATTTATATCTTTGTAAAACATGCAAATTACTTTTCACAGAATCCAAAACATTTAAGAGACTTTACAGAAGTTCAAAAATATGACAACCGCACCTGAGTCAATTGCATCTGAATAATCTATAAGGTCCAAGACTAAACGAATGTTAGAGTTTATGTGATGGCCCTTCATAAATCCTGTTTGAGTCTCATTTATAATGGAATATATTCCTTTCTTTAATCTTTTGGCATAAACCAGAGCAATCAATTTGTAATCAATATTTAATAGAGTAATTGGTCTCCAATTGTCAATGAGACAAGGGTCTTTATCGGGCTTCGGAATCAATGAAATAAGGCCCTGTTTCATAGTGGAGAGCATTTCCCCATTTTTTTATGCAATCTTGAAACATATTAAAAATTGGGTCTTCTAGTATCTCCCAAAACTGTCTATAGAATTCAACTGACAGGTCATCAGGGCCAGGTGAATTCATCTGTCAGGCCATCAGGGCCAGGTGATTTCATCTGTCAGGCCATCAGAGCCAGGTGATTTCATCTGTCAGGTCATCAGGGCTAGGTGAATTCCCTTTTTTTCATTGAATTCAGAGCCTCTCTAATTTCTTCAATTGACACAGGTGAATCGCAAACTGAGTGGAAATCATCCTCAATTACAGGGACATAATTATGAATGTGGCAAATGTAGCTTTCACAACCATCTTCCTGAAATTGAGAGCTGTAAAGGTTTTCATAAAAGGAATTGACAAATGATGATATTGTAATGGGATCTTTGCATAAAACATCGTTAATTTTCAGTGCAGTTATAGATTTTCTTTTGTAGTTTCTCTTTTCAAGTGCAAAAAAGTAACTAGTGTTTCTTTCCCCCTCCTCAATCCATTTTGCTCTTGACCTTACAAAGGCACCCGTTGCCAGATCCGTGTAAAGCTGTTCTAATTCTAGTTGTAAAGACTTGAATACAGACTCCTGTTCTTCAGATAGATTATCTGTATTTAGAAAACTGTCAAGCTTGCTCATCATCTCTTTTTCTCTAAGGTTCTTTAAGTGCATCAGCTCTTTGGTGCGTTTAATGGCTACCACTCTGACTTTATTTTTGAAAAATTCCCATCTACTTCCATGACCCAAGTCTTTTCTTGCAAAAATATCTTTAGCTAATGAACTGAAGACTTTGCAAGTGTGCAATAGCTATGATGTCATCCCTGAGTTCTTAAAGGGACAGGCTCTCTTACAGCTACCCTAACATTAGCAATTTTAAATGTCTACTTCAATGGGGTGATGTCAGAGTGGGACGTCCCAAGGATTCCAAATATTAAGGACAGAGAAAGAAAACAAAATATGAGTTACTTTTTAAAACAGATTCAACACTGTTTGAAATGTTCCTGTCAGTCAATCAATCAAATATATTTTTTTTTACAAGGCCCTTTTTACATCTGTAGATGTCACTGAGTGCTTATACAGAAATCCAGCCTAAAACTTCAAACGGCAAGCAATGCAGATGTAGAAGCGTGGTGGCTAGGAAACAATCCCTAGAAAGGCAGGAACCTAGGAACAAACCTCTATCTGTGTGTAGCCTACCAGCCTACTCTATGGGAGGTCTCATACCCTATACCCTATACCCTACTGACCCACTTTCCTCAGCGACAGTCATTTGTAGGCTTAATTTGTTAGATTTTTTTCCTGTCTATCTGATATCTGTGTTTGGGGGGCATATAACTAGAATCCTATTTCTATGTGTAGCCTAGCCTATGCCAGCCTGCTTATGGAAAGTTGATTAGCCTTCTGACCCACTTTTCCTACAGTAGACATACGTATCCCACCTTTAACTGGCAATTACACCTTATTCATTTATGTATTGACAGGCTATAACACACAGGCGTAGGCTTCACATACATAAGTCCATATAGACATATATTGGGCTACTCTTATCTGCAAACAGAGGAAATAAGGTCATCATGTGCATTCCACACAGACCAACATAACATAAGAACAATAGTTGAGTATTGGTTGAACTGAATTGATTATTGTAATGGATGATAACTTTTTAGTTTCCCACCTGTTTTTTTTTTCTGGGGAGACATTGGCAAAGACCGACCACCAGTACAAAGCAAGGTAGCACTTATAGCTCTAAAAATATGTGAGCACAAATCAACTGAAAATATCCGGTAGCCTATCTACTGTAGCCTACAGTGGGTTTTAAAATAGGTATTTTGAAATTATGTACAGGCATACCACTGTCCACACATACACAGAAAGAGAGAGAGAGAGCGAGAGCGCGACCACTGCAAATCCCCGACAGGTGGCATAATTGTATCATCTATGAATGCATTTTGGCTGTATGGCTTCAATGGGTGGAAAGTCCAGAGGGGCGGAGTCATTTATGTCAGAGAGCTTTGTCTTGAGAGATGGTCACCGCTCCTTAGCAACCGACTGCCTGAAATGCTGAAGAGTGGCGAGTTTTTGGCTCATTTTTCTAAGCCGACAAGTGCAGGTTACGCCTCTACCTTCACGTTTAGTATTGCTGGATATAAACCAAATTAAAACGAAAGACTTGGATATCAAAAGCAGATCACTTTTAAAGGAATTCATATTTTTCTTGGACATCCCTTAACATTGGACCTGGGTGACACTGAAGAGCGCAGAACCCATGTGTTTATTGGATTTACAAGACAAGGAAGGAGCGCTTGCGGTTTGGATTCAATTTGAAATTTGAAGGCTGATTTGTTGAAAGACCGACCTACAATTCAAAACAAAAGTTTCGTGAATATTTGGGAGAGAGCATAAAGGTGTGTAGCCTATTGAGACCCTTACAACTACAATGTTATTATAAGCATTTGTTTACAGTATTGTGACTATTTTATAAAAGCTTCTTTAATCCTTGTTTTAGCAGGTGCAGTTTCGTTACAATGCATTAATGGCAATTGATAATTCAATAATAATTTAAATGGTTGTGTATTTTCTTTTGCAGATCAGTGATAATCACAAAAGGATTGGCGAAGGAGTGGTCTAATTGAAGAAAACCCCCTGATGAATTAGACTTTTATTTACTCCCAACATTAGTACATCATTTCTTATGAACAAGCACTCCTTTATCATTGAACTGTCAGAAGTCAGCTAAATCAGTGCTCTCCTTGTATACCCTCAAAAGAAAAGACATGAGTTGCTTCTGCACTGCTCAGGAGGAGTTTTATTGTGAAGTTCTACTGTTGGATGAAACCAAATTGACGTTAACTACTCAACAACAAGGAATAAAGGTAAGAGACGATCCCTTTACACGTCCTCACCTGTCTGTCAGGTGAGGCGGTTGACAGGTAGCCTTGCTTTAATGGGGGGTCTGTCATCACCGTGCGCGCGATGAGGCTTGCCAAGAATCTGTGCTGCTACTTTGACTTATGCATGCGGTTGTTGGAGTCTGTATTTTTGACTCACTTCTACTCAACGTTTGAGATGGCGTTTGAAAGCCCAACGCGGCAGGTTGCCGGCCATATAGGCTATGTATGTTGTCTTTTGAGGCGACATTATTACGAAAGAAAGTGTCCTACCAGAGCCATTAAAGTAGCCTGTAGTCTTACTGTAATTTGCTGTGAACTCTCTGACTCCGTGAAACAAAATACAGGACCCAAGGGCTGTAAAGAAACATGACTTGGCTATTGAAGTGGCTTTGATAGTCTCCATGACATATTTCTGGTTGTGAATTACATCTGAAATGATACTATAGGTGATTTTCATCCTAACAAAAGTATAAGAATGACATCATTGGATGCCTGAAACTGGATGAGAACCAACCAGGGACAGTTCTTGTTTAACTTGGTCATGTGTCTGTACAGTATTTGATTTATAGCAGCCTACTGTACATGCCACAGTTTCTCAGTACATTAATGCTCCTTTTAATCCTCATAATGTTATATTAACAGATGGTATGTTAATTCCATCAGTCTGCTACCACACACAGTCAAATACTGCATCGAGAAAGAAAAACTCAGAGCATGCCTTCATGATGATAGCGACACTGGTGCAATACTGGTGCAACTTAACTTCAGTTTCACTAAAGTCTTTTAGGAGAGCAAACTGTCTGCCAATCTACCAGGGTTCTAAACGTCAAACACAACCACTCCATGACTGCTAATCAAAGACTGTCATGTTGCTATTGGTTTTTATGATCAATTTTTCTCTTGACTAGAGAATCCCAACTCACATGGCCAGACTGGGAGCATTACAAGCTACGAATATGGGTTTAGTTTATGGGTCGGCTATAATCTCTGAAGAAACTCAGGTCTGGCTGCATGTCGGAAGGCCTGAGGCAGACAGGGATGTAGTAATGCATGATGACTGCTAGGGCTAAACAGCATCTGGTTGCTTTGCCTCGCCTTGCCCTCTGACACTCTCCTGTCTTGTCTTTACTCTCCGTGTGTGTTCCACTAGTCCATTGGAGAGATCAGGTTACTCGTCCTCTTTTAATTGTTAATGTGAGAGGCTGAGCATGAGCGGGTGGGCTCATTGGCAGCCATGGTGCAGTATCAGGTCTAATACACAGTATCAGGTCTAATACACAGTATCAGGTCTAATACACAGTATCAGGTCTAATACACAGTATCAGGTCTAATACACAGTATCAGGTCTAATACACAGTATCAGCTGTATATTATGCACTTATATGTAAGGCAGAGCAATATGTATAGGCTGCATATTCTCTGTGTATGGCTCTGGTGTAAGGCTGTTGTGGGGAGGTTTCGAATGAATGCATTCTCACTGTACTGATTCAGCAGAGTAGGATTATAATCCTGGTTTAGTCAGTGGTTGGATTAGCTCACAGCAGTGGAGTTTACCTCTGGGTTGGTCCCATGGATGTTACTAGCTACATTCAGATAATAATGTATTGGGCTCTAGGATAGTTGGTTCTCACCAACTTTTTTTTATTACACACAAATATGTGTTATAAACAAGTGACAGACTCTTGAAGTGAAAGTGGATCTAATCCTATTGATACTGCTCTCTGTTGCTGTCGAAGATTAGCTTAACCTTCAGCAGTGTGGCGTGACATATTTTCCTTGCCCCTGCACCTAGTGACACTACTGCTACTGAAAACCACATGAATGAGAGACCAAACAGAGACAATGAAATGGTTTGAGTTAAAAGGCTTTGGGCCAAAAGAAAGAGATGGAATGCGGGGCTGAACAAAGCGTGCATTCGGGTAACACATTCTTTTTCCCGGAGTGTCGATCACAGAGTGAGGCACTCGGTCTGTCAGTCAGATTTCTTATTTTTCTCTTCCTCTCAGACAACGAGCCCAACTAACTAACTAACTAACCAATCAAACAACCAGCGTGCTGGTTAGTTGACCTCCACACGCATGTCCCAAAAGGTGTTGAACACACGCGTGTCCCCAAGGGGTTGACCTCCACACGTGTGTCCCAAAAGGTGTTGACCACCCGTGTGTCCCCAAGGGGTTGACCTCCACACGCGTGTCCCCAAGGGGTTGCGCAACACCACTCCAGCTTTCATACTGGTGTCCTGACACCCGCCTCGAGACCTTTTTATTTGATGCTTTTTATTTTATTTTAGACTTGAAAGGGTTCAAAATATGAACAGAAGTTAGGTCCTTGATTTACTGCTGGTGCTGTGCAATGATAGATTGATATTATTCATTATTTCATATGTTTGTCAAAGCTTTTATGCTTGGCTGCTGGGAACACATACAGTAAGAGTCTGAGGTGAGCTGAGATAAACCCAGAGTCTGTGCCGTAGCTGTATTGCAGTGAGCAGCACTGAGCCTCTTAC
Source organism: Oncorhynchus gorbuscha (assembly GCF_021184085.1). Classification (NCBI taxonomy): domain Eukaryota; kingdom Metazoa; phylum Chordata; class Actinopteri; order Salmoniformes; family Salmonidae; genus Oncorhynchus; species Oncorhynchus gorbuscha. The sequence continues at coordinate 83,152,983 of NC_060188.1, read as the reverse complement.
ACAAAGGCTTCATTGATTATGGCCTGTGGGCTGTGTTCGATTTAGTGAGGTACAGATCTGCTCACGTGTTGCTACCACATCAAACCAGTGCAGAACAATCGCAAAGACAGCGGCTGCTGACCCTCAAGACCCATCTGTTTTCTGTGGCCTTGGATAGAGAGGCACTGGCCTCTTAGCTTTCTGGATAATAATTAACAAAAACAATGCTGCTTTTTGGGAGCAGCTAGCCACAGCTGCTTCCTTCCTTGTCGCCATGTCTTTGTTCTCCAACTTCCACTAAATACAATGAGCATGGTGTTTTTTTGTACGACGGACACCTCCTAAGGCTGTCACAAAGAATAGGCATCATTTCATGCCGGTGTCAGGAGAGCAGGGCTCTATAGTGTGACCATTTTACTCGCATATGCATCTAACTGTTTTGCTGTGCGACCTGGAATTATAATTTAGGAGCACCAGTGCGCCTAGAAAACAATTGCCCAGAAGATAATGGTTGCAATGATTACTTCACTGTACTGCAGCCCCTGAGTACCATGGAGAATACACTGAGCGCAGATTCATGACTGTTTCATCATTACTATAAAGAATACTTCAAATATTTGTAATTGTGCTCCTACATTTTTCAACTTGTGCTCCTTGTAAAAAAGGTCACCGTAGAGCCCTGTACAGGAGAGGCAGACTGCGTACACCAGGAGAATGATGCATGTCTGGGACAGACATTCATAGGCTTGGCTTAAGGCAACGTTTTGACATTTTGTAATTAAGAATACATAGTTTGCTGTTTGGGGTTTTAGGCTGGGTTTCTGTACAGCACTTTGAGATATCAGCTGATGTACGAAGGGCTATATAAATAAATTTGATTTGATTTGATTTGACATAGAAATTCCTGCGTGTAGGTAATCTGTCAATTCCATTGTGTCTTTAGAGATCTAGATTGGTATTTGGGATTTAGGGAAGTTAAACAAAATACCATTTGAATCACGTTATTTAGAAATGAATAAATTATAATTTAGACATAAAATAATAGTTTTTGACAGATTTCAAAATACATTTCTGGCCTTAATATCCTCAGACATTAGATTGATATGTAAAATCAGTGAATTCCTAAAAGTGAAAGTCAAGAGCTGGTCGCTATGGAAACTCATTACTTTCTAATGCACCTGATGGCTACTGGAGGATCATGTGGGATCTGCTGCTGATACGTCACCGGAGGGAAAGTAAACAAATACCTCCCTGTTCAATCATTAGTGCCTTGCTCTTTTTTTCTCCAATTTGACTCAGGGCTGTTTTTGTGTGGTGAAGAGACATTCCCATTTCACTCTTTGAAACCCGTGAAGAATTTCTGCATGATGTGGATGCACTCTACCTCAGACTGTGTGAAATTTGTGTTTGTTTTTTCCGTAGACACAATCGGTATGTCTTTAGGTAGGAAAATGATAACTAACACATTTATATGTTAGTTATTTTGCAGATGCTGTTAGTCAGAGCGACAGTTACAGTTGGTGCATTCCTCTTTAGATAGCTAGATGAGACAACATCATATCTCAGTTGTAGTGATATTTTTATCCTCTCTATAGAAGTTATCAGCAAAGTCAGTGCTAGTAGTGCAAGGTTATTATTATTTATTTTTACATTTAATTTGGGGGGAGATAAGACGTAGATGTCTTATTTAAGATACTCTTTAAGAGGTAGGGCTCCGTAGTCAAGCACCATGTTCTTCAAGCTTCGACTGGAAGCCAATGGAGTGTACGGAGGAGCGAGGTGACATGGGAGAACTTGGGAAGGTTGAGATGACACAGCTCACTTCCATCACATACAGTATATCTACTGTACCAGGTGGGAAGAAAATGCCCCAAACTTGTTCCTCTGTTAGCTGACATCGCACAACAACAAATAACAAATGCTCAGAGGCACAACAGTACTGGAAAACCACTAAAAGGATCTGTGTTGGTGCCATATCTCTGTCTCTCTGTCTCTGTCTCTCGCACGTGCGCTCTCTCTCTCACGCTGTCTCTCGCTCTCTCTCTCGCTCTGTCTCTCTCTCTCGCTCTGTCTCTCTCTCTCGCTCTGTCTCTCTCTCTCGCTCTGTCTCTCGCTCTGTCTCTCTCGCTCTGTCTCTCTCGCTCTGTCTCTCTCTCTCGCTCTGTCTCTCTCGCTCTCTCTGTCTCTCTCTCTCGCTCTGTCTCTCTCGCTCTGTCTCTCTCTCTCTCTCTGTCTCTCTCTCTCGCTCTGTCTCTCTCTCTCTTGCTCTGTCTCTCTCTCGCTCTGTCTCTCTCTCTCGCTCTGTCTCTCTCTCTCGCTCTGTCTCTCTCTCGCTCTGTCTCTCTCTCGCTCTGTCTCTCTCTCGCTCTGTCTCTCTCACTCTGTCTCTCTCTCTCGCTCTGTCTCTCGCTCTGTCTCTCTCGCTCTGTCTCTCTCTCTCGCTCTGTCTCTCTCTCTCGCTCTGTCTCTCTCTCTCGCTCTGTCTCTCTCTCGCTCTGTCTCTCTCTCGCTCTGTCTCTCGCTCTCTGTCTCTCTGTCTCTCGCTCTCTGTCTCTCTCGCTCTGTCTCTCGCTCTGTCTCGCGCTGTCTCTCTCTCTCGCTCTGTCGCGCTCTCTCGCTCGGTGTCTCTCTCGCTCTGTCTCTCTCGCTCTCTGTCTCTCTCGCTCTGTCTCTCTCTCGCTCTGTCAATTTTCAATTCAATTCAAGGGCTTTATTGGCATGGGAAACATGTGTTAACATTGCCAAAGCAAGTGAGGTAGACAACATACAAAGTGAATATGCTCTGTCTCTCTCTCGCTCTGTCTCTCTCTCTCGCTCTGTCTCTCTCTCTCGCTCTGTCTCTCTCTCTCGCTCTGTCTCTCGCTCTCTCTCGCTCTCTCTCGCTCTCGCTCTGTCTCTGTCTCTCTCTCGCTCTGTTTCTCTCGCTCTGTCTCTCTCTCGCTCTGTCTCTCTCTCTCTCTCTGTCTCTGTTTCTCTCTGTCTCTCTCTCTCTGTCTCTCGCTCTGTCTCTCTGTCTCTCGCTCTGTCTCTCTGTCTCTCGCTCTGTCTCTCTCTCTCTCTGTCTCTCTCTCTCGCTCTGTCTCTCTCTCTCTCTCGCTCTGTCTCTCTCTCTCGCTCTGTCTCTCTCGCTCTGTCTCTCTCTCGCTCTGTCTCTCTCTCTCGCTCTGTCTCTCGCTCTGTCTCTCTCTCTCTCGCTCTGTCTCTCGCTCTCTGTCTCTCTCGCTCTGTCTCTCTCTCTCGCTCTGTCTCTCTCTCGCTCTGTCTCTGTCTCTCTCTCTCGCTCTGTCTCTCTCTCTCGCTCTGTCTCTCTCTCTCGCTCTGTCTCTCTCTCTGTCTCTCTCGCTCTGTCTCTCTCTCTCGCTCTGTCTCTCGCTCTGTCTCTGTCTCTCGCTCTGTCTCTCGCTCTGTCTCTCTCTCTGTCTCTGTCTCTCGCTCTGTCTCTG